>NC_141873.1:73559845-74204391 GCF_056163025.1 Triticum urartu | reverse complement strand
CGCCGCCCGCGGTGGAGACTAGTTTCTTGGTTTCTTTTGATGTAATAATCGGTTTAGGATGTGGATTGTGTCGTCGGCTATGAAATGTTGGGTTCTAGCACGGATGTTTGGCCTTTGTTGGCCTCTTGGGATGTTGCATTTCAATCTGGTAGGTTTTAGTCCTTCTGTTAGGCTGGAGTTGTGCTGAACTTCTTGTGAATTGTGGTGGTTTTCAGTAATGAAAATCGGAGGGGGCAAGCCCTTCTTTGATCAAAAAAAATTAATCGTCCTTATATATTCATTAGTCTTGCTATAAGTCGTAGTAGATGCTATATAGGTCCGTCGGATCTTATATCAAGATCCGTGCTTTCAGATTTTCTTTTTTCTCTCTTAAATCTCAGTCAAGTGAGACATAGCCACACCATTAAACAGAGGCTCGGGCGCCATTAATGGAGACCTTGGGAGAGAGGTGGACGGCAGATGGAGGTCAAAGGGCTCTCCTCCCGATAAGCACGCGTAGGGGTCTGATTGCACGCCTCTCATACTCAAATAGCTACCCTGCACAACGACTCCTACCTAATAAAAAATGGGGACGCGTGGCGGCACAAAATGGTACTAGTAAGTAGAACGCCCACAGTTTCAATAATACTTGTGTTTCCGATTGTAACGTGACATCACTTGTTCCAAAATGACTTTGTTGATTGTTAATGTGTGCGCCTTCGCAAATCGGACTACAAATTTACCACAACATTTTGGTGCCATGTCATGGCACCAAGCCAAGTTTCATTATTTTCATGCGTGTTTTGGATTTACAGGAATTAAAAAACTAAGTTTTTCAATGTTTCCAACCCAGCCACGACGCCCAGAATTTTGAATTTCATTCCCATTTCTTGCATGGAACCTAGAAATTTACCCAAGGACACACATGTGATTTTTCAACCAACTTTGGTGCACTGGAACATGTGCTTGTATTTCGAATTTGAATTATGCACACAAAGGTGACATGTTCCCTCCCAGAACCACGAGCCTTCTTGAGAGAAGCTCCGATTTGCAAGAAGCTTATACCAAAATTTGTTCCTATTCGGCCAATTTTTTACCACGGCATGCTACTACCATGACATGACACCATGCCAAGTTTCATGATTTTAAAACCAAGTTTCTCAATGTTCTCGACCAAGCCACGATGCCCAGATGTTTGAATTTTATTCTCATTTTTTGCATGGGACCTACTCCTTCCTTCCATCTATATAGGGCCTAATGTGTTTTTCAAGACAACCTTTGACTATTGACAAGATTAATAGCACATGAGATGTATACTATGAAAATTATATTATTGGAAGCTCCTTTGACATACAAAATTGTAGGTATGCTTTGTGTAAGTTGCATGTCATATATTATTGCTCTAATGTTTGGTCAAAGTTAGCCTCGAAAAACGCATTAGGACCTATATAGATGGAAGGAGGGAGAAGAAATTCACCCGAGGACACAAATGTGATTTTTTTAACCAACTTTGGTGCATGGGAGCATGTGCTTGTAGTTCAAATTGGAATTATGCACATTAAATGACCAAAAACTCAATTAACGTGTAAATAAGGCCAAACGAAGCCGGAATAATTCCAAAATTTAATAGGGCACTCATGTAGTTCTATGTTGCCTTTGTAAATAAACTCAATGGGGACAATGTATATCGTTTCGCACTCAAAGGTGGCACGTTCCCTCTCAGAACCACGAGCCTTCTTGAGAGAAGCTTTGGTTTGCAAAAGCTTATACCAAAATCTGTTCCTATTCGGCCAATTTTTTTACCACAACATGGTAGTACCATGACATGACATCCATGCCAAGTTTCTTGATTTTTAGACGTGTTTTGGATATACAAGAATTTTAAAACCAAGTTTCTCAATGTTCTCGGCCGAGCCACGATGCCCAGATGTTTTAATTTTATTCTCATTTCTTGCATGGGACCTAGAAATTCACCTGAGGACACAAATGTGATTTTTCAACCAACTTTGGTGCACGAGAGCATAATTTGACTTATGCACATTAAATGACCAGAAACTCAATTAATGTATAAAAACGACAAACGAACCCGGAATAATTCCAAAATTTAACAGGGCACTAATGTAGTTCTATGTTGCCTTTGTTAAGAAACTCAAGGGGGGGGGCAGCGTATATCGGTTCACACTCTAAGGTGGCACGTTCCCTCTTAGAACCACGAGCTTCCAAATCGGCCCAATTTTTTACCACAACATGTTAGTGCCATGACACCATGCCAAGTTTCATGATTTCCAGCCGAGTTTTGGATTTACATGAATTTAAAATCAAAGTATCTCGATGTTCTTGGCCGAGTCATGACGCCCAGATGTTTGAATTTCATTCTCATTTCTTCCATGGGACCTAGAAATTCAACCAAGGACACACATGTGATTTTTCAACCCACTTTGGTGCACCGGAGCATGTGCATGCAATTCATATTTAGATTATGCACATTAAAAGTCCAGAAACTCAATTAATGTATAAAAAGGCCAAATGAACCCGAAATGATTCCAAAATTTAACAGGGCACTCATATAGTTCTATGTTGCCTCTGTAAATAAAATCAGGGGGGAGGCAGCGTATATCGTTTCGCACACAAAGGTGACACGTTCCCTCTCAGAACCACGAGGCTTGTTGAGAGAATCTACGGTTTTGCAAGAGGCTTATACCAAAACTTGTCCCAATTCAGCCAAAAATTATACGCATGAAAACAAGGTTTAGATTATCCCAAACATCTCGCTACCTAGACCAATAATGTAATATGATTTGAATTCAACATAAAATGGATACAAATATTTGAATTGGAGAGCGTATGGTACATGTAGTTCATAGTGAAATATGATTACTGCTATATGTATGTTTTTTGTTATCAAGATAATATTTAAATTATTGTATAACTTGACAACAATCGTATTCAAATAAGGAAAATTGATTCAAATTTAGTCCATATGGTAGACGACAATATATATGTTCACATGGTGGAGTAAAATGTTCATATATGATGGAAGATCAAAATGTACGACTACATCAATTATAAACCGCAAGGTCAGCTAACGATATATTCGAATTCAACATAACATGGATTCAAAAATTTAAATTTGAGATCATGGCATCTGTAATCATATAAAAAGGGACATTACTCTTTCTTTGTGGGAATTGATTTGTTTTTTGTTGTTGTTGAGGGAAGTGCGAATTGATTTGGTACTGTGCAGGGCATCTATAGCAATATAGTAAAAGGGGACATGACTCTCTTGTGTCTTGTATGAATTGTTTTTTTACACGTTAAGTTTGTTATGCCGAACAAGGAATCCGCACCTTGTTATCCCGAAATTTTCAAGCTCGAGTATCTTTTGCCTCACTTGCTTTGAAACTCCCGCTTCTTCAACCCGCGCCGCGCCTTGTTATCCCGAAATTTGGACGCGCGCGAGAACTGCCTCCTCATCCGAAATCGCTCCCACAGCCCAGACACGCGAAATCCCCCTTCTACCCCTCAGCCAGAAATGAAGCTCCACGTCGCGGTGTCAAAACCGGTGGGGGTACGCAGGTAACTTACCCTACGTTTCGGACAAGCGCGTCCCTAAGCTTGGCTCCCCCATCCCCCTTCCCCCCCGCCATTTGTACACCGAGGCCGCCAAAACCCGCGAAACCCCACGCTCCTCCGTCGGCCTCCCGGCCGCCGCCTAGCCGGAGACTCTTCCCCGACTACGTCGTCCACCGCAACAGCTCACCGTCCCTCATCCACCGCACCAGATGAGGATCCTTTGTCGATCTCATCGTCCCGCCGGATCAGCCACCCCGTCCTCCACCTCCAAGGAGCTGCCCCGACGTTCTCCTCGTCTATCGTGCCACCTCAATCCCCACAGCGCCATCTTGACCGGCTCCACCGGAACCGCAGCACCCTCACCAATTCCTCCGATGAAGCCGAGGCCAACTCGGCGCCACCAAGGAGGTTCTGCACTCACCGCTGCATTTTATATTTTATTCGATCTCATAGGGCTGCCGGTGCTCGACACCGAGCAGACATGGCATGTCTCCATCGACGACACTGTGGCCGGCCACATCATCCACGGCGTCTCTCCCCCATGTCGTTGCTTCCTTGGCGGCGACTTCCACAACGGCACTAGCTGCAGCTGCTTCGGCTCTCGCTTGTGCTGCGGCTCTATTCTTGTTGTTGGTCACGCTGCTGCACTGCTCCTGCTTTTGTTCATGCTACTGCTCTGCTCTTGCTCTTGCTTGCGCTGCTGTTGCTGCACGACCTCCGGCAGCTACAGGAGTTGCTGCTTTAGCACTCGCTCGCAGTGCTACTACACGATTGCTCTCTGCTAGTGTGTTCCCTGCTCGAGCGTCTGCTGATTTAGATCACTGCTTCTCTGCTACTAGTGCTCGAATGCCCTAAACATCTATTGCAATGCTCTGTTACTAGTTCAATCAGTTTCGACAGTAAAATTCAGTTTCGACTGTGAAGTTCATTTTCTTTAGTTAAGTTCAGAGTGAATAGTACTTACAGCATCTGTCGGAGCGGCCGTGGCGCGGCTGATGCATTTTACATCTAGCACTTTTTGGTGATGTATTTTACATCATCTATTGCAGATGATATTAGGGTTCCACTTCAGATTAACGTTGTCTATCTTGTCATGCTTCAGCCTCGTCGCCGTACACCTTAGCGGAGCTGCTCCAACGACGGAACCGTCCATCACAGCGGAGCAGTACCCTTGGCGCCGTTTCTAGAGGCCTCGGATCTTCTTCCCCGCCTCCGACAGTCACACCAGCATCATCACCATCCTCCATGTCCAACCTAGTGATGCTAAGGTCCACAAGGCTATGCCAAAGAGGTTGTACACTCGTCGCATCACTTTATTTCTCCATTCCTCTGTTCTTCCAATTCATGTGAGCCAAAAACCCAGGTTGACTGAAATCCTATGTTTCCAAATGCTCTGTTTTGCACGTGCATTCCTATCCTATTCCTGTGTTTTTCCTATCCCTGCGTTTATAGAATCCTCCAATTCTAAGGACCCCTTACAGATTTACTTCATTTTCAGATAGGCGTCAAAGAAAACTCTGTGTTATGTCCTGCTCCTACCGTGTCGTCATCCACCCCACCTGAGGTGCACCATCGACAGAAGCGTTCACTTCAGCAGAGATCCCCCCTGCAGACTTCCTTTCGCCGCCTCAGATCATCTTCCCCATTGCCTGCAGCCACGCCAACTGCATTACCATCATCGACTGAGCAGATTAACCTGAGGACTACACAGTTCCGGAAGAGAGGTCGCAGTCTTTCGTGTTTGCTTACGTTATACATCGGTTTTTATTACCTGCTACTTTATCGTTCAATCTTGAGTTTTGAATTTCCCATGGGTCTCATATCGAGCAAGCAACGAATAGTATCTGTCTACTATCTGGTTCATCTGGGGTCTTCTATGTGGTTCATGTTGGGTAGGCAACAAACAATAGATGATCCATTGTCTATCTTTTTAAACTGAAGCTATAATCTACATGCTATCATTAGTTTTGGATCCATCCACTCGTTTGCTACCATCAGTCTTGATTTTTGCATGCACCCCTTAGGCCTTAGAAAATCTAACTATTTTTTATTATGCATGTCAGATATTGTACACAATCGTACTGAACATGTAGAGAAAAAGAGAAGACTGTTGCGTGCGAATATAATGTCATGCAGACGCCGCTCCATGGTGGGCGAAGTGCCCCCCTGCCTGCATTTCCAGATTGTATTCCAGAGGAAGATAACTGTTCAGATGGAGATTCAGAAGGAGCCGACCACGCCTGTTTACCACCTGAGGTGTTTGCTCTAACTTGGCATTCTGATTTTGGTCATATCATGCATATGGCGCCTTGCATTGCTTACATTATACATCTTATATGTCATCAGCTTAGTTTAGATTTGCTTTGTGTGAATGCCACCTGTTTGGTTTCTATATCATACTCCAACCATTCGTAAATACTTGTCTTTTTAGAGATTTCAACAAGTGACTACATACAGAACAAAATGAGTGAATCTACACTCTAAAATGTGTCTATATACATCTGTACGTGGTACTCCATTTGAAATCTCTAAAAAGACAAATATCTAGGAACGGAGGGAGTATATGGGAATTATGCAATGCCATCTTCTTTAGCCAGGCATCATATACGTGAATCATGCAATGCCATCCTGTTTAGCCACTCATCGTATATGTGAATTGTATCATGCCATATTTTTTCCTTAATGTATTCCATTTGTCAACAATGTTTATACATTCATCTACTCTTCCTGTGCATCAGCCATTTGAGTCGGTCATGGGAAAATCTGGAGTGAAAACAAGGTCTTGTGAGCAGTCAGTGCTACCTGTCGATGCAGATTTCTTGCTGGTTACAGATAGCTCCTCAGAAGAGGATTCAGAGAGAGATGACCAGTCGTATCCCCCCCCCGAGGTGCATGCTCTAACTTGGTTGGGTTATATTGCTCATATCATGCATATGGTGTCTTGCATGGCCATGCCATCTTCTTAGATTAGACATGCTTTGTGTGAATGCCTCTTGTTTGCTTTCTATATCAGAAATGTGAATTATGCAATGCCATGTTTTTCAGCCAGTTATCATATATGTGAATTATGCACCGCCATGGAGCCAGGCATCATATATGTGAATTATCTCATGCCATCTTTTTTTTCATTACGTATTCCATTTGTCGACAATCTGTGTATATTGAACTACTCTTCATGTGTATCAGCCATTTGAGCCGGTTATGGAAAAATCTGGAGTGAAAACAAGGTCTTCAGAGCAGGCAATGGTACCTGTTGAAGCATATATCTCGATGGTTACAGGGAGCTCCTCAGAGGAGGATTCAGAGACAGATGACCAGTCCTATATCCCACCTCAGGTGTATGCTCTAAGTTGCAATGTTTATATTTCTCATATGATGCATATGGTGTCTTGCATTGCTTAGTTTAGACATCATATGCACAATATTTAATTCTATCTGGTTAGTTTAGAGATCATCCATGTGAGTGCCAGCTGCTTAGTATATGAATCAATTATGTCAATTATATCATGCCATCATGTATACTTAGACAACATGTATGTGAATTATTTCATCACAACCTATTTTAGAAAGACATCATATAGTTTTGTCATGTCATCCTGTTTAGGTACTCATCATATGTTGAATTATGCCATTATATCCTGTTAAGTTATCCATCATATATCTGAAACTGTGTCATGCTATCCTGTTTAGTTAGGCATCATATATGTGAAACTGTGTCATGCTGTCCTGTTTGGTTAGACAACATATATGTGAATTACCACATCTATCTATCATACAATGTCTGTACGTTCAATTTCTTTTCTTCTTTATCAGTCATTTGAATTGGAGGGGGTGATGGCAGTATCTAAGGTAGCAAAAACCCGTTCTTCACAAAAGACAGTGCTACCCGTCGATGCAGATAGAACCATGGTTGTACTGGCCCACAAACTAGCCCCAGCACACATAATCGAGACTCTTCCAGATTGCACACTTACACCGTTGGGCAGAGAACCAGCTACAACCCATCTAACCGCAACCCTAGCGGATAGTAACCCACTTATAGTTGACAAAGCACCATTTCCATCACAAAGTACCCCCACACGAGCAGTTTGTAAAGCTACTGCAGTGCCCAAAGCACGAAGACCACCACAGCTAACCCAAACTCCACGTTTAAAGCAGAAGAGCAATTATTCTTAGGTCAGATTCTGTAGCTATGGTCCATACTCCTTTGCTGTTGCATCACTATATTTACTCATACCAACTACTTTCTAATTTGAAGGATCCAATTGAAACTCCAATGGCGCAACAGGTATGTTTTAAACCTATTTCTTTAACTGGATTGTTGTTCTAACTTCTTGCTCTATGTTGATTTCAGTTTAAGTTGTATAAACAGTTATGTTCTCATATGATGCACATTACAAGTGCTGCCAATGCTGTGTAGTTTCTCACACTTATATTTTGTCTATGCTATTGTGTCTTAAAAATATATGAGTTGAACTGTGTCTCTATCTTGATTAGGGAACATAAACTAGAATGATATGGACAATACAGTGACCATAGTACATAGATATATGTTTGTTACATGTTGTTATCCTGTCCACCTTACTACTGAACCGGTTTACCAAAATGAGTTCCATATACTACAAGCTAAACCTGTGATGTGTCTGCTTGTTTCTCTTCTAGTATGCAAACAGAATATTGGAGAAGAGCACCCCACTATGCAATGGTAGAGAAAGTAATGCAGATAAGGTTCAAGATAGTGAGACAACCCTGTTGGTCTCCAAGAAAGGTGATAAAAATGATCTTGTAGACAGTGAGAAAACCCCACAGTTCTGCGTTGATGTAGTGTTCGAGTTACTGGCTAGTACCGCTGGCACAAGCTCTTCGAACTTGCTGCCTGAATCACTTCAGCTTCTTCAGTCTGAGCTACAAGCTGAAAGGCATCAGTCAGCTGTGCTGCGGCAAGAAGCTGAAGGACTAAGGACGTCCCTGCAGAATTCAGGTGCATACTTTCTTGTGCAACAGCAAGCGCTGGAGGATTTAAGCGCCAAACAAGAGAAAGTTAATAAGCTTGCTAAGCATCTTGCGAGCATTATGGGTACCCAGGATATTGTTTCTTGAACTCTTCTAAAGTGGTTTCAGTTCTGGACTTGTTTTGCTGCGGCGTTTATATGCTGCTTTGTTCCCTATATATGCACTGGTGGCGAACTTTGATGCCTAGTGGATGTAATATGTGTAATAGCCGTGATAGCCTAGCATAAGTTTCTTGCTTATTTATTTCCTTGTTGTCTTGTTTATTTGATTGCTTGTAGTCATTGCAGTTCTTTTTCCGCGGTTTGCTAGTGTCTGCAATAACCTATTTTTTAAACTAGGCCACAATAACCATGGGCTAATATTTACTGTAGTGACACTAGGCCTTCTACGGGCCGTAGAAACAGTGGGCCTTCTACGGGCCGTAGAAACAGTAGGCCATCTATGGGCCGTAGAAACAATGGGCTTTCTACGGGCCGTAGAAATAATGGGCCTTCTACGGGCCGTATCATCAATGGGCCCTATACGGGCCATATGATCGATTGCCAAACATGGGCCAATAACAGGCCGCATTATGGCCGTAAACGGGCTAGAGTTGGAATCGTCTGTTCATGGGCCGACCATAACGGGCCATCGTTAATAGGCTGTATTTGATGACGCTATGAAAACGGCCCAACGTATTAACGGACCACAAACGGGCTGACTGTAACCACCGGCTGAATTTGGCCCACAAGCAGAAAATGACAGTAACCAGCCGTAAGTAAACGAATGCTGGAAATGAGCCCAAGAATAAATGGGCTCTGAGAAGGCCAAAAGATAACATGGGCTGGAAACGGCCCAATGGAATAACGGGCCGTTAATGGGTATAAAGTGATACACTGTTCATTACGGGCCAGTTTCACCACGGGCCGTTAATGGGTGTAAAGTGATACACTGTTCATTACGGGCCAGTTTCACCATGGGCCGTTAATAGGCCAAGAGTTACATAGGGCCTCATATGGGCTGAAAGACATCATGGGCCATACATGGTCCAGAAGTGAAAATGGGCTGGAATTATATTGGATGGCCCAGATGACGCTACTGGGCCTAATTCGGATAGGGTGTAACGGGCCTTGGGTTAGCGGGCTGTAAATGGGCTATATGCGAACATGCCGTTAACAGGCTTTCCATGGGCGGCCCGCCACCTTTTGACCAAGTCAAACGGGCTGGCCTTTTCATAGGAATGGGCCTCTATTGGGTCGTGCCATGTGTCGACGTATCATAGGCGCCTTCTGTCCAATGAGTGGATGACATATGTCCCAATGATGAGCCGACATGTGTTTGCTCCAACCAATGATGATTTTACACATGGAAAATCCCCATTGGCCGGGGCTATTAACGGGTTATCGGATCCAAAACCCGACCTGATAGCTTAACGGCATTCTGTTACGGTGGATGCCACGTGTCGATCACCCTTGACGAAAGCACTTCTGTGATGCGCGATTTATCGTCATGGAAGTGCACACTTCCGTGATGATAATTTTGGTAATGTCATGGAACACTTCTACGACAGCACAGGTATGACTATCTTGATTCTGTCATAAAATAGTCATGGATGTACATGCATGACAAAAACATGACCTACTGTGACAAACACGTATCATCACGGAAGTGTATTTTTTTGTAGTGCTAGGAGGTACGGCAATAGAAGCAAGACCAACAATTTCATCTTTACTAGGCAATTCCTCTTCATGGTGTTGTCTACAAAATTTAGAGAAATTAAATTCATGAGACATATCACCTAAACCAATAGTAACAACATCCTTTTCGCAATCTATCTTATCATTAACTGTGTTCAAGAAGGGTCTACCAAATATAATGGGACAAAAGCTATCTTGTGGGGAACCAAGGACAAGAATATCAGCAGGATATTTAGTTTTCCCACACAAGACTTCAACATCTCTAACAATTCCAATGGGTGATATGGTATCTCTATTGGCAAGCTTAATTGTGACATCAATATCTTCTATCTCAGCAGGTGCAATATAATGCATAATTTCTTTGTATAAGTCATGAGGTATAGCACTAGCACTGGCACCCATATCACATAAGCCATGATAACAATGATCTCCTATTTTAACAGAAATAACAGGCATGCCTACCAAAGATCTAGGTTTATCTTTAGCACAAGGTTTAGCAATTCTAGCAGTTTTATCACGGAAATGAATAACATGCCCATCAATATTATCAGACAAGAGATCTTTAACAATAGCAATATTAGGTTCAACTTTAATTTGCTCAGGAGGTGTATAAGTTCTAATATTGCTTTTTCGAACCACAGTTGAAGCTTTAGCATGATCCTTTATCCTAACAGGGAAAGGTGGTTTCTCAACATAAGAAGTAGGAACAATAGGATCATTATAAGTGATAGTCTTTTCTTCAAATTTAATAGGTGCAGCTACTTTTACTTCTATGGGAGGATGATATTTAAACCACTTCTCCCTAGGGAGATCAACATGAGTAGCAAAAGATTCACAGAAAGAAGCTACTATCTCAGAGTCAAGTCCATATTTAGTGCTAAATTTACGGAAAACATCGGTATCCATAAAAGATTTAACACAATCAAACTTAGGTGTCATACCTGACTCCTTACCTTCGTCGAGGTCCCAATCTTCAGAGTTGCGTTTAATTCTTTCTAATAAATCCCATTTGAATTCAATAGTCTTCGTCATAAAAGAGCCAGCACAAGAAGTATCGAGCATGGTGCGATTGTTATCAGAAAGCCGAGCATATAAATTTTGAATAATCATTTCTATTGAGAGCTCATGATTGGGGTACGAATATAACATTTATTTAAGCCTCCCCCAAGCTTGAGCGATGCTTTCTCCATCACAAGGACAAAAATTATATATATAATTGCGATCACGATGAACAAGATGCATAGGATAAAACTTCTGATGAAATTCCAATTCCAATCATTTGTAGTTCCATGACCCCGTATCATCACATAGCCTATACCATGTCAATCCATCTTCCTTCAAAGATAGAGGGAAGACCTTCTTCTTAATAACATCTCCGGGTACACCTGCAAGCTTAAATAATCCACAAACTTCATCCACATATATTAAGTGCTCATCAGGATGCGTTGTTCCGTCTCCTGCAGAAGGATTAGCTAGCAGTTTTTCTATCATACCCGAAGGAATTTCAAAGCAGACATTTTCATTTTCAGTAGGTTCAGTAGGTTGAGGAGCAACTCTTTGCTCTACTGGTCGGGGTGAAGATACCCCGAACAAGCCCCTCAAAGGATTACTTTCCATAGTAACAAGTGACAGTAAATTTCAGCACACTATATAAATTTTTCCTTACCAAATTCCACCCACCAAAGGTGCTTCACTCCCCGGCAATGGAGCTAGAAAAGAGTCTTGATGACCCACAAGTATAGGGGATCTATCGTAGTCCTGTCGATAAGTAAGAGTGTCGAACCCAATGTGGAGCAGAAGGAAATGATAAGCGGTTTTTAGCAAGGTATTCTCTGCAAGCACTGAAATAATAGGTAACAGATAGTTTTGCGATAGAATAATTTGTAACGAGTAACAAGAAACAAAAGTAAATAAAGTGCAGCAAGGTGGCCCAATCCTTTTTGTAGCAAAGGACAAGCCTGGACAAACTCTTATATGATGTAAAGCGCTCCCAAGGACACATGGGAATATCATCAAGCTAGTTTTCATCACGTTCATATGATTTGCGTTCGGTACTTTCATAATTTGGTATGTGGGTGGACCGGTGCTTGGGTACTATCCTTACTTGGACAAACATCCCACTTATGATTAACCTCTATTGCAAGCATCCGCAACTACAACAAAAGTATTAAGGTAAACCTAACCATAGCATGAAACATATGGATCCAAATCAGCCCCTTACGAAGCAACGCATAAACTAGGGTTTAAGCTTCTGTCACTCTAGCAACCCATCATCTACTTATTACTTCCCAATGCCTTCCTCTAGGCCCAAATAATGGTGAAGTCTCATGTAGTCGATGTTCACACACTACAAAAAAATACACTTCCGTGATGATACGTGTTTGTCACAGTAGGTCGCGTTTTTTGTCATGCATGTACATCCATGACGATTTTATGACAGAATCAAGATAGTCATACATGTGCTGTCGTAGAAGTGTTCCATGACATTACCAAAATTATCATCACAGAAGTGTCCACTTCCATGACGATAAATCGCGCGTCACAAAAGTGCTTTCATCAAGGGTGGCCGACACGTGGCATCCACCGTAACGGAACACCGTTAAGCTATCGGGTCGGATTTTGGATCCGATAACCCGTTAACAACCCTGACCAATGGGAAATTTCCACGTGTAAAATTCTGATTGGCTGAAGGGAACACCTGTCAGCTCGTCAGTGGGCCAGATGTCGCCCATCCATTGGAGCAGACCTGCCTATGATACATCGACACGTGGCTGTGCCCAACAGAGGCCCATATAGGCTAAAAAGGCCGGCCCAGTCAAAGGCATGTAGAACTTAATCAGGTATTAGTGGGCCAGCCCAATAACGGCCTGCTTAATAAAGGCCCATTTACGACCCGAAGCCAGATCTGGCCCGTTAATTGTTCGCCCAATATTTGGGCCCATTTACGGCACGAAGCCAGATCTGGCCCGTTAATTGTTTGCCCAATATTTTGGCCCATTTGCGGCCCGAAGCCAGATCTGGCCCATTAATTGTTCGCTGAATATTTGGGCCCAACTACAACCCAGTGACTTTCGGCCTGTTAGAGGCCTGATGTAGACATGGGGCCATTTCAGCCCGGTGTGACTTTCGGCCTGGGAATGGCCCGTGCTGCCCATGGGCCATATATGGTCCGACGGGACATCAGGCCCACTAACGGCCCATGCAAGGTGGAAACAGTTAAGCCCAACGTGACTTTGGGCCTGTTAAAGGCCTGTCGCGTAATTCGGCCCGTTGATGCCTGTGCTATGCTTTCGGCCTCTTAAAGGCCCATGATATCAGTGGGCCAACTAAGGCCCGAGATATGTTTCGGCCTGGTAACAGCCCGTGAGCTCACTGGGCCCAAAATGGCCCGCTCTACATTTCAGCCTACTGAAGGCCCGTCGACGACTAGTGAAAATTGAGGCCCAACATGTATTTTGGCCTGCTAAAGGCCCGTGGTTTCATCTCGGCCGTAACAGGCCAGTACAATATTCAGCCTGTTAATGGCCCAACGCTACCTGGGCCAAACTAAGCCCTGGGTCGACAAAAGGCCCAACTAAAATATAGGCCGGTGTGAGTTTGGGCCTGGCGCAATGTGTGAAGGCCCCAATCATTTGGGCCCAAGAAAGACACAGGTCGGCCCAATTGTGGCCCTCTAAAAACCTGGCCCGTTAGAGTCGAATGTTTCGGTCCGGTCGACTACATCTGATTTTTTTCAGATAGCGAATGATGGCAGTAACTAGTAGGAATTAAGAACAAACCTACTCTATACAATAAAGAAATTACGGCATAGTAACTAAGAATAAACCTACACTATACAATAAAGGATTTAAGGTATATTACATCCACTGGGCATTGAAGTTCGCCACCAGTGATCATAAAGCGCAATGAAGAAGCAGATTACAAAAACTGGGCACCATTGTAGCATAACAAAATAATACTGAACCGATACCACTTCCAAGACAGTTCAAGAAAGGTTAGCCTTGTGGGGGAACTGCTGCGCAAGCTGCTGAGCAAGGCTGTGAGACCGGCCTAGCATGTCGGTCATAGCTTCCAGGTGTAGCTGTTTAGCGATGAGGTTCTCATTGGTGTTCTGCGCAATCTTTCTTAGAGATAGGACTTCAAGTCGAAGTTGAGTTGCAGAATGCCTTTCTTCTAGAACTTGGGACTGAAGAAGTCGAACTGATTTAGACAACGAATTCTGTGAGCTTGTCTGACTGTTAGTCTCAAGTAACTTGCACACTGCATCAAGACAAGACTTTGGGGTTGTCTCGCTATCTTGAAGATGTTTTGCCTTCTTTGCTGCAATATATGTTGGGTTTGTCTCACAGCCTTCAGCAGACTTGTGCATTCCATCAGGAATATCACCCTGAAACAAAGCAGAGAGATGACAGGTTTTGCACGTGTATAAACAAAGATGATAACTGTTCTGTCAATTCTATCCAATTTCAAATTAGAAAATAAAGAGTAAGTTCAAAATATCAATAGCATAATTTGGCATTGTTCATAATGCGGGGAGCTTCACCACACTACTGGATTACCATGTCAACATAACAAGCATAGATGAAGGGCAAACAAAATCATTGTATCTATTTTGGATAATGTGCATGGCATGTTGTTCATATCATCAGCCACATCAGTAAGATAAAACAGGAGATGACAAGGTGCAAACGTGGGCTGCTTCACCACACACTGGATTATAGATCCACAAAAACAAGCATACATATAGGGATTATTAAGTAATGTGCATGGTATGAATAAGGAATTTGGTTTTACAAGTAAAACTTAGAACTTATAGTTCTTATGAACATGCATTTTGGTAGAAACAGCAAACTAAACAGCAGTAAACGATAGGGAGTATGAGCAAATTAAACAGTAGTTGTGGATAAAGGCTTTAGAAGGACTGACTTACATTAACAGTTAACACCGGCTTTATAATGCCCTTCTCCAGGTCAAGGGAAGGACAACTCATGAATTTTAGCACAAAATCTTCTTCATAAGCATTGCCTGTACTCTACATTTTGTAGAGAGTAATTATAGATATGATAATACTGGAAGGGATAGAGGATAATGAAGATAAGATGCAGATTGATGCTACATAATCAACTACCAATCCCTGGAAGTACAAGCATTACAGGACAAAATGTACTGACAAGAGAAATGGGCTACACTTCTACACAGGCATTGTCTGTGTATTCTACTTGTTGGTAAGATTAAATATAGATCTGATCTTTTTTAGTAAATGGTGGGCGAGGGAGATAAGATGCAGAATGCTACAAAATGAACCAATCCCTCTTCCCATAATACACGAGTGTTTTGAACACTAGTGTACTGTACAAAACGTTCTTATATTATGGGACGGAGGGAGTAGCTATTAATGCAAGTACAATGATAGACCACGTTCAGTCCTTACAAGAGGACCGCAGAGCTAAACCTCTTCAAAAGCATTGGGTTGATTCTAAATTTATGTAAGAGTCCATACGGATCTTATAATGTCCACCAAATGGACGATTACGAGGCTAACATGTGCAGTGATGCTACATAATCAAACAGCTATGAAAGTAAGTATGGTCATACAGGGCAAGAGGTACTCACGAGAGCAATGCAGTGTGCAGTATAGTTGCGAGATTCTGTGGTCCCTTGAGAACGAATGTTCTTCTGTTAAAAGTTTTCGTACGAATGAGACATTAAGGCAAATGCCGAAATGTAGTTTAAATTGTGATGTGATATCATAGACAGTACCTTACGCTGCAGCCGAGACCAATGTGTAACAAGATTATTCCAGTCACCGTCGGATAAATGTAGCACCGGAGACTTTACAGAAATTTCATTCAGAGGCTTCCCATCAAAGTGCGCTTGCCTCAGGTAGGAACGGTACTTCATCAACGAGTGCTTGAAAAGCGCAACCAACCCTTGCTCGTCATCACAATCCAGTTTTCTCCTCGCCTATTTAAAAGAATGAAATCTTGTATTTTCTGTCAGCAGAAACATATGCAGTAATGACCATGAATAACATTAGTACATTACTTATGCGTAAGTTACGGAGGAAGACTGGAAATTGTTCTGTGTCTGCGGTATAATATTTCCATGAAGGAAAGATGCACACAAAGTTCCTGACAACAACATAAGCTTCGTCTTCTAAACTGGGAAGAAACGGAACAGGGGTCCTATTTGCTGCAATTGGGGCTCTCTCTGGTTCGAAAAGGGATTTGGCAACTAGATTTGGTGTACTCTTTGCTAGAATGGGGGTTTTGCATTGTACAACTGGTGCTATGTCAACTGGCATAATCATACTGTTTGCTGCAGTTGGGGTCTGCTGAGTTGGGGCATCAGAAATGACCAGTGTAGTAGGGCTAGGGTCTGCTAGAGTTGGGGTATTTTGTGGGTCAGGTGATATTGCAACTACACCTAATGGGCTATTTGATTTATCAGGTGCCACTACCATTTCCAAATACTTTGCTTGTGCTCCTCCACGATCAACAATCGCCCTCTTCCTTTTGAACGTCTGATACACAAGAACAACATTTGAATGGATAAATATGGTATGATGACAGATGGAATATGTACTGAAAATGGATAGGCAGGGCGTATTCACATCCACGATGTGTAAACTAAGCTAATGGCAGTTCAACAAAGTAGAAGCAATGCAAAGCATCAGTTGCAAGATATGTGCGAGCAATGTAACCTTGGAAAGTTAGAGCAAGTACCTTGATGGGTGAATAAGATAGGGCATCTTCCTCTGACTCCTCCACTAGGGAGCTACATTGACTTAGGTCTCCCTTTAGCTCAGAATCACTGTTAGGATCATATTCTGAGCATGAATCTATAGGTGGAGAGCGTTTGCATTGCATTGCATCCAGACTTGATTTCAGTCCCTTAATGCCAAGTTTGACAGCCATGGCATTGTTCTGCTTTATTCTTTTCATGCGCGCAAGCTCATAATCATTATGATGATGTTCAGAATCTGAGATTTATGAAAATATAAAAAGTAGTCAGATTATCTATGGAATGCATTGTGGATTCAACTCGGAGAGTGTCTCCCTATAAACCCCTGCATATGCAAAGTTCACCTCCCCAATCGTGCTGACCAGACCACACACAGAAATACAAACCCCTTATGTCTCTATAATAGGCAGGCACACATTTCAAAACTGAAGTAGGAACATTAGAATCATATGAAATTCGTATTTGAACAAATAAACTAAGCAATTATGCGTAATGTTTAGCTTCAAGGGTGGAGTGTTGGTAGTGCGACACAAAGCAAGTAGGCAAATTATATTCCATGTAAAAGATCGAAACCTATGTAAAAGCTGGAAATGACACTTTCTTTCTATACAATGTAGTGTTTGTTACCCACACATGATGGAAGAGATCACATAGAGAAATACTATTCACTCAGGTCTACGGTTCCAGTATTTAGAAACAGTGTGGTCCACCCTAAAAGAATATTGACAACAAATATGACAAGGCAAGCATAGATGTAGTGAATCAATCATTTACTTGTGAGCTTACTAGGACAAGTATGCAGAATTGTAACTGCAGTAAGAGACCGTCCAAAATCTCAATGAAGAAGTTTGTCAAGCACTTCTTGTTTGCAACTAATCGACGTGAATAATTGGATATTATATCGAATGAGTAAGAAAGACAAGTAAAATTGTCAACAAACCTGGCTTGCAGTAGTAATCTGGGTCAATGTCACTACGACCAACAATCCAAAATGACTAGTTTCTGTTCCGAGGGCCGAAATTTTGAAAACCCTGTGAACTTTGGAGGTACTAAAGATTACCGAAATACATCTGAACCATTAAGTGTAGGTAGCACTGAGCACACAACAAACCCTAATGACAGTCCTGCCTAATGAGTAATGAATCAATTAGAAAATGAGTGATGAGGAGTGGCTGCTGAGTGTTGAGGACGTATCTCAGGATAAATTGGGTTGGCTTGGTGGGTGCTGCACGCCTGAGCCCTGAACGGACTGGGAAGGTAGGCACGGCGGCGCGCCCGGGCAGCGGTGACGTTGTTGGGCGAGCGGCTCCTGGCCTCCTGTTAGTCCGGCGTCTCCTCCTAGAGTCATGTCGTCCGGGGACGTCAAGTCGCCAGCGAGGCAGGCGGCTACGGGTGAGTAGAGATCGGAAGCGCGCAGCAGAACAGAGGGGAATCGGGGCCTGGGACGACCCAAAATCCCAGGGTGGGCTGGCCCACTGTGGGCACCCTGTAGAGATACACACCTGAGCGGCGAACATGCATTTTTGAAACTAATTTAGGAACATTTAGCTGACCAATTAAACAACTCTGTTTTTTAATAATATCAGATTCATATTTGAACAACTAAGCTTGTTTAGCTGATGGGTGGCGCAGTGTTATTATGACACGAAGCACGTATTCTGATCGTATAGTGATCATAAAATGGGGAAACTCTAAGCATATTTTTTTAGCAAAAGAGGGTTTCCCCTCCGATTTCTATTAAAGAAACCACCACGGAACCAACATGATCAATTAAACCCTAAGCATGATCAATTAAATCGTATTATGGCTGTGCCATGGCAGTTTTGAAGCTGCAAACCGGAGAAATGATATTTAGCATCCATTGTTTGCTTCGAACTAAGAACTAAATTCTAAGAGCTGAAAAGAAAGTAGAGTAACCAAGTTAAGATCTATTTTCTGGTTGAGATTAAAAGGTTGAGGAGATATGAAGTACCACCTCTCTTGCGGTGCCGTGTAGTCATCGGGGGTGCGATGGCTGTCCGTGGCGTTGAAGCAGATCTGCGACGGTAGACGGGTGCATCGGGGGATAAGTCCCGTTGCGGTGGAAGAGAAGGTCGTGTGAGCGGCCCCGGCAAAGAGGACGACGGCGCCGATGAAGCGAGAGGACGCGATGCAAGGCTATTGGTCCGTCACCGTGGATGAGAAACATCCATCTCTAGCAGTGGACGATGCGGTCTTGGTAGGCGCTCCGGCATGGTGGAGGACGGTGGCGATGGATGTGGTGGAGGACGGCGGCGATGGATGATGTGGCGGACGGAGGCTGGTGTGGGGATGGGGTGTTCTAGCGCGGACGGTGTATGAATGGGAAAATGGAGGGAGAGGTACGAGGAACCATGTTTTTGGGACGCGCCCGTCTGAAATATGGGAAAGTTATGAACTTAGCCCCCGTTTAAAATTTGGACGTCTCGTCGGTTGGGGATAGGACGGTAATCTCGCATCTCGCCAATATTTGCCCAGAGCGATTTTGGGCGAGGAGGGGGTGGTTGGCGCCCATGGTTGGCGCCCATGGTGTATGAACGAGACTGACAGGTAGGGCGGTTGTGTCACGTCTGAGTGAAGTTACAAACCTGCCCCTATTGAAAATATTTGCCTACATCGATTTCAGCCGAGTCAAGTTTGTTTTGCCGCCCATCGTGTATGAATGGGGAATGGAGGGAGAAACAGAGGTCTTTCGGACGATCTTGAATCAAATGAGTTTTGCCGCCCATGTTTGACGCCCACCATGTCGGAATGGGCTCACAGGCGGTCGTGTCACGTCTAATTGAAGTTACTAACCTACCCCTATTTAGAGCAGTGGAAATCGGGTCGATGGATTGTCTGTGTAATGGGTAGACAATAATTTCCATCTCCCAAACACTTGGCTTCGGGCAGCCGACATGGGAGTGGACATTTTGCTGCTTCTTTCGAATTTTGGGACAATAAGCATCCGCGTTTACCCTGGCAACTAAATTCGAATCCATCTGGTATTCCTATATGAATCTTTATAAATCATTCTATGTGTTTTTATATATCTTCAAAAGGACGACAAAGATGTATTCCGCTGTCATATATGAATATGGTTTACAAATGCCGATACTCAAATTCAGAAACTAGAATCCAGTTTAAGGTGAATTCGAATATTTGGAACACTTCATGTCCAACTCAAATGTCACACGCAGCTTAATGTGTACTCCCATTTAGATATGTACACAAGCGATGTATCAACATTCAAATACTGAGTCAATCAACCAAGAATGTATAGAACTAACAGACATATAAACACTTATAGAGTATATGGATCAATAATATCAACTAACATACATAAGCCAGGCCACTGTACTTTTTTTTGGCTACAACAGCATCCTTTTTTTAGCCAGCATCTTGGCCCTTTCCAATGCGTGCCACTTATGGTCCATCTATACTACTACTATTGCTGAATGCACATTCATCCCGATTGGCATATTTGTAGGTCTGGCACAGCAATCCAAATGAAATGTCTCTGAGTCTTATCAATTAATACAGACTTGTGCTCAAATAAAATTACAAACCAAAAAAACTGTTATTACGTGATCTCTAAAACAAATGGTTTGATTGATTACATGAACAGAGAACACAAAGGTTATTCAATTATGGAAAGAACATTTCACCTATGATTTACCAAGTAGGAATTTAATTTCCTTTTTTCCTTCAGGACCTTAACAATTTGGTCAGTCTCAGCTTGCTTCGTTTTGAAATCCACCAAATATTTAATGGTTGTCTCGAGTACTGCTTGTGATTGTGCTGTTTGCTTCCTCAACATGTCAACTTCATCTCTGAGTGCAGAAGCAGAATCTCTTTCTACCACTACTTTAGCCTCTAGAGCATCAGGAGTTGGCAATTCATAATGCACGATTGGGCCGGTGCCACTGCTGTGGGATGATGCAACGTCCATGGGGACCTTGCTCTTTGATCTTGGGCTAACCTGTTTTGCCATTAAAGTTCCGATTGGATTCAGAAAAGTTGAAGTTAGCAAAACATCTCAACTGGGAGTTATAACAGCAAACCAGTTAAACAAACAAGGAATTAAAGAGTTTCAATTGGATGTTGAAAAGTAGTTATTAACATCATTGTAACCCGCTGTTGCAGCAGCAAAGCAGTTAAACAAACAAGTAGATATTTAAGTTAAGGCAAACAGGTAATTCTTAACAGTAAGTATCAAACACATAGATAGGCGCAGTCTACAATATGATTAACAGGCTATGCCATTATGTAATCAGTAGCGAACTAAATTAAGCCAAGCAACATAATTGAACAATTTTGCAATAAGTGGCTAACTAAAATTCCGAGAAGCAGGTAACTGAACTTACGCTAGTTCTTTGTACATGCACATTGCAACTTCTTTTTCGCTTACAAGGTTGTACGAAGGAGTCCATGGCATCAATTTCTTGGATACGCAGTCCCAATACTTCTTTATTCCCACACTTCATGGGTAAGTCGAATGGTTAATCTGGTAAGATGGTGCGTCCTTGATATGTTATATGAGGACGTGTAGTCAGACTAGTTGTAGCCAAACACATCACACTGGCTTTTACTGTATATTTTCATGCGATTACTTTTGGCATATCGAGATCTAAGCAATCTACAATAGGATGAAAAGACTGGCATCCTTCACATTATTGGCGAACTCAGTTCATAGAAACAAGCAATTCAACCATTCTGTGGGTAAATCAAAAGCGCCACTGGAATATTTTTCACTATCCAATCATACACGCACAAAGGGGCGACGCCACCATAGGGGCTGGTATGGGCGGCCGCCTCAGGTGGCTGGAAAGTGTGCACCTAGTTTGAGTCGTCCAGGTTGGCCCACACTAGTTTTGTTCATCCCAATGCACGAGCAGGCAATGTAAAAAATGAAGAAAAATGTTTCAACTTGGATGGGCCAATAACATAAGTGCAAGGCAGGCCCTATAGCAGGCTCGCGGCCCAAACGAGCGCCTCCCATATCGATCGACAGCAGGAAAAATCCCAATTCATTCGCACCAGCCTCCAGTCTGGTTCGCTCCTAACCTAGCCGCCGCTGGATAGACCGACACAGCACTTCCTCGCGCCCTCGTTGGAGGGCGGTCGCCGGGCTTCAAGCGAACGGAAGGACAAGAAGATGAAGATCCAACCCTGGGTGTAGCCTGCGTGGGAGGCAGCGGCGGCAGCACGGGCATGGCATCGAGCTTGCGCAAACGTACTGTCGCAGCTTTCAAGAGTAGCATGCGCAACGAGCAGGTACATCACATCCCTGATTATATCTAATTCAACTCTTCAATTTCTGGCCAATAGTTAAACCTAACGGTGTTGTAAAACTGCTTGTATGTAGGGAATCTATGAGAAAATGAAACCAATTTCTACTTATTTTATAACTCCCCCAATCAATACTGAACTGACTGAATCTGATGTATCCAATCAAGTTTCTGATGCAAACATACAATCTCATGTTGTTCTTGAGCCTGAAGTGTCTAATGAACAGACTGCTAATGAAGGATTTGATGCAAACATTTTACATGCTCCTGGTGATGAACATATAGTGTCTAATGAGGGATCTAATGCAAGCATTTTGCAAGCTCATTGAAGGATTTAGTATCTAATGATGATCTACTATGTTGAGAGAGATAGAGATTTGCAGGCATTGATGACAAGCAAATTATAGTGCATTTTCGTAGCTTGAGGAAACGTCGAGGCCATCTACCAGAAAGTCCCCGTATCATGACAACATAGCATAAATACTTTTCTAATCTGTTGTTTGAAACTATTGGCATACTTGTGCAGGATAGATATATTGATATGCAGTTTGCGCACTGGTTATACGTGCAATTACACTTCGATATTTTCATCCAGAGAACGAATAATTGAAGCAGGTACAGACCATGTTTGTAGTCCTTGTACACCATGTTGCATTTTGTGTTTTTTGGTGCTTGCATCATTTAGTGTTTATAATCTGAACTACTTTGGATCATTAGCTAGTTTTCAAAGTGCATGTAGCTTCACATTTCTCAAGTTATGTTGATTTCCGGAGTGCAAGTGCCTTCTATTTTTTAAGTTAAATGTTCGCCCCTGGTAACTTGAATTCGTGGATCAGCCACTGCACACAAATCATACACGAATGCCAGTACGAATTAAATGAAATGCATGGACTTACGCTAGCTCGTTGTATAGGCTCACTGCAGCTCTGCTTGCGCTTGGGATGTTCCATGTACAAGTATATGTTACCACTTGCTTGGATGTGTAGGCCTTGTGCTCCTTGCATCCACCTCTGCATTTTTGACACGGCAAATGGTTGATCAAATAAGAGGAATCGACCTTGATGTCGTACCGAAGGACAGATACTTACAAGGTTATACGGGTGTGCAAGATGTGTACCAAATCCCGTAGCGCCGTCATGCTTCACTAAAAAATGGATTTGCTTGTTTCAGATGATATCTCCAGAAGAAATAATAGTTAAAGTCAGAGTTTCATAGGCGTGTAAGCTAAGAGAGCGGTGAAAGGATATCAAAACATCGTCAGAACAGTGCAGAAGGGAATGATGTGTGGATACCTAGTTCAGGCCGGCGTTTGGGCATGCTCGCCTAGCTAGAGTGCGGGTCACTTCAGAGCCGTTGAGGGTGATGCACTGGCGTTGGCTGGTCGTGCACGGATGCAGATCTTGAGTGGCAGCGGAGCGCTACGATGCGGTGGACGAGACCGTTGGTGAAGCCCTAATGGCCTCGGGGGGCGGAGGTGCGACGATGTGCTCGGTGAAGTAGCCCCGGTGAGCTGGGAGACGGCGTCGGTGAAGCGCACTTGATGCGGTGGAACTCGGTGTCTGTGAGGCACGTTGGTTGCGGCGGCCAACGTTGTCGGTGGACCACCCGGTGTGGTGGACGAGGGCGTAGATGAGGTAGCTCTAGTGCGGTGGTGAAGCGCGACCGTCGTCTTCGTCATCGTCGTCCGGCACAGAGGTGGGGAACGGTGGGGAAAGAGACGAGACGAGGGGCGATCCGAGGGTTGGCGGCGAATTAGGGATTTGAGCAATCTGGGCGCGGAAGGGGACGGTGGAGAAGAGAGATTTTGCAGGGCTGGAATTGGGGCCGCAAGATATTTCAATCCGAAACGTGGAAGCGCGAACTTATATTGTCGTCGTGGCGCCGAAGCATAGTCCTGTCGGGGTGGTCGCGTGTGTTGGACGGACGCGTAGCACCCAGCCACCCACCCCCCTCCCACCCCCCCAAAAAGGATGACGACAATATAAGTTCGTGCTTCCACGTTTCGGACTATACTTCGGTGCCTTAAGGCACCTGCCTTTGTGTCCATGACATGTGGGCCCAACAGGTGGTTGGCCCACATGTCAGTGACCCAAAGCCAGTTGCCTTTAAGGCACCAAAGCAGCGTCCACCCCGACACGACCCTGGTCTGCCTGGTGCGCCTACATTTGAGAATGCAAACGGATCTTCTTTCATTTCCAAACGAATCTGTATGTATTACCATGCCCGTGTTGTCCTTGCAATAATTAGTCATTTGAAACGAGATACTCCATCCGTTCACTTTTGTAAGTCGTTTCAGACAACTTAAAATGAATTGTTTTGCACATTGTCTGAAATGTCTTCAAGGTCTTATAAAAGTGAACAAAGGGAGTACTATAAATTAATTAATGAGGAGTTATTTGAAAAAAAAATCGAAACGGTACCCACACTAACGTGGATTAGAGTGTGTGTCACATAATTAGTTATTTGAATTAGAGTGTGTGTCACGTAGTTAGTTATTTGAATTAGAGTGTGTGTCACGTAGCGATCTCCAATTCTAACGTGGATTTCGCATTTCACTGTATCCATGCTACTTTTTAATACAAATTCATATGTATATGATGAACACCATGGTAGTCAGAAAACTTTTGGATGGATTCAAACATATGACCTACAAAATAGCACAACAAACTGAGTCAATGTCAACTTTTCGAAACTTAGTATGGCACGAATTCGAAATAATTACCCGTATGCCTGGTCCTCGGTTCAAATCTTACAATGTACACCGAATTGAAACATCGATATTAAGTCTCGTACTATGTACATTCAAATGTTGTTTTTAGCCCCCCCCCCCCGCACAAACGCTACATACTTCCTGTAAAGGTCAATCTTCCTCTCCTAACCACCTTAGGAAGCTATCGGTTTCCAACACACGTTCATTCTTTCTCTCCATGTTTCGATCTCTAAGTCTCTCAACTACACAACCCCTTTATCCACTCTGTTACCAAATGCATTTACCTCACACACCCGCCATTGCACCCCATGCCGAGCACTCTCTCTCCCCCTCTCCCTCTCACCCTCTCGCGCTAAATACATGCATTGCCTATCTAGCTCCCCCAACCTCTCGTGCGCACGCACGCACGTTGTATATCTAGGTCACTCCCTCGAGACTGTCTCACTCTTTCTTCCGCACAGCGGGCCACATTCGCTCAATCTCACTCTCTTTATCTGAGTCTCATTTAACCTCGTTTTCTTTCACACACAAATGATATATCTCCCTGTTCGGGCCTCAATCGACACACTCTATACTCTCTCATGCAGATTGTCTATCTAGGTCAGTCCATCCAAGCCGTCGCCACTCTTTCGACCTCATGGTGGGCCGCGCTCACTCAATCTCTCTCTCTCCCTCTCTCTCCGTATGTCTCGATTGACCACGCTCTTTCTCGGACAAAAAAGATATATCACCATGTTTGAGCCCAATTCGACCTATTCACATTGTATACTCTCTCACGCACATCGTCTATCTAGGTCACTCTCTCCAACCCGTCTCACCCTTTCGATCGCACGGCGACCCTATGTGATCGGTTGACCTTGCTTCCTCCCACGCACAAAATATATCTACACGTCTGTGACTGGATCATCTCTCAAGCTCTATCTTACAACCCTCACCCTTGCCAAAAAGCTCAATCGGACAATATCTCTCCAGAGCATATATATTTGTTCAATGAATGTCGGACCACACTCACTTTGTCTCTCTATCTATATGTCTCTCGATTGACCTTGCTTTCTCACACCGTGTCTTCCACGCGTTGAAGCTACTACCTCTCCATCCCTCGCAAAGCCGGAGCTATTTACATTGCGAGGGGCACTCCAACCTTGGATTAATTTGTGTAGGCATTTGTTCCGGTCGGTTTAGATTATATTTTCGTAGCATTCGGCCCACAACTACTCCAAACACCATTGCAACCCACGCAACTCCCCTAGTTGATTTCCCTCTGGCTCGGTCATCACTCTCTCGCACGTCCTTTCTCACCTTCAACATCGCACCATGGTATTATTGAAAAAACTATGTTGTTCTCTTTAGTTATTATAAAAAAGCTACAAAACTACACACTGATAGTCCACTTGGAATGGAACAACTTTCGACCCACAAATTAAAGTGCTACAAACTACACACCGAGGGGCCTACATGTCATGAAACAAACTTGG
This sequence comes from Triticum urartu, assembly GCF_056163025.1. Taxonomy (NCBI): domain Eukaryota; kingdom Viridiplantae; phylum Streptophyta; class Magnoliopsida; order Poales; family Poaceae; genus Triticum; species Triticum urartu. The sequence continues at coordinate 74,177,933 of NC_141873.1, read as the reverse complement.
ACCCATATACAAATTAAAAAATAAAGGACGAGGATCGAACATGCGACCGGGGCTTCAAGCCGCACGTCAATAGGCAACATACATAGAATAGCAATGTTTGTTGTACCCCTTTTGTTCACATAATGTTTTTATATTACCATAGCCTAATTAATGGATAACATGTAATATTATTTTTAGTACTATTCGCCTTCACTTACTGGTGGGTTCCATGTGTGCTCTCTCTCTCTCTCTCCTCCCCTTTCGCGTTTAGACGCACGAGCAAACAGGAAGAACTCGCGGGCGATGTTGCCGTTGACCATATCTGGACACGTTCACAAGTCACGGCACCAGTTTCACGTACTAGCAGCACTAGTCAGTGTGTATGTGCAATGCACGTTAATTTGGAAGTATATTAAGTGCATGCGGATATAAACTACTAGGATATTATTTGCGTGTTGTCATGTGATTAGCACTATTTTTGGCATGAAATTAACTGCACGCTAAACATGTTGAGCGCTCGACATTGAAGCAGTCTAGGTCGTTGGATGTCAAGGAATACATGTGGCTTGATGACGTTTTATATTTAATTTGATACAGCTCTAGCAGAACATTCAATTGATCAAACCATACATTTCGTTCAGTCTGACTCCGACTTCAAATTATACGACGATCGATATAAAATAAACAGAAATGATAAACGTTTGGATTTTAAGCATGGCAATCCGAACGTTTTTCATGTCAAATTTAGATTACGCGGCGGCGGGAGTGTCTCACGGTGGAAAGCGGCTCCTCTTTCGTGCTCTGTGTGTCGTCGGGCCACTGACCGACGGCGACGGTGGCGTCTGCTACCTCTTGAGCACTGCGTTGGATTTCCCCGAAGAGGAAGGGATGATGCAGCAAAGTAGCGTAAGTATTTCCCTCAGTTTTTGAGAACCAAGGTATCAATCCAGTAGGAGGCTACGCTCGAGTCCCTCGTACCTACACAAAAACAATAGCTCAACGCAACCAACGCGCTTAGGGGTTGTCAATCCCTTCACGGTCACTTACGAAAGTAAGATCTGATAGAGATGATAAATAATATTTTTGGTATTTTTTATATAGAGATGCAAAGTAAACAAAGTAAAAGAAAAGTAAAAGCAAAGCAATAATAAAAGTGATGGAGATTGATATGATGAGAAAGAGACCCGGGGGCCATAGGTTTCACTAGTGGCTTCTCTCAAGAGCATAAGTATTCTACGGTGGGTGAACAAATTACCGTTGAGAAATTGACAGAATTGAGCATAGTTATGAGAATATCTAGGTATGATCATGTATATAGGCATCACGTGCGAGACAAGTAGACCGAAACGATTCTGCATCTACTACTATTACTCCACTCATTGACCGCTATCCAGCATGCATCTAGAGTATTAAGTTAAAAACAGAGTAACGCCTTAAGCAAGATGACATGATGTAGAGGGATAGTTTCATGCAATATGGTAAAAACCCCATCTTGTTATCCTCGATGGCAACAATACAATACGTGCCTTGCTGCCCCTTCTGGCACTTGGAAAGGACACCGCAAGATTGAACCCAAAGCTAAGCACTTCTCCCATGGCAAGAACAACCAATCTAGTAGGCCAAACCAAACTGATAATTCGAAGAGACTTGCAAAGATAACCAATCATACATAAAAGAATTCAGAGGAGATTCAAATATTATTCATAGATACACTTTATCATAAACCCACAATTCATCGGTCTCAACAAACACACCGCAAAAAGAAGATTACATCGAATAGATCTCCACAAGAGAGGGGAGAACATTGTATTGAGATCCAAAAAGAGAGAAGAAGCCATCTAGCTACTAGCTATGGACCCGTAGGTCTGAAGTAAACTACTCACACTTCATTGGAGGGGCTTGGATGATGATGTAGAAGCCCTCCGTGATCGATGCCTCCTCCGGCGGAGCTCCGGAATAGGCCCCAAGATGGGATCTCGTGGATACAGAAAGTTGCGGCGATGGAATTAGGTTTTTGGCTCCGTCCCCGATCGTTTGGGGGTACGTGGATATATATAGGAGGAAGAAGTACGTCGGTGGAGTTCGAGGGGCTCACGAGGCAGGGGGCATGCCCTAGGGGGGCGCCCCCTACCTTCGTGACCACCTCGTGGCTTTCTTGCTGGAGGGTCCAAGTCTCCTGGATCTTATCTGATGAGAAAATCATGTTTCCGAAGGTTTCATTCAGTTTGGACTCCGTTTGATATTCCTTTTCTTTGAAACCCTAAAACAGGTAGAAAACAACAATTCTGGGCTGGGCCTCCGGTTAATAGGTTAGTCCCAAAAATAATATAAAAGTGGAAAATAAAGCCCAATAATGTCTAAAACAGTAGATAATATAGCATGGAGCAATCAAAAATTATAGATACATTGGAGACGTATCAAGCATCCCCAAGCTTAATTCCTGCTCGTCCTCGAGTAGGTAAATGATAAAAACAGAATTTTTGATGCGGAGTTCTACTTGGCATAATTTTAATGTAATTCTTCTTAATTGTGGTATGAATATTCAGATCTGAAAGATTCAAGACAAATGTTCATATTGACATAAAAATGATAATACTTCAAGCATACTAACTAAGCAATTATGTCTTCTCAAAATAACATGTCCAAAGAAAGTTCATCCCTACAAAATCATATAGTTTAGTCATGTTTCATTTTCGTCACACAAGAATGCTATCATCATGCACAACCCCAATGACAAGCCAAGCAATTGTTTCATACTTTAGTAATCTCAAACCTATAAACTTTCACGCAATATATGAGCGTGAGCCATGGACATAGCACTATGGGTGGAATAGAATATAATGAAGGGGGGTTATGTGGAGAAGACAAAAAGGGAGAAAGTCTCACATCAACGAGGCTAATCAATGGGCTATGCAGATGCCCACCGATTGATGTTAATGCAAGGAGTAGGGATTGCCATGAAACGGATGCACTAGAGCTATAAATGTATGAAAGCTCAACAAAAGAAACTAGTGGGTGTGCATCCAACTTGCTTGCTCACGAAGACCTAGGGCACTTGAGGAGGCCCATTGTTGGAATATACAAGCCAAGTTCTATAATGAAAAATTCCCACTAGTATATGAAAGTGATAGCATGAGAGACTCTCTACTATGAAGATCGTGGTGCTACTTTGAAGCACAAGTGTGGTAAAAGGATAGTAACATTGTCCCTTCTCTCTTTTCTCTCATTTTTTGGCCCTTTTTTATGGCCTTTATCTTTTTTTGGGCCTTCTCTTTTTTTATGGCCTTTCTTTTTTTATTTATTCCTCACTTGGGACAATGCTCTAATAATGATGATCATCACACTTCTATTTATTTAAAACTCAATGATTACAACTCGATATTAGAACAAAGATGACTCTATATGAATGCCACCGACGGTGTACAGGGATATGCAATGAACCAAGAGTGACATGTATGAAAGAATTATGAATGGTGGCTTTGCCACAAATACTATGTCAACTACATGATCATGCTAAGCAATATGACAATGATGAATGTGTCATGATGAACGGAATGATGGAAAGTTGCATGGCAATATATCTCGGAATGGCTATGGAAATGCCATAATAGGTAGGTATGGTGGCTGTTTTGAGGAAGATATAAGGAGGTTTATGTGTGAAAGAGCGTATCATATCACGGGGTTTGGATGCACCGGCGAATTTTGCACCGACTCTCAATGTGAGAAAGGGCAATGCATGGTACCGAAGAGGCTAGCAAGGATGGAAGGGTGAGAGTGCGTATAATCCATGGACTCAACAATAGTCATAAAGAACTCACATACTTATTGCAAAAATCTACAAGTCATCGAAAACCTTGGCACTACGCGCATGCTTCTAGGGGGATAGATTGGTAGGAAAATACCATCGCTCGTCCCCGACCGCCACTCATAAGGAAGACAATCAAATAACACCTCATGTCTCAAATTTCTTGCATAACGTTTACCATATGTGCATGCTTCGGGACTTGCAAACCTCAACACAAGTATTTCTCAATTTCACAACTACTCAACTAGCATGACTTTGATATTATTACCTCCATATCTCAAAACAATCATCAAGCATCAAACTATTCTTAGTATTCAACACACTCATACGAAAGTTTTATTAATAATCTTGCATACCAAGCATATTAGGATTTTAAGCAAATTACCATGCTATTAAGACTCTCAAAATAATCTAAGTGAAGCATGAGAGAACAATAGTTTCTATAAAACAAATCCACCACCATGCACTAAAAGATATAAGTGAAGCACTAGAGCAAAACTATAAAGCTCAAAAGATATAAGTGAAGCACATAGAGTATTCTATCAAATTCCAAATCATGTATGGCTCTCTCAAAAGATGTGTACAGCAAGGATGATTGTGGTAAACTAATCAGCAAAGACTCGAATCATAAAAGACGCTCCAAGCAAAACACATATCATGTGGTGAATAAAAATATAGCTCCAAGTAAAGTTACCGATAGAAGTAGATGAAAAAGGGGGTGCCTTCCGGGGCATCCCCAAGCTTTGTCTTTTAGGTGTCCATATATTATCTTGGGGGTGCCATGGGCATCCCCAAGCTTAGGCTCTTTCCACTCCTTGTTCCATAATCCATCAAATCTTTACCCAAAACTTGAAAACTTCACAACACAAAACTTAAAGTAGAAAACTCGTGAGCTCTGTTAGCGAAAGAAAACAAAAGACCACTTCAAGGTACTGTAATGAACTCATTCTTTATTTATATGGGTGTTAAACCTACTGTATTCCAACTTCTCTATGGATTATAAACTATTTTACTAGCCATAGATTCATCAAAATAAGCAAACAACACACGGAAAACAGAGTCTGTCAAAAACAGAACAGTCTGTAGTAATCTGTAGCTAGCGCAAGATATGGAACCCCAAAAATTCTAAAATAAATTGCTGGACGTGAGGAATTTATCTATTAATCATCTTCAAAAATAATTAACTAAATAGGACCTTCCAAATAAAAATGGCAGCAGTTCTCGTGAGCGCTAAAGTTTCTGTTTTTTACAGCAAGATTAAAAAGACTTTCTCCAAGTCTTCCCAATGGTTCTACTTGGCACAAACACTAATTAAACACAGAAAACACAACCAAAACAGAGGCTAAATAATTTATTTATTACTAAACAGGAGCAAAAATCAAGTAATAAAAATAAAATTGGGTTGCCTCCCAACAAGCGCTATCGTTTAACGCCCCTAGCTAGGCATAACAAGCAAGAATAGATCTAGGTATTGCCATCTTTGGTAGGCAATTCTTCAATGAGGCATCTATTTACCTTAGGAATTTCTTTCTTTCTAGTGATTATCAAACTCTTAGGCACAAGATCAAAAAATTCATTTGTAGCAATTGGTTCCTTAATGATAGCAAAAAGATTGGGATGAATACTTATTGATTTAAGATCCACAGTTTCCTTACTAGACGATTCACCCTTATTTTTAGGAACATACATAAGCTTGGCAATTTTAGTAGGAGGACTTGGAGTATTCTTTACGGAAGAAAAATCGGTTCCCAAGTTTGTAATGATACCCACAAGTTTATCGATTCTAGTAGAATCTAAGTTTATCTTCTCATTAACTATGGGTTCCTTTTCCTTAATATTTTTCAGAGTCATTCCTACCTTAGATCCATATTGAGTAATTTGACTGTGGATCTTTTTATCTAGATTTTAAATTAATTCAATAGTAGCAACTTTATTTTCAATAATTTCAAGTCTTTGCATAACATGCTCCAAAGTTAACATAGTTCCATTAACCAAAAGAGATGGTGAGCCAAATAAATCTAACATAGCATTATAAGAATCAAAAGTATGGATACCCAAGAAATTCCCTCCGGTAATGGTATCAAGGATATATCTATACCAAGGATTAACACCTACATAAAAATTGCGGAGAAGAACTGAAGTAGATTGCTTCCTGGTAGATATATTTTGAGCACTGCAAATTCTATACCAAGCATCTTTTAGATTTTCTCCCTCCCTCTGTTTAAAATTTAGAACTTCATTCTCGGGAGACAACGGAGAAGATATGAGACTAGCCATGACGAAAAGCAAACAAACTAACACACAAGCAAACAAAAAGCAAACGGGCAAAAAGAGGCAAATAGAGAGGGATGATAGAGAGAGAGAGAGGGAGGGAGGGAGAATAAAACGGCAAGGGTGAAGTGGGGGAGAGGAAAACGAGAGGCAAATGGAAAATAATGTAATGTGGGAGATAGGGATTGTGATGGGTACTTGGTATGTTGACTTTTGCGCAGACTCCCTGGCAACAGCGCCATAAATTCTTCTTGCTACCTCTTGAGCACTACGTTGGATTTTGCCGAAGAGGAAGGGATGATGCAGCAAAGTAGCGTAAGTATTTCCCTCAGTTTTTGAGAACCAAGGTATCAATCCAGTAGGAGGCTACGCTCGAGTCCCTCGTACCTACACAAAAACAATAGCTCAACACAACCAAAACGCTTAGGGGTTATCAATCCCTTCACGGTCACTTACGAAAGTGAGATCTGATAGAGATGATAAATAATATTTTTGGTATTTTTGATATAGAGATGCAAAGTAAATAAAGTAAAAGCAAAGCAATAATAAAGTGATGAAGATTGATATGATGAGAAAGAGACCCGGGGGCCATAGGTTTCACTAGTGGCTTCTCTCAAGAGCATAAGTATTCTACGATGGGTGAACAAATTACTGTTTAGCAATTGACAGAATTGAGCATAGTTATGAGAATATCTAGGTATGATCATGTATATAGGCATCACATCCGAGACAAGTAGACCGGAACGATTCTGCATCTACTACTATTACTCCACTCATCGACCGCTATCCAGCATGCATATAGAGTATTAAGTTAAAAACAGAGTAACGCCTTAAGCAAGATGACATGATGTAGAGGGATAGTTTCATGCAATATGATAAAAAAAACCCATATTGTTATCCTCGATGGCAACAATACAATACGTGCCTTGCTGCCCCTTCTGTCACTGGGAAAGGACACCGCAAGATTGAACCCAAAGCTAAGCACTTCTCCCATGGCAAGAACAACCAATCTAGTAGGCCAAACCAAATTGATAATTCGAAGAGACTTGCAAAGATAACCAATCATACATAAAAGAATTCAGAGAAGATTCAAATATTATTCATAGATAGACTTGATCATAAACCCACAATTCATCGGTCTCAACAAACACACCACAAAAAGAAGATTACATCGAATAGATCTCCACAAGAGAGGGGGAGAACATTGTATTGAGATCCAAAAAGAGAGAAGAAGCCATCTAGCTACTAGCTATGGACCCGTAAGTCTGAAGTAAACTACTCACACTTCATCGGAGGGGCTTGGATGATGATGTAGAAGCCCTCCGTGATTGATGCCCCCTCCGGCGGAGCTCCGGAACAGGCCCCAAGATGGGATCTCATGGATATAGAAAGTTGCGGCGGTGGAATTAGGTTTTTGGCTCCATCCCCGATCGTTTGGGGTACGTGGATATATATAGGAGGAAGAAGTATGTCGGTGGAGCTTCGAGGGGCCCACGAGGCAGGGGGCGCGCCTTAGGGGGGGCGCCCCCTAACCTCGTGACCACCTCGTGGCTTTCTTGACGGAGGGTCCAAGTCTCCTGGATCTTATCTGATGAGATAATCACATTTCCAAAGGTTTCATTCCGTTTGGACTCCGTTTGATATTCCTTTTCTTCAAAACCCTAAAACAGGCAAAAAACAACAATTCTGGGCTGGGCTTCAGGTTAATAGGTTAGTCCCAAAAATAATATAAAAATGGAAAATAAAGGCCAAAAATGTCTAAATCAGTAGATAATATAGATGGAGCAATCAAAAATTATAGATACGTTGGAGACGTATCAGCGTCTTGCGCCAGCGTACTCCTGGACGTTGGCCTAGTTTCAAGGAAGGCCAAAATGTTCTGGACTTCGAAGCGAGTCAACTGGCGGGAGGAGGCGACTGGCATTGGTGCAAGGAAGTGGTCGACGGCGGCCATCCATGCCGCTGAGGGGGGCACTAGCACCCGTGCGGGGACAGGCGTTGTCAACAGCGCAGCGGAGACATTCGTGTGCACGGGCGCGCGCGTCAGTGCATGCGCAGGCGCATGCACTGGCAGGTGCATGGGTATCGGCACGGGCGTGCGCATCAGTGCACGCGTAGGCGCATGCGCTGGCAGGTGCACGGGGATGGGCGCTGGCGCAGTCGGGGCGAAGGGAGCCGGAACGGGAGCTGGGACAGGCGCGGCGTCTTCCCACAAGGCCAGTTCAAGCTCGTCCCAAAGCGCCTTATGTTCTTGAGACTCCGGCTGGGTGTCTTCCTCAGGAAACTGGAACACTAAGGGCAGACCATCGTGATGCGGCATGGCGTACGTTTAGGTCAGGCTAGTTGGAGGTAGACGACATGAAAATCGAAGAGGAAGAGAGAGGATTGTAGCGACACCGGGTAGTGCGGGGTTGATTTTAAACTGCGGCGCCGGTGACATTAAAAGTGGGAGTAGTTGGGACGACGGTGGGTGGCGGAGCCTGGTCAAAGGGCTCGCCTCCCAGTGAGCCTGCACAGTGGTCTGCTCGCACGCCTCCCTGACAGCCGGCGCAGCGGTCTGCTCCCACGCCTCCCGTCGACTCACACGCTTGCTCGGACGGCTCCTGCCGATGAGAAGCGGGGACTCGTGGCGGCACGTAAGCGCCCACGGTTTTAATAGTGAAAGCGTTTGCCTTAACGTGACAGGTCTTTGTTCCAAAATACCTTGGCTCTTCATTTGTGCAACTTGTCATAAGCAGCTTGTCTCAAATTAAAGAAAAAACTTACGAAGTAATATTTGTGCCATATCACGTGACCATGCTTAGTTTCAAGAATTTATGCTCACTTTTGGATTTTTTGAAATTTAAGATCCAGGATTCGAAACTATATCATAACCTGCATCTTGCAATAAATTTTCAAGCCGTATATCTGTCCTGTTGTATTTCTTAAGAAAGGATTTGGTCAAACATTTTTCTTAATTAGACTTCAGACAAGTTATATATGCAGAGTAAAAGGATAATCCCTCCGTACCAGTGCATTGCCTGATATATTAACTCAAGTACTAGGCACGAACAAACGGACTCAATTCTGTGCTCATCCTGGTAGTAGTAGTAGTAGTAGTAGTAGTGGTAGTAGTAGTAGTAGTAGTAGTAGTAGTAGTAGTAGTAGTAGTAGTAGTAGTAGTAGTAGTAGTAGTAGTAGTAGTAGTAGTGGTAGTAGTAGTAGGTAGTAGTAGTGGTAGTAGTAGTGGTAGTAGTAGTGGTAGTAGTAGTGGTAGTAGTAGTGGTAGTCGTAGTGGTAGTGGTAGTGGTAGTGTTAGTGGTAGTAGTAGCAGTAGCAGTAGCAGTAGCAGTAGCAGTAGCAGTAGCAGTAGCAGTAGGAGCAGTAGGAGCAGTAGTAGCAGTAGTAGCAGTAGTAGCAGTAGCAGCAGTAGTAGCAGTAGTAGCATAGCAGTAGTAGCATAGCAGTAGTAGTAGCAGTAGTAGCAGTAGTAGTAGCAGTAGTAGCAGTAGTAGCATAGCAGTAGTAGCATAGCAGTAGTAGCAGCAGTAGTAGCAGTAGTAGTAGCAGTAGTAGCAGTAGTAGCAGTAGTAGCAGCAGTAGCAGTAGCAGTAGTAGCAGTAGTAGTAGCAGTAGTAGCAGTAGTAGCAGTAGTAGCAGTAGTAGCAGCAGTAGCAGCAGTAGCAGCAGTAGCAGCAGTAGCAGCAGTAGCAGCAGATTATATTTGTCCCCACCCTCCCAACCACCGATTGGTTTTGCACCCCCACCCCTCCTCCCCGGGAGAATATCATGTGCCCCCATACCTTAGATGCTATATGCCGATACGAGTTGCTTGGAGCTTGTAGATCTGAGATATAGCAGCTCACATGGTGTGTCTTAATATTTTTGCAGGAAACCTTGATGAGTTTGAGAATTGCACACAATTTGTACAAAAACTACTTAGATGCCCTTTGATCCCATATCCAACGACCTCGAAGCTCGTATCACCGTAGCATCTAAGATGAAGGAGGACATCATATTCTCCTGTATGTAAGAATATCATGTGCTACCACACCTTAGATGCTTTGGTGATACATGCTCTTCGGAGGCATTGGATTTGTGACCCAACACCTCCTCGGTGGTTCGAATGGTTTTTTGCAAAAAAGCCCCAAAAGAGTTCAGCCACTGCTTACAAGCACAAAGACTGCTCAGATGCCATTGGATCTCAGATCAAACGACCTCCAAGCTTGTATCACCGTAGCATCCAAGCTGCGATAGCACCTTATGTTTTCTCGCACGGGAGAGTATGAGGTGCTCCCGCACCGTAGATTCTATGGTGATACGAGTTCATTGAGATCTAACGGCCCACAGTAGGAGGTTTGAATGTTTTTGCAATATACGGCTGATAGAGTTTGGGAAATGCGCAGAAATTACAAGTACTACACATGTGCCATCTGATCACTGATCATACGACCTAGATGTTCATATCACCGTAGCGGGTAATTAAGCTACGGGGAGCACCTAATATGAGCACCGGGGAGCCGTTGGATCGAAGATGCAGCGGCACACACGAGGCCTAAATGTTTTATATGCAAAAAAAACTTTGGAGAGTTTGGAAATTGTGCATAATTACAAAGACTACTCCCAAGCCATTGGATCTCACTTCCAACGGTGTAAAAACTCGTATCACCATAGTATCTAAGTTGCGGGGTGGATGTGATATTCTATGCTGCTGTCATTTTTGTTTGTAAACTTGCAAAATACGTGTAACTCGTGCCGTTACTTGTCTAACCGTGCAAAGTGTTTGTTAAAAAAACCATCCTACACTGAAATATCGAAACAACACATGGGGGTCCCACTTGTCATTAATCAAATTTGGACCTAAAACTAACAAATCTGAAAGACGAGATTCGAACTGGCAACCTGGACTACAAAGCGTAAGTCGATAGCCTGAAAAAACGAACGGTTGTTAGCTTTGTCCCATAACTTGATTTTATACAGTACTTGCATTGAGTAGAGTAGAGCGAGTGCCTCGTCAACACGTGCATGACCGTTGTCTCACTTACTAGTGGGTCCCAGGTCTGCGATCTCAATCTCTCTTCTCTCCATCGTCTAACCTTTGCACGGGCACACACGAAGAGTGGCGCTAGCTTGCCGTGGTGTTATTACAACTAAAAAAAGCTTGGAAAATAGAAGAATCGCCTAGAACAAGAGACGTTGTGGCTGGTCGAGACGGAGCTAACCACATCTATCCTCTGTGCCACGTTTGCATGATGAAGCTGTGTGGCTAGTGGGGTGTTTTTGACCGACTGGCTGGGTCCCGAGGTCGAACCATAGGTACTACGTCTGATATGGTATATTTTTACACGCACATTTTTCCTCCATGCCGAGACGTGGAACACCCTATCGCGCGGTTTCGGGGTCCTCCCGGGTGGTGCACGCATATATTCTTCCTGCCATGGGACTCCCTACCGCGCGTTTTCTGGGTCCTCCTCGGTCATAGCGTCGAAACAAGTAAATGAGTCGTCAAATCACGAAAGGCCACCTTTCCCGCCGAGTACATTAGTGAAGCACGGTGGCTAGCTAGTTGGGCTAGTTCGACCGATTAGCTAGGCCACCGCCACATTTGTTTTTTCACCCCTTTTTTATCTACTTGCCGGCAGGTAAATTTAAATATCCACCGCGGCGTTGCTCTAGTGTTTGGGTGCGGCAGGATTTTTAATTTTTTGATTGACTGGAGCAGGCGCGGCAGGATTTTTAATTTTTTGATTGATGGGAGAAGGCATGGTAGCAATTATTCACGATGACTCCGCCTGTAAAAACCCATTGCTCCCTGATGTGAGAAGTCGTCGACAGGTGTTTTACCATGGTGAAAACCAAAAGATTCCCCGCTCCCTCCGCCTTCCCGTAGATTGCATTGCCTTTCAGCCGTTTCGCCCCCTTTGCTTCCTCTCCCCACTGCTTCTACCTGGTGCCATGGCGGCGCAGTAGATCATGGAGTCCGAGGTGAGGCGCCTGACAATGGCTCCCGTCGACCGGGAGCGGGCGGTTGCACCCTGCATCACCAATGTCGTGCGTCTCGAGAAGCATAGGGACTTCGGTGATGTTTAGGCGCCCTCTGCGTGGGCATGTCCATGTCTCGGCGCAACATGACCGTTGGATCAAACTCAGATGGTGCAGATCAGTCACTGCAACACAAAGCGTGTGGGAGTGTTTGGTTGCATTCTCATCTCAATATAGTTGTTTCCTCTTTGTGTATTTTTGTCAACCTACTAGTGTGGACTCATGCACCCTTAAGTGGGTCGAGACGGGAATTTTTGCTTCCATCCCGTGCACCCTTCATACACCCTGCCTAACACTATTCGTGCTTCATATGGTTCATGTTTCATGGAGTACTGTAGCACCATACTCTCCGTGCGCTATGGACCTAGTTCTGTTAACATTGATCTCACCGTTCATTCTCGACCGGACAGTCGAAAAAGCGGTACAGCTCAGTTCTTTTCTGGCTTATGGACGACTTATGGTGGAAAATAAGCACAAGCTAAAAAGAACTCGTTTTTTTGTATTCGGCTTAATTTCCGGCCACAGCCGGTCCCTTCATGTTTGGGAGAAGCCGAGAGAGAGCAGCTTCCCGAGCGCAGCCCTTTAAAAATTGAAGCGGTACATCGCTATTCCCTCCGCGTTGGCAGTATTTACGAGAGAAATGCCACCCGCGAAAGATATAACTCCAGGCATCGAAGCCATCTGTCCCAACGCATCACCTGCTTCGGGCGTCTGCTAGGTTTCCTTGTCGCCGACTCTTGTCCAGCTAGCCGCCGCCGCCGTCGTCCTTCCTGACGCCATGCAGGGAGGTTAACCAACGTCGCTCCCAACGTCGCAATCGCTGGCCTCCGCCCGTCCCTCTGCTGCTTCCCGTCCTGCTGCACTTCCGTCCTGCACACTAGCTACTCCCATCTTCATGGCAAGCTCCAGTCCGATCATCCCCGTCCAAGCTCTTACCAAGGTAAGCACCGTCTGTCCTCTTATCTTTCTGCTCCGGACTTCTTTCCTGATCTGCATGTGATGCATGATGTTATGAGTGTATCTGGGTCCGGTGCAATACATGTGTATGTGTCTGTGTAGGTTTGAACAATTATCACCGGGTAGGATTGCTCCTATAGATACGCTCCTGTGGCAATCGGCCGAGTGATCTACGTGTACGTTAGTACTAGCACTATAAAGATCAAAGCGAAGATCATCAAGCGATGTGCGAGTATTATCTTGGTGTTGCTAATCGATTGCTCATAGTGCGAGTAGCACTTCTAATTGTACACTGATTGCTATGCACGTGTATTTGTATGACCAAAAATACTTTGTCATGTATGAATTTGGTGTTTTGGCACTGAGCTAATTTTTTTTATTAAATACATAGTGGGATTTTATTTCTGCTACGTGTTATGTGGTATGGGGGTATGGGGTATGCGCTATTTGATTAAAATTGTTACATTCATTTTATGATAGATGGATAAAGGTAAATCTGGGAAAGCAAATTGGGATCCTGTTGCCCATAAAATTTTCCTTGACATTTGTGTTGAAGAAGTGAATGCAAATAACCGTTCTGATGCACATTTGAGCCCAATTGGGTATGAAAATATGATAAGGAAGTTCAATGAGCGGACAAACAGAATTTATGTTCGCAAGCAATTCAAGAATAGGTGGGATTTACTTAAAAAAGAGTACAATTGTTGGAAGACGTTGAACCAAAAGGCATCTAGCATTGGAATAGATCCTGTTACTAGGAGCATTGCGGCTACCGATGAATGGTGGGCGAATGAGATACAGGTATTGAACCATTCATATTACTTTTACTTGTTACTTTGCCATCCAATTTCTTAACTAATTTATTTGTGTGATTTTTCTGCAGAGGAATGAGATTTCCGCCAAGTTCCGATATGCTCCATTAGTTGATGAGCAAAGAATGAGTTTTATATTTGATGACCATAGTGTGACGAATGCATATGCAAGGGTCGCAACTCCCTCGTCTCAAGTTGATGCTTCTCAAATTAACATTGAAGAGGGTAATGAGGACGGCTCGGGATGTGAGTTAGATGTTAACCAAGTTACACCCACCAATGTTTCATCTAAAGGTCGAAAGAAGAGATCATGTCCTTATTCACCGAGTCCCAAGATGGTCCAAAAGGCGGCAAAAGATAGTGATGATAAAATGGTATTTAACCGTATGGTTGACCTTTGGGAGAGGAGGGAGATTAGCCGCAATTCGGCGACGTCTCAAACAAATGTGGATCATGTGAGAGATGAGATAAAAGAGATGACGACCATGGTGGTGAACGATGGAGGTCGTCCTAGAAGTGATGTGTATTTCTATGCTCTACAACTGTTTACGAAGAAGGAACATCGTGATGTGTTCAGTGCCCTCAAGGATGAGACTGCTAGTGTGAGGCTTGAATGGATCAAGAGGACATGGGATCTCTTTATGAAAAAAGATTAGAACTTCTGTGATGTTATTTTCTTTGAACAAAATTACTTGCTATCGACTTGTACTGTCGTGAACCTATGTTTTGTTTGGAACCTCTTGTTTGCACTCAGATTGTAATATAGGGAAAGTGGATTGTTTGTCATCAATTCGTATGCATCATGGATCTTTTTTCTACTCATTTTTAAAGCCATGTATCATGTTTGACGGCTCAAATTATTTTGTTTTATTGTGTACCAAATTATAATGCATCTATATTGTGTTCTTTATATGACAGATGGATATCTCTGTTGAGGATGAAGATGAAGAATTAGATTTCTGCATTCTTGCAATGGCACATTATCTTCAAAATAAAGAGAGGGTGCCCTATGCACCTAGAAGAGCACCAATAATGACGGAGTTGCAATGGGTGCAAGAGAAACAGATGAATCCAAAAGCATTCTACTCAATGTTTAGGATGCGGAGGTCAGTGTTTTACCCATTGCATGACATGCTAGTTGAGAAATACAGTTTAAAGTCAACTTGCAACATGTCAAGTAAAGAAGCGTTAGCACTATTTTTATGGACTTTGGGGACATGCCAGACCACCGACAATATTGCGGATCGATTTGAACACAGTCGGTCTACAGTTAACAAAAAGTTTAAAGAGGTTTTAAGGTGTGTATATCGTATGGCTGGTGATTACCTACGACCCAAAGATGAAACTTTCACCCAAGTTCACGACTCGCTTAAAAAACCAAGATTTTGGCCTCACTTCAAGGATGCCATTGGGGCCACAGATGGAACACACATACCTTGTATTGTGCCGGAAAAACAGCAGCCCAAATATCGGAACAGAAAAGGTGTCACCACTCAGAATGTCATGGCAATATGTGATTTTGATATGAGGTTCATTTTTGTTGTTGTTGGATGGCCTGGATCTGTTCATGACACCCGTGTATGGGCTGATGCACGAGCTGAATATCCCAGTTTCCCACACCCTCCGAATGGTAATTACTCGTACATGCATTTTTTTACACTAGCCTTTTGCTTTAAATTACCGCTCTTCATTGTATTTTTGTTCCCTGTATAGGAAAATACTATCTTGTTGACTCAGGCTATCCAAACAGAGATGGCTATCTAGCACCATACAAAGGACAACGGTACCATGTACCTGATTTCCAACAAGTACCTCCACGAGGGAGAAATGAGACCTTTAATCATCTACATTCCTCACTACGAAACGTCATCGAAAGAACTTTTGGTGTTCTCAAGATGAAATGGCGAATCCTTCTTGGCATTAGCCGTTACAAAGTTGAAACACAAACAATGATAATTACTTCATGTACTTGTCTTCATAACTACATCCGTGAGAGCAAACTACCTGATGAGCATTTTGATATGGTTGAGAATGGATCCTATGTTCACGAGGAGAGCGCTTCTCATCACTTTGCACCCTATGATGAAGGCAATATGGGAAGTGTACGAGATGCTATTGCTGTGAGTGTCTTTCCTTGATGAATAGCTTTATTGTGTATGCTTTTGTTGGGAGAACCATGTAATATTTAGAATATCTTTCTTTCTTCTCAAGTACTACAGACGAGTTTTTTCCATATGTGCGACAATGATCTTCCTTATGTGGACTTGTTACAATTTAGCAATGTTTCAAAATAAATTTTATGTTTGTATGTGCGGCTAAACAATACAAAATAACCCAATTATTATTTCAACAAAAAAGATTTAGGGGGTATTACAGACTTTTTATTGGGTATATAGAAAATAAGCTAAACGCACAGAGGCTAAAAAGAACTGGATGGCTTATTCTCACTAGGCTTATTTCCACAACGGCTTGTCTGGGGCTTATTTCCACAGTGGCTTCTTCATAAGCCAGAGGTGAAAAGAACTGGCCCTATGTTACATATAGGAGTAGTTGACATGCGCACAACATCATTTGTTATCATCATATCTTACTACACTAGCAACAAGATTGTGTAGTACTGACGTATGAACCACTGCACATGCCTAGTAGTAGGAGCACTATGTATGTTCAAGTGGTTGCCGTGATTCGCACTCCTCTGTTGTAAGAGTGGAAACGCTTGCTGTAATCATTTTTTTCTCCAAAAAAACAATGGACACGCTCTACCGTGTGGATCCTCCTCCAGCCATGCACTAAATTACTCACTTTCGCCGACGTGTGGGACAGCCAGCACCTGGGTCCACCAGCCATGCACTAAATTACTCCGTAGTAGAGTGACGGTAGACTACCCCAATCGAACTGCCGCAGTAATGCCCAATGAGCCGTCAAATCACAAAACCCCCTCCTTTCCAGCAGTAAGTTGGACGGACGAAGCAACCATCATTTCACTCTTCTCTCTCAGCTTCCTCTCTTGACGCTCGCTTCGCTTCTCCCTCATCTCGTTCCTTCTTTCACTCTTCTCTCTCAGCTTCCTCTCTTGGATGGACGCCGGAGCACCGGCCGGCGTGATGTCTATGGCTCTGGCCAAAACCGTCGAAGAAGCGCAAGCACCCTGTTGAGACTATCGCAGACAAGCTCAAAGCCATCGCCCTGTCCAAGCCCCCCTCTCCGGGATCCCTCATTAAGCAAGTCCAAGTAATGTCTCTTGTTGACGATCTTTTTCTCGATCTTGATCGTGTTTTTTCATCTAACACGCAGTACTAGTACTGGTAGTACAACTTTCTGGGTGATCTTGCATGTGATTTTAGTGTGCCAAATGATGGTTCTAAATTCATCTTTTGAACAAAACATGCGAGAGGTTGACACTGATTTCTTATAGACTACTTTCAACTACTCCCTCTATCCCAAATTTCTTGTCTTAGATTTGTCTAGATACGGATGTATCTAATACTAAAATGTGACTTGATACATCCGTATCTAGACAAATCTAAGACAAGAATTTTGGGACGGAGGGAGTACTTTATGAACATCAATGCTACCTTTTAAGAGGGTATATTTGCCTCGGTAACTTATGTTATGGATATTGCATGTAATCCCTCTGCTCTCATGCCTTTGAAGACATGTTCTAATGCCTTTGTTCACTCATTTCTGTGTGTATATGTAGTCATATATTGAGTATAATATCAAAAATCATCTTATATTTCTGAACGGAGGTAGTAATAAAATATGGTTTCTGTTTGAATTAGAACCAGGTCCGCGGTGGAGATGAAGTTCTCAAAGTCATGTCGTGTGAACTGGAAGACCTGATGATGAGTTCTACTACTGAACCATCCAGCTGTTGTGTCCTTGTCGCCACGTGTCCTGAACTAGTGTTTTCCTGTAGCATTGTTGTCAGGCGTGTTCTCGAGGCTATACTTGACCACAGCAATTTCCTGGCTGTGCCTTCGATTACGAATGGTGTTGTTCTTGTAAAGCTTCCCAACAAATCTGATGTGGCATGTCTTCATCATCATGTTTATGAGTGGAAAGACCACTCTGTTAGGTTCTCCAAGGTTGACAAGATGGTGATGGTGCATGTAGACATCTCACACGAAGTCCATGGCCTAGTCAGTTATGCGGGGTTCATCCCGTAGGTTGGTGGCAAGAAATAGTCAGCAGAGTTTAGTTAGTGCAACTTTGCTTGTCTGTAGTAAGTACTATTGTTCAGTACTTGATTTGTGTTTGTGAACCCTGTATTGTTTATTAGTACTACCGCTTTTGGTGTGTGGTCAGTCCTGAGAACGGTCTATATTAATGTATGTCCACTCAATTCAGTATGTATATTTTGAAGTATCCAGATCATATTTTTTGTGAGGACAGTTTATCAATTATGGTTACACTCCAATATTTTTATGCATTGCAGGGTTTATCACACCCACCAGGATTTTGAGTCCCATGGATGTTCGGTCCATACGATTTGTCACGAACTTTGGACTGTCCTGCTTGTGGGAGTAGGCGGGGCCCCTGCATGCCATGCGTAGTTGGACGATCAATCTTCTGTTTAGTACTTCAACATAGTGATTTCCTGGTAAGGATTCACTCGTGTCTCATCAAGTAAATCTTATTGATTTACTGTCTAAATCTTATTGATTTAATGTCATGTTTTCTTTCTTTTCCTGCAATTTTATGATGCAAGTTTTGCCATGTGACATTCATCACAGAATAAACCGTTTGGTTTGCTCTATGATTGCTATTTTTGCAGGTTTCACTTCTTATGTCGTGTGAGTAACGAAGGCACTATCCATCACTTATATTACTGGAAAAAATTGGATCAGTCTGTTGTCTGAATACAAGCTGAATCCCTATGATGAACTGCAGTTTGGTTTAACAAAAACGCCACAATTAGTCCTTCTCGCATTTAAAAGAAATGAAGAAAAAACTGGATCATGGTCACGGATCCTAGTCAAGTTAGAAAGCTGATCATAGCAGACCAGACACGATCGCCGTTGTCTCGCACAGATCGAGAACCGGCAGTTGCTGTAGCACTGACAGCGGCAGCAGCTCAGTCTGATCCAGCTGAGGATTGGGCACCGACTGCGTCAGCGGATAAGTCTGATCTACCGGAGGATCGGCCATCGACACCGGCACCAGCTCTACAAGGAGCACCATCTCTGGCAGCAGCGGCGGCTTCGGCACCTACAACAACACTTGCACTTGCATCTGCTCCGCCCGTGCAGTTGCACCGGCAACAGACTGGGCTGCAGTTCACACTTCATATACCAAAGTCCTTACAAAACCGACATGTCCACCTTCTTGGTAAGCATTGGCCGCCCAAGTGCTTCGTTCTTTTTTCTTTCCATGTTGTTTCACATGATTCACTGTGTTGATCTAACTGTTTGGGTATGTCTTCTTGTTTGCAAACAGAGAATTCCTAGAGCAACGAGGGAGTCGTTCAACAATCCGGGCGACCGCGGCCAAGTTTATCTTACCATGCGCAGCCTTGGTGTGAATGAACCTGCTCAATATACCGTAAGTACAAAGGATGGTCGCATGATGATTGATGCTAAAGGATGGTCAAGGTTCAAATCTAAATCATATCTTGCGGTAGGGGATGATGTCAAAATCGAACTTTCTCGGCAAGGAGAGCTAGTCCAAATCCACTTTGAAATTCTTCAGTAGCAGCACGCAACTGCCGAACTGATCTATCCTCCGAGAGATTTTGATGTAATAATCTGGCATGGTGAAACAAGTGTCATGTGTGTATAAGTAGTATGACAGTATTATTTATCACATGGTATATCGTTGATAGAATTGCAACTCTGATTGCTGGTTAGGAACTGTTGTTCGATTTCATTCCAACAGCTGTCGTGCTTTATTCAATTTTGTGTATTCTCCTTGCGACAGCATCTAAAACTAGTGTCGTACTGATCGCTTGCAATATGAAAAGCGCTGAGGTAGAACACATGGGACCCCAAACATGCAGGGTTGGCTTGCGGCCCAAAGTCCAGAACCGTGAGCCTATCTAAGTATTATTTTCTCAGTTGAACCCCATAAACAAAGCTGAACCCCCATAATGCCCGTGCGTTGCAGAGGGAGTATATTTCTTGGCAAGGTGAGCCTGTGATATAAAAGATTTGTATATTTCTTTACAAAGGGAGTATCTCTCTGTCAAAAAATATATTTATGTGTAACTAGTTACTCCTGTCTTTCTACTTCCTTTCGCTGATATGTGGGGCAACCGGCAACGGGGTCCACGTGCCATATGCACAAATTAGAGTGCACAACTTCACGGTAGACACACCCCGGCCATAGCGCCGCAGTAATGCCTAATGAGCCGTCAAATCACAACCCCCCCCCTTCCAGCTTTAGCGGTAAGCTAGACGGACGAAGCGGCAATATTTCACTGGGCCTGAATCCCCTTCTCCCTCGTCTGCTTGTTCAGAGAAAACCCCCTCTCGGCGATTGCATAGGGTTTTCTCATGGAGAACCAGGTACGAATTCTTCATCCATCCCCGATAAATCCAAGTCCCTTGGTCGCAGGTAATCCTAGGATGGCAGCCGCCGCCGTTGATGCATTTTTCTTCCTACTGAATCTAGTGTGTTTCATTTGCAGTGCCCAAAGTGCGAGTACCCTACAGGTTTCTGCGCCCTCGGCGAGACGCCACACTTGTTCCTTCTCATCCTAACACAGCATTTTGAAACACGCACAGTATGTTCCTAGAATCCTCTTTTCTATCCGGGGGGTGGGGGTTTTTTGAACATGCTGTGTTCTCATATTATTTTTCCTGCAGTGTATTATTTGCTCTGCCAGAACACATGTACTCAAGATGCTCGGCCTTGCCATAACTGAATACACTAGTTTAATGGTCACAGTGAAGACAAGCCATAGATATAAGCTCCGAGTTGGGTTCATGAACCAAGAAGATCGCTGCTTTTTTATGGCCGAACTTGGATAAACTTTCTCAAGTGTTACGGACTGAAAGTTGGCGCACGAATGTTGATGGAAATAGCAGAACCTGGTCTCATCTTCACTGCGATCTTCCACCCCGACATCGTTCCAATTGTTCATCCATGTTAGTTTTGTATCTGGTTCTTGCTTGTTGCCTCGATTACTTCTTAATCCACCTATTATGTCTAACTAATCACAATTTAACTTTAGAAGTAGCAACGAATCTCTCACGAAGATGCTACTTCTAACTAATATTTTCTTATAATTGGTGGCATGTGTAGGTTTTTTCAGAGTTAAGCAGTCTGCTCGTTTGTTACTCTGTAATAACTCGGTTGTTACTAATGGCACTGAAGTTGACTGGATCGACATCCACAAGTTCCTACACTTTATTGATCGTCTTGAGGTCCTTGTGGGGCGTTTCAATGGTGGAAGGCCACGTGGGATATGTGTGCCACTGCTGCACTTGTTGAACAGGTCCAACTGTGTCAAGAAACTTATGGTACGAGTTGTTTTCTGTTATATATGTTGTTCATAAACTATTGCTTATACACAGTTTTACAGCTGTGATCTTCTTGAAACAGGAACTGCCGAGTTCTATTGTTCCTATACAGATGCATGACCATGGTCGGGTCAGACTTGCGCTTGGTCACAACATGATGTTTATGTCGACCTACTCAATTCCCCTTGGAGGTGAAATGATACTTATTCATGGGTGGTCTCAAATAATGAAGGACCGTCCATCTTGGAGAATAGGACAGAAGATTATGTTCATGCTTTTCCATGGCTCTAAAGCGAATATCCTGTTTATTGACCACGTTGCGAGATGAAGCCGCTTTCAGAAGGTTGTGGATGCGCGGGGTGGCGCCTGGGCCTTGTCCTGGGGCTTGGCGGCATCACCCTTGGTTAACTGTAGGCAAAGTAGCACTGTTCGAGGCGTGCTTTGTATGGTTGAACCTGTATAAGTACTCATACTGCTTTCAGCTTTGGTTGTTAATTGCCCCTGCTGGTTTCAGTTAAGGTTGTTAAGTACTCCTGCTGCTTTTACAGTCTGTCATGTTTCTTCAGTCCTGTCTTCCTCCAGCCACCAAAACCACACCAGCGCCGGCGGGGCCGCCTGCTTCCGCCTCCCACGGCTGGCTGCGCCTCAGCGCACGCATCGCCGCGCCACCGTCTCCAAAATCGTTAACGCCGACGTCCTCCGCGCGCTTTGGTGCGCTCGCCGCGGCGCGGCCCTCTCGCATTGTCAACATGGTCAACAAACAATAGGAATCGGCAGAAGTACGTGGAGAGGATGACAGTAGGGGCCCACCACGTCAGCGTATGGAAAAATAAAATGCTTCCTCCTAGTGTTTTCCTACCATCTGGGACCCACAACATTGTGAGCGTATATAGTCAATAGACAAGAGAACAGCACAAGATCGGCTGACACCTAGGATGTAGCTACTCGAGCAGTATTTTTTTGTTTGGTATTGTTGAGACGGAGTAGGGTTTGAACTGGGTTGTGGCCCGTCTAGCCCAGGCTTTTATTTTATGTTCACCATGTGACCAGCCCAATTATTTTTTCTTTGTGAAAATGAGCCCAGTTTATTTTTTCTGAAGAATACCCAATCCAGGCCTACTTATTTTTCTACGCCCTGATGGGCTATAACTCTTTCAAGACGCCTACAAATCTTGAAAGTAATATGAAATGGGTTGTAAATATAAAAACATATGACAAATTGGCAATTACTTTATAATTTCTGAACTTTTTCACATTTTCAGATTCCTATTTCATTGGGCATTAACCTAATTTAAATATATCTTCAAAGTACTTTAAATCTGGCTCGACATTTCGGTATTAAAAATAGTTTGGAACCCACAGAAATATGCGAAATTGGCCCTGGCCAACCAAAAAACGACTGCAATAAATTGCATAAGAAGTTGCCATGAGCTATATATAAATTATTAAAGAAAGAGGGAGTGGTCTAACTTCTGGGCCTGTTTAGTTGACGCGTATGCAAGATTTTTTTTAGTTATTATATACGTCAACAAACGATTCTAGTAGACGTAGCCGTTGGATGTCAATCCAACGGCCATCTTGTTTCTTCAATCTCTGATCTTCTTGCTCCAGCCGCCAAAGCAGCACCGGCGGGACCGCCTACTCCCACCTCCCATGGCCGGCTGTGCTACCGCGTAGGCCTCAGCGCCCCCTACTACTCCCACCGCTGGCCAGGTCATCCCTGTACTCACCCACACCCCCTGTTATTCTGCGGCGACGGCAACCTCACACCGCAGCCGAACCGGTGAACCCTCGTACTCCTCTCCGCGCGGGCTTCCACTGCCGCGTCTTCCCCGGCTCCGTGTCGTCCCCTTCCTAGGCCTCGCCATCGTCCACCGCCGTGGTGCTCTCGGCGCGGCGTGGTCAATGTGGTCAACGACCGACTTTCATCGGAAGAGTACTGTATGTGGAGAGGCTGACAGCTGGGTCCATGGCAGCCGCAAGGAAGTGCCTCCTTATTACGCGGAAAATAATTATTCCTCCACCTGAAAGCGGGGACCCACCGGACGGGCCACCAGTATTTCGTGAAAAAAACGTTTCCCCCTGACTACTGGGACCCACAGGATGGACCACCGTATTTCGTGAAAAAAAACGTTCCCCCCGCTGTCAGCTCGGACCCACCGGAATTGCCTCCTTATTACGCACAAATAAAATGAATACCCCCTGCTACCTGGGACCCACCTTGGTGGGAGACTGACTTGTGGGCCTACTAAGTTGACTGGGACGGAGGCCTTTGTCAACTTTAGTCAATATATGAATGATTCTAGATCCAGTGACCGTACGATGTCCATCCAACGGCCGTAGTGCTTCTTCAACCTCTGGTCTTCTTGCTCCAGCCGCCCAAAGCAGCGCCGGTCGTGCCGCCTGCTCCTGCCACCCATGGCCGGCTGTGATGCCGCGGAGGCCTCACCGCCCCTACTACTCCCATCGCTTGCCAGGCCATCCCTCTACGCACCCACACCCCCTGTTATTCTGCGATGACGGCGGCCTCACACTGCGGCCGAACGAGTGAACCCTCATACTCCTCTACGCGTGGGCATCCACTGCCGCGTCTTCCCCGGATCTGCGTCGTCCCCTTCCTAGGCCTCGCCGTCGTCCACCGCCTTGGTGCTCTCGGCGCGGCGTGGTCAAGGAATGGCTTCCATCGGACATGGACTGTACGTGGAGAGGCTGACAGCTGGGTCCACGGCCGCAGCAAGGAAGTGCCTCCTTATTACACGCAAAATAATTATTCCTCCACCTGACAGCGGTGACCCACCGGACGGGTCACCGTATTTCGTGAAAAAAATGTTTCCCCCTGACTGCTGGGACCCACCAGCTACATCTTTGCACGCAAGGAAGTGCGTCTGAAAAAAAACGATTCGCCCCCTGACTGCTGGGACCCACCAGCTACATCTTCGCATGCAAGGAAGTGCGTCCGAAAAAACAATTCGCCTCCCTGACTGCTGGGACCCACCAGTTATATCTTCGCACGCAAGGAAGTGCATCCTGGCAAAAAAACAAAATGATTCCCCCTGACTGCTGGGACCCACCAGCTACATCTTCGCACGCAAGGAAGTGCGTCCAGGCAAAAAAATGATTCGCCCCTGACTACTGGGACCCACCAGCTACATCTACGCAGGCAAGGAAGTGCCTGACAATCGGGACCCACCTGATCGAAGCGTACATAGCGTTGTCATTCTGGTCGCGAACGTGTACGTACATATATACTGGTCGATGTAGAGGCGCGCACGTGTCGTAGTAGAGGCGCGTACGTGTCGTCGTAGAGGCGCGTATGTGTCGTAGTAGAGGCGCGCACGTAGCATGTACACGTACGTACAGCAGCCAGGGTGCAAGAAAGAAAATACGGCCACGTACGTACATACGGGCAGGGTCTCGAATGCCTACTCGCGCATACGTACGGCCAGGGCTCGTGTACATGGCTGGATCGGAACGAAGAAACAACGTCGTCGTCGTGTTCATGGGAGGCAACAGAATTCGTCACGTTCATGGGGAGGCAACGGAATGCGTCGTGTTCATCGGGAGGCAATGGAACGCGTGGGAGCCAACCGGCTGGGTCGGAACGGAATGCGTGGTCGTGTTCATCAGGAGAGCTTGGACGGAATAGGCGATGGAAACGAGGCCTGGCGTACCGCACAACGGAGGAAACAAACATCCTACGTTCGGAACGGGGTCCCGTTGATCGGGAGGGGTCTGGCGTACCGCAAAATGGAGGAAACGGACCTCCTATGGTAGAAACGGGGGTCCTGTTGATCGGGAGGGGTGTGGCGTACCGCAAAACGGACAAAATAGACTTGTGTTGGAGCGCTACGGTCGAAACAGGGGTCCTGTTCATCGGGAGGGGTGTGGCGTACCGCAAAACGGGACTCCACGAGATATTGTTCATCTCCATCGTCGACCTCCTCCAGCCTCCACGGGCTACCGTCGACCTCCTCCAGCCTCCACGGGCTACCGTCGACCTCCTCCAGCCTCCACGGGCTCCTGTTCATCCAACCTCCACCGCGCGCTACTCCACCGGCTACTGTTCAACCACCCCTCCATGGGCACCCCTCCACCATCTACTGTTCATCCAGCCCTCCACCACACCACGGGGTCCTGTTCATCCAGAGGCAATGCCACCACTCACTGTTCATCCAAACCCCCCGCAACGCTCACTGTTCATCCCAGAGGCAGCATCGATCGGCTTCAGTTAGCAGCAGTAGCGAAGGAATCGCTCGATCGGGTTCAGTTAGCATCCATCGATCGATCGCTCGGGTTCAGTAACGCGTAGCCTGCAGTGCAATCGCTCGGGTTCAGTTAGAGCCCAACGCCTCGCTCGGGTTCAGTTAGAGCCAACGCCTCGCACACACGCGCGTATGTGTACGAAAGAAACGCGCATCGCTCGGCCCCCGACCTCCCACCGTAATCGGGAACTCCCCGAAATTTTCCTCCCCCTCGCTTCTACCACGGTTTTTTCCGTCATGGACGGCCCAAAGAATGTCATGCAGCTGCGTCTCCGGCCCGCCCAGGACGAAAAGCCCATTTTCTGTCATGATTTTTTGTCATAGAAGTAGGAGCCCACCACATCTATGATGATACCCGATTTTGTCACAATTATCATCATAGAAGTGTCATATGTATGACAAAAAAATTCGTTCGGCCCAAAATGTCACGGATGTGTATTTTTTTGTAGTGACATAACACCACTAGAGGAGAGACAACATACATCTCATCAAAATATCAAACGAATACCAAATTCACATGACTACTAATAGCAAGACTTCTCCCGGGCCCATGTCCTCAAGAACAAACGTAACTACTCACAAAGCATATTCATGTTCATAATCAGAGGGGTATTAATATGCATATAGGATCTGAACATATGATCTTTCACCAAATAAACTAACTAGCATCAACTACAAGGAGTAATTAACACTACTAGCAACCCACAGGTACCAATCCCGGACTTGGAGACAAGAATTGGATAAAAGAGATGAACTAGGGTTTTGAGAGGAGATGGTGCTGGTGAAGATGTTGATGGAGATTGCCCTCTCCCGATGAGAGGAGCGTTGGTGATGATGATGGCGATGATTTCCCCCTCCTGGAGGGAAGTTTTCCCGGCAGAACAGCTCCGCCAAAGCCCAAGATTGGTTCCGCCAAGGTTCCGTCGCGTGGCGGTGGAGTCTCGTCCGGAAAGATGGCTTATCATTTTTTCCTCATCGAAAGACTCCATATAGCAGAAGATGGCCAACGGAGGGCCACCAGGGGGCCCACAAGGTAGGGGGCGCGCCCAGGGGGTAGGGCATGCCCCCCACCCTCGTGGGCAGGGTGTGGCCCCCTTGGTGAACTTCTTGTGCTCAGTATTTTTTATATATTCTGAAAATGACTTCCGTGAAGTTGCAGGATTTTTGGAGTTGTGCAGAATATGTCTCTAATATTTGCTCCTTTTCCAGCCCAGAATCCAATCTGCCAGCATTCTCCCCCTTTATGTAAACCTTGTAAAATAAGAGAGAATAGACATAAGTATTGTGACATAATGTGTAATAACAGCCCATAATGCAATAAATATCGATATAAAAGCATGATGCAAAATGGACATATCAATCCGTTTTATCCTATGGGCTATTTGATGATCGTGATTGGTTTGAGTTGCATGTTTTATTATTGGTGTTGTCCTATGGTGCTCTCCGTGTCACGCAAGCGTGAGGGATCTCCGCTGTAGGGTGTTGCAATACGTTCATGGTTCGCTTATAGTGGGTTGCGTGAGTGACTGAAACACAAGCCCGAGTAAGGGGTTGTTGCGTATGGGATAAAGAGGACTTGATGCTTTAATGCTATGGTTGGGTTTTACCTTAATGATCTTTAGTAGTTGCGGATGCTTGCTAGAGTTCCAATCATAGGTGCATATGATCCAAGTAGAGAAAGTATGTTAGCTTATGCCTCTCCCTCATATAAAATTGCAATAATAATTACCGGTCTAATTATCGATTGCCTAGGGACAAATAACTTTCTCGTGACACAAAGCTCTTTACTAAAACTAACTTAGTTGTGTCTTTATCTAAACAGCCCCTACTTTTTATTTATGTGCTCTTTATTATCGTGCAAACCTATCCAAAAACACCTACAAAGTACTTCTAGTTTCATACTTGTTCTAGGTAAAGCGAACGTCAATTGTGCGTAGAGTTGTATCGATGGTCGATAGAACTTGAGGGAATATTTGTTCTACCTTTAGCTCCACGTTGGGTTCAACACTCTTACTTATTGAAAACTGTTGCGATCCCCTATACTTGTGGGTTATCCGGACCTTTTTCTGGCGTCGTTGCCGGGGAGCAATAGCGTGGGGTGAATATTCTCGTGTGTGCTTGTTTGCTTTATCACTAAGTAATTTTTATTTGTTGTTCTTAGTTGTTCTTTATCTTTAGTTATGGATATGGAACACGAAATACCAAAAAAATAGGTGTACTTGCTGCTCATGGAGATGAGGAACCTCCTAAAACCCTCGATGCTCGTTATGTGACAGATATTATGTACTACTTTGATAATCCAAAGAAAACCTCATTCAATTTGGTAATGGGAGACACGTTGGATCAACATGAATACTTTAGGGATTATCGCTTGACTCAAAAAGGGAAACTATTATGGGATCAAATTTATATGTTGTATTGGTATGCTAGGAAACTATGCTTGAGATATGATTACACTTGTTGCTCTAGGATGAAGGCTCCACACCTTCCCTTCTCATGCGAATTTAATGATAATGAAACCTTGGCTTCTTATGCTAGAGGTATATATGACTACTATGATGTGGAACAAATAGAAGAATTTGTTGCTTTTATGGGTGCTTATGAAATTGAATCTATGTTCAAAGAATATGAAAATATTTATGATGTTGTCTACAGACCTGAAAATTTAGCTATCCTTAAATATTGTTATGAGAATTATGAATACAATTCCGATATTGATGCGTTTATTGAGAAAGTCTCTGCTGCCCCAGAAGAGACTAATATTTTGCAGGAATCTATGGAAGAAGAAATTGATGAAACTGTGAGCTCATTGGATGAAAAAGGTGAGGAGGAGAGCGAAGAACAAAAGGAGGAAGAGCTGATTGATCACCCGTGCCCACCTTCTAATGAGAGTAACTCTTTAACTCATACATTGTTTAATTTCCCTTTGTGCTTACCGAAGGATGAATGCTATGATAATTGCTATGATCCCATTGATTCTTTTGAAATATCCCTTTTTGATGAAGCTTGCTATGTTTGTGGCCAAGATGCCAATATGAATTATGCTTATGGAGATGAACTTGCTATAGTTCCTTATGTTAAACATGAAATTGTTGCTTTTGCACCCACGCATGATAGTCCTATTATCTTTTTGAATTCTCCAAACTACACTATATCAGAGAAGTTTGTGCTTATTAAGGATTATATTGATGGGTTGCCTTTTACTACTACAAATGATGATTTTGATAGATATAATATGCATGTGCTTTCTGCTCCCACTTGCAGTTATTATGAGAGAGGAACTATATCTCCACCTCTCTATGTTTCCCTCACGATAAAATTGCAAGAAACTGTTTATACTATGCATTGGCCTTTACTTTGTGTGCATGAATTGTTCTTTTATGACATGCCGATGCATAGGAAGAGAGTTAGACTTCGTTGTTGCATGATATATGTTTCTTTGTGCTCACTACTAAATTACAAATCATTGTTAATTAAAATTGGCTTTGATATACCTTGGGATCCGGGTGGATTCACTACTTGAGCACTTTATGCCTAGCTTAATGGCTTTAAAGAAAGCGCTGCTAGGGAGACAACCCGGAAGTTTTAGAGTCATTTATTACTGTTGAGTGCTTTTATATATTTTAAAAAACAACAAAAATAAAGAGGGGAACCTAAATCTTTTTCGGAAAGGAAAGTGAAAGTGAGAGAGACAAACATTGTTGAAGTGGGAGCTAGCCTTGAACTTTGTTCATGCTCACGGAAACTTTGTGAATCTTGATTATAGAAACTTTTCAACAAAAATAATTATCCCCTTGTACAATTCCATTTTATTATAAAAATAATGTGCCAAGGTTTGCCTTTAGGATGTTTACAATGCTTGTTGGTTTGTACGGTGCAGGACAGAAACTTTGGATGTAGTGCACGATTTTACATTTTTTACTGGAATGTCAACTGGTTCTGATTCTTTTTGCACTGTATTTCTATACAAATTATTTATTTTTCCTAATTTTGGTAGAATTTGTCAAGTATCAGAAGTATGGTGAATGTTCAGATTATTACAGACTTTTCTGTTTTAGACAGATTCTGTTTTTGATGCATAGTTTGCTTGTTTTGATGAAACTATCAATTCCTATTAGTGGATTAAGCCATGAAAAAGTTATATTATAGTGGAAATAATGCAAAAACAAAATATGAATTGGTTTGCAACAGTACTTAAAGTAGTGATTTGCTTTATTATACTAACGGATCTTACCGAGTTTTCTGTTGAAGTTTTGTGTGGATGAAGTGTTCGATGATCGAGAAGGTCTTGATGTGAGAAGAAGGAAGAGAGGCAAGAGCTCAAGCTTGGGGATGCCCGAGGCACCCCAAGTAAATATTCAAGGAGACTCAAGCGTCTAAGCTTGGGGACGCCCCGGAAGGCATCCCCTCTTTCTTCAACAAGTATCGGTATGTTTTCGGATTCGTTTCGTTCATGCGATATGTGCAATCTTGGAGCGTCTTTTGCATTTAGTTTTCATTTTTCTTTTATGCACCATGCTGGTATGATATAGTCCTTGGTTGATTTATAGAATGCTCTATGCACTTCACTTATATCTTTTGAGTATGGCTTTATAGAATGCATCATGTGCTTCACTTATATCATTTGAAGCTTGGATTGCCTGTTTCACTTTACATAGAAAACCGCCATTTGTAGAATCCTCTTTTGCTTCACTTATATTTGTTAGAGCGTGGGCATATCTTTTGTAGAAAGAATTAAACCCTCTTGCTTCACTTATATCTATTTAGAGAGATGACAGGAATTGGTCATTCACATGGTGTAACACCCACGATGCGGCTATATCTCCCACGTGTCGGGGCACGACTTAGAGGCATAGCCGCATGGTAGGTTTTTCGCAAGAGGGGTAATCTTCACACAATCCCATGTACTGAATAAGAATCGCCACTTCACACGAATACAAGTTAAACATACATCATCCAGAATACAATCAAGGTCCCACTACGGAACCAAAATAAAAGAAGACAACCCCAAACGCTAGATCCCCGATCGTCCCAACTGGGCTCCACTACTGATCAACATGAAACAAAACAACACAATGAACACGATCTTCATCGAGCTCCCACTTGAGCTCGGTTGTGTCATCTGCACTTGTATCATCGGCACATGCAACTGTTTGGAAGTATCTGTGAGCCACGAGGACTCAGCAATCTCACACCCGCGAGATCAAGACTATTTAAGCTTATGGGTAGGAAAGGGTAGTGAGGTGGAGCTGCAGCAAGCACTAGCATATATGGTGTCTAACATACGCAAATAAGAGCGAGGAGAGAAGCAATGCAACGGTCGTGAACTAGAAATGATCAAGAAGTGATCCTGAATCTACTTATGTTCGCGCATAACACAAGAACTGTGTTCACTTCCTGGACACCGCCGGAAAGACACCATCACAGCTACACACGAGGTTGATGAATTTTAGTTAAGTTAAGTGTCAAGTTCTCTACAACGGATATTAACAAATTCCCATCTGCCCATAACTGCGAGCACGACTCTCGAAAGTTCAAACCCTGCATGAGTATCCCAACTTAGCCCATCACAAGCTCTCATGGTCAACGAAGGATATTCCTTCTCCCGGGAAGACCCGATCAGTCTCGGAATCCCAGTTACAACACATTTCAACAATGCTAAAACAAGACCAGCAAGACCGCCCGATGCGCCGACATCCTGATAGGAGCTGCACATATCTCGTTCTTAGGGAAACACCGTATGAACACTACGTACAACTAAATCCAGCCCTCAAGTTTCCCCGAGGTGGCGCCACAAGTGGATCTAGTTCGGACCAACACTTAGAGAAGCACTGGCCCCGGGGGGGGGGGTTAAAATAAAGATGACCCTCGGGTTGGCCGATCCGAGGAAAGGGTAGGTGGTGGTGAGGCAAATGGTAAAACCAAGGTTGGGCCTTGCTTGAGGATTTTTATTCAAAGCGAACTGTCAAGGGGTCCCCATAACACCCAACCGTGTAAGGAACGCAAAATCAAGGAACATAACACCGGTATGACGGAAACTAGGGCGGCAAGAGTGGAACAAAACACCAGGCATAAGGCCGAGCCTTCCACCCTTTACCAAGTATATAGATGCATTAATTAAATAAGAGATATTGTGATAACCCAAGATATCCATGTTCCAACATGGAACAAACTTCAGCTTCACCTGCAACTAACAACACTATAAGAGGGGCTGAGCAAAAGCGGTAACATAGCCAAACAACGGTTTGCTAGGAAAGGTGGGTTAGAGGCTTGACATGGCAATATGGGAGGCATGATAAACAAGTGGTAGGTAGCGCGACATAGAGATAGAACGAACAACTAGCAAGCAAATATAGAAGTGATTCCGAGGGTATGGTCATCTTGCCTGAGATCCCGCAAGGAAGAAGAACGAGTCCATGAAGAAGACAAACGGACGAAGTCAAATGAATCCTCACAAACGCAACTTTATCGGAACCAACCCGAAGAAACAACACCGGAAAGAAGCAAACAACATAGTAAACAACCATCACATAAACATAGCATGATGCACAACCAAGTATGATGCATGTCCGGTTTAATGAAGCATGGCATCGCAAAGTGCACAAACAATACTACAAATTAAGTGGAGCTCAATATGCAATGAGTTGCACATTGACGAAACACCACACGGCTTATTTAGTTCTCTCTCGTTTAGGTACCAAACAATATTAAATGTTGTTAAACATGGCAAGAGGTGAAGCATACATAAACTAACTACCTAGTCAAGTTTAAATGAGGCCGGAAACAACAAACAACAATTTCGGAAAATCCTCACGTGCATATTTTTAGGTTTGGTACTTTTCTGTCCTAAGGCATATTTTAGAGTTGTTAAACATGCAAAGTAAGTACATCATGTTAAACTAGGCATTATTCTACCCCATTTACATATAAAGTTTATTTAAAACCGAGCTACGGTTAATTAGTTATGAATTAAATCATTTTAGCATGGCAATATAACAAAACAAAGCAAACAACAAGTTTAAACATTTTTAACATGCATGAAAATGGCATATTATTAATCTACACAAAATTCTACGCATTTTACATATATAATTTGTTTTAATATGATGCACCGTTTGTGAGTTATAAAATGCATAATGCTTGGGGGGTTTTCTGCAAAACAACATTCTCTGGATAATTAGACAAAATCGCAGAACCCAAAAAAAACTATACGGGCCGAAACAGAGTCTAGCCCAACATGCACAGGAGGGGCTTGGGGGGGTTCCTCACCATGGGCTTGGCCCAGGTTGGTGGAGCAGAGGCAGGCCGGCAGATCTGGTTGTTGGGCCGGCCTACGCGCTGGAGCTTGGCCTCACTGGAGAGGTCAACGCACTGCGTGGCGTTCATCGTCTCGCAGCAGAGGTAAGGCCAACGCAGCAGGAGCTCGCCAGAGTTGGACGGACGGCGGCCGAAGCGGGCAGAGGCCAGAGGACGACGGGGATGGGTGGATCCAGACGGTGGCTCACCGGATCTGGCACGGGCGGCGGTAGTCCCTGGCGGTGGGATTCCTGCGGTAGAGAGAGCGATCGTGAGGGAGAGGGAGTAGCACAGGGAAGGGAGGAGGAGAGGCAGGGGGCAGCGCGACCTGACCGGAGTTGGTCGCCGGCAGCGAGGCTCCAGTGGCCAGCGAATGCAGGACGGCGAGGAAGGGCGGTGAAGGGGCAAAGAGGCGGCGACACAGGAAGCTCGGGCACGTTGTTCTCGCGGCTTGGGGTGCGGTCGGGCCCAGATCCGGCCCGGGGCGGGCTGGCTGCGGGCTTCCATGGGCCGCGGCGGCGCTGGGGAAGGCGGCGCGCGACGTGGCTTCTCTGGATTGGCCGCGGGAGGCGGGTGGCGACGGCTCGACCAACGGTGGCGCGCCATGTGGCGATATGGTGGTGGCTGGCGCCGGAAAACAAGGTGGAGGCGGCGGCTGATGATAAGGGGCGTGGAATTTTAGGAGGAGGGGTAGGTAGCTGCCCAAAATGGAAGGGGAGGCTCTTTAAATAGGAAGGGGTTAGGGTTTAGGTGGGTTGGAAGGGTTTCAGAGCCCTCCGATCTTGATCGGACGGTTCCAGATGCGAGGATGGAGTAGGTGGGCTGCAGGTGAGTGGAAGTGGGATGTGGAGAGCGAGATGGGCTGAGAGAAAAGAAGAGAGAGAGAGACCCGTCGACTGTTTCCGGGGACCGAAAACGTCCGACAATAGATCGGCTATACTGTCGCTATAGTTATCCGTTGGGGCACCAAACGAACTCCAAATGCGATGAAACTTGGTAGGCGGCCTATCTACACTAAAATAACACCGCATGCATACTTTAAACCCATTCCGAGAACATTTTCCGGCCACTTATAAAATAATATTTCGGACATGCCGCAGGCGCGTGCAAGTGTGTCTGGGCTCAGAACGGACAACAGACGGAACTGGGGGAACCCAGACGGATGCAAGTTTCGAAAACATGCAGATGATATGCGGATGATGACATGGCAAGATGCAACACGCAAGCGAATTACATGGCAACATCGGCGAATAACTGGAAGACACCTGGCGCGCCGGTCTCGGGGCGTCACAACACTCCACCACTACAACTGGATCTCGTCCCGAGATCTAGGATGGCACCAGAGGGAAAACGGAAGAGGAAGAGAAGAGGTAAAACTAAGTTGTTTCTTGGACAAACGAATGAAACCACAAACCTTGAGAGGTAAAACGTTTTGAGAAAAGAATATAACGAAGATGAACGAGATAGCGAACATTCTGTTAGAAAAGAGGAACAGGGAACATTACGATAAAGTTGTAGGTTGAAAAACAAAAGAAAAGGGGTGCAGTGGATAAGATGTACATGCAAGCACTCCGGTAGAAAATGAGATTTACAAGGAATGATAAAGATCAATTACGACAACACTCCGGTTGGAAATAGAAGGTAAAGAATATGAACTTGGTAAAAATGAAAGCACTTGGATGAGAGTCCGGTTAGAAGAGGAATGATAGCCACAACACTCCAGTTAAAACAAGATAGAGAAGGAAAAGAATGATATAATTTGGACAGCACTCCGACTGTAAATGGAAGGAATTCAACATGAACTTGGAAAGATTGGATGATACTTGATGAAATCAACAACACACTGCCTCTAGAACTATTGAAAAAATGGCACAATGGGTAAGAAAGATTTCAGACAGCACTCCGGTTGAGAAGGGAGGTAAAACTTGACAGAATGGGAGGAACTTGAAAAGAGGGAGCGACACTCCGATTGAATGGATAAGCAAAGGAAACAACATGATCTTGACAAAACAAAATGATGGGTTGAAGAGAGCAACTTCACAAAGCCTCCGGAAGAAAAAATAGAAGATAGATCATTGGAATAACAGAATGGAGAAGAAAATGCCAGCTTCTGCCACAATTGAGCTTGGAAAGCACCCTTCGAAGAAGGTTAAAACGGAGTTGTTGGAAAACCAACAATAAAACGAAAACGCTTGTAGTGGGCTTATGGAAAACATCTCAAAACTGAGGTGAAATTCTGCCACTAACGGAATCAATTGCTTGCTTGAGAGAAACGAAGAGATGAAAGTCTCTTCACCGAGATAGGAAGGAGAAGATTGGATCATTGATAAGCACCACGATCACAACCGTCCTTAAGATAGACTTTAGGTGAAATATAACTCAAGATAACTCCAACGAGGAGATTGATGGATTGAGAAGAGCTCATGCTCGAAGAAATAGATGGGTTTAACTACCTCATTCTTGACAACTGTTGAATCAAGAGACACGAAAGAAATTGTCAAGAATGAAATAACACCACCTCAAAAGATAAGGTAGAAAGAATTGCACTTCGGAATACAAGAAGAAGAACGCTTGAACTCCTCAAAACAAGACATGTGTTGAACACCATGTTTATTTGAGAGTATAGCTTGGCGGATCTTAACTTCGAGAGAAATCTTGAGGGAAAATGAAGAATGAAAGGAATCCTTGACGAACCACCATGTTGATCCTCCATGAAGAACTCCGGTAATAAAACAATGATGAAAAGAAGTGAAGGATGAAAAGAATAAGATTGAAGCCTTGCAATTATTGGAAGGAGCTTTGCGACGAGATAAGGCGGAAAAGTTGGAACTCCAGAAAGAAAAGATGAAGCAACTCGAACCGAGAAATGTGACATGAAGAACAACTCTGGAGAGAAGAAACTAGATCACTTGATTGAAACAATAATAAGAATTACGTTATGCGTATCCTTCACCAATTTAAATTGATGACAAGCAACGGATTTTGCATAGTACTTATTCTCGTAGAAAGGTTTAAGAAGATATAGCGTAAACTCAATGGACCACCGGTAGGATTTGGAAACAACGAATGAATTGATATGATAACAAAGGAAGAAGAACCTTTGAACAAACCACCGTAAGAATTGGAAATGAACGAAGTAAAGGGATGAATCACCAGTAAGAATTAGAGAACGAATGAAGATACTTGAGGGAATTTGATACAAGAGAACGAAGAGATCGCGAGCTGATTATAGAATATTTGAGTGATGCGCCTAAAGAATTCAAGAACTAGAGCTAAAAGCTGGAATGAATAATTCTGAGATGATAGGCTCCGAAGAATCAAACTGAAAAGACTCCTGAATTGCTTCGTATGGGAGAAAAGAATTGTCACACTCGAAAACAATTATGAGAGGATGGCAACAATTTAGAACCACACATCTTTGGAAGAACGGGTAAGATTGCAGCGAAACTCTTCTTCGGTCTTCAAAAGCAGAGAATGACGATGGGAAACACCACCATGAATTGTTGATGCACTTTGGAATGAAAATTAGAAAGGATGAACCAACGACGAAAAGAATTTGAAAGATCTTGGTGAAAGACATTTGACTGATGATAACTCATTCTTACGTCAAACTTTGAAATGAATTTGAGAATAACTCCAGAAAAATTAAAAGAGTGAGGTAAGATCCTTGGAAAAGACATGTGGGTTAGGGCTCACTCAAAAGATACACCGTCGAACGATTTAAACGAGAGAATGCATCGGTTGAATTAAATGGCTTGAATGATATAACATTCTCGAAAGAGCTTGAACGAATACAGAGTGGAAACACGAATCTTCGAGATATCTACAGCACTCCAGAACAAATGAATGGCGAGAAGCGGATGATTAAGAGGTGCACCGGCATGAGAAAGCATTTGAAACGAGGAAAATATATGATCGACAAAACTTGAATTGAATCCACCGAAGAAGAAAAGAGAACGGAGAATAATACACTTGAAGCTCCATGAGTATCTTGTTGAGAATCACCGGATAAGAACATTGAAAGAAAGGAATGAAGAGACTTCACATCCATAAAAGGATACTTGAATAAGAAATCTGAGTCCTCGAAGAAAAAGGGTGGGAGGGCGGGAAAACAAAGGCATCCTGGGGACGGATGAAACGAACAACATTGGGAAAAACCGAGAGGTGATCTTGCGGATGTTGAAATGATCGGTTCCACTTGAAGAGAAACATGTCGGTTGAAAAGGATTGACATGACAATCTCGATTATCATGAAGGATTGGTATTCACATAGGAGTATGAGAACACCGCTTAGGAAAGGTATGGAATCAACACTTGACATTGAAGCAACTCGAATACCACAAACCAAAACAAAACAAAGGATTGGCTTGTAGAATAAGCCGAAAACAAACATATGATAGATCCCATATCGTATCATGTGTCTGTTGGAAAGATTATTCTAGGAGCTACTTGAATTCCCACTTATAAACTCCCGAAACTTTCTGGTTATGCAAAAAGGTGTTGGGGATACAGGGGAAGCATAATATCTCACCCAAAACTAACAAATCCTACATCCAGTTGTATCCATCCTTCAACACATAACCAAGAAACCTTCGGAAATCATTTACCTCAACCTTCGAAAAGCATCCGTTATACGAGTTATGGAAATACTCCCGAACTCCTGCCCCAGTACTGGGTGGCATCGAGGATATCTCACCAACAACTTCATAAAAGATATTTTTGATGTCGGTGAAACTCAGGTATTCCAGAACTACAATGATAAAATTGTGACAACAACACCTCAGAGCTCAACTCCCAGGGACACTGCCACAACCCCTAAATGTCAGGAGGCACCAAGAACAATGTTCTCGTCACAAAATCATCGGAACGATTCCCAAATACCCACGTGATCCTAAATAATTTTCGTGAAATTTGAGGAGAGAAGAGTCAAACTTCTACGTCGGGAGGCCTCACGAGAGCGACGAAGGGACTGAGAAGTAAAAAGAATCCTACTCTCCGATATAATCCTAAGACTCAAAACATTTTCTTCTAGACTCAACAACGTCAGCGATTCGATCAAGCAGGGGGCTCCTAAGTCGAGGAAGGCTCTGATTACCAACTTGTAACACCCACGATACGGCAATATCTCCCACGTGTCGGGGCATGACTTAGAGGCATAGCCGCATGGTAGGTTTGTCGCAAGAGGGGTAATCTTCACACAATCCCATGTATTGAATAAGAATGTGATAAAGAGTTGCCTTACAATCGCCACTTCACACAAATACAAGTTAAACATACATCATCCAGAATACAATCAAGGTCCGACTACGGAACCAAAATAAAAGAAGACAACCCCAAATGCTAGATCCCTGATCATTCCAACTTGGCTCCATTACTGATCAACATGAAACGAAACAACACAATGAACACGATCTTCATCGAGCTCCCACTTGAGCTCGGCTGTGTCATCTGCACTTGTATCATCGGCACCTGCAACTGTTTGGAAGTATCTGTGAGCCACGAGGACTCAGCAATCTCACACCCGCGAGATCAAGACTATTTAAGATTATGGGTAGGAAAGGGTAGTGAGGTGGAGCTGCAGCAAGCACTAGCATATATGGTGGCTAACATACGCAAATAAGAGCGAGGAGAGAAGCAATGCAACGGCCGTGAACTAGAAATGATCAAGAAGTGATCCTGAATCTACTTACATTCAAGCATAACACAAGAACCGTGTTCACTTCCCGGACTCCGCCGAAAAGAGACCATCACGGCTACACACGAGGTTGAGGCATTTTAATTAAGTTAAGTGTCAAGTTCTCTACATCCGGATATTAACAAATTCCCATCTGACCATAACCGCGAGCATGGCTCTCGAAAGTTCAAACCCTGCAGGGGTGTCCCAACTTAGCCCATCACAAGCTCTCACGGTCAACGAAGGATATTCCTTTTCCCGGGAAGACACGATCAGTCTCGGAATCCCGGTTACAAGACATTTCGACAATGCTAAAACAATACCAGCAAGACCGCCTGATGCGCCGACATCCTGATAGGAGTTGCACATATCTCGTTCTCAGGGCAACACCGGATGAACACTACGTACAACTAAAACCAGCCCTCAAGTTTCCCCGAGGCGGCGCCGGAAGTGGATCTGGTTCGGACCAACACTTAGAGAAGCACTGGTCCGGGAGGTTAAAATAAAGATGACCCTTGGATTGGCCGACCCGAGGGAAGGGTCGGTGGTGGTGAGGCAAATGGTAAAACCAAGGTTGGGCCTTGCTGGAGGAGTTTTATTCAAAGCGAACTATCAAGGGGTCCCCATAACACCCAACCGTGTAAGGAACGAAAAATCAAGGAACATAACACCGGTATGACGAAAACTAGGGCGGCAAGAGTGGAACAAAACACCAGGCATAATTAAATAAGAGATATTGTGATAACCCAACATATTCATGTTCCAACATGGAATAAACTTTGGCTTCACCTGCAACTAACAACGCTATAAGAGGTGCTGAGCAAAAGCGGTAACATAGCCAAACAACGGTTTGCTAGGAAAGGTGGGTTAGAGGCTTGACATGGCAATATGGGAGGCATGATAAACAAGTGGTAGGTAGCACGACATAGCGATAGAACGAACAACTAGCAAGCAAAGATAGAAGTGATTCCGAGGGTATGGTCATCTTGCCTGAGATCCCGAAAGGATAAAGAACGAGTCCATGAAGAAGACAAACGGATGAAGTCGAACGAATCCTCACAAATGCAACGTTATCGGAACCAACACGAAGAACCAACACCGGAAAGAAGCAAACAACATAGTAAACAACCATCGCATAAACATGGCATGATGCACCACCAAGTATGATGCATGTCCGGTTTAATGAAGCATGGCATGGCAAAGTCCACAAACAATACTACAAATTAAGTGGAGCTCAATATGCAACGAGTTGCATATTGACGAAACACCACACGGCTTATTTAGTTCTCTCTAGTTTAGATACCCAACAATATTAAATGTTGTTAAACATGGCAAGAGGTGAAGCATACATAAACTAACTACCTAGTCAAGTCTAAATGAGGCCGGAAACAACAAACAACAATTCCAGAAAATCCTCATGTGCATAATTTTAGGTTTGGTACTGTTCTGTCCTAAGGCATATTTTAGAGTTGTTAAACATGAAAAGTAAGTACATCATGTTCAACTAGGCATTATTCTACCCCATTTACATATAAAGTTTATTTAAAACCGAGCTACGGTTAATTAGTTATGAATTAAATCATTTTAGCATGGCAATATAACAAAACAAAGCAAACAACAAGTTTAAACATTTTTAACATGCATGAAAGTGGCATATTATTAATCTACACAAAATTCTAAGCATTTTACATATATAATTTGTTTTAATATGATGCATCGTTTGTGAGTTATAAAATGCATAATGCTTGGGGGGTTTTCTGCAAAACAACATTCTCTCGATAATTAGACAAAATCGCAGAACCCAAAAAAACTTTACGGGCCTAAACAGAGTCTAGCCCAACATGCACAGGAGGGGCTTGGGGGGGTTCCTCACCATGGGCTTGGCCCAGGTTGGTGGAGCAGAGGCAGGCCGGCAAATCTGGTTGCTGGGCCGGCCTACGCGCTGGACCTGGGCCTCGCTGGAGAGGTCAACGCACTGCGTGGCGTTCGTCGTCTCGAAGCAGAGGCAATGCCGATGCAGCAGGAGCTCGCCAGAGTTGGACGGACGGCGGCCGGAGCGGGCAGAGGCCAGAGGACGACGGGGATGGGTGGATCCAGACGGCGGCTCACCGGATCTGTCACGGGGACGGCTGGAACAAGCACCGCCGACGACGAGGACTGGAAAACTCCGGGCAGCGGCAGTCCATGGCGGTGGGATTCCTGCGAGAGAGAGAGAGCGATCGTGAGGGAGATGGAGTAGCATAGGGAAGGAAGGAGGAGAGGCAGGGCGGCGCGACCTGACCGGAGTTGGTCACCGGCAGCGAGGCTCCGGTGGTCGGCGAATGCAGGACGGCGAGGACGGGCGGTGAACGGGCAGAGAGGCGGCGAGGCAGGGAGCTCAGGCACACTGCTCTTGCGGCTCGGGGCATGGTCGGGCCCAGATCCGGCCCGGGGCGAGCCGGCTGTGGGCTTCCACGGGCCGTGGCGGCGCTGGGGAAGGCGGGGCACGACGTGGCTTCTTCGGATTAGCCGCGGGAGGCGGCTGGCGACGGCTCGGCCAATGGCGGCGCGCCATGTGGCGATATGGTGGTGGCTGGCGCCGGAAAACGAGGTCGAGGCGGTGGCTGATGATAAGGGGCGCGGAATTTTAGGAGGAGGGGTAGGTAGCTACCCAAAATGGAAGGGGAGGCTCTTTAAATAGGAAGGGGTTAGGGTTTAGGTGGGTTAGAAGGGTTTCGGAGCCCTCCGATCGCGATCGGACGGTTCCGGACACGAGGATGGAGTAGGTGGGCTGCAGGTGAGTGGAAGTGGGCTATGGAGAGCGGGTTGGGCTGAGAGATGAGAAGAGAGAGAGACCCGACGACTGTTTCCGGAGACCAAAAACGTCCGACGATAGACCGGCTATACTGCCGCTATAGTTATCCGCTGGGGCACCAAACGAACTCCGAATGCGAGGAAACTTGGCAGGCGGCCTATCTACACTAAAACAACACCACATGGCAACTTTCAACCCATTCCAAGAACATTTTCCGGCCACTTATAAAATAATATTTCGGACATGCCGCAGGCGCGTGCAAGTGTGTCTAGGCTCAGAACGGACAACAGATGGAACTGGGGGAACCCGGACGAATGCAAGTTTCGAAAACATGCAGATGCAATGCGGATGATGACATGGCAAGATGCAACACGCAAGCGAATGACATGGCAACATCGGCGAATAACTGGAAGACACCTGGCACGTCGGTCTCGGGGCGTTACACATGGTTAGTCATAAAATCCTACATAAAACTTGTAGATCACTGAATATGATATGTTTGATTCCTTGCTATAGTTTTGCGATATAAAGATGGTGATATTAGAGTCATGCTAGTGGGTAGTTTTGGATTGTAGAAATACTTGTGTTGAAGTTTGTGATTCCCGTAGCATGCACGTATGGTGAACCGTTATGTAACGAAGTCGGAGGATGAGGTATTTATTGATTGTCTTCCATATGAGTGGTGGTCGGGGACGAGCGATAGTTTTTTCCTACCAATCTATCCCCCTAGGGGCATGCGTAGTATTACTTTTCTTCGAGGGCTAATAAGCTTTTGCAATAAGTATGTGAGTTCTTTATGACTAATGTTGAGTCCATGGATTATACGCACTCTCACCCTTCCATCATTGCTAACCTCTTCGGTACCGTGCATTGCCCTTTCTCACCTCGAGAATTGGTGCAAACTTCGCCGGTGCATCCAAACCCCGTGATATGATACACTCTATCACACATAAGCCTCCTTATATCTTCCTCAAAATAGCCACCATACCTACCTATTATGGCATTTCCATATCCATTCCTAAATATACTGCCATGCAACTTCCATCATCATCATATACATGACTTCAGCATTCATTGTCATATTGCTTTGCATGATCGTAAGATAGCTAGCATGATGTTTTCATGGCTTGTCTGTTTTTTATGTCATTGCTACGCTAGATCATTGCACATCCCGGTACACTGCCGGAGGTATTCATATAGAGTCATATCTTTGTTCCAGTATCGAGTTGTAAGTAAATAAAAGTGTGATGATCATCATTATTAGAGCATTGCCCGTCAAAAAAAAGAGAGGCGAAAGAAGCCTAAATAAAAAAGGGGGCCAAAGAAGCCCGCAAAAAAAGAGAAAAGGGGGCAATGTTACTATCCTTTTACCACACTTGTGCTTCAAAGTAGCACCATATTCTTCATATAGAGAGTCTCTTGAGTTATCACTTTCATATACTAGTGGGAATTTTC
This sequence comes from Triticum urartu, assembly GCF_056163025.1. NCBI lineage: Eukaryota > Viridiplantae > Streptophyta > Magnoliopsida > Poales > Poaceae > Triticum > Triticum urartu. The sequence goes on along the minus strand of NC_141873.1, from coordinate 74,135,144 downwards.
ATTATAGAACTTGGCTTGTATATTCTGACGATGGGCTTCCTCAAATGCCCGAGGTCTTCATGAGCAAGAAAGTTGGATGCACACCCACTTATTTTCAGTTTGAGCTTTCATACACTTATAGCTCTAGTGTATCCATTGCATGGCAAACCCTACTCCTCACATTGACATCAATTGATGGGCATCTCCATAGCCCGTTGATTAGCCGCGTCGATGTGAGACTTTCTCCCTTTTGTCTTCTCCACACAACCTCCACCATCATATTCTATTCCACCTATAGTGCTATGTCCATGGCTCACGCTCATGTATTGCGTGAGGGTTGAAAATGCTGAAGTGCGTTAAAAAGTATGAATCAATTTCTCGGCTTGTCATCAGGGTTGTGCATGATGTGAATATTTGTGTGGTGAAGATGGAGCATAGCCAGACTATATGATTTTGTAGGGATAACTTTCTTTGGCCTTGTTATTTTGAAAAGACATGATTGCTTTATTAGTAGGCTTGAAGTATTATTGTTTTCGTGTCAAATGATAGACTATTGCTTTAAATCACTCGTGTCTTAATATTCATGCCATGATTAGATACACGATCAAGATTATGCTAGGTAGCATTCCACATCAAAAATTATCTTTTTATCATTTACCTATTCGAGGACGAGCAGGAATTAATCTTGGGGATGCTGATACGTCTCCGTCGTATCCATAATTTTTGATTGTTCCATGCCAATATTCTACAACTTTCATATACTTTTGGCAACTTTTTATACTATTTTTGGGACTAACATATTGATCCAGTGCCCAGTGCCAATTCCTGTTTGTTGTATGTTTTTTTGTTTCGCAGAATATCCATATCAAACGGAGTCCAAACGGGATAAAAACTAAAGGAGATTATTTTTTGGAATATATATGATTTCTGGGAAGAAAAATCCATGTGAGACGGTGCCCGAGGAAGGCACGAGGCAGGGGGGCGCGCCCCTGACCCTCGTGGCCACCCCGTAAGGCGGTTGATGCCCTTCTTTCTCCGCAAGAAAGCTAATATCTGGATAGAGATCTTGTTAAAATTTCAGCGCAATCGGAGTTATGGATCTTCGGGAATATAAGAAACGGTGAAAGGGCAGAATCTGAGAACGCGGAAACAGAGAGAGACAGAGAGACATATCGAATCTCGGTGGGGCTCTCGCCCCTCCCATGCCATGGAGGCCAAGGACCAGAGGGGAAACCCTTCTCCCATCTAGGGAGGAGGTCAAGGAAGAAGAAGACGAAGGGGCCCCATCTCCCCTTCTCTTCCGGTGGCGCTGGAACGCTGCCGTGGCCATCATCATCACCGCAATCTTCACCAACAATTTCACCGCCATCATCACCAACTCTTCCCCCCTCTATGCAGCGTTGTGACCTCTCTCTTACCCACTGTAATCTCTACTTAAACATGGTGCTCAATGCTATATATTATTTCCCAATGATGTATGGCTATCCTATGATGTTTGAGTAGATCTGTTTTGTCCTATGGGCTATTTGATGATCGTGATTGGTTTAAGTTGCATGTTTTATTATTGGTGATGTCCTACGGTGATCTCCGTGTCGCGCAAGCGTGAGGAATCCCCACTGTAGGGTGTTGCAATACGTTCATGATTCGTTTATAGTGGGTTGCGTGAGTGACTGAAACACAAACCCGAGTAAGGGGTTGTTGCATATGGGATAAAGAGGACTTGATGCTTTAATGCTATGGTTGGGTTTTACCTTAATGATCTTTAGTAGTTGCGGATGCTTGCTAGAGTTCCAATCATAAGTGCATATGATCCAAGTAAAGAAAGTATGTTAGTTATGCCTCTCCCTCATATAAAATTGCAATAATGATTACCGGTCTAGTTATCGATTGCCTAGGGACAAATAACTTTCTCGTGACAAAAAGCTCTTTACTAAAACTAACTTAGTTGTGTCTTTATCTAAACAGCCCCTACTTTTTATTTACGTGCTCTTTATTATCTTGCAAACCTATCCAAAAACACCTACAAAGTACTTCTAGTTTCATACTTGTTCTAGGTAAAGCAAACATCAAGCGTGCGTAGAGTTGTATCGGTGGTCGATAGAACTTGAGGGAATATTTTTTTCTACCTCTAGCTCCTCGTTGGGTTCGACACTCTTACTTATCGAAAACTGTTGCGATCCCCTATACTTGTGGGTTATAGTAAACTAAAAAGAAAAGACTCAAATCATACAAGACGCTCCAAGCAAACCACATATCATGTGGTGAATAAAAATATAGCCTCAAGTAAACTTGCCGATGGAAGAAGACGAAAGAGGGGATGCCTTCCGGGGCATCCCCAACCTTAGGCTTTTGTTTGTCCTTGAATTTTACCTTGCGGTGCCTTGGTCATCCCCAAGGTGAGGCTCTTGCCACTCCTTATTCCATAATCCATCAAATATTTACCCAAAACTTGAAAACTTCACAACACAAAACTTAAGCAGAAAATCTCATGAGCTCTGTTAGTATAAGAAAACAAACCATGACTTAAGGTACTGTAATGAACTCATTCTTTATTTATTCTAGTGTTAAACCTACTGTATTCCAACTTCTCTATGGTTCATAACCTTCGATACTAGCCATAGATTCATCAAAATAAGCAAACAACATGCGAAAAACAGAATCTGTCAAAAACAGAACAGTCTGTAGTAATCTGTAGGTTTCGAATACTTCTGTTACCCCAAAAATTCTGAAATAAATTTCTGGACGTGAGTAATTTATCTATTAATCATCTTAAAAAATAATCAACCTAATCACACTCTCCAGTAAAAAATGGCAGCAAATCTCGTGAGCGCTAAAGTTTCTTTTTTTTTACAGCAAGATCGCAAAGACTTTCCCCAAGTCTTCCCAAAGGTTCTACTTGGCACAAACACTAATTAAAAGCATAAAACCACATCTAAACAGAGACTAGATGAATTATTTATTACATAACATCAAGGAAAAATATTGGGTTGTCTCCCAACAAGCGCTTTTCTTTAAAGCCTTATAGCTAGGCATAAGATTTCAACGATGCTCACATGAAAGACAAGAATTGAAGCACAAATAGAGCATCATAAAACACATGACAAACACATCTAAGTCTAACATAATTCCTATGCATAGTCATCTTATAGGCAAATAAATTATCAAGGCAAGCAAAAACTAGCATATGCAAGGAAGCGGAAAGAAACAATAGCAATCTCAACATAACGAGAGGTAATTTAGTAACATGAAAATTTCTACCACCATATTTTCCTCTCTCATAATAATTACATGTAGGATCATAATCAAATTCAACAATATAGCTATCACAAAACATATTCTTAACACGATCCACATGTATGCAAAGTTGACACTCTTCCAAAATAGCGGGATTAACATTAACTAAAGTCATGACCTCTCCAAACCCACTTTTATCAAAAACTTCGTAAGATTGAACATTCTCCAAATATGTGGGATCTAAAGTTGACACTCTTCCAAACCCACTTTCAATATTATTGCAAACATTATAATCAATCTCATATTCTTCGTGGGGCTTAAATAAATTTTCAAGATCAAAAGAAGAATCACCCCAATCATGATCATTGCAACAAGTAGTAGACATAGCAAAACTAGCAACCCCAAGCTTAGGGTTTTTCATATTATAAGCACAATTGACATTAATAGAATTTATACTATCATCATTGCAACCATGCTTTTTATTCGAAGATCCATCGTGAATCACTCCATAAAGTACTTCATCACAATTTTCAGATTCACGAATTTCAAGCAAAACTTCATAAATATAATCTAGTGCACAAAACTCACTAGCAATTGGTTCATCATAATTGGATCTCTTAAAAAGATTAGCAAGCGGATGACGATCTTAGGTTCTCTGTTTAGCAATAAATAAACAACTATTTCAACCAAACGAGTAAACGAGCCAAGTAAGACATCAAAGCAAACGAAAATACGAACAGAAGAAGGGCGGATAAAATGGCAAGGGTGAAGAGGGGGAGAGGAAAACGAGAGGCAAATGGCAAATAATGTAATGCGAGGGAAAAGAGTTTGTGATGGGTACTTGGTATGTCTTGACTTGTGAGTAGATCTCCCCGGCAACGGCGCCAGAAATCCTTCTTGGTACCTCTTGAGCACTGCAATGGTTTTCCCTTGAAGAGGCAAGGGTGATGCAGCAAAGTAGCGTAAGTATTTCCCTCAGTTTTTGAGAACCAAGGTATCAATCCAGTAGGAGACTACACGCAAGTCCCTCGTACCTGCACAAACAAATAAGAACCTCGCAATCAACGCGATGAAGGGGTTGTCAATCCCTTCACGGTCACTTATGAGAGTGAGATCTGATAGAGATAACAATAATAAGATAAATATTTTTGGTATTTTTATGATATAGATTGGAATATAAAGATTGCAAAATAAACGGTGCCAGAAATAGCTAGTTGACGGAAGATTAATATAATAGAGAATAGACCCGGGGGCCATAGGTTTCACTAGTGGCTTCTCTCAAGATAACATAAGTATTACGGTGGGTGAACAAATTATTGTCGAGCAATTGATAGAAAAGTGCATAATTATGAGAATATCTAGGCAAGATCATGTATATAGGCATCACGTCCGCGACAAGTAGACCGAAACGATTCTGCATCTACTTCTATTACTCCACACATAGACCGCTATCCAGCATGCATCTAGAGTATTAAGTTCATAAGAACAAAGTAACGCATTAGGTAAGATGACATGATGTAGAGGGATAAACTCAAGCAATATGATATAAACCCCATCTTTTTATCCTCGATGGCAACAATACAATACGTGGCTTGCTGCCCCTGCTGTCACTGGGAAAGGACACCGCAAGATTGAACCCAAAGCTAAGCACTTCTCCTATTGCAAGAAAGATCAATCTAGTAGGCCAAGCCAAACTGATAATTCGAAGAGACTTGCAAATATAACCAATCATACATAAAAAAATTCAGAGAAGAATCAAATATTATTCATAGATAAACTTGATCATAAACCCACAATTCATCGGATCTCGACAAACACACAACAAAAAGAGTTACATCGAATAGATCTCCAAGAAGATCGAGGAGAACTTTGTATTGAGATCCAAAGAGAGAGACGAAGGCATCTAGCTAATAACTATGGACCCGAAGGTCTGAGGTAAACTACTCACACATCATCGGAGACGCTATGGTGCTGATGTAGAAGCCCTCCATGATTGATTCCCCCTCTGGCGGAGCTCCTGAAAAGGCTCCAAGATGGGATCTCTTGGGTACAGAAGGTTGCGGCGGTGGAAATAGGGTTTCGTGGTGCTCCTGGATGTTTTCGGGGTATATATATATATAGGAGGAACAAGTAGGTCGGTGGAGCTACGAGGGGGCCATGAGGGTGGGGGCGCACCAAGGGGGCAGGCGCGCCTCCCTGCCTCATGGCCTCCTCGTTAATTTCTTGACGTCCACTCCAAGTCCCCTGGATCACGTTTGTTCCAAAAACAACTCCCCCGAAGGTTTCATTCCGTTTGGATTCCGTTTGATATTCCTTTTCTGCGAAACACTGAAATAGGCACAAAAAACAGTAATTTGCACTAGGCCTTGGGTTAGTAGGTCAGTCCTAAAAATAATATAAAAGTGTATAAATAAGCCCATTAACATGCAAAACAGATAATATAATAGCATGGAACAATCAAAAAATATAGATACGTTGGAGACGTATCACAAGGTATCAATCCAGTAGGAGACTACACGCAAGTCCCTCGTACCTGCACAAACAAATAAGAACCTCGCAACCAACGCGATAAAGGCGTTGTCTCACGGTCACTTACGAGTGAGATCTGATAGAGATAATAATAATAATATAAATATTTTTGGTATTTTTATAATATAGATTGGAATATAAAGATTGCAAAATAAACGGTGCCAGAAATAGCTAGTTGACGGGAGATTAATATAATAGAGAATAGACCCGAGGGCCATAGGTTTTACTAGTGGCTTCTCTCAAGATAGCATAAGTATTACGGTGGGTGAACAAATTACTATCGAGCAATTGATAGAAAAGTGCATAATTATGAGAATATCTAGGCATGATCATGTATATAGGCATCACGTCCGCAACAAGTAGACCGAAACGATTCTGCATCTACTACTATTACTCCACACATCGACCGCTATCCAGCATGCATCTAGAGTATTAAGTTCATAAGAACAGAGTAACGCATTAGGCAAGATGACATGATGTAGAGGGATAAACTCAAGCAATATGATATAAACCCCATCTTTTTATCCTCGATGGCAACAATACAATGTGTGCCTTACTGCCCCTGCTGTCACTGGGAAAGGACACCGCAAGATTGAACCCAAAGCTAAGCACTTCTCCCATTGCAAGAAAGATCAATCTAGTAGGCTAAACCAAATTGATAATTCGAAGAGACTTGCAAAGATAACCAATCATACATAAAATATTTCAGAGAAGAATCAAATATTGTTCATAGAACTTGATCATAAACCCACAATTCATCGGATCTCGACAAACACACCGCAAAAAGAGTTACATCAAATAGATCTCCAAGAAGATCGAGGAGAACTTTGTATTGAGAGAATAAGCCATCTAGCTAATAACTATGGACCCGAAGGTCTGAGGTAAACTACTCACACATCATCGGAGAGGCTATGGTGTTGATGTAGAAGCCCTCCGTGATTGATTCCCCCTCCGGCGGAGCTCCAGAAAAGGCCCCAAGATGGGATCTCTTGGGTACAGAAGGTTGCGGCGGTGGAAATAGGGTTTCGTGGTGCTCCTGGATGTTTTCGGGGTATGTGGATATATATAGGAGGAAGAAGTAGGTCGGTGGAGCTACGACGGGCCCACGAGGGTGGGGCGCACCTCCCTGCCTCGTGGACTCCTCGTTTATTTCTTGACGTCCACTCCAAGTCCCCTGGATCACGTTTGTTCCAAAAATAACTCTCCTGAAGGTTTCATTCTGTTTGGATTCCGTTTGATATTCCTTTTCTGTGAAACACTAAAATAGGCAAAAAAACAGTAATTTGCACTGGGCCTTGGGTTAGTATGTTAGTCCCAAAAATAATATCAAAGTGTATAAATAAGCCCATTAACATCCAAAACAGATAATATAATAGCATGTAACAATTAAAAATTATAGATACGTTGGAGACGTATCAGTCACAAACCGGATACGTATTTTTATTTAATGGTGGATTTGTCAGTTGGTGCGGTTCTAAGCAGAGCGTCGTGGCGGGATCTACTTGTGAAGTGGAGTACATAGCTGCTTCAGAAGCAGCAAATGAAGGAGTTTGGATGGAGGAGTTCATATTCGATCTAGGTGTCATACCTAGTGCATCGGGTCCAATGAAAATTTTTTGTGACAATACTGGTGCAATTGCCTTGGCAAAGGAATCCAGATTTCACAAGAGAACCAAGCACATCAAGAGACGCTTCAATTCCATCTGCGATCAAGTCAAGGAGGGAGACATAGAGATTTGCAAGATACATACGGATCTGAATGTTGCAGACCCGTTGACTAAGCCTCTCTCACGAGCAAAACATGATCAGCACCAAGACTCCATGGGTGTTAGAATCATTACTATGTAATCTAGATTATTAACTATAGTGCAAGTGGGAGACTGAAGGAAGTATGCCCTAGTGGCAATAACAAAGTTATTATTTATATTTCCTTATATCATCATAAATGTTTATTATTCATGCTAGAATTGTATTAACTGAAAGCTTAGTACATGTGTGGATACGTAGACAAACATAGTGTCCCTAGTATGCCTCTACTTGACTAGCTCGTTAATCAAAGATGGATAAGTTTCCTAGCCATAGACATGTGTTGTCATTTGATGAACGAGATCACATCATTAGAGAATGATGTGATGGACAAGACCCATTCGTTAGCTTAGCATAATGATCGTTTAGTTTTTCTGCTATTGCTTTCTTCATGACTTATACATGTTCCTCAGACTATGAGATTATGCAACTCCCGAATACCGAAGGAACACCTTGTGTGCTATCAAACATCACAACGTAACTTGGTGATTATAAAGATGCTCTACAGGTGTCTCCGATGGTGTTTGTTGAGTTTGCATAGATCGAGATTAGGATTTGTCACTCCACATATCGAAGAGGTATCTCTGGGCCTCTCGATAATGCACATCACTATGAGCCTTGCAAGCAATGTGTCTAATGAGTTAGCCATGGGATGATGCATTACAGAACGAGTAAAGAGACTTGCCGGTGACGAGATTGAACTAGGTATGATGATACCAACGATCGAATCTCGGGAAAGTAACATACCGATGACAAAGGGAACAACGTATGTTGTTATGCGGGTTGACCGATAAAGATCTTCGTAGAATATGTAGGAGCCAATATGAGAATCTAGGTTCCGCTATTGGTTATTGACCGGAGATATGTCTCGGTCATGTCTACATAGTTCTCGAACCCGTAGGGTCCGCACGCTTAACGTTCGATGACGATTTGTATTATGAGTTTCGTGTTTTGATGAACCGAAGTTTGTTCGGAGTCCCGGATGAGATCGCGGACATGACAAGGAGTCTCGAAATGGTCGATACATAAAGATTCATATATTGGAAGGCTACATTATGACACCGGAATGGTTTGGGTCGTTTCGGATAAGTTTCGGAGTACCGGGGGTTACCGGATCCCCCCCCCGGGGAAGTTAATGGGCCTTAGTGGAGAAGAGAGAGGGCTGGCCATAGGTGGCACGCACCCCCCCCCTTGCCCAATCCGAATTGGACAAGGGGAGGGGGCGGCGCCCCCCTCCTTCCTTCTCTTCTCTCCTCCTTCCCTTCTTCTCCTACTTGGACTAGGGAAGGGGGCGGACCAAATCCTACTTGGACTGGGAGTCCAAGTAGGACTCCCCCCATGGCACGCCCCCTCCTAGGGCCAACCAGCTCTCCTCCCCCCTTTATATACGTGGGAGGGGGCACCCCAAAGGCACACCAAAGTTTCTCTTAGCCGTGTGCGGTGCCCCCCTCCACAGTTACACACCTCGATGATATCGTCGTAGTGCTTAGGCGAAGCCCTGCGACGGTAAACTTCATCATCACCGTCACCACGCCGTCATGCTGATAGAACTCTCCCTTGGCCTCAACTGGATCAAGAGTTTGAGGGACGTCACCGAGCTGAATGTGTGCTGATTGCGGAGGTGACGTACGTTCGGTACTTGAATCTGTTGAATCGCGAAGACGTTCGACTACACCAACCGCATTACTAAACGCTTCCGCTTTCGGTCTACGAGGGTACGTATACACACTGTCCCCTCTCGTTGCTATGCATCTCCTAGATAGATCTTGCGTGATTGTAGATTTTTTTTTTGAAATACTGCGTTCCCCAACAGGAGTTGTGATTATGACTAGTGACCAACTTGCTATATGATGTTTCATTGATGAAAATGATGATCATGAGGAGGTGTTATATGACAATGGTGTATTATGATGATAAGTTGTTAATGATATGATGATGATGATGATATTTATTATATCATTGGGTGAAAGAACCGCAGATTACATCCACTTGAAACTGGTCCAAGGTTCTTTCAACCAGTGATGTAATAACTCATTATGATGTAAAAACAATCCCTAAATTGCTACTGTATGAAAACTTGTATAAAGGTGTATAAATACAACATGAAATAAAAAAGAAATAGAATATGGAATAATAGTAGTAGCGTGGGCTGAGAGAAGTGCTACTAGTAATTACCAGTAGCGCCCTTTCCAGGAAGCGCTACTATTAAGTGGATATAGCAGTAGCGTGGGTAAACCCACGCTACTGCTAACCGTTAGCTATAGCGCCGTACCAGTAGCGCTGTCACCCACGCTACTGGTAGGCCAAAAACCCGCGCTACTGCTAGGCTTTTCCCTAGTAGTGTTGGGGAGTACAAGGAGGCCTCAATCTACTAGTTGAAGCTATAATTTCCCCCTGTCTTGAGGCTTTAGGTAGATCTCCATTGTCCACTGCTTCAATACTTTTGGCAGACTCGGTGCTTAATAATGTCTCCTCTGGTTTATTATACGACTCGAGTGGGGTGTGACCGCATGAGATGCTGAATCTCGGGACAAGATTGGACGAAAATGTAGATCTTGATTCTCTGTTGCTTATGCCCTTTTGTGGTGGCAACGATACAAAATAAGGTCTCCTCTGAATCAAAGTGAGATGAGATAGAGTAGGTATGGCTAGGCACACCTCTAAGTTTATCTTTGTAATCTTAGTCCATAGGGCATGCTCTAATGTCACCTTAGCCATCCTCGGAAATTATACTAAACAATCACCTCTTGATCTTTATCGGTCTAATCTTATTCCATAGAGTCACCCCAATGTCACTAATGGTATGCCATGAAATTGTACTAATGCATCACTTGATTCCCAAAAATATTCAATCCAACATAAAGAAACTCATAGCATGAGCAAGATTCAATTCACCCCAAAGAGAATATGAGGGGATACACCATATAGTTCAACTCCATTAACAAAGCCCACGATCACAATCAAGATTGAAAACTTACATGATCACCGAGGGAGGGGGAACATATAGCTACTCGTACAAACCCTCAACTACGAGGGAGGACTACTCCCGCATCATCATAGAGCAGCATGAATAAGATGTATTCTCCCCTTTGGAAGGGTGCCAACAAAAGGGCTTGATTGGATCTCCCTTGGAAAGCAGAGAAGCCGCATCCGGAAAAATCAGGTAAAGATATTTTTGATATTTTTGAACATATGTAGAACCAGCGACACTAGGGGCTCCACGCGCGCTCTCCTCACACCCTAGCCCTAGTGTGCATTGTGGGGCCACGTTGAGGCCCCCTACATGTAGACTTTGGCCCATTTTCTCTCCTGTCTTAAAACTTCGCAAACTATTTTTTCTTGTTGTTTTCAGTTCTGAATTATTTATTTTTGCAAATCCCAAAAACAAGTAGAAAGCAGCAACTGACATTGCGCACTAGATTAATAGGTTAGTCTAATATATTGACAAAAAATATGCCAAAATGATCCAATAATGATATAAGAATAGTATAAACATAGTAAAAAATATTGATATGTTTAAGATGTGTCAGCCACCCATCTTCCTCGGAGATGTTGCCCTGAGTCCACTACCTCGTTGGTGTGCCATGTACTTGCTAGTCGTCGTCGTGGCGTAGAGGAGGGCGGAGGTTGATGGCTGGAGGGAGAAGCAATGGGGAAAATCAAAGGGAGAGAACAGAAAGAGAGTGAGGCAGCTAGATCTATGTAGGTTTAGAGTCAAGTTAATTGTGTTCTTATATATGTAGAGAAGGATATTGGGTCAGGCCAATTTTAGGCGGGTTTTTTCCTTCTTATTTTATTCACTTGCTTCTTTATATACTTCTAACATTGATTCCAATATGAACTTTTGAGAATGATAGGTGTTTTTGTTAAAATACATGCATTTTTCAAATAGATGAACTTTTTCAAAAAAAATGTCATTATTGAAATAGCAACTTATATACATTGCCCGAATATATGAGCTTTTTCAAAAGATAGACCTTTATTGAAAGAGAAATTTATCTCATCTCTTCTATAAGGCATACAAATATACTCAAGACCATAAATATGTTTTTTCTGAACCATTTTAAGCATTGTTTCATGTACTCATAGTTCAAATTTGAATTATATACATGAAATACCTAAAATTGTCTGAGTGACTTAAATATAGCAAATGAAACCTAAAAATGGCAAATTTGAACACGAAGGATGTTACTCTCTCCTATCCATATTAATTGTCGTTAATTTAGTACAACTTTGTACTAAATCAATGACAATTAATAAGGATCAGATGGAGTATGGTGTATGATGAGTGTAGAGAATGTTCCAAGTCCTCGTCTCTAGCGGCTCCTCTTGTGATTATCTCTTCCCTTTATACTATGCAAGCTATTGTTTTGTTGTATCCGTTGCTTACTCTTGTTGTTGTTGTTGTTAGCATCATATAGGTTGCTCATCTAGTTGCACATCTAGATAACCTATTTGTTGCTAAACCTAGTTTGTGAAGAAAAGCTAAAAATTGCTAGTTGCCTATTCACCCCCCCCCCTCTAGTCAACTATATCGATCCTTTCTATGAGTGTAGAGAATGTTTCAAGTACAAACGATGAAGGAAATGTCATCTCGCCTTCAAACTTAACACATTCCCTATCGGAACTACGATTCTTCTTTGGAGATGGTTCAGTTTCTAAGCAATGTACATCACAAATTTGTCTAAATGTTCTCAACTTTTAACACGGGCTACCGAGGCCATATCATGGCACAATGACAAGCTCATGTCTTTCAAACTTCATTTACATATTTTAGAACTAAAAAAAACTCTATGTTTGTGGTTGAGTCTTGCCACAGAGAGCTTTGAAATTTCTTTTCGTTTCTTGTGTATAAGTCATACAAATATAACCAAGACCGTAAATATGATATTTCAAACCATTTTGGTGCAAATTTTCTTTTACACATAGTTCAAGTTTGAATTATATCTATTAAATTTGGAATTTTCAAGGTTCATTTGCTATATTTGAAACTATGTGTGATGTTTGCTACATTGCACTTTATTTTTTTGCATAGACTGTGTGCAAGACATCGCACACAGTTGAGTTCTTCAAATCATGTACGACGGTAGGCTTAATAGCATGATTGTACCCTAGTAAGGTATGTTTACAGAAATAACATTGCCAAGAGTCGACAAAACAACGAATTGAACCTAGTATGAACCCATGGGTAGAGCTTTTTTTTTACCGCGGGTGAACCATTTTCAAATTTTTATATGGATTTGTTCCCATGTGCCGATCTGTCTTTTTTTTGGGCGTGTTATGCAGTGATAGTACACGGGCGAGCGTGATTTGTTAATCCTAGAGTAGATCATAAACCTGTCGACATGTAATGTAATTGATGGATGGACACCAGCCGAACCACCACACACAGAGTACTACACGGATACACGAGTTGTTGTGTTTTGTTCCGGCTTGTTGTCTAGTGATACTTTGTCGCTGTGTGTTTCCCGTTTTCACAAGAAGTAGCACACGCCGCTCGTGTGTGATTTGTTAATCTGACTAATAAGTATGCACGTGCAACACACGTCTCGACTAATATTATAACCATATATGACAATTGTAAAAATACTTCCTTCATTCATAAATATAATATGTGTTTGAATATTTTAATATAGACTACATATGGATTGCAATAAGTGAACAAACACACTAAAACATGTCTATATACATTCGATTCACAAAACATAGTTCAAAAACCAGTATGTAGACAAAGAGGAAACAAAATAAACAAAAGAGGAATTGAACTTTGTACGTGCCTTTATCCTTTTCTTCTCGTATCCGTGAAGTTCACATGCAGTTCTCCTTCATGGTTAAAAAAACGCAGTGAAATGACTAAATAACTCATGAAAGCTTGGAACTTGTCCAACATGATTTTCTCAGAGGACATAAAAGGATGACTATAATCTCCAACTCTTTGTTGGTGATGGTCTTAAATGTAATTAGTACAACAGTGCCAACCTCATGCCATGTCTCGTGAGGCACTTCTTTCATCCTTACTTGAAGAATATGCGACTGTCGAGTGATGTGTCATACTCGGTCCTCCTGAAGCTCTCTTTGCCCAACCTTAGTCTCGCCAGCTTGTGCTTCGGGGTGTCCAAACAAGACTCAACTTATTTTGGAATTTTCTAGGTGCCCCATAATGTACACACAAAAGAAATGTGTGAGAACCCCAGTTAGAAAACCATGGAAAAACAAAAAGATCAACTGAGGAAATAGTGAAAACATACATACCATCATCTGTACTTCAGTGTTAGTCCTAGTGAAGCGGTGTATGAAGGATGGCCATGTGACCCATGGCAGAGCAGCAATAGGTTGCACAAGTTTGCTATGACATAATGACAATTAGCTAATTGAACTGTGTATGACAAAATAGAAGACAAAATGGGGAAAAGACACAAAAAATATGTCCCAAGAAAGGACCAGCTACTTGGCGAACCAAGTTTCGAAAACAATTGACAACTTTGAAACTTTCAGCTAGAATACCGATTAGTGGACATATTATAGCAACACAAAAAATGAAATGCAAGTTCTAGGATAGGTGAAGAGTGGAGAGCAGGTATCTAGCTCTGAGCATAAAACTCAGTCACAAATTCATACGTGAATCAATCTACTCCCTCCGTAAAGAAATATAAGAGCATTTAGACCACTACTTTAGTGATCTAAACGCTCTTATATTTCTTTACAGAGGAATAATTTGGAACACCCTACTCTGAATTTCCATCAGAGCAAGAGCACCGCTATGTTTTTGCAAAATCTTCTCATGCTAAAATCTGCCCCTCAGAAAGCGGCAAGTAGACAATGGAAACACATATCATAGCTGATCAATAAACATGTCATTTTGTCTACTAATACATTTAAGCATCGGTCGAATGACAAATTGACAATACAGAGAATGACAAGACTGGTAAATGAATAGTCATTTCTCTTAGTTCCTTTCAGGCTCATCTATTTTGAAAGTATGGCAAATGAGCAGTTCATCAACATCAGTAATACCAAACCCATATCCATTTTATCGTCCTTATGCACGAACAGGGAGCATGCCAACTTACTTCGGGGAGATAAAAAAGAAAGGACAAGGATGCAGGTCGAGGGGAGGTTCTAGTTGATGCTGATGGAAATGGGCTTGATCTCCTTCAATGTAGTGGAGATGGCAGTGCCAATCCGTTCACGTGCATCATCCATATTGTTCACCAATGCCTACAATTTATGGAATGAGATCATATCGTTTAAAAAAACCAAATAGACTAAAGAAAGAATACAGTAAGGACATTTCTTTTAGGGAATATGACTAAAAACACTGATTGATGAAGAGAGAAAAATAAGAGGGTCTTAAGACTGATATATAACTAAAGTCTCGGGACTAAAAGACTGAAGAACGATGCATTTGTTGTCCTAACACTTTTACATCCAGTCAAGGAATTGTTCTGATATCTAGATACAGCTGATGTATACCTTGTCCCGCAACATGCGTTCCTGCGTGTCAATCTGTAATAATGGCGTCGTTGCCATGATCGTCCCTTCCATAGATCCAACTTATCATAGCTGGATTCATGCAGAATGAGGTAACCGTCACCGGATCCGTTGATCGAGGTCGTGTTCACCAAATCCGTGCACATCCAACTTCCAGATGCCTGTTGACAATGGTATAAATCCTTGCCATTTTCTGACTGTTTTTCTGCAGCACAACATTTAGTATCCTTGTTGTCAAAGAGAAACTGCGGATTATGCCTCTTTTGTATGCATTCTGAACAGCTTAGACTGGCCTTAAAAAAAAGCTTAGACTGACCTTGTTATTCTCCTTGTGATTGTAAGGAATCTGTTTAGTCTTGCAAGTTGCTCTTTCCCAACATACAACAACGCTGTTATGAATATTTACTTGCTTCATATACCATACAGTCTCTTTCTTGTAATGCAACAACTGTTTGTGTTGTAACTAACATGTTTGAAGCAGAAATTATTGTTTTCCATGCACCCATTACATTTTCCTTACACTTAATAATATTTTTTGTTGCGTGCGAACAAAAAAATGGATAGAATTTACATATCTATGTGAGAACAGTGTCATGGCTATTTCTTTTTCACACTGGATCAATTATTCCTTGTCTTGCACCTATTCTTAAATTTGGCAGTGTAGTTTGTTGCTTCCTGGGTTTCTACATTCTCAGAAAAATTTCAGCATGTATCACTAGCATTGCTGCAGAGTCCATTTCTATCCAGGAAAGCATGCATTCTAAAGGTTTTTTTTTTGAACCAGGCGCATCCCCTTTCCATTACTTATCATAACGGAAATACACAAAGTTCAGTATCATCAAACTACCCAGGATACCGACTGACTTAAGGAGGCTAGAAAGGGGAGAGCGAATTCAAAGCACCACTGGAAAAATAACCGCGAGCACTCGTCGTCGAGCAACCCACTGTGGGATGAAAACCCAGTGACACCATAGATCAAGCTACACCTATCAGACTAAAACAGTTTTGACCCTGCATAAAGGAAGCCAACAGCAGCTAACGACCCCAAAAGGCTCACATTTTGAGCAGATAGACGCTCACGCGAGAGCAAAGACCAACAGTAACATAACACCAAAACCACCCGGGAGGGAGAGAAGCACCCCCACACCACAGCCCTGTCAAAGCGACCTCACTCCATAGCTACTTCTGCTGGAGCCGCATAGATTCGCATCATCGTCGAAGCATTAGTCCCGAGCATCTTGGCTCCCCTCTCCATGGCTTCACGGTCCTCACCAGCCATCAAACCTGCCCGGTATGTCAAAAAAGCACAAGCAGAATATATCACATTAAATGGAGTCTTAAGTTTTTCCTGCTCGAACGTCGCTTGGTTACGGCAGTTCCAAATCGCCCAGCAAACCGCTGCCAAGCCAAAGGTATAGAACCTAGCCCCAACCGGGAGGAAAACATAGCACCAGGAAAAGTATTGCCAAATGTTGTTCGGGCATAGATCCATCCTCCAGGCTACACGAGCAACATGGCATGTGAAAAAAAGATGTTGTGATGTTTCAACCTCTCTGCAAAATGAGCACCTGGGATTACCAGCCCAGTTCCGTTTCTTCACGACTTCTCTAGTCAGGATAGCATCTTGGAAAAGGTGCCATAGAAAAATTTGAATTTTAAGGGGGATCTTGGCTTTCCAAATCCACCTATAATCACATCCTGCCAGGTGTCTTTCCAAATAGGGGTAAATTGATTTGGTCGAGAACCGTTTCTTTTTTCCCAAGGCCCAAACAACCTGATCAGATTCATTAGACAAGGGCCAGGAGTTCACCACCTTAACGAGGTCCTTCCACTGATCTGCAAGAGGAGGGTGCAGGCGTCTCCTAAGGAGATCCCCACCTTCAAAATTTTTGAAATCAACCACCGTGATTTCCTGGTAATTGCAGATACTGTACAAGGTAGGGAATTGGGTTTGCAAAGGGGCCCCGCCCCTGATCGTGTCTTTCCACACTCTAGCTATGTTGCCAGAGTTCAGCATCACTTGTCTACCTGCCAAATACACCTCTTTCACCTTCATAATAGCTTTCCAAATAGGAGAACCCATGGCTGCTGTTGGCCATCTATGAGCTGTGTGCTTGCATGGGATCGAGGCCGCGCACCCCACCTAAACAACCCATGGCTGCTGTTGATTTAGGTGATTTCTCTGCATAATTTTTTGTTTGTCTAGGGCTCTAGGTTGTAACTTTTTGGGTGATTCATTCAACTTTATAGGTGATTTCTCTGCCGATCTGTCTTTTTTTTGGCGTGTTATGCAGTGATAATACACGGCGGGCGTGATTTGTTAATTCGAGAGTAGATCATAAACCTGTCGACATGTAATGTAATTGATGGATGGAGACCAGCCGAACCACCACACACACAGTACTACATAGATACACGAGTTGTTGTGTTTTTCTTTCCGGCTAGTTGTCTAGTGATACTCTGCCACTGCGTGTTTCTCGTTTCGACATGAAGTAGCACGCGCCGCGCGTGTGCGATTTGTTAGTCCGATACTGTAGAATCGAATCCTGCCGAGACGGATGGATGCCGGCCCTCGAGCTATCGAAGAGCACACGATCAATCGGATCGAATCAGTCAAGATGTGTCTGTCCTGCCCTAGCACAAGATATCCATTCGTTCACTGGCACCCCGAGGCCGGACCGGTAGGTGCACTGGATCACCCACGTGCACTGGGTCGTGCAGCACGCCGGATAGCCACAGGGAATGTGACGGGTGTCCGGTTGAATTCACCGCCGCATGGCGACAAGCAAGTGTGTGAACTAGCTGTAGCTGCGGTGCAACGCAACGAGCGGCCATCGCGGTTCTGACGGCAACGTACTGGCCGGGCCTATCCGCCTATGTCACTAATTAACTACTGGCTAGTTGCTGCATCGATCGCGGTCTTCTGTTTCTGAAAGCAAAATTTGAAATTTTAGAGGCGTAGAGCGCACTGGTTTCATCGTCGACAGGGACGCGGTGCAGCGGGTTTATGTCTCGCTGCATGCGCCAAGAGCTAATTCTTGCGTGCACCCATACTTCCTGCCATGCACGCCGACCCCTGGACCTGTCCTAGAGGTACCGATCGACGTATCATGTATCGTATGTATATACCCCTTCTGGCCACGTATATACGGGAGTGACGGGAATCAGAATATATAGTTATCTCCGTCGAAGAACAACGGTATAAACAAAAGGCCGAGACCGAGAGAGCCCGGGAGGAAGAAGATACACAGGAGGCTTGCATCAAACAAAAGGGACAGCTCGTCCCTTCTGGAGTCCTATCTCGAGAGAGCCCGGGAGGAAGAAGATACACAGGAGGCTTGCATCAAACAAAAGGGACAGCTCGTCCCTTCTGGAGTCCTATCTCGAGAGAGCCCGGGAGGAAGAAGATACACAGGAGGCTTGCATCAAACAAAAGGGACAGCTCGTCCCTTCTGGAGTCCTATCTCGAGAGAGCCCGGGAGGAAGAAGATACACAGGAGGCTTGCATCAAACAAAAGGGACAGCTCGTCCCTTCTGGAGTCCTAGTTCCCTTCACCGACGGCAGATGGGGAAAAGAAGTGGGAGCTACAATGAAGACCTTAATCACACAGAAGGAGATGGAAGTCTCGAGAAGATAGATAGATAGGGCCGAGGGCGTCGAGGTCAAGCGGGCGCATCCGGAGGCATCTACGTTTGGCGTAGGAGATCACTGGCAGACCTTGTTTACACCGGAGTGGTTAGGATATGCATCTTCTCAGAGCAACGATATGATTTACTTACGTATTTATTTTGAGAGGAACTGTTCTGTACACAAGTACACAAGATCAGATCATCAGAATAAGCACATGCTACGGAGGTCACTAGCAAGGCAATTCTTGTTTACACCAAAGTGGTCAGGCTCAGGGATATGCATGACATCATGATTTTATTGATTCGGTAATGAAAGAACAAAAGGATAGAAATAACAGGTATTACTATTAAATATTTGGAATAGACTCGGAAAGCTACAACAAGATTCTTTAAAGTCTACATCTCCGGTTCCGTTATTCGCATCTTGATATTTCTCTATGCAATAGGTCTTTATGACCTATTACATCCGTCCTGCTGTATTGGCCCTCTTCATATTTTGTGTATTGATACACATACTGTATTGGCCCTCTTCGTATCTTGATATTTCTCTATACAACAGGTCTTTATGACCTATTACATCCGTCCTGCTGTATTGGCCCTCTCCGTATTTTGTGTATTGATACTCAACTCAACCGTAGTATGATGCTATGCGTGGCTGGTTGTAATGAAGAGTATCATATAGTAGTATCATGCATATGATACTAGTGCATGATACTACATCCGTAATGTCTAGTATCATATGTTGGTATCATAAATGACTATATTTATTACCATGCATGACACAAAATAGCACATCATTTAATATGATGTGGTATCGTGATATGATACTCAACCATCTCTTTCTTCATTTAATTTTATGACACTTCATCAACATTACTTAGTTGGCATGCATGATACTACTTATAATACTTCCATTACTAGTATCATAAAGCTAGTAATAGTGGGAGTAACTTAGCTAGTAACATAACACATCCTAAGACAAATTTTCTTATGTGGCACCTAATTAATGAGGAGAGACGTGTTTCGAGTAACATATTATGTTATCATCACATAGCGCTTCCCAAGAAATGTTGAGTCTATAAGCTAATAAATGCAACCATATATAATACTATCTCTATGACACTTTGCACTATGAAGGTAGTACCATAGACTAGTGTCATATGCATGACACTAGTCTAAGTTACTCCCCACTGTGACCAGCCTAACGTGGGTGTTTTTCATGCATGAACACGATGGGATGACATAGTTGAATGTCGCCATAATTGAAGTTAGCGGGATCAACAGTTACTCAGAGTCGCATAGATATGACGTTTATATTCGGAGCAGTGTGTGCATGCCGACTTCTATGCTGCATGCATGCAACATGCACGTAACAGGCAACTAGCGGACGATCGAGACAATACACGGCAACAGTATGGAGTCCATGATCATGCTTGACACGCACTGCCACGTCTCAAGTAAAAAAGAAAAGACAAGATGGAACAAAATAAAGTGTCACCCACTCTTGGAGAGGGATAGACTAAGAAAATTAGACAGCGCGACGCGTCTCGCTGGGGTCGTCACGTACCTAACTAATCCACGGCTGATGATGACTCGTGACTAGGCACATGCAGCGAGCACTGTCATATCACTTGTCGTTTTACTGAGAGGAGTCGTATCACTTGTCGACGGCCGCCGTTCGATTGCACGTGAGGGCCAAGACAATGATCTCCCGAATTTGCATCTATAACTGGACTTTACAAATCTGGTCCCTCAAACGCCTCCGGACATGATCGGACGCATCCTCAGACAATGATCGATCATGTCTTAAATTAGCCACTCCATATATACTACATACTATCTTAACTACTCTTCATCATAGGAGATGTCCGTTACAACGGTGTCGGACGGGTAGGAGGGCTCTGGCTCATCATCCTCCTGTTTGACCTCATCCATGTAAGCGAGCATCTCCACCTCCTCCGCGGCCTGCTGCGCCTCCATCTCCTGCCGGTGACGGCGTCTGGCCTCCACAACCGACTCTGGCCGGAGGGAATCGAAAATGGCCTGCTGCTCCGCCTGCAGAAACATGTCACCAGTGTCCCCCACACATCCTCAACCTCCTCGTTCTCGTCCTCCTCCACCACCTTCTCCTCAGCAAAATGGCAACAGGACGGGGATCACCGGGGGGCACGCCACCATCCCCGCCCCGATCCCCCTAATACATGTCCCCGGTAACCCTACCATCCTTGGCGGGGGGGGGGGGGGGGGGGGGAGTCCCCATCCTCGCTAACAGCGGGTACCCGATCCCCACGGGGATCCCCATGGAGACCAACAGCAGCAAAACAACAATAAAAGAAGAGCACAATTGCACAAACCACAATATTTTTTGACAGATTCAATCATCCATTATAGCAACAAAACAGCAATACATTGGCATAACAAACCAAAATAATTTTGGCAGCAATCTTTCTGTACAGAAACACAAACAAATTACACAACAGTAAATTAGCAGCACAAACACAATAATTTTGACAAATTTAATTATCCCAAGTCTGACCAAATAAGTTTGATAGATTCAATCATCTCAACCCAAGCCTGACCACATAATTGATAAACTGGAAGTACGATTGGCACAAACGACAATACTTAGTACGATTACAAGCTGAAAGTTCTAATTCTTAACACAACACAAGCATGGTAAGCTGAATAAATGAAATGAAGACTTGAAGAGCCCATCACAGTAGCTCCTCGGTCCTCCATTTTCTTCATTCTTGACTCCATGGAGGCAAGCCGCAAGCCTAATAGTTATTGCAAGTGGAGAGTTCCTCATCCTGATCATGGAAATAGTACAACATAATTAAAAAGTTGCATGAAATCAAGACATAAGATTGAAAGTTGCAAATGAAAGTTGCGAATGAAATCAAGACATAATATGAAAGTTGAGAATGTCAAGTTACCATTTGTTCATCCTCATCGTCAAGACCAAGTTTGAAACTCAGTAGAGAGTAATGAATTGTTCTCACCTAAAATTGCAAGCGATGTAAAATTAGATGGCAGTAGTGTAGCTGATTTAGGTATATATTCTAGTAAATTATCTAAGCAAGAAAAAATAATGTAGCAACAACAAAACAGAAGTAGAATAGGAGCAAAAGTGCAACATTTGAGTTGTCTTACCTAGCATGCCAGCATTAGACCAAGCCCGCATACACATTATAGCTTACACCATCTTTGGTGCGAGCCTACTACGGTGAGAGCTAAGGATTCTACCACTTGTAGAGAATGCAGATTCTGATGCTACCGTTGTGACCGGAATAGGTAAGATGTCATGAGCAATAAGCTGTAGAGTTGGATATTTTATCCCCCCCAAACTTCCACCAATTGATGATATCAAAATCTGGTGTTCTTGGCAAAGTTGGCTCTTCTAAATACATGTGTAGCTCTGTATGAACCAACAAAGATGAAGCAGTAGGTTGTGAAGACATGTATTGTTCAAATATGTCAAAACTTCTTCATGTGAAGCTGAAGCAGTGGGTTGTGTAGCACTAGCAACATTTGATGTTCCCGCAGAAGAGGCATCTTGGTATTGAACCAACAGTTCTTGAAGCAATTGCTTCACGCGCGCAACCTCTTAAATTGTAGCCTCAGGTCAATAGAGAGGACCGTACAAAGCCTGCACCATATGGAGTTTGTACCTTGCACTACTAGGGAAAAGCCTAGCAGCAGCGCGGGTTTTGGGCCTATTAGTAGCGCGGGGACCGGCGCTACTAATAAGGCGCTACAGCTACAGCTACTGCTAAATTTTCCCCCCTCGCTACTACTGGTTTTATTAGTTTTTTCCCTGCATATTTGTTTTGTATTTGTTTTGTATTTGAATAGGCTTTATACAATAATCTTTAGCATATCATACACATACAAATGTAATCATAGCATATACATACAATTAGTCTCATCAAATCATGTCATTATCATAATCATCATCCAACACAAAGTGGTCTCTCGTCATTATCTCGAAAATAGCGATACAAGTCTCGATTACTTGCAAATACATCGTCATCCATCTAAACAATGATATACGCGAGAAGAGCTATCACTTTGAGTACATGAGTTCGTATCCCTCTCTCGCATTAGCGTGAACCTAAACTAACTACTGCCTGTCGCTCGGAAACCGGAAACCGGTACACCTGGGCCTGACACTCCGGCCACTTGTCGTATATATACTCCTGGCGTAGCACTTCTTCGCCATCTATGATCTATGCACCTGCATCGTCACATGAGTCGATGATATGCAACATATATAGTTGAGCAACAGAAAGAGACAGACTTGGCAAAAATAGAAACAACATATCATAAGCATAAATAACAAAGTTCATCGTGCCCCAAAATGCCCTAACTAGAGTGATTTTCGCTAGTCGAGGAGGAGGACGGTTTAATTACATCACAAATAAAGTTTCACCGTGCATAACTCAAAGTTTTTTCATACAGAAAGTATGGACTAAACGGACACATTGTCATATATCGACAATCACTCCAACATGTCGTTCCATCCATCCAAGTCAGGGAGATAGTCCTTGAGCTTAGTGAAAGGCTTCATGTCGAGACTCTGAGAGGCTATCCATGTCCGGACGTCTTCCCGCGACATTTGTCCTTCTCCGTAGAACATCCCTGTTTTTCCGACGACCTCCTTCATAATGATTTGGGCAAGTTCGCGCTGGATGTTATAGAACTCAGCTCGAAGTCGATGATCCTCGATATCTCCTATGTCCTTTGCCCATTGCAGAATATGGGCATCGCCGGGTCTAGGTGACATGCGAAGGTTCTGGTGATCCCGTCTGTACTCCAGCATGTGGTGTAGGACATAGAATCCATCATTAAGAGAATCGTTCGGTTGCTGGATGCAGCAGAAGTCGGTCTTATGGCCGAAGGCGGCCCTGCCGCCCCTTGTCTTCTTGTCCCTAACCTCTCCACCCCTTGCTTGGTAGTAAAACATAGCACCGTCGAGAACATCCTTGATGTGGGTGTAATCCTTTTTGTGAATGTTCTTTGACGAGTCCAAGTAAAGAGCGTGGGAGAATCGGGGGTAGAGGATGATGAGGACGGCGCGCCCGTCGCTGCGCAAAATAAGTACACCTCAAATTAATTAGCCTCCACCATGCAAATGAATGATTGAAATCGAAGGAAGGATAGCAGCGCGGATGACTTACATGGGATGATAAGGCACGAGAATCGCCTCCTTGTCCTTATTGGCGAGCATGAAATTGACGATGTAATCCCTCGCGTATTCACGGTGCTTTGCGCAGACTCCCAAGAAGCCCGCGTGCATATAGTACGGGTCAGCGACACAGATATGAGCTATCTGCTCAACCCCGATGATGTAGTTCATGTGCAAGGCATAAAGGCGGACAAACGTAAAATCCAACTTCTTCACGTGAAACATGTTGAATATGTAATCGAATCGGAGGAAGAACTTATCCGCAGGGAAGCTGTCGACGTACGACATTTGTCGCGGAACGTTAACCACGTAGAGTGGGTATCCTAGATCTTTCTAGGCGATGAGGCCTTTCTCTACCCGCAGCACATCGTCATGAAGTCTCCTTAGATCGCCGAATCTGGCCCGTAGAGCTGTTGCAGGTAGGATTGGTTGATCGGGGATATGCCATTTATCCGCATCGGGGATATCTATACGGTCCTGAAGCCGAGGCTGCTGAGGCGGCTGGATCATAGAATCAGCTTTTTTGCCTTTCCTCGCTCTCTTCCTAGACTTCTTTACTACTGGAAGGTCGTCCATAATACGTTGAGACGGCAATTCAGGCACCGACTCATGACGCTCAAACCCCGAGGAGGCGCCAGTATAGACATACTGTTCAGCACCATTGTCGTCCTCATCCTCATCCATGGCGACGTCATCAGCGACTAATGGAGCCTCCTCCTTACCCCATCCGCTATCACCCAACCCGACACCCGACGCTAATTGGGTAGGTGGGGTGTTGATGTTCATACCTTGCTGAGGCTGCGTGCTCGTGGGTGTGCTCCCGACCGCCTCCAGACGAAGCAGACTCTTGCTACCTCTTGAGCTTGCGTTGGATTTACCCGAAGAGGAAGGGATGATGCAGCAAAGTAGCGTAAGTATTTCCCTCAGTTTTTGAGAACCAAGGTATCAATCCAGTAGGAGGCCATGCTCAAGTCCCTCATACCTGCACAAAACAATAGCTACTCGCAACCAACGCGATTAGGGGTTGTCAATCCCTTCACGGTCACTTACGAGAGTGAGATCTGATAGATATAATATTTTTGGTATTTTTGGTATAGAGATGCAAAGTGAAAAGTAAAAGTCAAAGTCAAAGTAAAAAAGCAAAGCAAGATTAAAGTGATAGAGATTGATATGATGAGAATAGACCCGGGGGCCATAGGTTTCACTAGTGGCTTCTCTCAAGAGCATAAGTATTCTACGGTGGGTGAACAAATTACTGTTGAGCAATTGACAGAATTGAGCATAGTTATGAGAATATCTAGGCATGATCATGTATATAGGCATCACGTCCGTGACAAGTAGACCGAAACGATTCTGCATCTACTACTATTACTCCACTCATCGACCGCTATCCAGCATGCATCTAGAGTATTAAGTTAAAACAGAGTAACGCTTTAAGCAAGGTGACATGATGTAGAGAGATAAATTCATGCAATATGAAATAAACCCCATCTTGTTATCCTCGATGGCAACGATGCAATACGTGCCTTGCTGCCCCTTCTGTCACTGGGAAAGGACACCGCAAGATCGAACCCAAAGCTAAGCACTTCTCCCATGGCAAGAACTACCAATCTAGTTGGCCAAACCAAACGGATAATTCGAAGAGACTTGCAAAGATAACCAATCATACATAAAAGAATTCAGAGAAGATTCAAATATTATTCATAGATAGACTTGATCATAAACCCAGAATTCATCGGTCTCAACAAACACACCGCAAAAAGAAGAAGATTACATCGAATAGATCTCCACAAGAGAGGGGGAGAACTTTGTATTGAGATCCAAAAAGAGAGAAGAAGCCATCTAGCTAATAACTATGGACCCGAAGGTCTGAGGTAAACTACTCACACTTCATCGGAGAGGCTATGATGATGTAGAAGCCCTCCGTGATGACAGCCCTCTCCGGCGGAGCTCCGGAACAGGCCCCAAGATGGGATCTCATGGATACAGAAAGTTGCGGTGGTGGAATTAGGTTTTTGGCTCCGTCCCTGTTCGTTTGGGGGTACGTAGGTATATATAGGAGGAAGAAGTACGTCGGTGGAGCTTCGGTGGGCCCACGAGGGTGGGGGCGCGCCTGGGGGTATAGGGCGCGCCCCCTACCTCGTGCCCACCTCAAAGCTTCCTTGGCGTAGGGTCCAAGTCTCCTGGGTCATATTCGGGAAGAAAATCACGTTCCAGAAAGGTTTATTCCGTTTGGACTCCGTTTCTTCGGAACACTGAAATAGGCAAAAAACAGCAATTCTGGGCTGGGCCTCCGGTTAATAGGTTAGTCCCAAAAATAATATAAAAGTGGAAAATAAAGCCCAATATAGTCCAAAACAGTAGATAATATAGCATGGAGCAATCAAAACTTATAGATACGTTGGAGACGTATCAGGCATCCCCAAGCTTAATTCGTGCTCGTCCTCGAGTAGGTAAATGATAAAAAGAGAATTTTTGATGCGGAGTGCTACTTGGCATAATTTCAATACAAATCTGCTTAATTGTGACATGAATATTCAAATTTGAAAGATTCAAGAAAAAAGTTTATATTGACATAAAAATAATAATACTTCAAGCATAGTAACAAAGCAATTATGTCTTCTCAAAATAACATGGCCAAAGAAAGTTATCCCTACAAAATCATATAGTCTGGCTATGCTCCATCTTCACCACACAAATTATTTAAATCATGCACAACCCCGATGACAAGCCAAGCAATTGTTTCATACTCTAACTTTTTCAAAACTTTTTCAATCTTCACGCAATACATGAGCGTGAGCCATGGATATAGCACTATATGTGGAATAGAATGGTGGTTGTGGAGAAGACAAAAAGAGGGGAAGATAGTCTCACATCAACTAGGCATATCAACGGGCTATGGAGATGCCCATCAATAGATATCAATGTGAGTGAGTAGGGATTGCCATGCAACGGATGCACTAGAGCTATAAATATATGAAAGCTCAAAAAGAAACTAAGTGTGTGTGTATCCAACTTGCTTCTTCATGAAGACCTAGGGCAATTTGAGGAAGCCCATCATTGGAATATACAAGCCAAGTTCTATAATGAAAGATTCCCACTAGTATATGAAAGTGATAACATGAGAGACTCTCTACTATGAAGATCATGGTGCTACTTTGAAGCACAAGTGTGGTAAAGGGATAGTAACATTGTCCCTTCTCTCTTTTTCTCTCATTTTTTATTTGGGCATTTTCTCTTTTTTATGGCCTCTTTTCTTTCTCTCTCTTTTTTGGGCTTCTTTGGCCTCTTTTATTTATTTTTCGTCCGGAGTCTCATCCCGACTTGTGGGGGAATCATAGTCTCCATCATTCTTTCCTCACTTGTGACAATGCTCTAATAATGATAATCATCACACTTTTATTTTTCTTACAACTCACCAATTACAACTCGATACTTAGAACAAAATATGACTCTATATGAATGCCTCCGGTGGTGTACCGGGATATGCAATGAATCAAGAGTGACATGTATGAAAGAATTATGAACGGCAGCTTTGCCACAAATACGATGTCAACTACATGATCATGCTAGCAATATGACAATGATGGAGTGTGTCATAATAAACGGAACGGTGGAAAGTTGCATGGCAATATATCTCGGAATGGCTATGGAAATGCCATAATAGATAGGTATGGTGGCTGTTTTGAGGAAGGTATATGGTGGGTGTATGATACCGGCGAAAAGTGTGTGGTATTAGAGAGGCTAGCAATGGTGAAAGGATGGGAAAAAGTGCATATAATCCATGGACTCAACATTAGTCATAAAGAACTCATATACTTATTGCAAAAATCTAAAAGTTATCAAAGCAAAGTATTACGCGCATGCTCCTATGGGGATAGATTGGTAGGAAAAGACCATCGCTCGTCCCCGACCGCCACTCATAAGGAAGACAATCAATAAATAAATCATGCTCCGACTTCATCACATAACGGTTCACCATACGTGCATGCTACGGGAATCACAAGATTTAACACAAGTATTTCTCAAATTCACAACTACTCAACTAGCATGACTCTAATATTATCACCTCCATATCTCAAAACAATTATCATGCTTCAATCTTTTCTTAGTATTCAATGCACTCAAAAGAAAGTTTCACAAATCTTGAATACCAAGCATATTATTATTAAGCAAATTACCATGCTATTAAGAGACTCTCAAAATAATTTAAGTGAAGCATGAGAGATCAATAGTTTCTTTAAAACAAATCCACCACCGTGCTCTAAAAGATCTAAGTGAAGCACATAGAGCAAAATTGTAACGCTCAAAAGATATAAGTGAAGTACATAGAGCAAAACTACATAGCTCAAAAGATATAAGTGAAGCACATAGAGTATTCTATCAAATTTTAATTCATTCATGTATGGCTCTCTCAAAAGGTGTGTACAGCAAGGATGATTGTGGCACACTAGCAAACAAAGACACGAATAATACAAGACGCTCCAAGCAAAACACATATCATGTTGGTGAATAAAAAAATAGCTCCAAGTAAATTACCGATGGAAGTGGACGAAAGAGGGGATGCCTTCCGGGGCATCCCCAAGCTTTGACTTTTTGGTGTCCTTGGATTATCTTGGGGGTGCCATGGGCATCCCCAAGCTTAGGCTCTTTCCACTCCTTGTTCCATAATCCATCAAAAGAATTCACCCAAAACTTGAAAACTTCACAACACAAAACTCAATAGAAATCTCGTGAGCTCCGTTAGAGAAAGAAAACAAAAGCCACTTCAAGGTACTGTAATGAACTCATTCTTTATTTATATTGGTGTTAGACCTACTGTATTCCAACTTCTCTATGGATTATAAACTATTTTACTGGTCATAGATTCATCAAAATAAGCAAACAACACACGAAAAACAGAATCTGTCAAAAACAGAACAGTCTGTAGTAATCTATAGCTAGCACAAGATCTGGAACCCCAAAAATTCTAAAATAAATTGCTGGACGTGAGGAATTTATCTATTAATCATTTGCAAAAATAATTAACTAAATATCACTTTCCAAATAAAAATGACAGCAGTTTTCGTGAGCGCTAAAGTTTCTGTTTTTTACAGCAAGTTCAACAAGACTTTCCCCAAGTCTTCCCAACGGTTCTACTTGGAACAAACACTAATTAAAACACAAAAAACACAACCAAAACAGAGGCTAAATAAATTATTTATTGAATAACAGTAAGGGAAAATATTGGGTTGTCTCCCAACAAGAGCTTTTCGTTAAAGCCTTATAGCTAGGCATACGATTTTAATGATGCTCACAAGAAAGACAAGAATTGAAGCACAAAGAGAGCATGATAAAACATGTGACAATAACATCTAAGTCTAACATAATTCCTATGCATAGGCATCTTATAGGCAAACAAATTATCAAGGCAAGCAAAAACTAGCATATGCAAGGAAGCGGAAAGAAACAATAGCAAAAATCAACATAACGAGAGGTAACATAGTAACATGAAAATTTCTACCACCATATTTTCCTCTCTCATAATAATTGCATGAGGGATCATAAGAAAATTCAACAAAATAGTTATCACACAAAGTATTTTCAACATGATCCATATGCATCCAAAGTTGACACTCTTCCAAAATAGTGGGATTAACATTAACTAAAGTCATGACCTTTCCAAACCCACTTTTATCAAAACTTTCATAAGATTGAACATTCTCCAAATATGTGGGATCTAAAGTTGACACTCTTCCAAACCCACTTTCAATAATATTTCAAACAATATTATCAATCTCATGTTCATCATGGGGCTTAAATAAATTTTCAATATCATAAGAATCACCCCAATCATGATCATTACAACCAGTAGTAGACATAGCAACACTAGCATCCCCAAGATTAAGGTTTTGCATATTATTAGCACAATTGACATCAAGAGAATTTATATTAAAATCATTGCAATCATGCTTTTTATTCAAAGATCTATCGTGAATCTCTTCATAAAGTAATTCATCACACTTTTTAGATTCACGAATTTCAAGCAAAACTTCATAAAGATAATCTAGTGCACAAAACTCACTAACAATTGGTTCATCATAATTGGATCTCTTAAAAATATTAGCAAGTGGATGAGGATCCATAGATCTTAGGTTCTCTGTTTAGTAATAAATAAATAACTATTCCAACCATACGAGCAAACAAGAAACGGGCAAAAAGAGGCAAATAGAGAAAGAGAGGGAGGATAGAGAGAGATAGGGCGAATAAAACGGCAAGGGTGAAGTGGGGGGAGAGGAAAAGAGAGGCAAATGGCAAATAATGTAATACGAGAGATAGGGATTGTGATGGGTACTTGGTATGTTGACTTTTTGCATAGACTCCCCGGCAACGGCGCCAGAAATTCTTCTTGCTACCTCTTGAGCTTGCGTTGGATTTACCCGAAGAGGAAGGGATGATGCAGCAGAGTAGCGTAAGTATTTCCCTCCGTTTTTGAGAACCAAGGTATCAATCCAGTAGGAGGCCACGCTCAAGTCACTCGTACCTGCACAAAACGATAGCTACTCGCAACCAACGCGATTAGGGGTTGTCAATCCCTTCACGGTCACTTACGAGAGTGAGATCTGATAGATATAATATTTTTGGTATTTTTGGTACAGAGATGCGAAGTGAAAAGTAAAAGGCAAAGTAAAAAAGCAAAGCAAGATTAAAGTGATAGAGATTGATATGATGAGAATAGACCCGGGGGCCATAGGTTTCACTAGTGGCTTCTCTCAAGAGCATAAGTATTCTACGGTGGGTGAATAAATTACTGTTGAGCAATTGACAGAATTGAGCATAGTTATGAGAATATCTAGGCATGATCATGTATATAGGCATCACGTCCGTGACAAGTAGACCGAAACGATTCTGCATCTACTACTATTACTCCACTCATCGATTGCTATCCAGCATGCATCTAGAGTATTAAGTTAAAAACAGAGTAACGCTTTAAGCAAGGTGACATGATGTAGAGAGATAAATTCATGCAATATGAAATAAACCCCATCTTGTTATCCTCGATGGCAACGATGCAATACGTGCCTTGTTGTCCCTTCTGTCACTGGGAAAGGACACCGCAAGATCGAACCCAAAGCTAAGCACTTCTCCCATGGAAAGAACTACCAATCTAGTTGGCCAAACCAAACGGATAATTCGAAGAGACTTGCAAAGATAACCAATCATACATAAAAGAATTCAGAGAAGATTCAAATATTATTCATAGATAGACTTGATCATAAACCCACAATTCATTGGTCTCAACAAACACACCGCAAAAAGAAGAAGATTACATCGAATAGATCTCCACAAGAGAGGGGGAGAACTTTGTATTGAGATCCAGAAAGAGAGAAGAAGCCATCTAGCTAATAACTATGGACCCGAAGGTCTGAGGTAAACTACTCACACTTCATCGGAGAGGCTATGATGATGTAGAAGCCCTCCGTGATGACGGCCCTCTCCGGCAGAGCTCCGAAACAGGCCCCAAGATGGGATCTCGTGGATACAGAATGTTGCGGCGGTGGAATTAGGTTTTTGGCTCCGTCCCTGTTCGTTTGGGGGTACGTAGGTATATATAGGAGGAAGAAGTACGTCGGTGGAGTTTCGGTGGGCCCATGAGGGTGGGGGCGCGCCCTAGGGGGGGCGCCCCCGCACCCTCGTGACCGCATCTTTTGTTCCTTGAAGCAGGGTCCAAGTCTCCTGGATCACGTTCGGTGAGAAAATCACGTTCCTGAAGATTTTATTCCGTTTGGACTCCGTTTGATATTTCGTTTCTTCGAAACACTGAAATAGGCAAAAAATAGCAATTTTGGGCTAGGCCTCCGGTTAATAGGTTAGTCCCAAAAATAATATAAAAGTGGAAAATAAAGCCCAATATAGTCCAAAACAGTAGATAATATAGCATGGAGCAATCAAAACTTATAGATACGTTGGAGACGTATCAGTGACCACCAGTCTAGTAGTCCTGAGTTTGTTACGAGGCCGTTGCCTCTTTGCTTTCGGTTCTACACCGGCTCCGCTCCCCGAGGCAGCGCCGGTCTCAGTCTCAGCGTCGGTCTCGATGCCGGTCTGAGTCTCAGCGCCGGTCTCGATGTCGGCAAGGCTAAAAATTTCGTCTGCCGCCCGGTAGACGTCGTCGCATTCACCAGAACCCTGTCCTTCATCGTTGCTAGCCATGTTTCCTACGATTAAATCTAGTCAATTAATTCTAGACCTAATAGAATGAATAATGACATAAAAAAGGCCTATTGTTTTGCAGGAACGTTGACTCCTTCCCGGTGCGGCAAATCCCGGGCACTCGATATGTCCTAGTTTGTAGCACAAGTCATGCCGAAATTCATGGAAAATTTCGGCATGACCTTTGCTAAAAAGTGGACAAATCAAGAATCTGAATTTTGCTAGAACGGAAATGAATCAACATTCTAGCAAAACATAGGCCACTCGGTTTCATTCCCTGGAAACAACAAAAGGCCACTTGGGCACAATCGAACCACTTCAATGTCGATTATGATCAATGGGCAAACACAATTGAGGATTTTTCATATATCATGACCACTTCAAATTTGCACCTCCTAGTGTATGAACCCTAGAACTCAAATTATGAACCTAGAACTCAAATTATGTCCTACATTTTTGTCCTAATAAAAATTCACTAAAAATTAAGAACCTACTAGACTTGCAACACTAATAGAAATTTATATTTTTATATTGATTTCTTCTCTAAACTAAATCCTACCATCCTAGTTAACATCTAGTTAAACCTTACTTTCCTAACATTTGTAATTAAACACTACAACCCTAACCCTACTGCCCTAGTTAAGCATATACAATTTTTTCCTACGGCGAGGGAGGTAGGGGCATCTCTATCAAATTAACCTAACTAAATTATTTTCCTAACTAAATTAACCTAACTAATTTAGAGATAGAGAGAGAGGAGGGGTGGGGGCTTACAGAGGATGGTTCCGGTGGTGGCGCGGGAGGCAGTGGTGGCGAGGGAGGCGGGGGCGTCTCCGCTGGCGGCGAGGGAGGCAGTTGCGTCGAGGGAGGCTCTGGTGGCGTCGACTGCGGCTCCGGTGGCGTTGATGAGGCCGCGCGGCTCTGGTGGCGTTGGGGACGGCTCCGGTGGTGTCGATGGCGTGCGGCTCTGGTGGCTCCGGGAGAGTCGACGTTGGCAGGAGATGGCGGCGAAGTGGGGCGATGGTGAATCGGGCAGACGGCGGCGGGGTGGGTCGAGGGATTTGGGGGAGAAGTGGTGGCCGGGGGAAACGGTTTTTTGATTAAGTCAAACTTAGCGGTAGCGCTTTTCGCAAAACGCGCTATAGCTAAGTTAGCTATAGCGATTTTCACAAAACGCGCTACAGCTATAGCTATGCAATTTCCTTCATATTTCTTATTTCCTTTTCTGTTTCTACAACGGGGGTCTAGGAAACGCGATGCAGCTACGTTAGCTATAGCGCCTCTTGCGAACAAACGCTACTGCTATGTCTTTCTCCTTTTTCCGCTTTCTCATTTATTTTGCTCTACATTTTATTTTTTCCTTTCTCCTTTTTCTATTTTTTCTTTTTCATTTACTTTTCCATTTGTTTTTTATTTTATTTTATTTCCATTAGCAGTAGCACTCTCCGCGCGAAACGCGCTGCTACTTGATACGTCTCCAACGTATCTATAATTTTTGATTTCTCCATGCTATATTATCTTCTGTTTTGGGCAATATTGGGCTTTATTATCCACTTCTATATTATTTTTGGGACTAACCTATTAACCGGAGGCCCGGCCCCAGATTTGTTGTTTTATGTCTATTTCAGTGTTTTGAAGAAAAGGAATATCAGACGGAGTCGAAACGGAACGAAATCAACTAGAGAAGTTATTTTTGGAACGAAAGCCACCCGATGGACTTGGACCCCACGTCAAGGAAGGAAGGAGGAGCTCATGAGGGTAGGGGCCGCCCCCCCCCTAGGTCGCGCCCCCCTGTCTCGTGGGGCCCTCGCCCTGATGTACCTACTGCACCCATATATACCCACGTGACCTAAAACTTCCAGAACGCAAGATAGATCGGGAGTTCCGCCACCAGAAGCCTCCGTAGCCACCAAAAACCAATTGGGACCCTGTTCCGGCACCCTGCCGGAGGGGGGAACCCTCACTGGTGGCCATATTCATCATCCCGGCGCTATCCATGACGAGGAGGGAGTAGTTCTCCCTCGGGGTTGAGGGTATGTACCAGTAGCTATGTGTTTGATCTCTCTCTCTCTCTCGTGTTCTTGAGATGATACGATCTTGATGTATCGCGAGCTTTGCTATTATATTTGGATCCTATGATGTTTCTTCCCCCTCTACTCTCTTGTAATGAATTGAGTTTCCCCTTTGGAGTTATCCTATCGGATTGAGTCTTTAAAGACTTGAGAACACTTGATGTATGTCTTGCCGTGGATATCTGTGGTGACAATGGGATACCACGTGCCACTTGATGTATGTTTTGGTGACCAACTTGCGGGTTCCGCCCATGAACCTATGCATAGGGATTGGCACACGTTTTCGTCGTGATTCTCTGGTAGAAACTTTGGGGCACTCTTTGAGGTTCTATGTGTTGGTTGAATAGATGAATTGAGATTGTGTGATGCATATCGTATAATCATGCCCACGGATACTTGAGGTGACAATGGAATATCTAGGTGACATTAGGGTTTTGGTTGATTTGTATCTTAAGGTGTTGTTCTAGTACGAACTCTAGGCCTGTTTGTGACACTTATAGGAATAGCCCAACGGATTGATTGGAAAGAATAACTTTGAGGTGGTTTCGTACCCTACCATAATCTCTTCGTTCGTTCTCCGCTATTAGTGAATTTGGAGTGACTCTTTGTTGCATGTTGAGGGATAGTTTTATGATCCAATTATGTTAGTATTGTTGAGAGGACTTACACTAGCGAAAGTATGAACCCTGGGCCTTGTTTACCATCATTGCAATACCGTTTACGCTCACTTTTATCATTCGTTACCTTGCTGTTTTTATAATTTCAGATTACAAATACCTTTATCTACCATCCATATACCACTTGTTTCACCATCTCTTCACCGAACTAGTGCACCTATACAATTTACCATTGTATTGGGTGTGTTGGGGACACAAGAGACTCTTTGTTATTTGGTTGCAGGGTTGCTTGAGAGAGACCATCTTCATCCTACGCCTCCTACGGATTGATAAAGCTTAGGTCATCCACTTGAGGGAAATTTGCTACTGTCCTACAAACCTCTGTACTTAGAGGCCCAACAACGTCTACAAGAAGAAGGTTCTGTAGTAGACATCACTACTTATGTGCTAGCGGTACCGCGCTTTCCTCAAGACCGCTACTGCTATGCGTAGCCTATCGGGGGTAGCAAAGGGGATACTAGTGGTAGCGCGTTTTCATGCGCACGCGCTACTGCTACTATTGTATCTGTAGCGCGGTTTACGGACACGCGCTACTGCTATTTAGCACTAGCGCCCTTTTTGACACGCGCTACTGCTAAATTTCTGTGTATAAGGTTTTCCCTTGTAGTGTTGGGTCAAGGACAGTGGCAATAGCCATCAGACCATGGATATCTGCCCAATACTTCTGAAACTTCTTTTTCATCTCCTCGGACATTTTTGCATCAGTTCATACTTCTTTTTCATCTCATCGGGCATATCTCGCAACAGCTCATAATCAGGCGTAGTCCATTTGCGAATTGCCAACTTAATACCACAAACCTTAGGGAAGAACATATTTGTTGTAACATAACTAGTTCCTGACCATAAGGTAGTGACAACATAGAATAATTTGAGCCTAACAATCATCTCTTTGGCAAAATCCTAATTAGCAGTTGTTGGACAACAATTAAAAAGCCTTTCACGCAGACTAAGACGATAAAAAACATCCCTATACAGCACAACAATACTAAGCATTATGTATGTGGAGTTCCACCTGGTTTTACAATCAAGGTTCAACCTCCTTGAGTACTCGATGTTAATCAAGCGACAAGTTTTTTCGAGCATCTCATGTCTTTTTGGAGTTGCTGACCAAAACCCCACACTATCCCGCACCCTCTCAATACCATCCCCCAAGCCAGCAAGCCCATCTTTCACAATCAGATTTAATATGTGAGCACAACAACACATATGCAATAGTTTACCACCTAGCATGAGAGAGGAGGAGTCTAACTTATCTAAGAGATCTTCCACTGCCTTGTCGTTGGTTGTGCAGTTATCAAGAGTAATGGTTGATATCTTTCTCTCCATATGATACTCTACCAGAACTTCATGTAGAACATCACAAATCACTTCAGATGTATGTGGTGCTGGTACATATACAAACTTGCAAAATTATAAATTATTGGGTTAGAAAGCATGAATAAGAGCAAAGGTATTCAGACAAGAAGTAAGATAGGAGCAATGGTATTGAACCTTAGAAGGAATGACTTTATATTCTAAGAACCATCAATGTAGTGACCTATTACAGCCATGTATCCTCTCTTTTGATGTCCAGCAGTCCACATATCCGAAGTCACAGCAACTCTATTCTTGAAGTTTGCAAAGTACTTGATCAATTTATCTCTTTGTTCTTCATGCATTCCTACACATAACCTTGAACATAGGCTGCAACATAGCACCGAACTTTCTAAAACCTACATGATCTACCATAGAAAGTGGGTACTCATGACGACATATCATCAAAGCAAGTTCATTCCTACATAGTTCTTGATCAAATATGTAATTCTCCACATTCACTTTCCCATCTTCCGCCTTGGTCAGTTTCAGCTTTGCTTGCTTCCAGGCTGTTGTGGGATGCCTAGCAGCACATGTTGCCAACTGCACGTGAAGATGTGATGTTCCATCCTTTGTTTATCCTCCAGGCTTACTATGGCACCACTCGCATTCAGCCTTCCATTTTCCGCCCACAAGAACCCTCTTAAATTCATCCCACACCTTAGACTTGAGCTTTCTCTTCACAACAACCAACTTGTGTGCATCCTGCGGTTTAGTTGCTCTTGTTGTTTGAGATGGCACCTTCAAGTCAACAGATTCAGCTGGCGTTGTATTGGCACTAGAGCT
The DNA here is from genome assembly GCF_056163025.1 of Triticum urartu. Classification (NCBI taxonomy): domain Eukaryota; kingdom Viridiplantae; phylum Streptophyta; class Magnoliopsida; order Poales; family Poaceae; genus Triticum; species Triticum urartu. The sequence continues at coordinate 74,098,206 of NC_141873.1, read as the reverse complement.
TGGCGTTGGAGTGGGAGCTGCACTAGAGGCTGGTGTATCTCCATTCGCAGCCGATGCACTTGCATCTGATTGTGTTGGACTTGATGCCATTGTTGATCCAAACAAGCAGTCCTAAAACAAAGGCACACAACAAAATATTTAGAGAAATTTGACATAGATGAATAACACAATAATCAAGAATAAAAAGGATATGTGGACTGCTGGAATAAATATAAAAGGATCATAATAGTCACAATAATCAGGAAGCATACACATTCAACAACAATATCACATTGCAATATATTTAGATAAAAAGGATATGTGGACTGCTGGATATTTAGATAATGACTGACCAAATATTCAGCAAATGGATTACATAACCGAAAGTTCCTATCCTTAGCACTTAACAAAAGCAAGCATGGCAAACATAACAAAGCACACACATCCCACAACATCAAATATCTAAGACTTCTATTCTTCATTCTTCACTGCTCCATGCAGGCATGTAGTAAGTCGACAGTTCCTCAACCTGAACATTAGACAAGTGGAAACATTAGTAAGTTACCATTGGCAGGTGGAAACATTACTTAAGATTAAAGAATAAGATGATGGTTGAAGATGGCAAGTTACCATTGGCCTGCCTAGAAGCACATCTTGCTAAATGAGCATGCAGATGTGAGGTTCCATACTTTGGATCTCCACAAAATAGCCCGTGACACCATACACATTCAGCCTTCCATTTTTCCTCAACAAGAACCGTATTGAACTCATTCCAAACCACAGATGTGGTCTTTCTCTTCACACAAAGTGACTTATCTTGCATAACATATTCACCTGAACCTGATGCCATTGTAGATCTACCACACTACCAAATGATATACAGAAAACGATTTAGTCATTTACAGTACATGGAAGCGATTAATCCATGGTCAAGGCACAGTAGGAACAAACTAGGCCTAGCAGGAGGTACTTGGCAGCATGGAAACAGCCCATTACGGACACTGCACATGCTAGTTCGTGTCTATGTAGTACTAGCGGTTTTGACTTGCAGTATGGTGTGTGCTACGTCTTGAGATTGCGTTGGTTTTCCCCGAAGAGGAAGGGATGATGCAGCAGAGTAGCGTAAGTATTTCCCTCAGCTTTTGAGAACCAAGGTATCAATCCAGTAGGAGCCCACGCTGAAGTCCCTCATACCTGCACAAAGCGATAGCTACTCGCAACCAACAGGATTAGGGGTTGTCAAGCCCTTCACGGTCACTTACGAGAGTGAGATCTGATAGATAGAATATTTTTGGTATTTTTGATATAAAGATGCAAAGTAAAAAGGTAAAAGCAAAGTAAATAGCAAAACAATATAAAAGTGATGGAGATTGATATGATGAGAATAGACCCGGGGGCCATAGGTTTCACTAGTGGCTTCTCTCAAGAGCATAAGTATTCTACGGTGGGTGAACAAATTACTGTTGAGCAATTGATAGAATTGTGCATAATTATGAGAATATCTAGGCATGATCATGTATATAGGCATCACGTCTGTGACAAGTAGATCGAAACGATTCTGCATCTACTACTATTACTCCACTCATCGACCGCTATCCAGCATGCATCTAGAGTATTAAGTTAAAAACAGAGTAACGCCTTAAGCAAGATGACATGATGTAGAGAGATAAATTCATGCAATGTGAAATAAACCCCACCTTGTTATCCTCGATGGCAACGATACAATACGTGCCTTAATGCCCCTTCTGTCACTGGGTAAGGACACCACAAGATCGAACCCAGAGCTAAGCACTTCTCCCATGGCAAGAACTACCAATCTAGTTGGCCAAACCAAACGGATAATTCGAAGAGACTTGCAAAGATAACCAATCATGCATAAAAGAATTCAGAGAAGATTCAAATATTATTCATAGATAGACTTGATCATAAACCCACAATTCATCGGTCTCAACAAACACAGCGCAAAAAGAAGATTACATCAAATAGATCTCCACAAGAGAGGGGGAGAACTTTGTATTGAGATTCAAAGAGACAGAAGAAGCCATCTAGCTAATAACTATGGACCCGAAGGTTTGAGGTAAACTACTCACACTTCATCGGAGGGGCTAGGATGATGTAGAAGCCCTCCGTGATGACGACCCTCTTCCGGCGGAGCTTCGGAACAGACCCCAAGATGGGATCTTGTGGATACAGAAAGTTGCGGCGGTGGAATTAGGGTTTTGGCTCCTGTTCTGATCGTTTGGGGTACATGTGTATATATAGGAGGAAGGAGTACGTCGGTGGAGCACCGAGAGGCCACGAGGCAGGGGGCGCGCCCTGGGGGGGCGCCCCCACCCTCGTGACCACCTCTTTGATCCCTTGTAGTAGGGTCCAAGTCTCCTGGATCATGTTCGGTGAGAAAATCACGTTTCCGAAGATTTTATTCCGTTTGGACTCTGTTTGATATTCTGTTTATCCGAAACACTGAAATAGGCAAAAAACAGCAATTCTGAGTTGGGCCTCCGGTTAATAGGTTAGTCCCAAAAATAATATAAAAGTGGAAAATAAAGCCCAATATAGTCCAAAACAGTAGATAATATAGCATGGAGCAATCAAAAATTATAGATACGTTGGAGACGTATCAGTGCGTATGTATTTCTAGGTATTGCAGAAGCATAAAATAAAATAAACAACTATAAGACACAATCAACAGATCTCGGGTCGCCGGTGAGCTGCTCACCTTGATGGTCTCGGGTCGATGCAGATTTGCTTGAGGTGGAGGAAGAGGATGCGAGTTGTCGGTCGTCGTCGCGGTCAGCTACAAAGGCACACAACGAAATATTTAGAGAATTTTGACATATATAAGCAACACAATAATCAAGAATAAAAGGATATGTGGACTGCTGGAACAAATATTTAGATGATTCTGACATATAATTGACAAAACAATTTTGAGTTTCTGACACATAATTGAATGTGTGGACTGCTGGATATTTAGATAATTCTGACATATATTTAGATAACCCACTCATGACTGACCAAATAACAGATCCATACACATTGAACAACAAGATTCAATTACATGGCAAAATAACAACTACAAGAATTAACAACTACAAGATCCTACACATTCAATAGCAAGATTCAATAGCAAGAACTAACAACTACAAGATCCTATACATTCAAAAGATGCATACACATTCAACAACCGAAGTGAAAGCTACAAGATCCTACACATTCAACAGATGCATACACATTCAACAACAGCAAGGTCTCGGGTCGATGCAGATGTCGCTGGATGCTGGTCAGCTGCTTACCCTGATGGCCTCGGTCTCTTGGGTCGATGCAGAAGCCACCGGTCACCTAGGATGAGGAAGAGGAGCGTTGTCGATCACCTGAGATGAGGAAGGGGAGGCGAGTCACCGGTCGTCGTCATCATCACTGCCACCGCCGCAGTTATCTTCTTGTCTGGCCACCACTCGCCATTGCCACCATCCTGCACTTGCAGTCGCCTTGCCCGGCCTTGAGGTGAAGGAGGAGTCGAGGAGGCGAGGTCGCGAGGCGAGGAACAGGAGACGGCGATGAGACCAGATGAGGTGTCGGCTGGTGCCTTGATGCGAAGGAGGATGTGGCGACATCGCGAGGAGGCGAGGAGCAGGAGAGGGCGACGAGATTAAGGGAAGGGCGGCCTGATGAGGCGCCGGCCGGTGCCGCCCGCCACCGGTGGTGGTGGATCTGGTAATGGGGAGAGGAGGCGGCCAGATCGGGGGAATGGGGAGAGAAGGAGCCGAGGCGGCTGCGGCTGCGAGTTAGGGGAATAGGGAGGAAAGGAGTGGAGAGGTGAGTGGTTTAGGGTTTCTTCTTAATATATTCAGTTGGATGTTTGACTAACATGTGGGGTCCGGGGTATCCATGGAGGCAGTTTGCCCCCCATCCCCGCCCCGCTAGCTTCTAGGGTACCCACCCCGTTATACCCATGGGGGGATTTTGATCCCAATCACCGCTTCTTAGCGGGTAAATCCCCACGGATACCCGCCCCCACGGGGAAAATTGCCATTTTGACCTTCTCCTCCTCCTCCTCCTTCAACTCTTCCTCCGGATCCACTATATCCGGAGGTAGCCCCGCAGTGATCCGGGCTTCGCACCTTACCTGGATCTGCTCAAGGAGCTCGAGCCGGCGTTCCGGCGTCAGAAATGGCTCGCTCCTAACCCAACGGCATTGGGGCATGGCTACTAGACGGACGGGTGGAGTGGAATGTGGCGGCGGCGGCGGATAGGCGGAGGAAAAATATGAATCGTAGGGTTTCGGTGCCGCCAGTCGACTTAAATAGTCGGGCAAGGCACTACACGGCCCGCTGGAGCGGCGCCACCGGTCCGACGGAGAAGACGAGCTTTGGACCATTGGGTTTTCAGACGTTTCCGCGTGCGGACCCTACCATCAGTCCGACGTGGCGGGCGTGCCTAGGCGCACCCGAGCGCCCTATTATCCTTCCAATATTTGGGTTAGATATGAAGGGTGCCGATCAGCCCGGAATTTGAGGCCTGTTTGAATGAAAAAATCGTGATCGGTCAATGATTGGGCGGGCCGCCCGAGCGTTTGATGCCGGTTTAAGCCGCCCGGCTGTTGATGCTCTTATTTCTCTGAAGAGAAGTGAACTGCGGACTGCGCCTTAATGCTATGCTTCTATTACGGTCGACGTCGTACTGCACCGAAACCAATTATTTGATCACGGGATTAGCTTCATCTAGATGACAGGCTGAGGAGAGATTACGTAAGAATACTGAATATTGCTAGGCCCGCCAGGCGAGATACGGTCTCGTTACGCCAAGCTACCGCATGCACACTTATGAAATGAACATATACGTATTAGGTAAATACAACGACTTTCCCTAAAAAAAGGTAAATACAGCGACTGAGAAGACGGCCCCCCCTTGGATTAATCGAGTGTGGAAGCAACAGGTGGGGCGGCTAAGACTAAGAGCATCTCCAGTCGTTCGGCCCCTCAAGGCACCCCCGGTACTTTTTGGCCCTTTCCCCGGCGCGAATTTGGCGCTGGGGGCGTTCTCGGCTTAGCCATGCCCCCGGCCCCAAAGACGCCCTGTTTTTTTGAATCTGCAGTTCCCGCTACAAAAAAACGCCATAGTTCGGCGACCACTCGCCACAGCTCGGCGATCATCTCACATAGTTCGATGTAGCGAATAAAAACGGGAGGCGAGAGTGCATCAAATGACGGCTGCGTTGATGTCCTCGGCGGCGCTGTCCTGTGTTTCTGCATCGGCTTCAGCGTCGGCGTCGGCGTTGTTGTCCGTAGGTGGTGTCCGCGGGGTGCCGGGCGTCGATGTAGGCGACACGTTGTCGCTGGGGCTCGCCGGCCGGGTCGACGCGTTGGTCGTGGCAGTGGGTGTCTCCGTCGGCAGGCCGTCCAGGATGAGGCCACGCTCCCGCATGTACCACTCCCTGATCGGCCCGTCCATCGCCAACACTGTCGTCGCGTCCGCTACCATTAGGAAGGCCAAGTCGGTGTTCCTCTTCTTGGCGGCTACATTTGTCCGGAGCAGGTCGAGCTTGATCTGGCCCGTCGACATGATCGCCGACCAGCGCGCGTCTGCTTTCGCCTCCCTCTCGACGGCGTGGTTCTTGGCGTCGGCGATGCACTGCTTGATGGACGCCTGCAGACGCTCGACGTTAGGCGCGGCGTCCCTTGCCGACTTGGCCTTCTTGTTGCCATCCGGGCGGCCGGCCGACGCCCCGAGACCCAGCGCGTCCGGCTGGTACGTCTCCCTCGCCTTGGCCAGCGTGCGCCGGACGTCTGTCCACTTCTCGCACTTGTCGATCCGGAAAAATACATGGAGGTACTTGAAGTCCTGCTCGGGGCTACTGTCCTGCCGAAACATGGCGAACATGCGCAGCATCTGTGGCGAAAGAGAACAATTGTCGGCGAGGTAGAAGGAATGAAACGAGGCGGCGACCAGCGTGTCCATACCTTTCCCTCGACGCTCTCGCCGCTCTCTGGCCGAGCAGCGACCTCCTCGACGATCCCGTGCCATATTTGTTGCACGCGCCTGGATGATCGCCCGGTGATTCGCCATGGCCTTCGCGCCGCGTATCATGTGGATGCCGGCGAATTGCGGGTCGACCAACTTCCACTCGTCAAACTCCGACTTGATGCGCTCCCAGTACGTGTCGGCGCTCTGGTTCGTGCCGCTGATCGCGTCGAGGCAGACGACCTTCCACGCTTCAGCGAGGCATTCGTCCTCTTTGGCTGTCCACTTGACGCGTAGCTCGCCGGTCCTGAGTCCGCACTTCCTCTTCGTCCCCTTCCTCGCCGCCGCAGGCGCCTGCTCCTTCTCCTCTCCCTCGTCGGCGTCCTCCTCCTCGTCGGCGAAGTCCTGCTCGGCGCCCACATCGGCGGCGTCATAGAGCTCCTCGGCGAATCCAGGGGAAGCGGCGGCCGCAGCCGAGCCGCTCGTGATGATGTCATCCATGTCGGTGTCCGTCGACTCCTCGTCGTCGTGTTGCGACGACGATGCCTGCGAGTAGAGCAGGGCACCACGACACAAATTCGTTGTCATCGGCGTGAGGGAGGAGGCATAGTCCGGCGGAGAGTAGTTGTACGGGGGTACTGGACGCCAGCGAACGCGGGAGACGGCGTGCGCTGCCCGTGCGAGAAGGCGGTGTTGGGGTTGAACCCACCGTGGACGTCACCGTCGCCATAGCCAGGGGACGGCGCGCACCCCCACGGCTGGGGCAGAGGCGTAAAGCTGGCTGGCGACCCGACGCTCGGCTGGCTCCAGGCGACCTGATGATGGCCGGGAGGAGGCATCATCCGGGCACTAGCCGCCGCCGCGGCACGCTCTTGCTGCTTCTTGGACCTGTTCCGCCGGTCGGTGGTGGCGGCCGCCCGCCATACGATGTCCGCCTTCCACTCGGTGTTCGACATCCCAGGCGGCTTTGACGGCGGCGCCCTCGGCTTCCTCTGCTTCGGCGACGGGGCATCAGCATCCGCGGCAACGGCAGGCCTGGTGGCGGTGTATTTCTTCGGCGGCATGGTGGCGCGCAGCGAGAGGAATGACAGGAGAAAGAGGGGGATGGAGGGAAGTAGGGGAGGAAACGGCAGGAAAAAGAAGACACTCGCCGACAAGCAGGATCCACGTGCCTTTTCGCTTCGTCCGGCGTCCCCAGGCGCCCCCCAACGCGTCGGGTTCGCCCTGGGTCTGCCGGCGCCAGTTTCGCCCCAATCCTGCGGAAAAATGAGTCATGGGGGCGCGGCTGGGCCGATTTTTTGACGCCGACGCCAAAAAGTGGCCTGGGAGGCTGTTGGGGACGCGGCTGGAGATGCTCTAAAGGACTAGCCCTGGATCATTTTGTCCACGCTCCGCGTGCCCTCATCCAGTTATCCTAATACGTATACTACTTTTCACGGGTTCGTTTTCCTTGTATATACCCCTCACGCAAGTATTCACCTAGTACTGTACTAGTTTTCGTCTAGAAGTTCTCAGCCGAGAGCTTTAGGCCGAGGATGGATAAGTGCAAATTATATCCGGAGCTTCATGGAACCCTGTTTCATTTTTAAAAGTTAAAACCACTATCCTAAAATTACAAAAGGAGAATATGAAAAGAAAATGTCAACTCCAACAAGCTGACTCAAATTGACACAAGATGTATTTGGTTTTTACCCGTTTGGGTGGTCAGCGGACACCAAATGTCCGTCCGTGTGCGCGGGCCTTCCAGCGCACTCATCACGCGCGCGACACATTTCATGTTTTTTTTTCTTTGTAATTTAAATTACTCCTTTTGTATAGAAATATACGAGTGTTTTTTTGGAGAAAATATAAGAGCGTTTGGAACCCTATTTCATTTTTTAAAGTTAAAACCGCTATCTTAAAATGTCCGTCTGCGTCCGCCGGCACGTCAAGGCACCCAGCACGCGCGTCGTAGTTCAAGTTTTTTTTTCTTTTTGATTTAAAGTACTTCCTCTGTAAAGAAATATAAGAACCTTTTTGATAGAAAATATAAGAGCGTTTAGATCAGTAAAGTAGTGATTGAAACGCTTTTATATTGCTTTACAGAGGTAGTATATATATATATATATATATGTATGACGGTAAAAAGTCCATTCCATTAATTAAACTAAAAATTAAATAAATCCTAGATCTAACTACGGCGGCCGACGGAGCAGGCGCTCGGAGGATCTGGAGCCCACTGCTTGACCTCGTAGCCGACGAGGTCGGTGTGAGTTGGAGGCGACCATGACCATGCTGGTGGCGGTCGACCTACTGCTGGCGCGCGCGGTGGCGTAGATGGCGCCTCCTACCGCTCGGCCTTGTACTCTTCCTGGCGCTCCTCCTTCGGCTATGGTGTTGCTAGAAACATGGAAGTCCACGTCCACGTCTGTCCCACTAGTCCATGTAGTGGCTACGGCTCGAGCTGCGCCGGGGCGGTAACCTCTACCAATACGTGTGAAGCGTGAAAGTCATTTTCTCCAGGGGGATGGATTTTTCTTCTACCTATAATATAGGGCTACAACAAAGAGGCAAAAGTTTCTCGATACATGAGTCCAATTTGAAGCTATATATACAACAATGTTACACTCAGTGCGAGGGTATATCGGCAGTCGGTCTGCTACTATATTTTGTTCCCGTCTAAGTTTCTATAGAATATACTCCATGTCTTCCATCAATGGCCTGACCTCCGCAACAAGAGACAAAACAAAGTCAAAATGTACCGGATGTGGCGTGATTACCTCTCCTCTCATATCTCCTAACACTCTCATGTAAAAAATTCTTTGAAATATATTCATGTGGGGAGCATTTCCCCCGGGTGATAGTTTCAGAAAAAAATGTATAATAAAGTCATTCTTGGTGGCGCATGGTCGATGATGCCGGCGATGCAAATAATTCTTCCTTGAGCCTTTCCATCTTGGCTGTGTTATCTATGGGAGCGTCAATGGATGGTTAGTCCCACTGATGCTCAACATCAACAACAAAACACAATTAGTGGCTTCGATGTCATTCGCAGACCCTTTGTAGGAGTTTCTTTCAATCATATGCATGAAAACACATATGTACAAAACATGCATCAATTTTATAACATAAACCATGCAGATACAAATGAAAGGAAAATCACGAAAGTTGTCATTTAGATACAAGATATAGGGGGATCTCAACCGTACTCAAAATGATTGTAGAACAATAGGTCAAAGTGGTTGCTCTAGTTTCTTATTTGAAACTTGCTAGGAGTAGCACCATTCATATCTAGCTCTATTTGAAGGGAAAATATCTGAAGGAATAAAATCCCACAAACACTCTTTCAAACCAAACAAGGCATAATGGTGGATGGTAGGACCGAGTCAATGTAGACGTTTGTTGCCCAAAATGCGCAACACATTCAAGATTTAATTTATGACCGATATTTAATAACCTAGCGTCCCTCTTGAAAGCTGGAGCAGCCAAAGAAAAATAAAAGGCACAATAAAATTACAAAATTAAAATTCTAAAATCCAAATGACAAAATTAGATGCATGGAAGCATGATGGATCAATAAATATAAATCTAGATTTTCTAAAATCCAAATACATCATGAATCGTGGCGACAAAATACTTTATTCTCCTCCCCGGACGGTAAGAAAATTAACACCGCTCTAGTAAGCCCAAATATAGCCACACCAAAGAAGCATTATTGTCACTAGAAGAACGCCCGTGCGTTGCAACGGGGCCACATTAATTTTAAAAGTTCAATATCAATTATGTTAATATTACATTTAGTATTCTCATACATATTAAGTGACATTGACAATCTTTTTTACCATCAAATTCTCACACACACCCTCTCCCTCACTCTTCCTCACTCTCTCTCCCCCTCTCCCTTACTCGGGAGGTGGGACGAAAATAAACCCGAAACGGAGACTACCAACTGAGACATTAGGAGTAGAGATCATTTAGTTGATAAGAATAAATAGAAAACGGTGTTAAAAGGAGAAACATATTAGAATACATTGAAAAACTAAAAGGACGATGTAAAAGGGGATTCGCCCTGCCTCCCGGGCCTTGCCACCGAACCGGCTCAGTGGTCCAGTCCCCGCGCGGTCGTCTTCTCGTGTTCCCCGAACCGCGTCGCTATAGAGCCGGGCTCCCACCCGACCACCTCGTTGGCATCGAAGGGGAATGGATAAGGGTGACGCCCTTCCTTCCCTGCCCCCATGGCCTCACTCCTCCTCGACGCCCCTCCCAAATCCACTTCTCCTCCTCGCTCGCTCGATCCCGTCGATTTGTACGAAGTCAGACGCCACGGCCACCATGACCAACCCCGTCCACATGGCCACTGCCCTCCCTATGGGCTAGGAGCTTGTCGAGGAGCTCCGAACGCCTTCACTACTTCATCTGCGCCAACGAGATCAAGTCCAGCACCCCCGCATCGACGTCGCTGCCGTATTCCTCAACGTTGGGCCACCGCGACATTGTCGTTCGATCCACGCCGCCCCGAGCTCCCATGTCTTCCCCTAGGGCGACATTGACACCGCCATGATCTCCTCTTGCCTTTCCCATGTTTCCCCTCTCGTTTACTCTCGTTAGGTATTTCGCCGTGGCCGAGAACCGTCGTCCGCCATGGCCATTGCAGGGGTAGCCACCGAGCTACTCGGTTTGCCCCCGTGGCACATGCCCGCAACTATGCACGCCCATGCCCGAGCCTACCGCTCTTCTTCCGCACCCGTGGGGCCACTCCCTCTCCATGCCCACGCCCGTGCTACACCGCGTCGGTCGTGCTCGCCGCAGCCACCGCACCACTGTGCCCCGCACGACACACACCCTGGCCACGCGCCACACTCTCGCTGGCTGCGCTCGCCCCGTCTGCTGCCTCCTATCCCTTCGCTCGCCCCGCTGTCATGTCCCTGCCTCGCGCCACCTCCAGTCATGGCCATCTTCTGCTGGCCGCCCCCTCAGCCACGCCGGCCACATCTCTTGTAACGCCCACGATGCGGCTATATCTCCCACGTGTCGAAGCACGACTTAGAGGCATAACCACATTGAAAGCAATGTCACAAGTGAGATAATCTTCACACAACCCATGTAATACATAAGGGAAAGAGATACATAGCTGGCTTACAATCGCCACTTCACACAATACATGAATAAAGCATTACAACATACAAATACAATCAAGGTCCGACTACGGAACAAAAATAAAGAGCAACCCCAAATGCGACAAGGTCCCCCGATCGACCCCAACTGGGCTCCATTACTGATCAACTAGAAACGAAACAAGACAAAGGACAAAATCTTCATTAAGCTCCTCCTTGAGCTTGGTTGCGTCATCTGCACGGTCTCATCGGCACCTGCAAGCTGGTTTTGGAAGTATCTGTGAGTCATGGGGACTCAGCAATCTCACACCCTCGCGATCAAGACTATTTAAGCTTATACGTAAGGTAAAGGTATAAGGTGGAGCTGCAGCAAGCGGCTAGCATATATGGTGGCTAAACATACGCAAATGAGAGCGAGAAGAGGAGGCAAAAGCACGGTCGAGAATCTATGATAAAGAAGTGATCCTAGAACAACCTACATCAAACATAACTCCAACACCGTGTTCACTTCCCGGACTCCGCCGGAAAGAGACCATCACGGTTACACACGCGGTTGATGCATTTTAATTAAGGTCAACTTCAGGTTTTCTACAACTGGACATTAACAAATTCCCATCTGCCCATAACCGCAGGCACGGCTTTCGAAAGTTCAAATCCCTGCATGGGTGTCCCAACTTAGCCCATCACAAGCTCTCATGGTCCACGAAGGATATTCCTTCTAGCGGGAAGACCCGATCAGACTCGGAATCCCGGTTACAAGACATCCTCGACAATGGTAAAACAAGTCCAGCAACACCGCCCGAATGTGCCGACAAATCCCGATAGGAGTTGCACATATCTCGTTCTCAGGGCACACTCAGATGAGCTCTCCATACAACTAAAACCAAACCTCGAGTTTCCCCGAGGGGCGCTGCACAGGGCTCTAGTTTGGACCAACACTCAGAGGAGCACTGGCCCGGGGGGTTAAAATAAAGATGACCCTCAGGAGCGCGACTCCCAAGGAAAAAAAGGCTAGGTGGCGAATGGTAAAACCAATGTTGGGCATTGCTGGAGGAGTTTTATTCAAGGCGAACTGTCAAGGGGTTCCCATTATAACCCAACCGCGTAAGGAACGCAAAATCCGGGAACATAACACCGATATGACGGAAACTAGGGCGGCAAGAGTGGAACAAAACACCAGGCATAAGGCCGAGCCTTCCATCCTTTACCAAGTATATAGGTGCATTAAGTAAATAAGATATATTGTGATATCCCAACAAAATATCCATGTTCCAACAAGGAACAAACTCCAATCTTCACCTGCAACTAACAACGCTATAAGAGGGGCTGAGCAAAGCGGTAACATAGCCAAACAACGGTTTGCTAGGACCAGGTGGGTTAGTGGTTGGGCTTAACAACATGGGAGGCATGATAAGCAAGTGGTAGGTATCGCAGCATAGGCATAGCAAAAGAGCGAGCATCTAGCAAGCAAAGATAGAAGTGATTTCGAGGGTATGGTCATCTTGCCCGAGATCCCGCAAGGAAGAAGAACGAGTCCATGAAGAAGACAAACGGACGTAGTCGAACGGATCCTCACAACTCCGGAACGAAACCGAAGCTAACGCGAGAAGCAACCCGAAAAGAAGCAAACAACATAGTAAACAACCATCACATAACATGGCATGATGCGCAAACAATTATGATGCATGTCCGGTTTAAAGAGGGCATGACATGGCAAAGTGCACAAGCAAAACTACAAATTAAGTGGAGCTCAATATGCAACTCCGTTGCATATTGACGAAACACCACGTGACTTATTTAGTCCGATCTTGTTTATGTACCCAACAATATTAAATGTCGTTAGCATGCCAAGAGGTGGGGCATAAGCAAACTAAACATTTAGGCAAGTTTAAATGAGGCCGGAAACATCAAACAACAAGTCCGGAAAAGCCCTCATGTGCATATTTTAGTTATGGTACTGTTCTGCCCTAAGCACAATTTTAGAGTTATTAAACATGCAAAGTGAGTCAACCATGTTAAACTAGGCATTTTCCACCCCATTTACATATAAAGATTATTAAATATGGAGTTACGGTTAAATAGTTATGAATTAAAGCATTTTAGCATGGCATATGGGCAATATTACACAAACAGCATTTTAAACATTTTAAACATGGATGAAAGTGGCATATTATTAAACTAGATGAAATTTTAAGCATCTTTCATATTTAAAGTTTTTACATATGATGCACGGATTGAGAGTTACGATATGCATGGACTAGAGGGGCTATACTGTAAAACTGACGTTCTCTAGGAAAAAATAAGAAAAACGTTCTATGTAAAAAACACGATACGGGCAGGATCTGGTTGGCCCATCAGTGCACAGGAGGGGCTGGGGGGTCTCTCACCATGGCCCTTGGCCCAGCTGGTGGAGAGGTAGGCCGGATCTGGGCTTCGAGGCTGTTGGCCCAAGCGTTGTCGCGGTCAACGCGTGCCAGTGGATCGAGCGGGCGCCTCGTCCTGGAAGCAGAGGACGCAGGCGGCGGGAGCGATGACGGTGAACTTGGCGCGCGAAGAACTCGGGCGGGCGCAGGAGGTCTCCGACGAGGTCAGCAGGGCGAGGACGACGGCGAGGAACTTGGCGCGGCTGTGGAGCCTCAGGCGACGGACGGGCGACGAGGAGGTCGTCCATGGCGATGGGAACCTGCGGGGTTCTCTGTAGGCGCTCGGGCGATGAGGAGGTCAGGGCGTCGGCGGACGGCGTGGTGGGGCTTGCTCCGGTGAGAAACGAGGTGGAAGCAGGGTCGGGCGACGCTCGGGACTGCTGCTGCTTCGATGGCCGGCGGCCATGGCTCCCTGCGAGGAACAACGGGATGGGAAGAGCGATTCAGAGAGAGAGCAGCGGGGAAGGAGGAGAAGGAGGGCACGGCCTGGTGTTGCAGTCCGGTTGCCTGCTCCGGCGAGGAGCTGTACAGAGGCGGCGGGGCTGGCTGCTCTGGTTGGGTCGCTGATGGCAGGGAAGATCGAGCAGAAGGAGATCTGGGAGGATCCCGAGGTGGGGGGTTTGAGTGTGGCGGCGGCGAGGAGGAATGATGGGACATCTCTCCTTGATTTTAGGGTTGCCCCGATATTTATATAGCGGGTGGATTTGGGGTGCATCTGGGTCCTCCGATCTTAATCGGACGGTCGCGAAAAGATAGGTAGGGAGTCCAAATAAGAAAACGGAGACATCTTGCAGATGTTTGGGGATGATCCGGACACGACGGTGACGACTGCTCGGGTCGGGTCCGGGACAATTTTCGGACGCGTGCGAGGGGGGCCGCGGGCTGACAAGAGAGCTTAGACTAGGCCTGGCGGTAGGTAGTGGGCTGTGTAGACGGTCTCGAGCTGAGAGAAGAGAAGAGAGGGAGGCCCGGCGACTGTTTCCAGAGACCGAAAACGTCCGACGTTAGACCGACTGTATTGTCGCTATAGTTAATCGTTGGGGCATCAAACCAACTCCGAATGCGATGAATTTTGGCAGGCAGCCTACTGGAAACATAACAACACCGTACGCCAACTTTCAACCCATTCTGAGAACATTTTCCGGCCACTTATAAAACACTATTTCGGACAAGCCGCGGGCGCGTGCAAGTGTGGTTGGGCTCAGAACGGACAACAGAGAGGACGAGGAGACCGGGACGGATGCAAGTTTTGAAAACATGATGATGCAATGCACATGATGACATGACAATATGCAACACTCAAGCAAATGACAAGACAACAACAGGGAATAACTGGAAGACACCTGGCGCAATGGTCTCGGGGCGTCACATCTCTGCCCTCCACCGTCGGCCGCTTGCCTCGCCTGCTGCGTGTTGCTTCCTGCTGCTATGCGCTGCTCTACTGCTGGTACGCTGCTGCGCCATGCCCTCGACACCGCCGTGGACAAATATGGCGGAGGAATTGTTAATGGAGTACGAGAAGGAGGTGGCGGAGAAGGTGTGGAGAGGCAAGAGGTCTGGGGCGGTGTCACCTGGCTGTGGTGGAGGTGTTTATGCGAGAAGGAGTCGGAGTGGAAGGAGAGGTCACAATTGGAAAGAATCACAAAAAAAAAATCATAACCCGGAGATCTCAGTTCAAAAAAATGCTAATATCTATGGAGGGGTGATTTCCTTCAATAGGTGGAAAACATAAAAAATATTGGTTGTTATCAAGGAAAGGTAAAAATTTAGGAAAGTTAGGATTTTTGAACTGATTTCTATGCAAATGGGGTTTTATTGTTTGGTAACGTGATGTCAGTACCTGCCTGTTTGTGACGTGTCTAATTAGGAAAGTTTGCAAATGTTAAGAAACTATTTATTGGAAGGAAAGTTGTGACGTGTCTGTTATTTGTTTCCTAAAACAAATTTCAGTAATAAGAGAAATCAATTGATTTAGATAAGTTAGGAAAGTTAGATTAAACTGTATTATTTGTTTCCTAAAAATCTTATTTGTTTCCTAAGACAAATTGAACCAATAAAAGGAATCGATTGATTTGCATAATTTAAGGAAGTTAGATTAAAATGTATTATTTGTTTCTGAAAATCTGTTATTTGTTTCCTAAGATAAATTGAACAAATAAAAGGAATCGATTGATTTGCATAATTTAAGGAAGTTAGATTAAAATGTATTATTTGTTTCCTAAGATAAATTGTAACAATAAAAGAAAAAGATTGATTTGCATAATTTAAGGAAGTTGGATTAAAATGTATTATTTGTTTTTGAAAATCTGTTATTTGTTTCCTAAGACAAATTGAATCAATAAAAGGAATCGATTGATTTGCATAATTTAAGGAAGTTAGATTAAAATGTATTATTTGTTTCCTGAAAATCTGTTTTTTGTTTCCTAAGACAAATTAAACCAATAAAAGAAATTGATTGATTTGCATAATTTAAGGAAGTTAGATTAAAATGTATTATTTGTTTCTTGAAAATCTGTTATTTGTTTTTAAGACAAATTGAACCAATAAAAGGAATCGGTTGATTTACATAATTTAAGAAAGTTAGATCCGTGATTTGTTATACGTTAGGAAAGTCTTGGTTGTAATAAAGAGTGGAGAGAAAAATAAACCGATGGACCGGGGTGGGAGGGGGTGGTGGGAGGAGAGACGAAGAAAACCAGCAAAGATAAACCACGGACCAGGGTGGGAGGGGGTGGTGGGAGGAGAGACGAAAATAAACCGCGCAGACGATTCACCAACTCATCCATTAAAAGTAGAGATTTTCGACAGTTTTGGGATCACTCGCACCACCGAAGCTTCCTTTTTTACGTGAAAACGTTCGATCTATACATCTTCAATTAGGTTAGTACAAGCACTGAACCGAGCATCGGAAATAATAAAAATTACATCCATATCTGTAAACCATCCAGCAACGACTACAAACACTGAACTGAGCCAAAGCTGTACCGCAGTCATCGCCACTTCCTCGACAGAGCTGGACAAAACTTGTTGTAGTAGACAATTAGAAAGTCATCGTGCTAAAGCCCCATAGGACCAGCACACCAGAATAGCAACCGTCGCCGATAAAGAGTAACGTAGATTGTAAGGACGCAACGCGTAGATGAACGATGACCAGATCCGAGCAGATCCACCGAAGACATACATCCACATGCGCATCGACGATGCTAATGCTAGACGCACGATCGAAACTTCTTTCTCACAAGGATGAACATGGGAGTGCTCGCAACGCCGACTGTTTTTCTTTCCCCTCTCGCAAGGCGACTAGGGAAAGCCTTCCTTCCCTTCTTCACCTGCGAGCCCGTGGATTCGCCTCTCTTTCGCCTGCCGCTCCGGCGACTGGTGATCACGGGAAGGGGATTTCTAGTGCCTCAGATCCGGCTAGTAGATAGGTAGGATTTTAGTCCTCGCAGAGGCGACATTTGGACGGATGGCGGCGCTTCTTCTTTGAGTCAGTCTTCCAGGCTTCGATCCTCCCCAAGTTCGTCCGTTGGGACTGGTTAGACGGAGCTCCAACGTAGATTCCGGCCAACTCCTCAGGGCGGCGAGGTTAGGGTTTCTTGTCGTGCGTAGGCAACGGCGATATTTGGTGTCAAGTTCTTCAGATCTATTCAAGAATTCAACGGTGACGACTGCGGCTCCAGAGTGCTGGTCCTTAGGGGCACGTGCATGAAGACTTTTCAGCTGTCATCGACAAGGGCAAGCCGGCTCTGGTATGGGAGCGGCGACAACGGCCTGTCGGCGGCTCATTCTGGCCTTTTGGTGAATTTTTATAATAGCTCTAATTTTCTCAAGAAAAAAAAGAACATGGGAGTGCTCTCATGCGACGGTCAAAACCAGGCAGCCACACCGTTTTTTTTTTTTACTTTTTATATCTTCCTTCTCCGCTCGCCACACCTTCACAATGAATAACGTTATTTTGTTCTGTTGGATTGGCTTCAGGATTCAGAGCTATAAATACTCCCCCTCCACATTCCAATTCGCCTCGTCAGCACGCGAAGCACGCCACCGACCCAAATCAATTCACCACGAACGACGGAACGAGTCGCTCTCCGGGCAGCAGATGGTGGCGACGGGGGACGCGGAAGAGGCGGCGGCGGGGTGCCGCGCGCGGGCGGCGCTGCTGGGCGCCTACGAGCTCGGCCGCACGCTCGGGGAAGGCAGCTTCGGCAAGGTGAAGCACGCGCGGCACCGTGCCACGGGGGACCACTTCGCGGTGAAGATCCTGGACCGCGGCAGGGTGCTCTCCCTCCGCGGCGCCGACGACCAGGTCCGCAGGGAGATCGCCACGCTCACCATGCTCGCGCACCCAAACGTCGTCCGCCTCCACGAGGTAATTAGTACTATTCACTAGTAGTAATCGCGATCTCGGCTCCTGTTCTTCTCTCGGTGCTGCGCTGCTGCCTCTGCTAGATGCGTGTATAGAATCCATAGATTGAGTACCCTTGGTGGAGAAACTGAGAAAATATTTTAAAATTTTAAATACCTTGTCGAGCTTGCGAGCAAGGGTGCTTGAACTACGGGCACGCCACGGTTGGAATGACGCTACAATTATCAACCAGAGATTCCTTAAGGAAAGGGATAGTTCGTGGTGGAGATTGCAAGCATCATCATCATCATAATGTTTATCCACATATGTTTTTCCTACATTCATAGCAACACAAACCTATAATTTGGGGATTCTACTACTTTGTATAGTATTAAGAGCAACTCCAACAGGCCGACCCAAACGGACAGCGTTTTTGTTCGCTTTTTGTCCGTTTGGGTCGGCCGCCCGCCCGCCGTCCGCCCTTTTTTAGTTTTGGGTCGGCAGTGTGCCCAACTGGCCGATCCATTTTCATGACCGTGCGTGTTTAACATCATGCCGTCGCCCTGATTTTGGCGCTCCAGCGTGCGGGAAAGGTTCGCGTGCGGAGAAAGCGGTCTAGCGCGCGTTGGTTTTGGCGCTCCAGCGTGCGGGAAAGGTTCGCGCGCGCGCCGCGGCCGGCGCTCGCTATAAAGAAGGCGCTCCCTTCACACTCTGTCGGTCGCCCACTCTCCCCGCCTCTGCGCCACCATGCCGATCCGCCGCCTGGGCGCTTCGGATTTTCGCGGAGTCCGCGAGCGCCGCTCCGGTGCCTTCTTCGCCGAGATCTGATTTCGCGAGAAACGTCTCGTCCTCGGCACCTTTCGACGCCGCAGAGGAGGCGGCCCGCGCGCACGACGCGGCGGCGTGGCGCCTCCTGAGGCCTCGTCGGGATATGATTTTTCTCAACGTGTCGAGCCAGCGGGCGCAGGATCTGGCGCCTTTCCCGCGGCTTTTCACCGACGAGGATCGTCATGTCCACTGGAGGCAGCAACGTCGCCTCGCCATGCAGAGAAGGACGTGGAAGCCTTGGTGGTGTGGCGCGGAGGCTACCCGTAGGACATTGTCGACGAGCGCCAGTTCTACAAGCAATTGAGATCGAAGAGAGATGCGAGGAGGAGAGAGCGAGCCGCCTATCGGGAGGACAAGCGTTCGCGGAAGCAGACAGCTCAATTGAAACTGAGGCTACGAGAAACTTCGGATTGGGACTTTGAAGACGAGCAGCTTGCTGATGCCTACCTTCAAACGTCGGAGGAGGACATTACCGAGTCGGAGTCAGAAAGCGATGAGTAGTGGTCTTTTTCTTTTATCTGTGTACGGTAGAACTATCTATGTATCCATTTTAATCTGAAAAAATGGTTGGCGGCGTCGGCGACGTAGCAGGCGGGCGAGTGTGTGAATCCAATGTGCCACCGACCAGCAGGCCCGGTGAGGAAAGAGGGTGAGCACGCGCGCATCCGTCTTGTGTCCGCGCCGACGCAAATCATGCTAAAAAATGAGCCGGGAATAGATCGGCAGGCGGACGAAAGCGGACGCGCATCCGTTTGGATCGGCGTTTTGGGTCGGCTTTTTTGTCCGCACCGACCCAAACGGACGGCCACGGATGAAATGGGTCGCCCCATTGAAGTTGGTCTAATACTCTATACATACAAGTCCATTCCGCGTTACAAATGGAGCATGTCGAACTGGCTGCAAAACATTGACCATCTTGATGACCGGGAAGAATCATGCTGCAATTATTTAAAAGTTTGACGCCGGAGGAGGAAAGAGAAGAGCCAGTTGGTCTTTTATGGGGTCGTATAAGCAGAATGTTTTCTCAACTCGTCGGTTGCTGGAGGCTTGTACTCGGGGCGGTGAGAACGTATCAGTACATCCGGGCACACCACAGCTGCAATTATCAACCAGAAATTCCTTGAAAAAAGAACGTGGGGATTGCAAGCACCATCATAATATTTGTCTATATATGTTTTCGTACATTCATCTTATCAATAATTGTAGCCTGTAGGAATTGCATTGGATATTAGTCTATATGTAGCGCGTTGCACGTAGACCACTAGACCTGTAGTATCACGTGGAGGGTGGAGCTGAGGCAGATTCAGCTCCAGGCCATGCATTTCTCCATTTTAAGATTAATGCTTGATCTGGATCGCATGTGTAGCCGTCAAGTATATCCAATAATGCCAACCAACTGCTGCCCCGTCCTTGTCTTCTTTATTTTCTGACAGACAGAATTTCTTTGGGTCTCTTGTGGTGCACATTAGCATATGAATTCGTCCACGTGGCCCGTTTAAATAACATCAGTGTCTTATCATTAATCCTGTAATTGTTTTAACTCTTGATTCAGGTTGCTGCTAGCAAAACAAAGATCTACATGGTGCTTGAGTTTGTCAATGGAGGAGAGCTGTTTGACAGGATTGTAAGCCCGCATAGCTTTTATTTTCAACTATCTGAAAGCCTGCTTTGCATTATAAAATTCTCTGCCAGGTACATTGGTCAGTTCTAATACTTCGAGTTGATTTTTTTTCGTGCAAATAAAAGGCAATGAAGGGAAAACTATCCGAACGAGAAGGAAGAAGACTTTTTCAGCAGCTAATTGATGGCGTGAGCTATTGCCATGGAAAGGGTGTCTACCACAGAGACCTTAAGGTACTTTCGACTGAAGTTTTCTTTTCTTTTCTTTTGAAGAATCTGCGGCAAACAATTATCTAACATTATTATTTCTCATGTATGATGGAATTATGGTTGATTGCTCTGTGTTCTCCTGACTTATCCCACTGCTACATGTTACAGCCTGAAAACGTTCTGATTGACCGAAAAGGCAACATCAAGATCTCTGATTTTGGTCTATGTGCTTTACCTCAACATCTCGGGGTATGGCAGAAAATTTTCCTTGATTTTTCTGTTGCGAGGATATTTTCATTTCATTGAATTTAAGGTCTGCAATTTTTCAGAAGGATGGATTGCTGCATACAACTTGTGGTAGCCCCAACTATATTGCACCTGAGGTAAACGACTAGCCACCTTGGGACCAATTATCTGTTTTACGGTATATTTGCTAATTCTTGTGCCAAACATATCCAGGTTCTGCAGAACAGAGGTTACGACGGATCACTGTCGGATATCTGGTCTTGTGGAGTAATTCTTTACATAATGCTCATAGGCCAGCTTCCGTTTGATGACCGAAATATGGTTGTTCTTTATCAGAAGGTAGACATTCATTTAAAACAACTAAAAACCTAAGTGATATCTGGTGCTTTGTTCTGATAGTTCTGTGATTCCATTCCAATAATACTACTGTTATCTGGTTGCGTGTAGATTTTCAAGGGTGACACTAAGATCCCGGAGTGGCTTTCGCCTGGTGCACAAAACCTTCTTAAGAGGATTCTTGAACCAAATCCGATGAAGAGGATCAATATGGCAGAGATCAAACTACACGAATGGTTTCAGAAAGACTATACTCCTGTTGGTCCATATGATGACGATGATGAAGATGTACGGCTTGGTGCAATTCTGCCTGTCAAACAGGTATGGCAAGATGACACAAACTGTATAATGCTGAAGACCAATTTATGTCCTAATATAGGCATCGTGTGTTGCGTATTTGACGTCTCTGATCGGTGATTATTTGTTTCCATTTTCTATTCTCAAGCAAATTAGTGAAGCACCCGGAGACAAGAGTACTCATCAGATGAATGCTTTTCAGCTGATCGGAATGGCATCTTCCCTCGATCTTTCAGGGTTTTTTGAGGAAGAGGTATACAAATATTTTCAGTAATTTCTTTCCTGCACCTCCCTTGCTGTAATCAGAATGGTTTAATCTGCAAAACTTGGAAGAAAAATCATATGCATAGTTTCTTAAGAAGTTTTAGGTCAAGTAATCTCATATCATCCAGTTGGACTTATAGAACAACTCATCTCATCCAGTTGGTTATTGTAGGGAGTGTCCCAGAGAAAGATCAGGTTCACATCAACACTTACACCAAAGGATTTGTTCGACAAGATTGATGTCTCGGCGACGCAGTCGGGGTTTCATGTTCAGAGAGCGCATAGCAAGGTGAGCACAAGCTTATCATGGTCATCACATTGTAGAGGTTTTTTCACCATCACATAGTTGAATACATGATCTGAAGGAACTGAAAAGAATGTGCCTTGTTATATTTCAGCTAAAAATAACAGGCAATTGTAATGGACCGAACAACCCTTCGCCATTCTTAGTCTGTGCCGAGGTATAATTCGGCGAGCTGCACCTTTTTTCGGTGAAACACGTGGGAACGGTAACCAACGGAGATAAGCTGCTAACACTTGCGGTGCTGTTTTTTCTTATTCCAGGTGTTTGTGCTTGGCCCCTCTCTGCATGTTGTGGAGCTTAGGAAGTCCCAGGGTGACACTGCAGTGTACAAAAAGGTAGACAAGAGCTAACAGCCACTAGATTTGCCACTGCCATAACTTCACTGTACATATCTTTAGTGATGGTGGTTACTGAGTGAATGACTAATGGTGTTGCTTTCTTGGAATGTATTTTGCAGCTCTGCGATAGGATCTCGAGTGATCTGGGGATTGACAATATTTTCGGGATGGGGTCGCTCTTCGACGAAAACCTCCCTAACTTCGACAGCAGAGCCGCGACACCACTGGTTGCCTTGTGATGAGTGATGTGCTGTAGGTACCCCAACTGACGTGATGTTGTAGGACGCTAGGGTCATAGCTGTTTATTGATTGGAAATGACGATGATGGTGTAAGGATTAGGATCGTACAGTGTACATAACTACATACAGATAGTCGAGTGATGAAACTGACTACCAGCGATGTAATCATTTTTTGCGCGAGAAGGCTAAAGGCCTTATATTAAAGTCTGACCAACCTTTACAAGGTTATCATTACATAAATGAAAAATTACTCGTCATCTTCCTCCTGCACTCGCCGTGAGCGAAGCTTGATACCCCTCTGGACATTCCGAACATCATGAGAGTCAGGGAAACGTTGTTGACGCAGCGGACCAGAAGTCGCCGCTCGGAGCCAAAAGATGCTGACATGGTTGAATAACCACCCAAGATCTAGCCAATTAGATACAGGGAGATTGGATAATCACCAAAGATCTAGCCAAACAGATACGGGGAGACATAGCTAAACTCCCCGCTGATGTTGAAACTGGTCAAATGTTGCTGATTCGAGGAGGGGCTAGAGGACCAAGACACGAAGCGGTGCCGTCCACTGTGTCGAAAGATACCTTGGAAGACCACATGCATAACAAGAAGACTACTAGAAGAGTAGTGACCACCACGACCCCTCCTGACCTCCCCCCCCCCCCCCCCGCCGCCCTCCTCTACTCCACCAACAAGATCGTCGCTCATGAGGTGGATCATGATCTGAGTGAACTTTTTTTTTTCTTGGTATGCAATACGCCACCATGACCACCATGGCACCATCGTCGAGGAGCGAAATTCTAATTCAAGATTTTTAAGTACAACGCCGCAATGTAGAAGGGTTCCCACCCCTACTGTTGGTACAGTGGCAGGTGGGGGAGTGGGGGAGGGGACTCGTGGCTTCACCGACACTGGGTAGTGGCGGCAGGGTTTTTTGAAGAGGGATGAGACATGGAAAAGGAACGACTTCTTTTCAGCGATGGGATTGAAAAATAAGAAATGAATTATCTACATGTTTTATTAGGGCATGTATAATGGTGTTATCTTAACAATCAAATAGATCGGTTTCCGAAAAGTGCCAAAAATAGAAGTTTCCAAAAACGGAACTCTGGTTGTCAATATTTTTATGGTGGGGCCATGTGGTTTTTTTCTCCATCTTTGTCTGTGTAATTTTTCCATCACCTTTGAAAGTTCAAGTTTTTGGGAAGTCGAAGTTTTGGAAGTTCCTAAAAGTTCAAATTCCAAAGTTGAAAGTTAAAAGTTCAAAAACACATAAGTTTTTAAAAACCTAAAAGTTGGGACAATATTTTTAGAAGCCAAGATTACGTTTTTTCCATAATTGCTAATAAAAGGAAAGTTTCTAAAAATAGATCTTTGATTGTGAGATTTTGCTCTTTCCCTTGTCCCCAGTGCACGTCGGCCACATAGTTGTGTGCCCTTAGCAATGCACCTAAGCTAATTGTTGAATTGGAAGAGAGAGAAATGAAAGGTGGGAGGGGTGCCTTGTCTTAGTTCAGAGTTGATCTCTTGCTAGGGAAGATATGACAATTCTTCCATTATACTAAATGTCATCTCATAGTTATATATTTTTCTAGTTTATTTTAATCCCACACTTTACGGGAACACAAATATTATTGTTAGATATAACACTAAGAGATAACCCATTGTCTTCTCTAATGACATGCATAACATAAATTAGACCATCATATGAATGATTAAACATGCCATTACGTTCCTCATTCATCAAGAGAGAAGGAGCATGATAAATAAAATGAAGTACTGTTCCAAGATACAGCTACTGTACATATTTACAACACGTCTTTTCCATGCAGCCGATGCCCCTCCTAGAGTGACCTAAGGTTCCCGATTCGCCACCCTACCTCCAACGGTAGACCGTCGACCTCCTTTTGCACCGGCTCCACTGGTTGGGGAGTACAAGGAGGCCCCACTCTACTGGTGGAAGCTATAATTCCCCCCCGTCTTGAGGCTTTAGGTTCATCTCCATTGTCCACTGCTTCCATACTTTTGGCAGAGTCGGTGCTTAATAATGTCTCCTCTGGTTTATTATACGACTCGAGTGGGGTGTGACCGCATGAGATGCTGAATCTCGGGACAAGATTGGACGAAGATGTAGATCTTGATTCTCTGTTGATTTGGCCCTTTTGTGGTGGCAATGACACAAAATAAGGTTGAGGGAGTCCTAGATTATGGGGTCCTCGGCACTACAAAAAAAGACACATCCGTGACATTTTGGGCCGAACGAATTTTTTTTCTGTCATACATATGACACTTCTATGACGATAATTGTGACAAAACCCGGTATCATTATAGATGTGGTGGGCTCCTACTTCTATGACAAAAAATCATGACAGAAAATGGGCTTTTCGTCCTGGGCGGGCCGGAGACGCAGCTGCATGACATTCTTTAGGCCGTCCATGACGGAAAAAACCATGGTAGAAGCGAGGGGGATGAAAATTTCGGGAAGTTCCCGGTTACGGTGGGAGGTCGGGGCCGAGCGATGCGCGTTTCTCTCGTACACGTACGCGCGTGTGTGCGAGGCGTTGGCTCTAACTGAACCCGAGCGAGGCGTTGGGCTCTAACTGAACCCGAGCGATTGCACTGCAGGCTACGCGTTACTGAACCTGAGCGATCGATCGATGGCTGTTAACTGAACCTGATCGAGCAATTCCTTCGCTACTGCTGCTAACTGAAGCCGATCGATGCTGCCTCTGGATGAACAGTGAGCGTTGCGGGGGGGGGGGAGGGGGTTTGGGTGAACAGTTCCCGATGGGGGTGGATGAACAGGACCCTGTGGTGTTGCCTCTGGATGAATAGGACCCCGATCGATCGAGCCGGTTGGGGCTGGATGAACAGGACCCCGTAGAGGGCTGGATGAACATGACCACCCCGTGGAGGGCAGGATGAACAGTAGACGGTGGAGGGCAGGATGAACAAGAGCCCGTGGAGGGGTGGTTGAACAGGAGCCCGTAGAGAGGGCTGGTTGAATAGTAGCCGGTGGAGTAGCGCGCGGTGGAGGCTGGATGAACAGGAGCCCATGGATGAACAGTCGCAGGTGGAGGCTGGAGGAGGTCGACGGTGGATGAACAGTAGCTCGTGGAGGCTGGAGGGGGTCGACGGTGGAGATGAAAAGTATCCCGTGGAGTCCCGTTTTGCGGTACACCACACCCCTCCCGATGAACAGGATCCCGTTTCGACCGTAGCGCTCCAACACAAGTCCGTTTCGTCCGTTTTACGGTACGCCACACCTCTCCCGATCAACAGGACCCCCATTTCGATCATAGGAGGTCCGTTTCCTCCGTTTTGCGGTACGCCAGACCCCTCCCTATGAACAGGATCCTGTTTCGAATGTGGCCGGTCGAACACAAGGCCGTTTCCTCCGTTCTGCGGTACGCCAGACCTCGTTTCCATCGCCTGTTCCGTCCAAGCCCTCCCGATGAACACGACGCATTCCGTTGCCTCCCCATGAACACGACGCATTCCGTTGCCTCCCCATGAACATGACAACGACGTTGTTTCTCCGTTCCGACCCAGCCATGTACACGAGCCTCGCCGTACGTATACGCGAGTAGGCGTTCGAGACCCCGCCCGTATGTACACATATGTAGCCGTATTTTCTTTCTTGCACCCTGGCCGCTGTACATACGTGTACATGCTACGTGTGCGCCTTTACTACGACACGTGCGCGCCTCTACTACGACACGTGCGCGCCTCTACATCGACTAGTATGTACGTACACGTTTGCGACCAGAATGACAACGCTACGTACGCTTTGACCAGGTGGGTCCCGACTGTCACGCACTTCCTTGCCTGCGAAGATGTAGCTGGTGGGTCCCAGCAGTCAGGGGGCGAATCATTTTATTTGTCTGGACGCATTTCCTTGCATGCGAAGATGTAGCTGGTGGGTCCCAGCAGTCAGGGGGAAACGTTTTTTTTGCGAAATACAGTGGCCCGACCAGTGGGTCCCAGCTGTCAGGTGGAGGAATCATTATTTTCCGCGTAATAAGGAGGCACTTCCTTGCTGCGGCCATGGACCCAGCTGTCAGTCTCTCCACGTACAGTCCACGTCTGATGGAAGTCGTTCCTTGACCACGTTGACCATGCCGCGCCGAGAGCACCACGGCGGTGGACGACGGCGAGGCCTAGGAAGGGGACGACACGGAGGAAGCAAAGACTCGGCAGTTGTTTCCCACGCGGAGGGGAGTACGACTGTACGACGGTTTATTGGTTCGTCTGCCGTCGCCAGAGAATAACAGCAGGTGTGGGTGAGTAGAGGGATGACTAGGCCAGCGATGGGAGTACGGTCGAGCGGTGAGGCATGCGCGACAGCACAGCCGGCCGCGAGGAGGAGGGAGCAGGCAGTCCCGCCGGCGCTTGTTTGAGCGGCTGGAGCAGGAAGAGCAGAGATTGAAGAAGCACGACGGCCGTTGGATGGACATCCAACAGTCAGTGTTTGTGCGTCAACCTTTTTTTAGGAAAGCCTCAAATCTGTGAAAAATAGCATACATCCGAGCTGCCATTATTTCTAATAATTTACAGCCCATTTGCTAATTCCTAAGGTTTTTTTGGAGCCCATATTCTTTTTGTTAGCATTACAACCCATATTGTGGCAACGGTTAATAAATTATACGAAATTTTGCATATTTCGGTGCGGTCCGAACTGTTTTTAATCTCGAAATTTCGAGTCACATTCAAACTGATTTTAAAAATAAATGTATATCAATATAAAATCCAACAAATTCTCCACGCATAAAAATTGATGTAATTTAAAATCTTGAAATGAAAAAAAAAGATATTTGAAACTAATTGCCGGTTTGATGTGTTTTGAAAATGTACAACCCATTTCTCATTACTGATGGGCCATTCTCTCGGCCAGCCGAATGAAAGCTCTCCTCGTCTTGAAAGATTTGCAGCCCAGCAGGCCTAACAAAGCGACTTACTTGGCAAATCACAAAAAAACTAAGTTGTGGCCGTGGACCCAGCTGTCAGCCTCACCACGTACAGTACTCTTTCGATGGAAGTCGTTCCTTGACCACGTTGACCACGCCGCGCGGAGAGCACCACGGCGGTGGACGACGACGAGGCCTAGGAAGGGGACGACGCAACAGTGGAAGCCCGCGCGGAGAGGACTACGAGGGTTCACTGGTTCGGCTGCGGTGTGAGGCTGCCGTCGCCGCAGGGCCTGGCCAGCGGTGGGAATAGTAGGGGGCGGTGAGGCCTCTGCGGCAGCACAGCCGGCCACGAGAGGCAGGAGCATGCGGCACGACCGGCGCTGCTTTAGGCGGCTGGAGCAAGAAGACCAGAGGTTGAAGAAGCACTACGACCGTTGGATGGACATCGTACGGTCACTGGAGCTAGAATCGTTCATATTGACTATGTTGACAAAGCCCTTCGTCCCCGTCAACTTAGTAGGCCCACAAGTTAGCCTCCCAGCAAGGTGGGTCCCAGCTAGCCGGGGGAGTATTCATTTTTTTGTGCGTAATAAGGAGGCACTTCCGGTGGGTCCGAGCTGACAGCGGGGGGGGGGGGCGTTTTTTCGCGAAATACGGTGGCCTGTCCGGTGGGTCCCAGCAGTCAGGGGGAAAAGTTTTTTTTCACAAAATACTGGTGGCCCGTCCGGTGGGTCCCCGCTGTCAGGTGGAGGAATAATTATTTTGCACGTAATAAGGAGGCACCTCCTTGCTGCGGCCGTGGACCCAGCTGTCAGCCTCTTCACGTACAGTCCACGTCCGATGGAAGCCGTTCCTTGACCACGTTGACCACGCCGCGCCGAGAGCACCAGGGCGGTGGACGACGGCGAGGCCTAGGAAGGGGACGATGCGGAGCCGGGGAAGACGCGGCAGTGGATGCCCACGCGTAGAGGAGTACGAGGGTTCACTGGTTCGCTGCGGTGTGAGGCTGTTGTCGCCGCAGAATAACAGGGGGTGTGGGTGAGTAGAGGGATGGCCTAGCCAGCGGTGGGAGTAGTAGGGGGCGGTGAGGCCTCCGCCGCATCGCAGCCGGCCATGGGAGGCAGGAGCACGAGGCACGATCGGCGCTGGTTTGGGCGGCTGGAGCAAGAAGACCAGAGGTTGAAGAAGCACTACGGCCGTTGGATGGACATCGTACGGTCACTGGAGCTAGAATCGTGCATATTGACTAAGTTGACAAAGCCCTCCGTCCCCGTCAACTTAGTAGGCCCACAAGTCAGCCTACCACTAAGGTGGGTCCCAGCTAGCAGGGGGTATTCATTTTTTTGTGCGTAATAAGGAGGCACTTCCGGTGGGTCCGAGCTGACAGCAGGGGGAACATTTTTTTCACGAAATACGGTGGCCCGTCGGGTGGGTCCCAGCAGTCAGGGGCAAACATTTTTTTCGCGATATACTGGTGGGCGTCCGGTGGGTCCCTGCTGTGAGGTGGATGAATAATTATTTTCCGTGTAATAAGGAGGCACTTCCTTGAGGCTGCCGTGGACCCAGCTGCCAGCCTCTCCACGTACAGTATTCTTCCGATTGAATTCGGTCGTTGACCACATTGACCACGGCGCGCCGACAGCACCACGGCGGTGGACGACGGCGAGGCCTAGGAAGGGGACGACGCGGAGCCGGGGAAGACGCGATAGTGGATGCCCACGCGGAGAGGAGTACGAGGGTTCACTGGTTCGGCTGCGCTGTCGTCGCCGCAAAATAACAGGAGGTGTGGGTGAGTGGAGTGGAGGGATGGCCTGGCCAGCGGTGGGAGTAGTATGGGGGTGGTGAGGCCTCCGCGGCAGCACAGACGACCACGGGAGGCAGGAGCAGGCGGCACGACCGGCGCTGCTTTGGGCGGCTGGAGCAAGAAGACCAGAGGTTGAAGAAGCACTACGGCCGTTGGATGGACATCGTACGGTCAGTCGAGCTAGAATCATGCATATTGACTAAGTTGACAAAGCCCTTCATCCCCGTCAACTTAGTAGGCCCACTATACTGGGTCCCAGCTAGCAGGGGGAGTATTCATTTTTTGTGCGTAATAAGGAGGTACTTCCTTACGTGCGAAGATATAGCTGGTGGGTCCAAGCTGTCAGCGGCGGTAACGTTTTTTTCACGAAATACAGAGGCCGTTTTGGTGGGTCCCAGATGTCAGGTGGAGGAAATTATTATTTTGCACGTAATAAGGAGGCATTTCCTTGCGTGCGGCCGTGGACCCAGCTGTCAGCCTCTCCACGTAGAGTCCACTTCAGATGCATGTCGGTCGTTGACCACGCTAACCACGCTATGCCGAGAGCACCAGGGCGGTGGACGACGGCGAGGCCTAGGAAGGGAACGACATGGAGGCAGGGAAGACTCGGCCGTTGTTTTTGTTTCCCACGCGGAGGGGAGTACGACTGTATGAGGGTTTACTGGTTCGTCTGCCGTCGCCGGAGAATAACAGCAGGTGTGGGTGAGTAGAGGGATGGCTAGGCCAGCAATGGAAGTACAGTGGGGCGGTGAGGCCTGCGCGGCAGCACAGCAGGCCGCGGGGAGGAGGGAGCAGGTAGTCCCGCCAGCGCTTGTTTGAGCAGCTGGAGCAGGAAAAGCAGAGATTAAAGAAGCACGACGGCCGTTGGATGGGCATCCAACAGTATACATGCCATTGTGGAAAGCCTCAAATCTGTGGAAAACAGCATACAACCCATCTGCCATTATTTTAAATAATTTATAGCCCATTTGCTAATTCTTATGGGTTTTTTTGGAGCCCGTATTCTTTATGTTAGCATTACAGCCCATATTGTGGCCACGGTTAAAAAATTATACGAAATTTTGCATATGTCGGTGCGGTCTGAACTGTTTTTAATTCCGAAATTTCGAGTCACATTCAGACTGTTTAAAAAATAAATGTATATCAATATAAAATCCAATAAATTGTCCACGCATAAAAATTAATGCAATTTAAAATCTCAAAATGAAAAAAATATATTTGAAAATAATTGACGGTTTGATGTGTTTGAAAAATGTACAGGCCATTTCTCATTACTGATAGGCCATTTTCTCGGCCAGCCGAATGAAGCTCTTCTCGTTTTGAAAGATTTGCAGCCCAGCAGGCCTGATAAAGAGACTTACTTGACAAATCACAAAAGAACTGGGCTAGCCATTTTCAGAAAGAAAAAAACTACTAGGCTGGTCTGTGGTAAACATAAAAGAAAAGGCTGTCTAAACAGGCCAGAGTGTCCCGCACAGCCCAGTTGACACCATGCTCCCGTCTCAAAAACAAATTAGATAAATGCCACTCTAATTATGGCGATTCATAAAAATGCCACTGCAATTTCCAAACTTTGAAAAATGCCACTGCAATTTTTGCAAACTTTGAAAAACGCCACTGTAGTTTGCAAACTTTGAAAAACGCCACTCCAGACTTCAAAAAATGCCACTAGAAATGGCATGAAATGGCATTTTTCAAAGTTTGGAAATTGCAGTGGCAGTTCTCGGATACACCAGATTTGGAGTGGCATTTATCAAATTAACCCAAAACAAAAATAACTGGGCGAGCTGCTGGGTCCCTGGTGTCAGCCGCTCGTTGTGCAATTCTCTCGTTTATTGACTACATTGACAATGACATGGGACCCAGATGTCAGAAATCCACTAGGAGGAGCCATTTTTTTATTGGCTTGAAATAAGGAGGCACTTGCTTGCGTACTGCCATGACCTTGGCGGGTCCCTGCTGTCATCCTCTCCACGTACAGTACCAATTAGTCGTGCTTCAAAACTGATCGGCACGCCATTAAAAAAATAAAGGTCGATAACTAATGCGGCACGTCGGGCCAACGCGGCCAGATCGAATTTTGCACGAGAAATTACACACCATGTTTCGTTAACACGTGGTCCCGTTCCAACATATCAGTGAGACGACAACGAGTAGTAGGAGTATTTCCGAACGGACGTGTAGGCCGGGGCGCCTCTTCGTGAACCGTGGCAAACTCGCAACCGTCCACCGACTCTTCGCCTTTCCCTCTCGATTTGGAACTGCTATCGCACGCTCTTCCTCTCCCTCCTCCATTTTCCTTCAGCCCTTCACCCTTTCTTCTGCCATTGTTCCATCGTCTTCTCCATGGAGGGAACATGCCGGAAACGACCCCGTTATTCTTGCCCCGATCTGAAAGATGACGTGGTGGAGGAACTCATTGATCGGTGCGACGTCATCACCTCGGCTAGCATGGCAGGTTCGTTCAAGCCCATTCCCGACTCAACTAATAACATTATTACAAAGAACCCAAGAGTCAAGGAGCGGTTTGATCTCCCCTATCTTCTTCGCCGTGACCCTGATGACTGGCGCCGGCATGACGCTTGATAATGATACGCATGATGTTAAGATGCCATCGCTCGAGGGCAAGGCTTGGGCGGGCGCAAATGGAGATTGGGTTGTTTACATTGGGTCCAACTGCCAGTGGGAACTTGTGAATGTGTACACTCGTCACCGGGTTCCACTTCCAAAAATCTCAGCACACTGCCCAGAGGTTGAGCACACTGGTAATGTACGCACGTTCAAATACGATCATGATGACTGTCTTCTACGAAAGATAGCAATTTGTCGAGTTCCCAACCGCTCTTGGAATTACAACATCTATCAAGTTGTTGCTATCTTCGACAAGCTTTTTGCCGTCCTTCGTGGTTCGACTCGATGTATATTGCTCAAAAATCAGTTTCTGTACACGGATGAGTACTGTGATGCAATTCAATACGAGGGCCTTGTGTTTGCTGCCACCACTCGTGGCACTGTTTTTGCATGGCATCCTAGTAGTTTTGGTACGTTTGTCTTCCACCGTAATTATAATTGTTTCATCCACATGCATGCGGGCTAGCAAGTTTCCCTTTACTAATTAACCTTCTTCTTGTGTTTCCAAGGTACTGTGAACATCCCACCACCTATACTTGAAAAATTTTATAACCAAGGGGGAGATGACGATGGTGGTGATCACGAGCATGAGGACGAGCAGCGCCGATATACTCTATGGCGCCTGGCAACTAATTCCGATGGATCACCTCTTCTTGTGTGTATACAACCCACTGATGATGTTACTGGTAAGGAAGCAGGTGTCTCCCATGGTCGCACTCTCCGGACCTATTCCAACACCCGTTGCATCGTATTCGGGATGGATACTAGTGTGCTAGCGCCAACTCCTTCTCCCTGGCACGGAATTGATAGTCTTGGAGAAAACTCGCTCTTCCTTGGACAAAACTATCCGATGATGGTGAAAGGCGATCCAACTGCTGTTGACACATTTAAGAGAAGCAACTGTGTCTATACCTCGGACATTTGGGTGGTTCCCTACCCTCGTACTGATATAGTAGGCCGCTTCAGCCTGGATGATCGGTCCTGCGCTGGTCTCTAGATTGACAACAGATGGCCCGTCCCAGAGAATCACTTGTGGTTCAAAGCAAGCGTTTCCAACGCCGCGGAATGGTTGAGTTGAAGTTCATTTAATGGCTTGTTATTTGTTGTGTGGTGAAAACTTTAGTATTTATAATGTATCCTCGTTGTCGATGTGGGTTGATGACCTGTTGTATGTAATAAAATGATATGCCTGTGATAAACTTACTAAATTTATGAATGGCTTTCGAGTCGCTTCTCTAAATTTGTACTAGCTTCACATGCTTCGCGCATCGGGCGGGTGTTTTTACTGTAGCCATATGTTAATGTGTTCGTTGTACGTAACCAGCACCTCGAATCCTCGATACTAGTATACTATATACTAGTAGGAGTAAGTAGTAGGAGTAGTAGGGTGGCATGGGCCAGAACAGGTATTCACGTCCAGGAGTACGGCACACGCCACCACCACAACATCCATCTGACACCATATTATTTCTTGGAGTCCATGCTAGAGCAATCTCTTCAACCTCGTCGTTTCTCTAACTTAAGCCATCGTGCGGCGGGCGAGGTGGGGGTTTGCCGATAGTCGGTTTCCTTAACTGCGGTCCCACTTGTAAGGCCAACTCCAACGCACGACCCCAAACGGACCTCCGTTTTGCACGAACTCCAACGATAATTTTGACTAGAAAAGCAAGACCAAAGAAAACAAGAACCACAAGAATACATTTTACTACTCCTGTAAGTTGGATTAGTGCCTTCTCGATGCATTCATTGTTGATCTGCGGAGGCTCGATCTTGCGTGCTTCTTTCTTCTTCGAGTGTAAAGAAGTAGACGTTGCTTCCTCGCATCTAGTCTCATGTCTAGCCTCTATTCTAGTAGGAGTATCAACAAGTGCACTAATCTCATCCGATAGCAGAACCGAAGATTTGGTCGGGT
This sequence comes from Triticum urartu, assembly GCF_056163025.1. Lineage (NCBI taxonomy): Eukaryota > Viridiplantae > Streptophyta > Magnoliopsida > Poales > Poaceae > Triticum > Triticum urartu. The sequence goes on along the minus strand of NC_141873.1, from coordinate 74,064,465 downwards.
TCTTCCTCCTTTTGCCAACACGTGGGACATCCAGCATCCAGGTCATGTCATGAAAGAAAATAGAGTGGTAGTTGAAGCCACGAGATGTGCATCTTGGGTTAAACTATAAATAGAATCTTACTACTCTTGAGTAACTCCAAAAGCGGCCACCGAAGATCTTTATTGGATTTGTTTTTCATCACCAGCACGTCAAGGTGAAAGATGTGCAGGTTCAGTGGGTCCTCTTGTGTTTTCACTGACATGTGGGGCCGCATGTGAGCAAACAGACGATGGGCTCCGCGCGTCCGTTGGCTGGCTGAGAAGAGAGATAGAGGAGGGCTGAGCACGGACTGCAGGAAATTTGTTCTACGTACCTCGATATGGCCCTGTTTGGATCATGGGGTTAGAGCTAGTTTGGGTTAGTTGAAGGCTCAAATAACCCAAAAGTATCCAAACAGGGAGGGTTAGAGTGGGTTAGTTTCATCTAACCCAACTATCCCGGTGGAGAGGTGCTTATTTGGGTTAGAAAATAACTCTAACTCTAACTGTGTTAGAGTATCCAAACAGGGCCATAGGCTCGATATAGTGGGGTGGCATGGGCCATAACTCAGTAGCATTCATGTCTAGCAGTACGGCACATGCCACCCACACGAGTCCCATCCGACACCAATTTTCTTGGAGTCTGTGCTACAGCCATCTCTTCTCCCTCCTGTTTTCTCAGCCATCCGACAAGATAATTACTGTAGTATCATATACTACTACATGGATTTGACGGAAAGATAAAAATACATACGGATCCATCAACGTTCAACGACATCCTCACGCCCTAGTGTGCCGGGTCACCAACCGACGTGTGAGGAGCAGCGGCGTTGGCGGCGAGCTCAACGTGCTTCTGAACAATGCCGTCCAAGGTTGCCCTGCGCTCCAAGAAGGCCAGCGTCCTATCGTCCTCCTCTTGCATGTAGTAGTCCTTGTGGATGATTTGCGCGTAGAAGTGGGTGATTATGTCGATGGTGTCTTGCTGCGCCAGGCATTGCGCGACGAGCGCGACCTCGAGGTGGGCATTCTCCGGCGCGACGACGGGCAGTCGCAGGGCCACTAGTGCGTCGAAGAGGTTGTTACCATAGTGGCCGTTGAGGGTGGAGGGCATCACAGAGCCTGGGCGTGTCGGCTGGAGGCTTACGTCAAAGTTGTCTGCAAGCTTCTTGACGACGGTGAACTTGTCGAGGAAACCGACGAGGACCGCGTCGAACAAGGAGACGAAGCTGTCGTCCAAGCGGCCCCTCGCCCTGGTGGCCTCAAGCAATACTACCTGGAGACGTTCCTCGGTGCCGGTGGACGTGGTAGTACTCCTAAATCCAGACGGTGGTGCTACTAGTACTAGTAGTAGTACTACCAATGTAGTAGTGGGAGTACTAGCACTGTAGTACCCGTTGGTCAAATTATTACGTGTTGCTCCTCACAGTGAAGTGACAAGACCCTGCGCCGGAGATGACACCTGAGTATAGGCGCCGTGTTCGGCATACCATAGTCAGCCTCACCGTCTGCAGTCACTATCATCATGTCTGTAGAGCTAGCCTCCTTACAATTAGCCCTGTTCGACATAATTTCCCATGCGTAGATGCCCGTGCATTGCACGGAACACCAAGATTGGGGGTGGACGGCTCAGGCAGCGGCCATCGCGCTAGATTTTTCCACGGCCTTCTACTCCTAGATTGTGAGAGACAAGGAGTTGTTTGTAAATAGGGAACATGTGTGGGCATCTTTTTGCAAAAATGAAGAAGCTTGGTTTGTATGCGTTAGATCTAGATCCGACGGCTATTGGTGAAAGATGGGAGGCACAACATCATCACCAACTCAGGACCTGTTTGATTCGTAGGATTTTGAAAATGCAGGAATAGGACACGGCAATATTACAAGTTTCAAACTGATATTACAAATGTTAGGAGTAATGCTGCACCTACGAAGAGGGAATTACTAGGAAGTTTACGTAAGAACTTTCGTTACTTTAGGTGGATGTAGCATTATCGTACAAAGTAAAATCCACCGCCCTGACAAGTCACTAATGGGCAAATAAGTTTTCGAGTCTCTGGCCACTTGATGTTTCAAAAACAAATTCAGCTTCTGCCAAGAAATGAGCTCCACCGTGTACCCGCGCGGGTGTGGCTGGGCACGAAGCGTGAGTACGTGCACGGTGCACCTATTCTCTTCTTGTATACGTACACCACCTACGTGGGGTTGTGTGAGAGATACAAACCTAGAGAGATATAGTGTGTGGGTTCTTGAGAGTTTTTTTGTGGGGGGGGGGGGTCAATCAAAAAATTTAACATATGCAATGTGTGTGAAATAGAGTCCTGGATATAACATATATATAGAGGGGGCGATCCACGAGAAGAGAGTGGAGGTATCATCGGCTTGAGGTGTCCATAGAATCGAAGAGAGGGATGATGTGTGTGTGTGTGTGTGCGGGCGATCGATAAAGAGTGCCATCGAATTTGTGTGTGCCCACGTCAAAGATATATAGTGGCTGGCCTACTGGAACGTGAGATGGGACATGTGCAGTTTGTCTCTTTGGCATGGATACCTACCTACAGCGCTCGACTATCGGTGTGTGGTGGGGGAAGAGGGAGGCCCAATTAACTATAGAGATACAATGGCTGGTATATGTGTGGAGGGGGAGAGAGGCCTACCTCATGTATTAAGGAGATCGATCTGCCTCATGTATTAAGGGAGATCGATCGGCATCCATGCATATGTGCAGGAGATGAATAAGGTTGGGAGAGAGACAGAGCTAGAGTGTTGGAGGGGGTGGTAGTGAAGTTTCTTCTAACAAATGGTGGGATAGGCTTGCTAGACAAATGGAGGGCACGCCCGCAATATCAATAAGAGATGAGATGGTTGCTTGTTGTCTGTGCATGTGCGTGTGAGAGACGGGTCAGGAGGCATGCACGAATGATGAGGGGGGACGATGTGGCTGTGGTAAGTAGACGTAACTACATAGGAAGATCAATCGCCCTTTGTAAGATAAAGGAGAGACATAACTTGTGAGGTACGTCGATCGATGGGGGGTAGTTAAAGTCGATCTAGGTATATGTTGGGAGATCAATCGGTATACATGCATGTATGTGTTAGAAGCAAATGAGGCACGAGGAGAAGGATAGAGAGAAAGGGGTGCATGTAGGAGGTGGTACGAGAGGCATACTATATCGAGGGGGAGGAGTGTGCGAGTACGAGAACGATGAGAAGAGTGGTGGGAGTGAGGCATGGACGGTGACAAGAGAAGAGGGGAAGCTTGTGTTTGTGCTAGGCACACCTGGCTAGAGAGGCATATCGATCGATGTGTGCTGTAAAGAAGGAGCTGGGGGGCCTACACACACCGTGGGTGAACGACCTAAAGTGAAAAGACGAATTTGCACGATGGAGCTAGAGAATGCTGAGGGAGGGTGAGAGGGATGCGGGCGTGTGCATGCACAAGAGAAAGTTAGCGCTAGCTACGAAGATAAGAGGGTTGTGTGGGTGTAAAAGACGAATAGAGATCATATATACTTCATTATAAAAAGAGAATTCGGATATTTAAAGAATTTATCATAGTGTTTCAAACTGATGGATGTGTGAATATATATAACGGTGATACACATGGTGTGGTTATGAACATGGTATACTACATTTAATATGTTTTATCTCTACTCTTATAAAAAACGGAGTTGTTGATGATGGTGTGCCTGCCATTCGAAATCCCAGGCCGCCATAACCTCTCCGCTCCAGCCGCGAAACCCCACCCTCCTCTGTCCGTCACGTCACCGCTGCCTAGCCGGAGCCTCTTCCCCGACGATGTCGTCCAGCGCAACAGCTCAACGTTCCTCGTCCACCTCCCCGGATGAGGATCCGTCGTCCATCTCGCCGTCCCGCCAGTTCAGCCGCCCCGTCCTCCACCTCCAAGGAGCTGCTCCGACGATCACCTCGTCTATCGCGGCTGCTCCATCCCCACAGCGCCGCCTTAATCTGCTCCACCGAAACCGCAGCATCCTCACCGACTCCTCAGACGAAGCCGAGGTCTACTCGGCGCCACCAAAGAGGTTGTACACTCATCGCATCACACCTTCTCCTTAACTCGACCTCCCGGCGCTGACGGTGCTCCATCCCGCACCCCATGGAGCGGCTACCTTGAAGCCGGCGCCGCGGGCGACATCTCCACGGCGGCTCTCCCCCAGTGCGAGGCCCCTTCGGCGGCGGTGTCCATACCAGCCGGATCTACTGCTACTGCTCCGGCTCTCGCTCGATCGCTCGCTCGCCCAGTTGTTGCCGCTGCTCCCCCCCTTGCTCGTGCTGCTGCTCTGCTCCAATTAAGCCACACTTCAGTCGACTGAATCGACTTTTGGGTCAGTCAATTTTCAGGGGTTGGGGGGGCTCGCCGGAGTTAAGGAAGAACCACCCGTAGCGGGGACGGGGGCTTGCCGGAGAGGTACCCCACTATCTATCTTAGGGTTCAGGGCGGGGGGGGGGGGGCTAGAGGGCTGGCCGGGGCGGCGGTGGCGAGTTGTTTCGGGGCGGCGAGGCGGCGCTGGGGCCGGTGGTGGCTGGCGGCTCAGGGGGGTGCAGGTTGAAGATGAACTACAGGCCCTCCCTAAACTACATGTCAAGTCCCTCTCTGCTACCATTGCATTTAGTTTCGACAGTAGCATTAAGATTCCACAGTAAATTTCAGTTTCGACAGTTAAGTTCAGAGTCAACAATTTTTACCTCATCTGTTGTAGTCAGGTGGTTTTTGGTGATATTAATTTTACATCCATTTTACATCATCTACTAGAGATGCTATTAGAATCCCACTTGAGATTGACGATATCTGTCTTGTGCTGCTTCAGCCTTGACGTCTTACGGCTCACCGGAGCTGCTCCAACGACAGAACGATCCGTCACAACAGAGCAGTGCCCTGGACGCCCTCTACAGATTCCTCAGATCTTCCTCCACACCTCCGACAGCCACCTCTGCCTCAACTGCTTCAGCGACCAACCCAATGATGCTGAGGTCGACACGGATACGGCAAATAGGTTGTACACTTGTTGCATCACTTATTACTATACATTCACGGCGATCCATTAGGGCTATTTTGGTTCAACGGAAAAACATCGATCCACTGGCAATGTAGATATTTTTTTCGTATGCATGTCAGATATTGTACACAGTCATGCTAAACATGTAGAGAAAAAGAGAAGAGTTTTGCGTGGCAATACAATGTCATGCAGACATCGCTCCATGGTGGGTTCAATGGAAAACCCTCCCCACCCCTCTCCAGATTGTAATCCAGAGGAAGATATCTGTTCTGAGGCGGATTCGGACGCCGCTGACCACTCCTATTTACCCCCAAGGTGTTTGCTCTACCTTGGCATGATGATGTTAGTCATATCATGCATATGTTGCCTTGCAGTGCCTACTTTTGACATCATATATGTCATCTGCTTAGTTTAGACATGTTCTGTAATGCCACCCGTTTAGTTTCTATATCATATATGGGAATTATGCAGTCTCATGTCTTTTAGCCAGCCATAATATATGTGAAATGTGCAATGCCATCCTGTTTAACCAGGCATCATATATTTGAATGATATCTTGCCCATCCTTTTCTTCATTACATTTCCATTTGTCGACAATGTTTGTACATTAAACTACTCTTCCTGTGAATCAGCCATTTGGGTGGGAGATGGAAAAATCTGGAGTGAAAACAAGGCCTTCAGAGCAGACAGTGCTACCTGTCGAAGCAGATCTCTTGTTGGGTCCCGATAGCTCCTCAGAGATGGATTCAGAGACAGATGAACAGTCCTATTCCCCCACTGAGGTGTATGCTCTAACTTGGCATGGTTATACTGCTCATATCATGCATACGGTGTCTTGCATTGCATAGTTTAGACATCATATACACAATATTCAACACCATATTCTTAGTTCAGACATCATATCGAATGCCCTCTGTTTAGCATATAAATCACATATGTGAATTAAATGATGCGATCCTGATTACTTAGATAACATGTAGGTGAATTATGTCATGCGATCTTGTTTAGTTATTCATCATATCTTTGAATTATGTTATGCTATCTATCCAGTTTAGATAGACATCATATATGTGAAATTATGCCATCCTGTCCGTTTTAGTTAAACAATATACATGTCAACTATTTCATGCCCACTTTTTTCCACACTATCTATTGCATCTGTCTCTCATACAATGTCTGTACATTCAACTATGTTTCCTGTTTATCAGCCATTTGAATTGGAGCGGGTGATGCCAGTATCTAGCGGTCTAAAAACACGGTCTTCAAATAAACAGTGCTACCTCTTGGTGGAGATAGCACCCCGGTTGTACATGCACAAGAACCAGCCCTACCACACATAACCCAAACTCTCGCAGATTGTACCCCTACTACGATGAACAAAGAACCAACTTCACCCAATCTAACCCCAACCCCAGCCGATAGTAACCCAGTTCCTGTTGACACAGCACCGTCTCCACCACAGAGCTCCCAAACAAGAGTAGTTAGTAAGGCAGCTCCAGTGCCCAAAGGGCCAGTACTATCACGGCGAACCCCAACTCCACCAGTTAGTACGCTTATTCCTGTGGAGGAAGCACAACCAGCTAATCGTAGTTTAGCATCTATCGCATTTGATGTTGTTAAATCGTATGTGCGTATCTTCCCATCTTGGAAATATTATACTGAAGATGAAGGAAAATGCTAGTTGCAGGTGTTTGTCCAGGAGTTATGTGTAAGTAATGTTATTCATGGCAATTACTTTGCTTCGTCCCATACATCCTACCTCCATGATGGTTATAATACATCAAAATTTCCCATTTTTCTCTATAGAGAAGGACCGATATGGAAACTCAGGATGAGGTAACCTGTGCTAATACCTCTGCTATCTTCAAGAATGCTTGGTGGCAGTATCGGAATTACCTGAAGAAAACGTACTTCACCGGCAAAGAAACTCATCAAATTCCCTTACGTTCTCCTGAGACACATTTACTGGACGATGACTGGGAACGCCTTGTTCTGTACTGGTCCCGAACCAAGAATGTGGTAAGGTCTACGAGCTCATTTTCTATTTTTAAGTATTATATTCTTGCGTCTTACTGTACTCTGTTCATGTAGAACAAATGCCTAAACCTGAAGAACAAATGTTCTAATTTAAGATTCTATTGCTACCATAGGACATAGATATATGTTTGTTTGATGCTTTTATTATGTACTAGTACTTGGAAATAGAAGACTTGGTAGTTTAATCTTGGCCACCTTACTAATGAACTGGTTCACCGAAATGAGTTTCATATAGTAGTACATGCTAAACTTGTTATGTATCTGCTTGTTTCTTCTTTTAGAATGCTTACAGAATATTGGGGAAGAGTGCCTTATTAAGCAACGGTAAAGGAAGTAATGCAGATAAGGTTCAGGATAGTGACACATCCTGTCTTGGTTTAGTGTTGGAGTTACTGGCCACTACCGCTTACACAAGCTATTCAAACTCACTGTCTGAATCAGTTCGGTTTCTTGAGTCTGAACTACAAGCTGAAAGACATCGATCAGCTGTGCTGCGATAAGAAGCAGAAGGACCGCGGAAGTCCCTGGAGCATCCAGATGCATACTTTCTGGTGCAACATCAAGCGTTGGAGGATTTTAGCGCCAAACAGGACAAAGCTAATCAGCTTGCTAAGCTTATTGCCAGCATGGTGGATACCCAGGATAACATATTAACGGACCACAAACGGGCCGACTGTAACCACAGGCTGAATTTGGCCCATAAGCAGAAAATGACAGTAACGGGCCGTAAGTAAACAAATGCTGGAAATGAGCCCAAGAATAAATGGGCTCTCAGAAGGCCGAAAGATAACATGGGCAGGAAATGGCCCAACGGAATAACGGGCCGTTAATGGGTATAAAGTGATACACTGTTCATTACGAGCCAGTTTCACCACGGGCCGTTAATGGGTGTAAAGTGATACACTGTTCATTACGGGCTAGTTTCACCACAGGCCGTTAATAGGCCAAGAGTTACATAGGGCCTCATATGGGCCGAAAGACGTCATGGGCCATACATGGGCCAGAAGTGAAAATGGGCTGGAATCATATTGGATGACCTAGATGACGCTACTGGGCCTAATTCGGATAGGGCGTAACAGGCCTTGGGTTAGCGGGCTATAAATGGGTTATATGCGAACAGGCCATTAACAGGCTTTCCATGGGCCGACCCGCCACCTTTTGACCAAGTCAAACGGGCCGGCCTTTTCACAGGAATGGGCCTCTGTTGGGCCGTGCCACGTGTCGACGTATCATAGGCGCCTATCTGACCCACTGACGAGATGACACGTGTTTCGTCCGACCAATAAGAATTTTACACGTGGAAATTTCCCATTGGTCAGGGCTGTTAACGGGTTATCGGATCCAAAACCCGACCCGATAGCTTAACGGTGTTCCGTTACGGTGGATGCCACGTGTCGGTCACCCTTGACGAAAGCACTTCTGTGACGCGCGATTTATCGTCTTGGAAGTGGACATTTCCGTGATGATAATTTTGGTAATGTCATGGAACACTTCTACGATAGCACAGGTATGACTATCTTGATTCTGTCATAAATTTGTCATGGATGTACATGCATGACAAAAAAATGACCCTACTGTGACAAACACATATCATCACAGAAGTGTATTTTTTTGTAGTGCGGGTGGCCGGATTACTCGTTATGGGCCGGATTGGTGGGCCGTGAAGATCACTACAGAAGATTATTTCCCGTATCCGGATAGGACTCCTATATGTGTAGAATGGAAAGTTTAAAGTTTGGGTGTAATGTTTCCTTCCTCTGTAAGATGATTATGTACAACCCTAGGCCCCTCTGGTGCATATATAAACCGGAGGGTTTACTCCGTAGAGGCAGAATCACAATTACCATAGGCTAGGCTTCTAGAGTTTAGCCACATTGATCTCGTGGTAGATCAACTCTTGTGATCCTCATATTCATCAAGATCAATCTAGCAGGAAGTAGGGTATTACCTCCATTAAGAGGGCCCGAACCTGGGTAAACATCATGTCCTTGTTTCCCCCTATTACCATCGATCCTCAGATACACAGTTCGGGAGCCCCTACCCTAGATCCACCGGTTTTAACACCGACATTGGTGCTTTCATTGAGAGTTCCACTGTGTCGCTGAGAGAAGGATTGATGGCCTGCTTCGTCATCAGCAACAACAACACCCCCGGGGAGATCTTCCTCCCCGGTCAGCTTTTCATGTTTGGCGGCTTCATGCCACGTGCCAATTCGCATGGCCACCTTGAGCAGGTTGACAGTTGTCTGAATTACATCACCGACGTCCGAGGAGATTTGATCTTCGAAGGATTCGCACCCTTAGCTGTCGCTCCTTGCCTACAGGTGAAGACATCCCAGATCTTTCACCGGATCCCGTCCAGGGGTCAGCATCCGCGTCCGCTCTGGCCCTAGATCCGGAGCAGCTCAATTCGTCCGAAGACGGGAGGATAAACCCCACCAGACTCTCCCCCTCCATGGGACTTTTAGCTAGTGGCTCAACAGCGATCGTGCTTCTCACAGTCCCAGAATCGAACGGGACTCTCCCCGCCGCTGGGAAGCTGGACTCGTTTATGATTAGGAGCTTCGAACTCACGAGATTCGCACTCTCCGGGCTCGATCAAGTGGTCATCACTGAGCCTGGCTCCGCAGACCCCCAAACTCCTGTACAGCTCTCGCTCTTAAACGAGGCGTTGGACTTACTACAATCTCTCGCCATTACGGAGGATTCACCGCCGAACTGTGCCCAGTTAAAACTAGTTGGCTGAGATCAGGGAATTTTGCTTCCCACCCACCATCCACTTGGTAGCCATGGTCAAAGACTTAACCGACGTACAAGACTATGCTTCCGAAGACTATGATGGTATGGACCATGATGTAGAAGCTGATCTAGGTCAAAGCCCGCCCGTCACCGGGCAATGGGTGGCCACTTCAACCTACGACGTATACATGGTGGACACACCCCAGTGGAAGGACGACGATGGCGACAAAGACCCAGAGGAGGATAAGCCCGTCGATGAACCTCCTAAGCACCGGCGTCAGCAGCACCGCTCACGATCGCGTCAAGGAAGGGAAAGTAATACCGGCACTGGACACAATGAGGCTCCAGAGGACGCCGAAGACCCCGCAGAGCCAGCATTGGAGCAGGACGAGCGGGAGGATGGCCAATGCAGTCCCGAACATCTCAACGATCACAATAGTTCCGAAGACAGTAACTATCTACTTGTCTCCAAAGAGGATGTCAGCCCACGGGACGACGAATTCATCGTCCCAGAGGAACCCCTTGAACAAGAACGCTTTCAGAGAGGGCTTATTGCCACAACAAGGAGCCTGAAAAAGCAGCAGCGGCGGCTTAAAGCCGAGCAGGATACGCTCAACGACAAATGGAATGAAGTGCTAGATGCTGAAGAGAGATATGGCCTTGAGCGCCAAATGAAGAGCTATCCCAAGCGCAAGTTGCTGCCACAATTCGACGACGAGGCCCTTGCACCAATTCCGTTGAGGCACGATGATACGTCTCCAACGTACCTACTTTTCCAAACACTTTTGCCCTTGTTTTGGACTCTAACTTGCACGATTTGAATGGAACTAACCCAGACTGACGCTGTTTTCAGCAAAATTGCCACGGTGTTATTTTTGTGCAGAAATAAAAATTCTTGGAATGACCTGAAAATCAACGGAGAATATTTTTGGAATATATAAAAAATACTAGCAAAAAAATCAAGGCCAGGGGCTCCACACCCTGTCCACGAGGGTAGGGGGGCGCCCCCTGCCTCGTGGGCCCCCTGGTGCTCCTCCGACCTCAACTCCAACTCTATATATTTGTGTTCGGGGATAAAAAATCAGAGAGAAGGATTCATCGCGTTTTACAACACGGAGCCGCCGCCAAGCCCTAATCTCTCTTGGGAGGGCTAATATGGAGTCCGTTCGGGGCTCCAGAGAGGGGAACCTATCGCCATCCTCATCATCAACCTTCCTCCATCACCAATTTCATGATGCTCACCGCCGTGCATGAGTAATTCCATCGTAGGCTTGATGGACGGTGATGGGTTGGATGAGATTTATCATGTAATCGAGTTAGTTTTGTTAGGGTTTGATCCCTAGTATCCATTATGTTCTGAGATTGATGTTGCTATGACTTTGCTATGCTTAATGCTTGTCACTAGGGCCCGAGTGCCACGATTTCAGATTTGAACCTATTATGTTTTCATGAATATATGTGAGTTCTTGATCCTATCTTGCAAGTCTATAGTTACCTATTATGTGTTATGATCCGTTAACCCCGAAGTGACAATAATCGGGATAGTTACCTGTGATGACCGTAGTATGAGGAATCACATCCGACATAATTATCCATCACTGATCCCTTGCCTATGAGCTTTTCACATTTTGTTCTTCGCTTATTTACTTTTCCGTTGCTACTATTACAATCACTATAAAACCAAAAATATTACTTTGGCACCGTTACCACTGCTATCATATTACTTTGTTACTAAATACTTTGCTGCAGATATTTAGTTTCCAGGTGTGGTTGAATAGACAACACAGCTGCTAATACTTGAGAATATTCTTTGGCTCCGCTTGTGTCAAATCAATAAATTTGGGTCGAATACTCTACCCTCAAAAATTGTTGCGATCCCCTATACTTGTGGGTTTTCAAGACTATTTTCTGGCGCTGTTGCCGGGGAGCATACCTCTATTCTTTGAGTCACTTGGGATTTATATCTGGTGATCACTATGAAGAACTTGAAAGATAAAAGAACCAAGATTTTTCCCTCAACTACGAGGGGAGGTAAGGAACTGCCATCTAGCTCTGCACTTGATTCACCTTCTGTTTTGAGTAAACTTGCGACACCTACTCCTGCTATTCATTCTGATATGTCGCATGTTATTGATGATGCCACTTCTGCTTTGCATGATACTTATGATGAAACTACTTCTATGCTTGATAATACTGTGCCATTAGGTGAATTTCTTGATGAACAACTTGCTAGGGTTAGAGAGAATGAAATTATTGAAACTGATAATATTGATGAAAGTGATGATGAAGATTCTCCCCCTAGATATGAATTGCCTGTTGTGCCTGAGGGTTATGTTATGAATGAAGAAACTGCTAGAGACTTCTTAGCTTGCAATGATAGATCTGATCTTAAGAAATTATTAGCTAAGCTTAAAGAAAAATCCTTGAATGCTAGAATGAAATATGACCCTACTTTTGCTACTTCACCTATCTTTATTTCCAATAAGGATTATGATTTCTCTGTCGACCCTAAGTTAATTACTTTGGTTGAATCTGATCCTTTCTATGGCTATGAATCTGAAACTGTTGTGGCAAATCTTACTAAATTAAATGATATAGCCACCCTGTTCACTAATGATGAGAAAACTCGCTATTACTTTATCCTTAAGTTGTTTTCGTTCTCATTAAAGGGTGATGCTAAAACATGGTTTAATTCTCTTGATCCTAGTTGTGTGCGTAGTCCCCGGGATATGATTTATTACTTCTCTGCTAAATATTTACCCGCTCATAAGAAACAAGCTGCCTTAAGGGAAAAATATATAATTTTTTGCAAATTGAAGAAGAGAGTCTCCCACAAGCTTGGAGGAGGCTTCTCTGATTACTTAATGCTTTGCCTAATCATCTGCTCAAGAAAAATGAAATACTTGATATCTTTTATAATGGACTAACCGATGCTTCCAGAGACCACCTGGATAGTTGTGCTGGTTGTGTTTTCAGGGAAAGAACTGTTGATCAAGCTGAATTGCTATTGAATAATATGTTGAGTAATGAAAATGATTGGACACTTCTTGAACCAACTCCTAAGACAACTCCAAAGAAAAGGGGTATTCTGTTTCTCAGTCCTGAAGATATGCAATAGGCAAAGAATTCTATGAAAGAAAAAGGTATTAAAGTGGAAGATGTTAAGAATTTACCACCTATTGAAGAAATACATGGTCTTGATAACCCGACACAGGTAGTGAAGGTAAATTCTCTCTATAGATTTGATAAATGTGAAATCCCATCTATTAAGTTTGTTAGCCAATGCTGGGATGAGTTTGATAATTTTATGGTTAAACAAGAAGACTTCAATGCTTATGTTGGTAGACAATTGAAATGTAATGCTTATATGATTGAACACTTGAGTGATTATGTGTATAGAGTTAAAGGTGAACTTAAACTCATTAGCAAACATGCTTCTATGGTTACCACTCAAGTAGAACAAGTACTTAAGGCTCAGAATGGTTTGCTCAATGAATTAAATAATAAGAAAAATGATAATGATGTTAGAGTCATGACTAGAGGGGGTAAAATGACTCAGGAACCTTTGTATGCTGAGGGTCACCCTAAGAGAATTGAGCAAGATTCCCAGAGAACTAATATTGATGCACCTAGTTCCTCTAAGAAGAAGAAAAAGAAAAATGATAGGACTTTGCATGCTTCTAGTGAACCTGTTGTTGACACACCTGATAATCCCAATGATATTTCTATTTCTGATGCTGAAACACAATCTGGTAATGAACATGAACCTAGTGATAATGTTAATCATGATGTTCATGTTGATGCTCAACCTAGCAATGATAATGATGTAGATATTGAACCTGCTGTTGATCTTGATATCCCACAATCAAATAATCAACGTTATGATAAGAGAGACTTTGTTGCTAGGAAGCACGGTAAGGAAAGAGTACCATGGGTTCAGAAACCCATGCCTTTTCCTCCTAAACCATCCAATAAAAAGGATGATGAGGATTTTGAGCGCTTTGATGAAATGATTAGACCTATCTTTTTGCGTATGGGTTTGACTGATATGCTTAAAATGAATCCTTATGCTAAGTACATGAAGGATATTGTTACTAATAAAAGAAATATACCGGAAGCTGAAATCTCCACCATGCTTACTAATTATACTTTTAAGGGTGGAATACCAAAGAAACTTGGAGATCCAGGAGTACCAACTATACCATGCTCCATTAAAAGAAACTATGTTAAAACTGCTTTATGTGATCTTGGAGCTGATGTTAGTGTTATGCCTCTCTCTTTATATCGTAGACTTGAATTGAATAAGTTGACACCTACTGAAATATCTTTGCAAATGGCTGATAAATCAACTGTTATACCTGTCGGTATTTGTGAGGATGTGCCTGTTGTTGCAAACATTACTATTTTAACAGACTTTGTTATTCTCGACATTCCTGAGGATGATAGTATGTCGATTATCCTTGGTAGACCCTTTTTGGATACTGCAGGGGCTTTTATTAATTGCAACAAAGGCAATGTCACTTTTCATGTTAATGGTAATGAGCATACGGTACACTTTCCGAGGAAACAACCTCAAGTCCACGGTATCAATTCTCTTCGAAAAACTTCAACGATTACTATTGGAGGTTTTGAATTTCCTCTTCCTACTGCTAAGAAGAAATATAATATTCTTATTGTTGAGGACGTGCATATCCCCGTTGAGGTAACCTAGTGTTATTCGAAATTTCTCTGGTTTCATGCGATTCAGAATTAGTTTGTTAACAAGACTTGATCAACCTTGTTAGTGGATTCCTTTTGATGAGCATGAGATGGATGAAGTTAGAAATCACAACTCTCTGTACCTTCTTTTACTTTCTGTTATTTATCTTAAATAAAGTAAAAATAGTATTTTCCGTCTGTTTTCTGAATTATCCTTACTATAAAAAATACCCCGAAAATAAAAGTTCTCCAATTGGCCTGAAAATGAAATATGATTTTTTCTAGAATATTTAAGAATTATTGGCACTGAGAACACATCTGGGGGACCCACCATGTGCCCACGAGGGTGGAGGGCGCGCCCTCCCCCTGGGCGCACCCCCTGCCTTGTGGACTCCATGTGGGTCCCATCCACTTATTCTTGCACCCACACACTTCGTCTTCCTCTAGAAAAAACCACCCATCAGCTCAAACCCGAGTTGTAGCTCATCTTGCTGCCATTTCCGATCTCCTTGCTCAAAGCTCCATTCACAAAACTGCTTTGGGGGATTGTTCTTCGGTATGTGACTCCTCCAATGGTCCAACTAGTTTTTGTTCTAGTGCTTTATTTATTGCAAATTTTTGCTGCTTAGGTGACCCTGTTCTTGAGCTGGCATGTCAAATTTATGTGGTCAAAAGTAGTTTTAATGCATGATATAGCCTCTAGACACTTGTAGGAGTAGTTGCTATGAATTTTGTTGAGATTGTTTCACTTTTATTTTAAGTTACTAAACATTTCAAAAAAAAAATCAGAAAAAGATGAAGAGATTTTTGAGGGGCTCATCGAGCCGAAGCTCTAAGGATAAGCAAAGTGAAGAAAATAAGAAGCCCAAGTATAATCTCTCTCATACTGTGGAGGTTCGGCCGTGTGAATGGCCTTGTGATGAGTTCTTGAGAGAAACCGGGATTTATGAAGATTTTTATTATTTGGCTGAGAATGCAGGCCTCACCGACTTCGTCCACGACCAGTGTGAACAGTATCTCTTACTCACCAATATTTTTGTGCAAAATTTTCATTTCCATGCTAGGAGATCGCCACCTTTGGTGGAATTTTATTTATATGATGAGCATAAGGAGATGTCACTTTATGATTTTTGGCGGGTTTGTAGGATACCCTTTGAGGGCAGCATAGAGGAACCACATCGTAATGATGTGGAGGGATTTATTGATATGATTGTTGTAGGGGAAACGAGGAAAGTTTCCGATGCAAGAATCACTAGCATGCATTTTCCTGTTCTACGTTACTTTGCAATATTTGCTAGTAGATGCTTAATTGGTCGTGGGAACTGTGGAAATCTTAGTGCCCCTGATATTGTTATTTTGTGCCATGCTTTGTTTCGTGATACTACTTTCAGTTTAGGCGCTATTGTTGCTAAACGGTTAAATCTGAACCGTACAAAGGGTCCCGTCTTGGGAGGCATCTTCGCCTCGCGCCTTGCTGCATGCTTTAACATACCTATTAGGCATTATGAGAAAGAGGAAAAGTTGATGCCTCATATTTTTCTAGATTATAAGAGCATGGTAGCACATGATTTTATTGTTAAGAAAAAGAAGAAGATGCTTAACTATAGACTGATGTTTGATAAGAATCACTTTGAGACTATTACCTTTCCTGCTCCCTCTTTGTTCAACATATTTTCAGGCACATACCTTGTTTTGCCGGAGGCCGTTCAGGCATACCAGAGCCTGACATTAGCTCCAGAGCCTGAGCCACTATCTGATCCTCACCATCAGTCTGTTTATCAGTGGGATCCGAAGGAGATCGCCAACCAGTGGCACCCCGAATACCCTCCTCAGTACACCGGAGAGGGCAACTTTGATCTATGGGCATAGACTGAGGGAGTCCTGGATTAGGGGGTCTCCGGACAGCCGGATTATATCCTTTAGCCGTACTATTGGACTATGAAGATGCAAGATTGAAGACTTCGTCTCGTGTCCGGATGGGACTCTACTTGGCGTGGAAGGCAAGCTAGGCAATACGGATATGGATATCTCCTCCTTTGTAACCGACCTTGTGTAACCCTAACCCTCTCTGGTGTCTATATAAACCGGAGAGTTTTAGTCCGTAGGAGGCAACAACTACAACATACAATCATACCATAGGCTAGCTTCTAGGGTTTAGCCTCTCTGATCTCGTGGTAGATCTACTCTTGTACTACCCATATCATCAATATTAATCAAGCAGGATGTAGGGTTTTACCTCCATCAAGAGAGCCCGAACCTGGGTAAAACATTGTGTCCCCTGCCTCCTGTTACCATCCGGCCTAGATGCATAGTTCGGGACCCCCTACCCGATATCCGCCAGTTTTGACACCGACAGTGGTGCTTTCATTGATAGTTCCTCTGTGTCGTCGCCGTTAGGCTTGATGGCTCCTACTATCATCGATGGCGATGCAGTCCAGGGTGAGACTTTTCTCCCCGGACAGATCTTCGTATTCGGCGGCTTTGCACTACAGGCCAATTTGCTTGGCCATCTAGAGCAGATTGAAGTTACACCCCTGGCCACCAGGTCAGGTTTGGAAGCTTAAACTACACGGCCGATATCCGTGGAGACTTGATCTTCGACGGATTCGAGCCTCTGCCTTGTGCGTCACACGGTCACGATGAGTACGGCTTAGCGCTACCATCGGATAGTGTTCAAGAGATCGCACATGCAGCTGCTCCGACCCTCAATTCGGAGCCAGGTGCGCCTTCCGTGGACGGGTGGATGGACCCCGCCAAGGAGGCCTTACCCTCAGTGGCGATCGAGCCAAACATTGACCTTACCTTGCACGAGAGCCGTGTTGTTAAACTACCAGATCCTTCTCCGGCCACGGACTCCGAACCGCCTGCGCCCATTCCTATCGAATCCGATTGGGCGCCGATCATGGAGTTTACCTCTGCGGATATTTTTCAGCACTCGCCCTTTGGCGACATACTGAACTCATTAAGGTGTCTCTCCTTGTCAGGAGGATCCTGGCCGAACTATGTCCGGCAGGACTGGGATGCGGACAACGAAGAAATTCGAGGCCCACCCACCACCCACTTAGTAGCCACTGTCGATGACTTAACTGACATGCTTGACTTCGACTCCGAAGACATTGACGGTATGGACGACGATGCGGGAGGCGAAGAGGAACCACCACCCACAGGGCACTGGACAACCACCTCATCATATGATATATACATGGTGGATACACCCAAAGAAGGCAATGGCGACGAGATAGCGGAGGATAACCCCTCCAAGAAGCAACCCAAGCGCCGATGTCAGCGGCGCTGCTCTAAGTCCCGCCAAAGCAAAAGTGGTGATACCGGCACAGGAGATAATAATACTCCGGATAGTGCCAAAGACAACAACAATCCCCTCCAGCAAGATTTAGAGCAGGAGAATGGAGGAGCCAGCCCTCTTGAGAGAGCGGCAGATGGAGAAGAGGAGGATGATAATTACATGCCCCCCCTCCGAAGACGAGGCAAGCCTCGGCGACGACGAATTCGTTGTGCCAGAGGATCCCGTCGAACAAGAGCGCTTCAAACGCCGGCTTATGGCCACGGCAAATAGCCTGAAGAAAAAGCGGCAGCAGCTTCAAGCTGATCAAGATCTGCTAGCTGACAGATGGACTGAAGTCCTCGCGGCTGAGGAATATAAACTCGAGCGCCCCTCCAAGAGTTACCCAAAATGCAGGTTGCTAACCTGACTAGAGGAAGAACCGTATGACGCGGCTGATCGGCCACCTCGTGGCCGCGATAGAGAGGCATTCCAGCCAAAAACTCAGCCTCCACCCCGACGCCATGCAAATAAAAAGGCATGGGGAGATACGCCAGACCTGCGAGACATATTGGAGGACAAAGAAAAGCATGCAAGATCGATCTACGGATCACGAGAGCGCGCCACTCTGCGAGACGATAAACGTCACGCCAGATACAGCAAAAGCAAATCCGGCCGGGCCGAACACAGCGGGCTAGACCCATTCGAGCTGCGTCGCAATATAGCCCAATACAGAGGCGCCGCACACCCCTTATGCTTCACAGACGGAGTAATGGATCATCAAATCCCAGAAGGTTTCAAACCTATAAATATTGAATCATACGATGGCACAACAGATCCCGCAGTATGGATCGAGGATTTCCTCCTCCACATCCACATGGCCCGCGGTGACGACTTACACGCCATCAAATACCTCCCACTAAAGCTCAAGGGACCAGCGCGGCATTGGCTTAATAGCTTGCCAGCCGAGTCCATCAGCTGTTGGGAAGATCTGGAAGCCGCATTCCTCGACAACTTTCAAGGCACTTATGTGCGGCCACCAGATGCCGATGACTTGAGCCACATAATTCAGCAACCAGAGAATCGGCCACGCAATTATGGACTCGGTTCCTAACAAAGGAAAATCAAATTGTCGACTATCCGGATGCAGAGTCCCTAGAGGCTTTCAAACACAACATCCGCGAAGAATGGCTAGCCCGGCACCTTGGTCAGGAAAAGCCGAAATCTATGGCATCCCTCATGACACTCATGACCCGCTTTTGTGCGGGAGAAGACAGCTGGCTGGCTCATAGTTATAGCATATCAAAGAACCATGGTACTTCGGATACCAAGGACGGCAACAACAGGTCACATCGCAACAAACATAAGCGCCGCATTAACAGCGATAATAACGAGGATACGATAGTCAATGCCGGATTCAAAGGCTCTAAACCCGGTCAGCGGAAAAAGCCATTCAAACAAAGTACGCCGGGACCGTCCAGCTTGCACCGTATACTCGACCGCTCGTGTCAAATACACGGCACCCCAGAAAAGCCAGCCAATCACACCAACAGGGATTGTTGGGTGTTCAAGCAGGCCGGCAAGTTAAATGCCGAAAACAAGGACAAGGGGCCACATAGCGATGACGAGGAGGAGCCCCGGCAGCCATACACCGGAGGAAAAAAGAGGTTTCCCCCACAAGTGCGGGCGGTGAACATGATATACGCAACCCACATCCCCAAGAGGGAGCGGAAGCACGCACTCAGGGACGTATATGCGTTGGAGCCAGTCGCCCCAAAATTAAACCCGTGGTCCTCCTATCCGATTACTTTCGATCGCAGGGACCATCCCACTAGTATCCATCATGGAGGATTCGCCGCACTGGTTCTGGACGCAATCATTGACGGATTTCACCTCACTCGAGTCCTTATGGATGGCGGTAGCAGCCTGAACCTACTTTATCAGGACACAGTGTGCAAAATGGGTATAGACCCCTCAAGGATCAAACCCACAAAAATGACCTTTAAGGGCGTCATTCCAGGCATAGAGGCCCATTGTACAGGCTCAATCACACTGGAAGTGGTCTTCAGATCCCCGGATATCTTCCGAAGCGAAGAGTTAATCTTTGATATAGTCCCGTTCCGAAGTGGTTATCATGCACTGCTCGGGCGAACCGCATTTGCGAGATTCAATGCGGTACCGCATTATGCATACCTCAAGCTCAAGATGCCAGGACCTCGCGGGGTTATTACAGTCAATGGAAACACAGAGCGCTCTCTCCGAACAGAGGAGCACACTGCAGCCCTCGCAGCAGAAGCGCAAAACAGCCTCTCAAGGCAATCCACCAGTTCAGCGTTTCAAGACCCGGACACCTTCAAGCGCGCTCGGAGCAATCGGCAAATAGATCGCCTGGCGCGATCTGAGCTCGCGTAGCAATGCGGCCCCCACCCCAGTCCCAGCCAAACGGCGAAGATCATGCCACGCGTACATAATTACGCATTAAAAATACCATGGGCACAGGTGGGGAGGGGGGCACACTGCGGCACGCCCCAAGACGCGGCTTAAACCACACTAGGGGCTTCCCGTTTGGTTATTTTTCTCTTTTTTCAAGACCTTAATCTCTGGAAACCCTGTCCAGCAGCACTATTGTCGAACACATGATGCAGCAACCAAGGAGGCAGAAAGCTACGTCACACCACGGAATTCCCAAGTGGATTACAATACCGAGCGAAATATTTGATTTAATACTATTCCTCAGCTTGCCCTTGGAAGGGACATAGTCCCACTCTTTGCTTATCGCACTATTTGTATCATTCTGCTTTAACACACCTTTTTGAATAAACAATGCATAACATCATGACTATTATTGCATTCTTGTTATATACATATGTGTGTGTGTGTGTGTGTTCATTAACGACGCCTTGCAACTGTACACTTTGGTACGGCCAATACACCAGGGGCTTGCGTACCCCACAATATGGTGTGAAAAGTCCGAACACTTTCACAAGTGCGGCACCCCGAACTTATAGCATTATATGCATCAGCTCCGAATCATGTCTTTGGTCAAATATTGGGTTTGCCCGGCTCCTATGTTTTGGTACCTTATGTTCCGCTCTATCGGCTAAGGTAGCGCTAGGAGAACTACTGCGATTGTGCCCCGGTTCTGCCGGGCTGAGCACCTCAGTAGAGAAAGCTAAAACTGACTGTCATGATAAGGCGAGAGACTGGTCGCTGTTTGGCGAGGTTTTCGAGTCCCTAAAGACTTATGCCACTTAGGGCGAGGGGCCAGCCCTGTCTGGCTTAAAGGCGTGTATCGCGCCCCGAATTCGGCCTTCCGAATACCAGGGGCTTCACCGAAATTTAAAATTATAGAATTCTATGGCTAAGTGAGAGTGATAAAGCATTATCAGTCCGGTTGCCTGGTTCGTTGTGCTGAGCACCTCCCTCGAAGGACCCAAACATGGGAACAAGAGTGCTCAGGTTTATCCCGAACACCCCAGCACTAGTGGCATGGGGGCAGAAGCCGAGAACTAGCCATCTCTCAGATTGGATAAATAGCCAAACAGAAGGTAATATTTTAAATTCACACAAGCGTTGCATAGCGCATATGAATCAAGTTTTCATCATACAGGATCAAATGAGAAAGTTTACTCAAATATTACATCCTTTGAACATTCGTCCGCTACAAGACAGGCACCCTTCAGGACACCCTCTTAATAAATTTCGGGGGTGCGATGCTCCTTGCCCTGCGGCGGCCCTTCCTTGATCAGCTTCACAGCGTCTAGCTTGGCCCACTGCACCTTCACACGGGCGAAAGCCCGGCGTGCACCTTCGATGCAGACGGACCGCTTGATGACCTCCAGCCGTGGGCAGGCATCCACAAGCCGCCTCACCAGGCCGAAGTAGCTGTTCGGAAGGACGTCGCCAGGCCACAGCCGGACTATAAGGCCCTTCATGGCCTGTCCTGCCGCCTTGTGCAGCTCGACCAGCTGCTTTAGCTGGTCACTCAAAGGCATTGGGTGTTCGGTCCCAATATACTGAGACCAGAACAGCTTCTTCGTTGAGCTTCCCTCCTCGGCCTGGTAAAACTGCGCAGCATCCGACAAGCTGCGGGGAAATCTGCGAATGCTCCTGGAGAGCTCCGAATTCGGGTAAGTAATCGGTAATTTACTTTTACATGCTTGCTCTACATATAGAATGCCTTACCCGCCGCTATCTTCTTCATTGCGTCGATCTCCTGGAGGGCCTTCTGGGCCTCGGCCTTGGCACTCTTTGCGCTCTCGAGGGCCGCGGCAAGCTCAGACTCTCGCGTCTTCGAGTCAAACTCCAACGCCTCGTGCTTTGTAACGAGAGCCTGGAGCTCTTGCTGCACCTCGCCCACACGAGCCTCTTGTTTTTCCCGCTCGGTGCGCTCCTTGGCCGCTTTATCTTCGGCCTTGGTTAGCGCTTGCTTCAGGGTCGCCACCTCGGTCGTGGCCCCTGGCAAATATACGATGATCCTGTCATTTTGCAATCGCGTCTTCTTTTATATATACATATCTATAGATAGGGTATTACTTACCCTTGTTCTCCTCGAGATACCTCTTGGCAAGGCCGAGCTCTTTCTTGGACCCCTCGAGGTCCTGCTTCAGTATGGTGACCTCCGCAGTCAGTGCGGTGGACGCCAGCGGCGAGGCCTGCATACGCATATTGACATACTTATATTAGACTCCTGCGATATTATTTGATCCTCTGTTCGGCTTTTCTTTGTGAACACCGAACAAAGCATCAGGGGCTACTGTCTATGCGGTAATATTTTTCCTATATTTTAACACTTACCTCAAAGCCTATTAGAAGGCTGGCACAGGCTTCAGTCAATCCGCTCTTGGCGGACTGAACCTTCCGGACCACCGCACTCATAATAGTACGGTGCTCCTCGTCGATGGAAGCGCCGCGAAGCGCTTCTAGCAGATTGTCCGGCGCCTCTGGATGGGCAGAGATCACCGGCACAGGCGTCTTGCCCCTCTTAGAAGGAGGCCGCCTGCCCGAGTCCAGAACCGCTGGAGGTTCCAGCGCGGTGTTCGGCTGAGGGCCGAACTTGGGGCCCTCAAGGGCCTTGTCCCTTCGGCTCCCGGAGTCCGGGAGGCCGCCTTGAGGCGCCTCCGGGACCGTCTCCCCTCGACCCGGTGCCTCGTGAGACAGCACCTCTGCGTCGTCCGCAGGGCAAGGGGAGGTGACGGTCGAAAGTGGATCACTATCCATATCCGACGAGCCCAGGGAGCCGTCCGATGATACATCGATACTGGCTCTTGGCAGCCTGCATAATCATGTTCGGCGTTAGGGAAAGCAGGGCGACAAAGGAATGCTATGAGTTACTCTGGTATCCGAATACTTACGATCTCCCTAGGGGCTTGGCCCTGGGCAACCAATCGTCTTCGCCGTCGTCGGCGGCGGTGGAACTGTCCGGAAGAAGAGTCCTTCCCTTCTTGGACCCTTCGGCCCCCCAGCTGGGGCGGCCTTTCTTTTCTTGTCTCCCCCAACTGAAGGGGGAGCATCTTCTTCTTCATCCTCGTCTTCGGGGGAGGAGTGCGCCGCAGAGTCATCGGACAATGAGTCCGATAACATCTGGCGTCGGGAACTCTTTCGGGTTCCCTTGGCCTTCTTGGTCTTCTCTGGCACCTTGTAAGGAGCCGGAGTCAGCATCTCCGTCAAGAGAGCGTTTGTTGGGCCTTCGGGCAAGGGATCCGGGCAGTCGATCTGTCCGGCCATTTTCCGCCGGTCCTGTCAAAGGTACGGGAGCTTAGATCCCGCATAGAGTCAAACCATGAAAAACAAGTATCCTGTAAGAGGTACAGCAGCTTACCGCACTGGCTTAGCGCTTCGCGCTGAATCCGCGATCCTCAGTAATGGGTGGGGGGACCTCGGCGCCCTTGAAAAGCACCTTCCAGGCATCCTCGTGTGTTGTATCGAAGTGCCTGTTCAGAGTTTGGTGCTGGGCCGGGTCGAACTCCCACAAGTTGAAGGCCCGTTGTTGACACGGGAGGATCCGGCGGACGAGCATGACCTGGACTACGTTGACGAGTTTGAGCTTCTTGTTCACCATGTTTTGAATACATGTTTGGAGTCCGGTCATCTCTTCCGAACTGCCCCAGGACAGGCCCTTCTCTTTCCAAGAGGTGAGCCGCATGGGGATGCCAGATCGGAACTCGGGGGCCGCTGCCCATGCAGGGTCACGTGGCTCGGTGATGTAGAACCACCCCGATTGCCACCCCTTTAGGGTCTCCACGAAGGAGCCCTCGAGCCATAGGACGCTGGGCATCTTATCCACCATGGCGCCTCCGCACTCTGCCTGGCGGCCGCCCACAACCTTCGGCTTGACATTGAAGGTCTTCAGCCATAAGCCGAAGTGGGGCTTGATGTGGAGGAAAGCCTCGCACACGATGATAAACACCGAGATGTTGAGGATGAAGTTCGGGGCCAGATCGTGGAAATCCAGGCCGTAGTAGAACATGAGCCCCCGGACGAATGGGTGGAGAGGGAATCCCAGTCCGCGGAGGAAATGGGTAAGGAACACTACCCTCTCATGGGGCCCGGGGGTGGGGATGAGCTACCCCTCATCTGGGAGCCGGTGCGCGATGTCGTCGGGCAGGTATCTAGCTCTCCTCAGCTTCTTGATGTCTCCATCCGTGACGGAGGAGACCATCCACCTGCCTCCTGCTCCGAACATGGTTGGAGAAGTTTGAGGTGGGAAGTGCGGACTTGGGCACTAGAGCTCGAGTTGTGAAAACGGATGAGCAAAGGAGGAAGAAGGCGTGGATGAAAAGGTGAATCCTTATCCCTTTATATGGGTGGATGAAACTAAGCGTCCCCACTAGCCTGGTAAAACTCGCTTATCCCCCAAGCGCCTTAATCGATGGCGTGGTAGGGTTACCCACGCCCGTATTGATGGGAATCCCGTAATAAGGGGACACGATCTCTGCTTTGACAAGACGTGTCAAAAAACTGCCTTGCATTATGTGTGGGGCTAGTTTAAGGAAATGGTTCGAATAATCACCGGGCCATGGCATAATGTCGTGTTGCCAAAACAAGTTAGCAAGTTAGATTTGCGGAAATATTATTCTCTCTACGGTGGTATGTGGAACTTATTTTGCAGGGTCGGACACTATCCTTGTATTCAAATTCTTCTATGATGTATTCGGAGAAGGAACCCGCCTTGCAATGCCAAAGACAATACTGCGCGCTGTACTCATCGTCATTGAAGCCTGGTTCAGGGGCTACTGAGGGAGTCCTGGATTAGGGGGTCTCCGGACAGCCGAATTATATCCTTTAGCTGGATTGTTGGACTATGAAGATGCAAGATTGAAGACTTCGTCTCATGTCCGGATGGGACTCTACTTGGCGTGGAAGGCAAGCTAGGCAATACGGATATGGATATCTCCTCCTTTGTAACCGACCTTGTGTAACCCTAACCCTCTCCGGTGTCTATATAAACCAGAGAGTTTTAGTCCGTAGGAGGCAACAACTACAACATACAATCATACCATGGGCTAGCTTCTAGGGTTTAGCCTCTCTGATCTCATGGTAGATCTACACTTGTACTACCCATATCATCAATATTAATCAAGCAGGACGTAGGGTTTTACCTCCATCAAGAGGGCCCGAACCTGGGTAAAACATTGTGTCCCCTGCCTCCTGTTACCATCCGGCCTAGACGCACAGTTTGGGACCCCCTACCCGAGATCCACCGGTTTTGACACCGACATAGACCAACTTAGGCCAAAAGCCTAAGCTTGGGTGAGTTGATACATCTCCAACGTATCTACTTTTCCAAACACTTTTGCCCTTGTTTTGGACTCTAACTTGCATGATTTGAATGGAACTAACCCGGACTGACGCTGTTTTCAGCAGAATTACCATGGTGCTATTTATGTGTAGGAGCAAACGTTCTCGGAATGACCTGAAACTTCACGGAGACACTTTTCAGAAAATAAGAAAAATACCTGCAAAAGATGAAGGTCAGGGGGGCCACCACCTCTCCACGAGGGTGGGGGGCGCGCCCCCCTACCTCGTGGGCCCCCTGTTGCCTCTCCGACTCCAACTCCAACTCCATATATTGAGTTTCGGGGAGAGAAAAATCAAAGAGAAGAAATCATCGCGTTTTACGATACGGAGCCGCCGCAAAGCCCTAAACCTCTCGGGAGGGATGATCTGGAGTCCGTTCGGGGCTCCGGAGAGGGGAATCCATCGCCATCATCATCATCAACCATCCTCCATCACCAATTTCATGATGCTCACCGCCGTGCGTGAGTAATTCCATCATAGGCTTGCTGGACGGTGATGGGTTGGATGGGATCTATCATGTAATCGAGTTAGTTTTGTTAGGGTTTGATCCCTAGTATCCACTATGTTCTGAGATTGATGTTGCTATGACTTTGCTATGCTTAATGCTTGTCACTAGGGCCTGAGTGCCATGATTTCAGATCTGAACCTATTATGTTTTCATCAATATATGAGTGTTCTTGATCATATCTTACAAGTCTATAGTCACCTATTATGTGTTATGATCCGTTAACCCCGAAGTGACAATAATCGGGATACTTACCGGTGATGACCGTAGTTTGAGGAGTTCATGTATTCACTATGTGTTAATGATTTGTTCCGGTACTCTATTAAAAGGAGGCCTTAATATCCCTTAGTTTCCGTAAGGACCCCGCTGCCATGGGAGGGTAGGACAAAAGATGTCATGAAAGTTCTTTTCCATAAGCACGTATGACTATGTTCGGAATACATGCCTACATTATATCAATGAATTGGAGCTAGTTCTGTGTCACCCTAGGTTAAGACTGTTACATGATGAACCGCATTCAGCATAATTCTCCATCACCGATCCATTGCCTACGAGCTTTCTATATATTGTTCTTCGCTTATTTACTTTCCCGTTGCTATTGCTATCATCACTACAAAATACCAAAAACATTGCTTTTACTACCGTTACCTTTGTTTACCGTTACCACTACTATCATATTACTTTGCTACTAAATACTTTGCTGCAGATATTAAGTTTCTAGGTGTGGTTGAATTGACAACTCGGCTGCTAATACTTGAGAATATTCTTTGGCTCCCCTTGTGTTGAATCAACAAATTTGGGTTGAATACTCTACCCTCGATAACTGTTGCGATCCCCTATACTTGTGGGTTATCAAGACTATTTTCTGGCGCTGTTGCCGAGGAGCATAGCTCTATTCTTTCAGTCACTTGGGATATATATCTGCTTAACATTACGAAGAACTTGAGAGATCCAAAAACCAAGATCTATCCCTCAACTACGAGGGGAGGTAAGGAACTGCCATCTAGCTCTGCACTTGATTCACCTTCTGTTATGAGTAAGTTTGCGACACATACACCTGCTTCTGCTATTCGTTCTGATATGTCGCATGTTATTGATGATGCCATTTCTTCTATGCATGATACTTATGATAAAACTACCTCTATGCCTGATACTACTGCGCCACTTAGTGATTTCCTTGATGAACAAATTGCTAGGGCTAGAGAGATTGAAAATATTGAATCTGATGATACTGATGAAAGTGATGATGAAGAATCACTTGTTATTCCTAAGGGTTATGTTTTTGATCAAGAAGCTTCTTTCACTATTTTAGCTTGCAAAAATAGAAATGAACTCAAAAGGTTATTAGCTAAATGGAGTAAGCAATCTCTAAATGCTAGAATGAAACCTGACCCTGCTTTTGCTACTTCACCTATTTTTGTTACTGATAAGGATTATGAATTCTCTATTGATCCTGATATAATTACTTTGGTTGAATCTGATCCTTTTCATGGTTATGAATCTGAAACTGTTGTGGCACATCTTACTAAATTCAATGATATAGCTACCCTGTTCACTAAAGATGAGAGAACTCGTTACTTTTACATCCTCAAAATATTTCCGTTCTCATTAAAGGGTGATGCTAAGATATGGCTTAATTCTCTTGATCCTGGTTGTGTGCGTAGTCCCCAGGATATGATTTATTACTTCTCTGCTAAATATTTCCCTGCTCATAAGAAACAAGCTGCTTTAAGGGATATATATAATTTTGTGCAAATTGAAGAAGAGAGTCTCCCACAAGCTTGGGGGAGGCTTGTCCAATTACTTAATGCTTTGTCTGATCATCCTCTTAAGAAAAATGAAATACTTGATATCTTTTATAATGGACTAACCGATGCCTCCAGAGATTACCTGGATAGTTGTGCTGGTTCTGTTTTCAGGGAAAGAAACCGGATGAAGCTGAAATTCTATTGAATAATATGTTGACAAATGAAAATAATTGGACACCTCCGGAGCCAATTCCTGAGCCTATTCCTAAACCAACTCTGAAGAAGAGGGGTATTCTATTTCTCAGTCCTGAAGATATGCAAGAGGCAAAGAAATCTATGAAAGAAAAAGGGTATTAAAGCTGAAGATGTTAAGAATTTACCTCCTATTGAAGAAATACATGGTCTTAATTTATCGCCTGTTGAAGAAACATATGATCTTAATCCATTACCTATTGAAGAAACTCATGGTCTTGATGACCCGACACAGGTAGTAAAGGTAAATTCTCTCTATGGATATGATAAACCTGAAATCCTATTTACTAAATTTGCTAGCCCATGCTGAGATGAGTTTGATAAATTTATGGCTAAGCAAGAAGACTTTAATGCTTATTTTGGTTGACAATTGAAATACAATTCAAATTTGCTTGAACACTTGGGTGATTATATGGCTAATGTCAAAGGTGAACTTAAACTTATTAGTAAACATGCTTGTATGGTTACCACTCAAGTAATACAAGTACTTAAAGCTCAAAATGATTTGCTCAATGAATTGAATAGTAAAGATAATGATAATGCTGTTAGAGTGGCTACTAGAACTGGTAGAATGACTCAGGAACCTTTGTATCCTGAAGGCCACCCTAAGAGAATTGAGAAAGATTCTCAGAGAAATAAAATATATGCACCTAGTTCTTCTAAAAAGAAGAAAAAGAAAAATGATAGGACTTTGCATGCTTCTAGTGATCCTATTGTTGAAACACCTGAGAATCCAAATGATATTTCTATTTCTGATGCTGAAACTCAATCTGGTAATGAACCTGAAACTAGTGATAATGTTAATGATAATGTTCATAATGATGCTCAACCTAGTAATGATAATGATATAGAAATTGAACCTGCTGTTGATCTTGATAACCCACAATCAAAAAATAAACGTTATGATAGAAAGGACTTTGTTGCTAGGAAACATGGTAAAGAAAGAGAGCCTTGGGTTCAGAAATCCATGCCTTTTCCTCCCAAACCATCCAAGAAAAAGGATGATGAGAATTTTGAGCGCTTTGCTGAAATGATTAGACCTATGTTTTTGCGTATGCGATTAACTGATGTGCTCAAAACCAATCCTTATGCTAAGTACATGAAAGATATCATTAAAAATAAAAGAAAGATACCGGAAGCTGAAATTTCCACCATGCTTGCTAATTATACTTTAAGGGTGGAATACCAAAGAAACTTGGAGATCCCGGTGTACCAACTATACCATGCTCCATTAAAAGAAACTATGTTAAAACTGCTTTATGTGATCTTGGAGACGGTGTTTGTGTTATGCCTCTCTCTTTATATCGTAGACTTGATTTGAATAAGCTGACACCTACTGAAATATCTTTGCAAATGGCTGATAAATCAACTGCTATACCTGTCGGTATTTGTGAGGATGTGCTTGTTGTAGTTGCAAACGTTACTATTGTAACAGACTTTGTTATTCTTGATATTCCCGAGGACGATAGTATGTCTATTATTCTTGGAAGACCCTTTTTGAATACTGCCGGGGCTGTTATTGATTGCACTAAAGGCAATGTCACTTTTCATGTTAATGGTAATGAGCATACGGTACAGTTTCCGAGGAAACAACCTCAAGTTCATAGTATCAACTCTATTGGTAAAAGGCCATCGATTATATTTGGAGGTTTTGAATTTCCTCTTCCTACTGTCAAGAAGAAATATGATATTCTTATTATTGGGGATGTGCATATCCCTGTTGAGGTAACATAGTGTTATTCGAAATTTCTCCAGTTCCATGTTATTCGGAATGAGTTCGTTAACAAGACTTGATCAACCTTGTTAGAGGATTCCTTTTGATGATCATGAGATGGATGAAACTAGAAGGCACAACCTTCTGTACCCCACTTTTACTTTCTGTTACTTATATTAAATAAAATGAAAATAAATATTTTTCTGTGTGTTATCTGATTATCCATGCAATATAAAAATACCTCAAAAATAAAAGTTCTCCAAATGCCCTGAAATTTAAATATGATTTTTTCTAGAATATTTGAGAATATTTGGCACTGAGAACACACCAGGGGGTCAACCACCTGCCCACGAGGGTGGAGGGCGCGCCCTACCCCCCTGGGCGCCCCTGCCTCGTGGGCCCACGGTGGCCCTCCTCCACTTATTCCTGCACCCACACACTTCATCTTCCTCCCACATACATGAATATCCAGCTCAAGCACGAGTTCTAGCTCACTTTGCTGCCATCTCCTTGCTCAAAGCACCTCTCACAAAATTGCTTGGGGAGATTGTTCCTTGGTATGTGACTCCTCCATTGGTCCAATTAGTTTTTGTTCTAGTGCTTTATTCATTGCAATTTTTTGCTGCTTAGGTGACCCTGTTCTTGAGCTTGCATGTCAAATTTATATGGTCAAAAGTAGTTTTGATGCATGATATAGGCCCTAGGCACTTGTATGAGTAGTTGCTATCAATATTATTGAGTTTGGTTTACTTTTATTTTGAAGTTACTAAAAAATTTCAGAATTTTTCAGAGGAAGAAATATGCTTAGGAAAATGTTCCAAGGTGGTTCTTCAAGGAAGCAAGGAACCAGGCTTGCAATGCGTGATGCTGATGACGAGCCACCAAGAGACGCTCCAGTGCATCCTTGTGAATGGCCTTCTGAGAACTTTATGGATCGAGCGGGAATTAAGGAAGAATTCAATGCATATTTGTGTAACGCTGATCTTGTGAGCTTCGAGGAAGAGAAGTGCAGCCAGTATCACAACCTCACCAGTACCTTTGTGAGGAGGTTTGAATTTTCAACTTCACGTAATTCTCCAACTGTCCTGTTTGATCTTTATGATAATTCTTACACTATGGACTTAAAGGATTTTACCACTGCATGCAAACTTCCACAATGGGGTAGTATAAGGGATCCTCGCAAATTTGAATTTAGAGATTTTCTTGCTAGCATAACTGTGGGAGAATCTAGAGATATTACACAAGCTACCATAGGGAGCATTCACTTTCCTGCTATACATTATTTTGCTCTCTTCATAGGTAGATGTATCAATGGTAAAGATGAGGCATGTCATATGTGTGTCCCTGACCTCAGTATTCTTAGGAGTGCTGTGTTAGGAGACCAATCTTATAATTTGGGAGCCATCGTTGCACGTAGAGTTGCATCTTAATAGATTTAATGGAGATTTCTTTGGTGGAATTTATGCAACCCGTATAGCTAATTTTCTTGGTTTAGCCATACCCGAAGATGATATTGAATTACCTACTACTTATCTAGATTTTAATGCTATGGTTCACCACCAGTTTGTCGAGAGGAACGAATCACCTCTCCAGTATCGACTAATCTTTGATAGACGTCGTGCTATCCTATTACTCTCCCTGCTCCCGCCTTCTTTGATTATCAGGCAAGAGGAAGATATACTATTACCAGAGAGGAGGCAGATGAGTACGAGAGGAGAGAGGAGGCCGCTCGTTGCCACGCTGCAGGTCAGCAGGCGATAGCCGCTGCATCGCAGTACGACCCCAGCTACTATTATGGATATCCGCCAGGCTAGCCGTGGCCATAGACCAACTTAGGCCAAAAGCCTAAGCTTGGGGGAGTACGTATTTCCCACCGACATTACATTTATGTTCACACACTCATTGCTAGATGTCGGTGCTCATACTTTTTCATTGTATCATCCATGCCAGTTGAATTTCCTTTTTATGATTTCTTCTTGTGTGTTTAATAAACCTTAAGAAAAACCAAAAAAATTAGTTGTAGCTTTTAGTTAGTTTAATTTCCATGCTTGTAGTAGTAATTAAAAAGAAAACCCAAAAATATTTCATGTTCTTCTTTTGCTTGTTGGGAGCTTTCCCGTGTAAATAGTTTTATTTCTTTCCTTTTTCTTTAGGGGTCGATAGGAGAAGACCATAATTAAATTGTTGAAGTGGCTCTTATATGCATTATTGTTGATCTGACAAAAGAGCCCATATTGCCTTGTCTTCTCCTGTTTATTGAATGCTTGCAGATTCTAGCTTAGTCCAATGCACGTGCACTATTATTATTATTCACACTATTCGGTCGTGCAAGTGAAAGGCAATTATGATGTTATATGATGGACTGACTGAGATGAGAAAAGCCGGTATGAAATCGACCTCTTTTGTATTTGTAAATATGATTAGTTCATCATTCCTGATTCAGCCTATTATGAATAAACATGTTTGCAATGACAACTAGAGATCATAGTTTCCTATGCCATGCTTGATTAGCTATGAGTTATAATGGTTTACCTTGCGTGCCAACATGCTATTAAAATGGTTATGATGTGGTATGATAGGGTGGTATCCTCCTTTGGATGATTAAGGTGACTTGACTTGGCGCATGTTCACGCATGTAGTTGAAACAAAATCAACATAGCCTTCACGATATTTATGTTCATGGTGGATTATATCCTACTCATGCTTGCATTCGGTGTTGATTAATTTTAATGCATGTTCATGACTGTTGTCGCTCTCTAGCTGGTCGCTTCCCAGTCTTTTGCTAGCCTCCACCTGTACTAAGCGGGAATACTGCTTGTGCATCCAAACTCCTTAAACCCCAAAGTTATTCCACATGAGTCCACTATACCTACCTATATACGGTATCTACCTGCCGTTCCAAGTAAATTTGTATGTGCCAAACTCTAAACCTTCAAATAAATATCCTGTTTTGTATGCTTGAATAGCTCATGTATCAACTAGGGCTGTCTGTATCTTCCATGTTAGGTGGGTTATTCTCAAGAGGAGTGGACTCCACTCCTCACGCACGAGATAAATGGCTGGTCACCGGGATGCCCAGTCCCATGCTTTATGCAAACTAAATCAAAATAATTGCAAATAGAACTCCCCCTGGGACTCTTGTTAGTTGGAGGCACTCGTTGTTTCGAGCAAGCCATGGATTGATGCTTGTTGGTGGAAGGGGGAGTATAAACTTTACCATTCTAGTTGGGAACCGCCTATAATGTGTGTAGCATGGAAGATATCGCCATCTCTTGGTTGTTATGTTGACAATGAAAGTATACCGCTCAAATATTATTCACCTCTGTTTCAAAACCGAGCTCTGGCACCTCTACAAATCCCTGCTTCCCTCTGCGAAGGGCCTATCTATTTACTTTTATGCTGAGTCATCATCCTCTTATTAAAAAGCACCAGTTGGAGAGCACCACTGTCATTTGCATTCATTACTGCTAGTTTACATTGAGTATGACTTGACTGGATCCCTTTTACCATGAGTTACAATGTCTAGTCAGTCCTTGGTCTTTAAAGGTGCTCTGCATTTATGTTTCGCGGTCTCGGAAAGGGCTAGCGAGATACCATCTTGTTATATCATAT
Organism: Triticum urartu; assembly: GCF_056163025.1. Taxonomy (NCBI): domain Eukaryota; kingdom Viridiplantae; phylum Streptophyta; class Magnoliopsida; order Poales; family Poaceae; genus Triticum; species Triticum urartu. The sequence goes on along the minus strand of NC_141873.1, from coordinate 74,031,051 downwards.
TATGATTGTTTTGAGAAAGTGCTATCATCCAAGATTTATTATTATGGCTCGCTAGTTGATTATGCTATTGATATGAGTAAACTTGAGATCTATGAGTTATTGCAAATGTGGTTAGTTATAATCTTTTCTGAAAACTTGAATGCTGGCTTTACATATTTACAACAACAAGAGCAAACAGAGTTTGTAAAAGTTTTTTTTATCACTTTCAGTTTGTCAACTGAATTGCTTGAGGACAAGCAAAGGTTTAAGCTTGGGGGAGTTGATACGTCTCCAACGTATCTACTTTTCCAAACACTTTTGCCCTTGTTTTGGACTCTAACTTGCATGATTTGAATGGAACTAACCCGGACTGATGCTGTTTTCAGCAGAATTACCATGGTGTTATTTATGTGCAGGAGCAAACATTCTCGGAATGACCTGAAACTTCACGGAGACACTTTTCAGAAAATAAGAAAAATACGTGCAAAAGATGAAGGCCAGGGGGCCCACCACCTCTCCACGAGGGTGGGGCGCGCCTGCCCCCCTAGGGCGCGCCCCCTACCTCGTGGGCCCCCTGTTGCCTCTCCGACTCCAACCCCAACTCCATATATTGAGTTCCAGGGAGAAAAAAATCAGAGAGAAGAAATCATCACGTTTTACGAAACGGAGCCGCCGTCAAGCTCTAAAACCTCTCGGGAGGGCTGATCTGGAGTCCGTTCGGGCCTCCGGAGAGGGGAATCCGTCATCATCAACCATCCTCCATCACCAATTTCATGATGCTCACCACCGTGCATGAGTAATTCTATCGTAGGCTTGCTGGACGGTGATGGGTTGGATGGGATCTATCATGTAATCGAGTTAGTTTTGTTAGGGTTTGATCCCTAGTATCCACTATGTTCTGAGATTGATGTTACTATGACTTTGCTATGCTTAATGCTTGTCACTAGGGCCCGAGTGCCATGATTTCAGATCTGAACCTATTATGTTTTCATCAATATATGAGTGTTCTTGATCCTATCTTGCAAGTCTATAGTCACATATTATGTGTTATGATCCGTTAACCCCGAAGTGACAATAATCGGGATACTTACCGGTGATGACCGTAGTTTGAGGAGTTCATGTATTCACTATGTGTTAATGCTTTGTTTCGGTACTCTATTTAAAGGAGGCCTTAATATCCCTTAGTTTCCGTAAGAACCCCACTGCCACGGGAGGGTAAGACAAAAGATGTCATGCAAGTTCTTTTCCATAAGCACGTATGACTATGTTCGGAATACATGCCTACATTATATCAATGAACTGGAGCTAGTTCTGTGTCACCCTAGGTTATGACTGTTACATGATGAACCGCATCCGGCATAATTCTCCATCACCGATCCATTGCCTATGAGCTTTCCATATATTGTTCTTCGCTTATTTACTTTCCCGTTGCTATTGCTATCATCACTACAAAATACCAAAAGCATTGCTTTTACTACCGTTACCACTACTATCATATTACTTTGCTAATAAATACTTTGCTGCAGATATTAAGTTTCCAGGTCTGGTTGAATTGACAACTCAGCTGCTAATACTTGAGAATATTCTTTGGCTCCCCTTGTGTCGAATCAGCAAATTTGGGTTGAATACTCTACCCTCGAAAACTATTGCGATCCCCTATACTTGTGGGTTATCAAGAGTATGTATTCCTCGCCGACATTACATTCCTGTTCACACACTCATGCCAGTTGTCGGTGCTCTTACTTTTTCATTGTATCATGCATGCTAGTTTACTTTGTTTTTAAGCTTTCTTCTTGTGTGTTTGAAAATCCTTAAGAAAAACAAAAAAATTAACTGTAACTTTTAGCTAGTTTACTTTCCATGCCTCTAGTAGTAGTAATTAAAAAGAAAACCCAAAAAGATTTCTCGCTCTTCTTTTGTTTGTTGGGAGCATTCCCGTGTAAATAGTTTTGTTTCTTTTCTTTGAGGGTCAAGAGGAGAAGACCATGATGAAAATGTTGAAGTGGCTCTCATATGCATTATTGTTGATCTAACCAAGAGCCCATATTACCTTGTCTTCTCCCTTGTATCGAATGCTTGCAGATTCCAGCTTAGTCCAATGCACGTGCACTATTATTATTACCCACACTATTCGGTTATGCAATTGAAAGGCAATAATGACGATATATGATGAACTGATTGAGATGAGAAAAGCTGGTATGAACTCGACCTCTCTTGTTTTTGTAAATATGATTAGTTCATCGTTCCTTATTCAGCCTATTATGAATGAAACATGTTTGCAATGACAATTAGAGATTATAGTTTCTTATGCCATGCTTAATTGCTAGGAGTTTATAATGGTTTACCTTGCGTGCCAACATGCTATTAAAATGGTTGTGATGTGGTATGATAGGGTGGTATCCTCCTTTGAACGATTCGAGTGGCTTGACTTGGCACATATTCACACATGTAGTTGAAACAAAATAAACATAGCCTTCACTATATTTATGTTCATGGTGATTTATATCCTACTCATGCTTGCATTCATTGTTGATTAATTTTAATGCATGTTCATGACTGTTGTCGCTCTCTAGCTGGTCACTTCCCAGTCTCTTTCTAGCCTTCACTTGTACTAAGCGGGAATACTGCTTGTGCATCCAACTCCATAAACCCCAAAGTCATTCCATATGAGTCCACCATACCTTCCCATATGCGGTATCTACCTGTCGTTCCAAGTAAATTTGTATGTGCCAAACTCTAAACCTTCAAATGAAATTCTATTTTGTATGCTCGAATAGCTCATGTATCAACTAGGGCTGTCTATATCTTCCATGCTAGGCGGGTTATTCTCAACAGGAGTGGACTCCGCTCCTCACTCACGAGAAAATGGCTGGTCACCGGGATGCCCAGTCCCATGCTCAAACCAAATCAAAATAATTGCAAACAAAACTCGCCCAGGATTGTTGTTAGTTGGAGGCACCCATTGTTTCGGGCAAGCCATGGATTGATGCTTGTTGGTGGTGGGGGAGTATAAACTTTACCATTTTTCTGGGAACAGCCTATAATGTGTGTAGCATGGAAGATATCGAGATATCTCGGTTGTTATGTTGACAATGAAAGTGTACCGCTCAAAATATTATTAATCTCTATTTCAAAATTGAGCTCTAACACCTCTACAAATCCCTGCTTCCCTCTGCGAAGGGCCTATCTATTTACTTTTATGTTGAGTCATCATCCTCTTATTAAAAGGCACCAGTTGGAGAGCACCGCTGTCATTTGCATGTATTATTATTAGTTTACATTGAGTATGACTGTGATTGGATCTCTTTTACCATAAATTCCAATTTCCAGTCAGCCCTTGATCTTCAGGGGTGCTCTGCATTTATGTTTTGCGGTCTCAGAAAGGGCTAGCGATATACCATCTTGTTATATCATATTATGATTGTTTTGAGAAAGTGTTGTCATCTGAGATTTATTATTATTGCTCGCTAGTTGATTATGCCATTGATATGAGTAAACATGAGACCTAAATGTTATTGTGAATATGGTTAGTTCATAATATTTGCTGAAAACTTGAATGTTGGCTTTACATATTTACAACAACAAGAGCAAACAGAGTTTGTAAAAGTTTTACTTTATCACTTTCAGTTTGTCAACTGAATTGCTTGAGGACAAGCAAAGGTTTAAGCTGGGGGAGTTAATATGTATCCAACGTATCTACTCTTCCAAACACTTTTGCCCTTGTTTTGGACTCTAACTTGCATGATTTGAATGGAACTAACCTGGACTGACGCTGTTTTCAGCAGAATTGCCATGGTGTTATTTTTGTGCAGAAATAAAAGTTCTTGGAATGACCTGAAAATCAACGGAGAATATTTTTGGAATATATAAAAAATACTGGCGAAAGAATCAAGGCCAGGGGGCCCACACCCTGTCCACGAGGGTGGGGGCACGCCTACCCCCTGGCCGCCCCTGCCTTGTGGGCCCCCTGGTGCTCCTCCGACCTCAACTCCAACTCTATATATTTGTGTTCGGAGAGAGAAAAATCAGAGAGAAGGATTCATCGCGTTTTACGATACGGAGCCGCCGCCAAGCCCTAATCTCTCTCGGCAGGGCTGATCTGGAGTCCGTTCGGGGCTCCGAAGAGGGGAATCCATCACCATCGTCATCATCAACCTTCCTCCATCACCAATTTCATGATGCTCACCGTTGTGCATGAGTAATTCCATCGTAGGCTTGCTGGACGGTGATGGGTTGGATGAGATTTATCATGTAATCGAGTTAGTTTTGTTAGGGTTTGATCCCTAGTATCCATTATGTTCTGAGATTGATGTTGCTATGACTTTGCTATGCTTAATGCTTGTCACTAGGACCCGAGTGCCATGATTTCAGATCTGAACCTATTATGTTTTCATGAATATATGTGAGTTCTTGATCCTATCTTGCAAGTCTATAGTCACCTATTATGTGTTATGATTCGTTAACCCCAAAGTGACAATAATCGAGATACTTACCGGTGATGACCGTAGTTTGAGGAGTTCATGTATTCACTAAGTGTTAATGCTTTGGTTTGGTACTCTATTAAAAGGAGGCCTTAATATCCCTTAGTTTCCAATAGGACCCTGCTGCCACGGGAGGGTAGGAAAAAAGATGTCATGCAAGTTCTTTTCCATAAGCACGTATGACTATATTCGGAATACATGCCTACATTACATTGATGAACTGGAGCTAGTTCTGTGTCACCCTGTGTTATAACTATTTCACGAGGAATCGCATCCGACATAATTATCCATCACTCATCTGTTGCCTGCGAGCTTTTCACATATTGTTCTTCACTTATTTACTTTTCCATCGCTACTGTTACAATCACTATAAAACCAAAAATATTACTTTTGCCTCCGTTACCACTACTATCATATTACTTTGCTACTAAATACTTTGCTGCAGATATTAAGTTTCCAGGTGTGGTTGAATTGAGAACTCAGTTGCTAATACTTGAGAATATTATTTGGCTCCCCTTGTGTCGAATCAATAAATTTGGGTTGAATACTCTACCCTCAAAAACTGTTGCGATCCCCTATACTTGTGGGTTATCACACGATCAGGCCGATCAACCGGACAGACCACCCCGTGGATGGGACAAAGTGGCTAGCAATGTCGTATACCATCTCGCACCTCCCCACCGTAAAAGAAAGGATATAGCGGCTCAGGGCCATAAGTACGACATGCGCCAGGACCTAAATAAAAAGTCTGGACATGCCAGATCAATTTACGGATCAAGAGAACATGTTCCCACACGGGATCGTGGCTATCAAACCAAGCACGCCGGATACAACCAAGTTCGGGGTCAACACCGAATACAGATGCCGTTCGAACTATGTCACAACATCATGCGATATAGGGGCACTGGGCACCCTCTATGCTTTACCGATGAGGTGATGGATCACCAATTTCCGGAAGGGTTTAAACTTCGTAAACATCGAGGCATATGATGGAACGACGGATCTCGCCGTATGGATCGAAGACTTTATTTTTGACATCCACATGGCTTGCGGAGATGACCTCCATTCCATCAAATACTTACCTTTAAAGCTGAAAGGGCTAGCTCGGCACTGGTTGAACAACCTCCCAGAGAACTCCATTGGAAGCTGGGAAGATTTAGAGGATGCTTTCCAGACCAACTTTTAGGGGACTTATGTCCGACCACCGGATGCTGATGATTTAAGTCACATAATCCAGTAACCTGGGGAATTAGCCTGCAAGCTTTGGAATCGGTTCCTAACTAAAAAGAACCAAATTGTAGACTATCCGAATGCCGAAGCCTTAGCGGCATTCAAACACTGTGTCCGAGACGAATGGCTCACAAGACACCACGGCCAGCAGAAGCCGAGGACAATGGCAGCCCTTACTACACTTATGACCCGCTTTAGCGCGGGCAAAGACAGTTGGTTGGCTCGTAGAATCAACACTAGCAGCGACCCTGGCACTTCCGAAGTCAGGGATGGCAATGACAAGCCATGACACAATAAGAATAAGCGTCGGAACAATAACGGAGAAACAGATGACACGACAGTAAACGCCGGATTCAGCGGCTCCAGGTCCGGTCAATGTAAGAAGCCGTTCAAAGGCAATAGGGATGGTCCATCCATCCTGGACAAGATATTGGAGAGACCTTGCCAGATTCATGGCACCCTTGAAAAACATGCAAACCACACCAACATAAATTGTTGGGTCTTCAAGCAGGCCGGCAAGTTAAATGCCAAACACAAAGGGAAAGGACCCCAAAGCGAGGACGAATAAGAGCGTCGCCCACCGAATACTGGGGACAGAAGCAATTTCCCCCGGAGGTGAAAATGGTGAATATGATTTATGCCACCCATATCCCCAAGAGGGAGCGCAAGCCCGCACTAAGGGACATTTATGCCGTAGAGCCCGCCGCCCCCAAATTCAACCCATGGTCGGCTTGTCTGATCACCTTCGATCGTAGGGATCACCCAACCAGTATCCGTCATGGAGGTTCGGCGGCCCTAGTACTCGATCCTATAATCGATGGATATCATCTTACTCGAGTCCTTATGGACGATGGTAGTAGTCTAAACTTGATATATCAAGACACTGTCCGCAAGATGGGGATAGACCCGTCAAGAATCAAGCCTAGCAGCACTACCTTTAAAGGAGTGATACCCGGCATAGAAGCTTGCTGCACGAGCTCATTAACACGGAAGTAGTATTCGGCTCTCCAAGGAATTTTCGAAGCAAAGAGTTAATCTTCAACATCGCTCCTTTCCGAAGTGGCTATCATGCACTACTCGGAAGAACGACCTTCACCCGCTTTAATGCAGTCCCGCACTATGCTTACCTAAAGCTTAAAATGCCTGGACCGCGTGGTGTCATCACGGTCAACGGAAACATGGAGTGCTCCCTCTGTACAAAGGAGGATACTGTGGACCTGGTAGTCGAAGTTCAAGGCAGCCTATTCAAGCCAAATAATTCATCAGTTGTCAAGACCAGAAACACTGCCAAACGTGTCCGGCCGGCATTACAATGCGGCAGCTCAGATGAACCTGAGCTTGATTAGCAGTTACGCCTCCGTCGACTGCCTTACAAGGTAGTAGCATACGTACCTCATGTACACAACTACGCCCTTAAAATACCTTGGGCAGCGCCTGGGGCACACTACATAGAAATAGTCTGTAGTTCGGCTTGACCCTATTGGGACTCTAAAACATATCTTCATTTGAAGGTTCATTAAAAGAACCCACCTTATATATGCTCGTGCAGGGCATTCTTTTTCAGAGTTCTCCTTCCTTTTTCACAAGCAGCTATCAAACCCCTCCCCTTCAAGGACGTGTTATAAAGGAGAAACGACGTAGACGTGCAGCAGGGCCTCCATCGAGATTTTTAAATCGTTAATTTTAGGCTCTGTGTAAACCTTTCCATTTATCACTTTTCTTCCCTTTTTCTTTGGCATGTAAAATGCCCAAGATGTTATTGGCATTATCTATAACCATGCGGCTTGCCGTATTAAACGGGATATAAAAGAAGCAGTTTGGTTCCAATTTGTTTGAAGTTTATTTTATTACCATCTGCGTTCTCTCCCTACCTCAGATTGCCACATATGCCTCAAATATGGATTTAATACCAGGGGCTGTATCCGGCCGGGCACACTTCAAAGTCCGAACACCTATATGGAACTATTACGTGTCTCGGGTATTGCGTTATATGCATCGGCTCCGAATCATGTCTTGGGTCTATAGTTAGGTTGTTCGGCTCCTGTGCTTACCACCTTACATTCCATATTGTTCGGCTAAGGTAGTAAAGGGAGAACTCCCACAATTGTATTTCTGGTTCATCAGGTCAAGTACCTCAGTAGATAAAGCCGAAAACTGACTGTCATGATAAGCGAGAGTTGGTCGGCGATTCGACGACTTAGTATTATACTACATATCGTTAGCGATCTAATCCGTGTTACACGAGGGATTGGTCTTCGCCCAGCCACGTAGAGCAAGCGCCATAATCCGGATAGCCGCACACGCGCAAGGGGCCAGTACTTAGCCCCATAGTCAAACTCCTATGGCTAAGTGAAAGAAATAGAGCCGCATAGTCTGATTTCCTGGTTCACTTCACGGACACCTCCTTTACGGACCAAGACATTGGGTAAAGTGTAGTCACACATCATGCCAAATACCCCTGTAGCATCTACATGGGGGCTGAAGCCAATGACTGGAAACTTTCAGATATAAAATAAACATCCGCACAGGAGGAAAAGTCGCTTGAAATATAAGGCGCAAAAATATATACATATCGGTTCATAAGCATAGTTTTTACAATCCGAATGCAATTACTCAAAGGCCACGTCCTTTGAACACTGGCCCTCTATAATACGGGCTCCTTCTAGGACATCATCAAAGTACCTTTCCGGCCTCCGATGATCCTTGCCCTCAGGTGGGCCAGCGGTTGCCTCTTTGGTGGCCTTCATCTTCGCCTAGTGCATCTTGACGCGGGCAAAGGCCATTCTGCACCCTCTATAAAGACCGAATGCTTCACAGCGTCAACCCGCAGCCTCGCATCGACAAGTCGCTTCACCAATCTAAAGTAGCTACTCGGGATTGGCTCAGCAGGCCATAGCCGGACTATCAAGTCCTTCATGGCTGCACCCGCCATGTTGTGCAGCTCGACTAGCTGCTTCAACTGGTCGTTCATAGGTACTGGATGTTCTGGTGCAAGGAATTGCGACTAGAACAGCTTCTTTGTGCTATTCCCCTCCTGGGCTCTGAAGAATTCGGCGGCGGCGGCAATACTCTTCGGGAGATCCGCAAACGTGCCTGGAGAACTCCACAATCGCGTCAGCGACACATATTTCCGACCTCCAAAGATACTCTGCAGAAGAAAGGCCTTACCAGCCGCTATCTGTCGAGCTGTATTGAGCTCGTATGCTTGGTCCGAAGTCTTCTGCTCCCAGTCCTCGCATTTTCGGATGGCGTCTCACAGGTCTTGTTCGACTTCGGCCACCCGTGACTCATGTTGTCGGCGGGAGACCTATTCGACCTCCAGCTCGGCAGCCGCTTTGTCAGAGGCTGCTTTGTTCATCTCGGCCTCCTTCTTGGCCTGTGCAAGAGCGCCTTTGAGGGTCTCGACCTCAGCTGCGCCAACTGTGACATAATCACACCGCACAATGAGTTCATACTCTTACAATCAAACACATCATATTTTGACGTAATAATTCTTTGGAAGTATGCATACCTTGCGTTTCATCAAACCGCTTGTTAACGCAGTCGAGCTCTGCGTCAGCTATTTGAAGCTTCTGATTGAGCTCAGAAACCTCTGTGGCCTGGGCAGATGCCGCTACCAGGGAAGCCTGTTCAAACAAATGGCACAGTATGTTCTATTAGCTGGTACTACGTGGATGCTTTGTCCGATTCTCTTTAGAATCAAACAAATCATCAGGGGCTATTGTCTGTATACATGTTTGTTATCCTATAGAAATAAAACGTAAAGCTCTTTTAGAATATTACATCGCATACCTCAAAGCCTGTCAGTAGGCTGTTGAAGGCTTCATCGGTCCGCTTTTGGCAGAGTAAATCTTTCCCATAACCACACCCATCAGGGTGCGGTGTTCCTCCACGATGGAAGCACCTTTCAGTGCTTCCTCCAGCGTGTTCGGCGCCTCCGGATGAATGCAGGACGCCGTTGGAGCTGATGCTCCTCTCCCTATCATAGGGGGATGCCTTCCCGATTCCGGAGCCATGCTGGCCTCCAGAACGGTGTACGGCGGGAGCTCGGATTGCTTGGGCTCTCCGCCATCGGTTGCCATAGGGACTATTTCCCCTTGACAGACGGTGGCCGAGGTATCGACCTCGGGCACCCTCTCATCCGCCCCACCCCCGCCTCCTCGCGCAGGAGACACCCGCTAGGAAGTCACCTCGGTGTTCCTTGGTATGATGGGAGATTGAGCCTATGGCGGCATGTCACTCTCTGCCATGTCAGTTGGCAGAGAGCTCCCTGACGATAATGGTGTGCTGTGGAGTGTGAGGGGAGGACTGCGAAACAACAAATAGAATTTCTTATGCAATGATAACAAACTGACCAAAGATAACAACAAAAGTCTGAACACTTATGATTCGGCTAGGGGCTTGCTCCTGGGTTGCTTTCGGAAATCAGCTCTGGACTCTGAGTCTGAGCTGTCCGGGAGGTTCAGCTTCCTCCCGGGCGCCCCCCGTCCAACGTCTTCGGGGGCCACCCTCTTCCTCCCCTTTACCTTGAGGGGGGAATCACTTTCCTCCTCCTCCTCCTCTTCCTCTTCGTCATGGGAGGAGTGGGTGTCGGTCTCTCTGGACACAGTATCCGAAGGACCTTTAGGGCGGGGGCCGCTCTTGACCTCCTTGCCCTTCTTCTTGGCCTACTTCTCCGGCGCCTTGTGCGGTGCCGGAACCAGCATCGCCGTCAGTTGGGGCGTGGCTGGGTTTTCGGGCAACGGAGTCGGAGAGTTGATCAGCTCCGCTTTCTTCGTCCAAGCCTGAATGGAACGTAAGAGTTCTAATTCCCGTCATAATTGAAATATGGACATGATACGTATTCGACAAAATTGTGCTTACCTTTGAGGCCGAAGTCATGCTGTCGAAGCCCTTGTCTTCGATCTCCTCTGGCCATTCCTTCTAGGCCTTGAAAATCTACTTCCATATATCTTCGTGCCTAGTGCCGAAGAAGCGCTTCAAGGTCCGTGGCTCCCGCAGATTAAACTCCCATAAGTGGGAGGCCCAGAGTTGGCAGGCAAGGGTGCGGTGGAAGAGCATCACCTGAATCACGTTGGTGAGGTGGGTTCCCTTCGACATCATGCTGGAGATGCAGTTTTTGAGCGTCTTCACCTCCGTCTGAGACCCCCAATCAAGGCCCTTGGTGGTCCATGAGGTGAGCCTCTCTGGGGGTCCGGATCTGAATTCGGGCGTGGCCGCCCACTTGGTATCGCGAGGTTCAGTGATGTAGAACCACTCCTGTTGCCATATCTTGTTGGTCTCCACAAAGGCCCCTTTGGGCTAGGTTGCATTTGGGAGCTTGCTCACCATAGCTCCCCCGCAGTCCTCTGATGGTAGCTGGAACTACATCGGTATTTCCCCAGAGAGGGAGGGATGATGTAGCACAACGATGATAGAGTATTTCCCTCAGTTATGAAACCAAGGTATCGAAGTAGTAGGAGAACCAAGAAACACAACGTAAACAGCCCTTGCACACAAATGACAACACCTCGCAACCCATGAGTTAAAGGGGTTGCCAATCCCTTCCGGGTAATGATGCCAGAAATTGGCGTGTGACGGGAGAAAGTTGTAAATATTGAAAGATCAAACGCCAAATAAAATAAATTGCAGCAAGATATTTTTGGATTTTTGGTTTAATAGATCTGAAAATAAAAGCAACGAAAAAGTGGATCGCAAAGCAAATATATGAGAAATAAGACCCGAGGGTCGTAGGTTTCACTAGTGGCTTCTCTCGAGAAAAATAGCAAACGGTGGGTAAACAAATTACTGTTGGGCAATTGATAAAACATCAAATAATTATGACGATATCTAGGCAATGATCATTACATAGGCATCACGTCCAAGATTATTAGACCGGCTCCTGCCTGCATCTACTACTATTACTCCACACATCGACCGCTATCCAGCATGCATCTAGTGTATTAAGTCATGGAAAAACGGAGTAATGCAATAAGAACGATGACATGTGATACGTCTCCAACGTATCTATAATTTTTGATTGTTCCATGCTATTATACTATCTGTTTTGGATGTTAATGGGCTTATTTATACACTTTTATATTATTTTTGGGACTAACCTACTAACCCAAGGCCCTTGCTATTTTTTTTGCCTATTTCAGTGTTTCACAGAAAAGGAATATCAAATAGAATCCAAACGGAATAAAACCTTCGGGAGAGTTATTTTTGGAACAAACGTGATCCAGGGGACTTGGAGTGGACGTCAAGCAACCAACAAGGAGGCCACGAGGCAGGGGGCGCGCCTACCCCCTGGGCGTGCCCTCCCCCTTGTGGGCCCCTTGTGGCTCCACCGACCTACTTCTTCCTCCTATATATATTCATATACCCCGAAAACATCCAGGAGCACCACGAAACCCTATTTCCACCGCCGCAACCTTCTGTACCCAAGAGATCCCATCTTGGGGCCTTTTCCGAAGCTCCGTCGGAGAGGGAATCGATCACGGAGGGCCTCTACATCAACTCCATGGCCCCTCCGATGATGTGTGAGTAGTTTACCTCAGACCTTCGGGTCCATAGTTATTAGCTAGATGGCTTCTTCTCTCTCTTTGGATCTCAATACAATGTTCTCCTCGATCTTCTTGGAGATCTATTTGATGTAACTCTTTTTGCGGTGTGTTTGTCGAGATCCGATGAATTGTGGGTTTATGATCAAGTATATCTATGAACAATATTTGATTCTTCTCTGAAATCTTTTATGTATGATTGGTTATCTTTGCAAGTCTCTTCAAATTATCAGTTTGCTTTGGCCTACTAGATTGATCTTTCTTGCAATGGGAGAAGTGCTTAGCTTTGGGTTCAATCTAGCGGTGTCCTTTCCCAGTGACAGCAGGGGCAGCAAGGCACATATTGTATTGTTGCCATTGAGGATAAAAATATGGGGTTTATATCATATTGCTTGAGTTTATCCCCCTCTACATCATGTCATCTTGCCTAATGCGTTACTCTGTTCTTATGAACTTAATACTCTAGATGCATGCTAGATAGCGGTCAATGTGTGGAGTAATAGTAGTAGATGCAGAATCGTTTCGGTCTACTTGTCGCGGACGTGATGCCTATATACATGATCATGCCTAGATATTCTCATAATTATGCACTTTTCTATCAAGTGCTCGATAGTAATTTGTTCACCCACCATAATACTTATGCTATCTTGAGATAAGACACTAGTGAAACCTATGGCCCCCGAGTCTATCTCTTATCATATAACTTTCCATTCTATTTTATTTTGCAATCTTTACTTTCAATCTATATCATAAAAATACCAAAAATATTTGTCTTATTATTATTATCTCTATCAGATCTGACTCTCGTAAGTGACCGTGAAGGGATTGATAACCCCTTTATCCCTTGGTTGCGAGGTTCTTATTTTTTTGCGTAGGTACGAGGGACTTGCGTGTAGTCTCCTACTGGATTGATACCTTAGTTCTCAAAAACTAAGGGAAATAATTACGCTACTTTGCTGCATCACCCTTTCCTCTTCAAGGGAAAACCAACGCAGTGCTCAAGAGGTAGCAAGAAGGATTTCTGGCACCATTGCCGGGGAGATCTACCACAAGTCAAGACATACCAAGTACCCATCACAAACTCTTATCCCTCGCATTACATTATTTGCCATTTGCCTCTCGTTTTCCTCTCCCCCTCTTCACCTTTTCCTTTTCCTTCTCTTCCCCTTCTTCCCGTATGTCTTTTTGTTTGTGTTTCCACGTGCCTTCTATTTGCTTGCATATTTGCTCGCTAAAAATCTATTGATATGGATCCACTTAAAGTGTTCTATTTGGATCATCTTCGGTCCTTATGCGCTTGTGCTGAAACCCCAACTAGCCTAGTTGATGGGAAATATTTAGATGAGCATGCTCGTTTTGTGCGTCACCGTTTGTCTGAAAAAGGGAAACTCTTATGGGATCGAATAAACAGATTGCTATGTTATGCTTGGAATCTTTGTGAAATTTTTGATTTTACTTGTTGCTCTAAGAACCCTAAAAAACACCTTCCCTACCTATGTGAGTTTAATGAAAATGAAATCTTATCTTCTTATGCAAAGGGTGTTTATAGTTACTATGATATCGAACAAATTGAAGAATTTGTTGCTTTTAAGGGTGCTTGTCGGCGTCAAAACCGGCGGATCTTGCGTAGGGGGTCCCGAACTGTGCGTCTAAGGCGGATGGTAACAGGAGGCAGGGAACTTGATGTTTTACCCAGGTTCGGGCCCTCTTGATGGAGGTAAAACCCTACGTCATGCTTGATTTATTCTTGATGATATGAGTATTACAAGAGTTGATCTACCACGAGATCAGAGAGGCTAAACCCTAGAAGCTAACCTATGGTATGATTGTCTGTTGTCCTATGGACTAAAACCCTCCGGTTTATATAGACACCGGAGGGGGCAAGGGTTACACAAGGTCGGTTACAAAGGAGGAGATATACATATCTGTATTGCCTAGCTTGCCTTTCAGGCCAAGTAGAGTCCCATCCGGACACGAAACGAAGTCTTCAATCTTGTATCTTCATAGTCCAACAGTCCGGCCAAAGGATATAGTCTGGCTGTCCTGAGACCCCCTAATCTAGGACTCCCTCAGTAGCCCCTGAACCAGGCTTCAATGACGATGAGTCCAGCGCGCAGTGTTGTCTTCGGCATTGCAAGGCGGGTTCCTCCTCCGAATACACCATAGAAGAATTTGAATACAAGGATAGTGTCCGACCCTGCAAAATAAGTTCCACATACCACCATAGAGAGAATAATATTTCCACAAATCTAATCTGCTGACACGTTTTGGCAACATGACATTATGCCATGGCCCAATGATTATTCGAACCATTTCCTTTAACTAGCCCCACACAAAATGCGAGGCAGTTCCTTGACACGTCTTGTCAAAGCAGAGATCGTGTCCCCCCCCTATTACGGGATTCTCATCAATACGGGCGTGGGTAACCCAACCGCGCCATTGATTACGGCGCTTGGGGGATAAGCGAGTTTTACCAGGCTAGTGGGGGCGCATAGTTTCGGCCGCCCTTATAAAGGGATAAGGTTTAACCTTTTTCTACCCACGCCTTCTTCCTCCTTGCTCATCCATTCTTGCGCACTCGAGCTCCAATGCCCAAGTCAACATCCTTCTCCTCAACCTTCTCCAAACATGTCCGGAGCGGGAGGCAAGTGGATGGCGTCCTCCGTCACGGAAGGACACATCAAAAAGCTACGCGGGGCCAGATACCTAGCCGCGAATATCGCGCATCGGCTGCCTGCTGCGGGGAAGATCGTCCCTACCCCGGAACCTCACGAGAGGGTAGTTTTCCTCCACCACTTCCTCCACGGACTGGGGTTTCCCCTCCATCCATTCGTCCGCGGTCTCATGTTCTACTACGGGCTGGACTTTCATGATCTAGCCCCGAACTTCATCCTCAACATTTCGGCGTTCATCGTCGTGTGTGAGGCTTTCCTCCGCATCCGGGCCCACTTCGTCCTGTGGCTGAAGACCTTCAATATCAAGCCGAAGGTGGTGGGAGGCCAACAAGCAGAATGCGGCGGAGCCATGGTGGGCAAGATGCCCAATGTTATATGGCTTGAAGGCTCCTTCGTGGAGACCATAAAGGGGTGGCAATCGGCGTGGTTCTACATCACCGAGCCGCGCGACACCAACTGGGTGGAGGCCCCCGAGTTTCGATCCGGAATCCCCACGCGGCTCACCTCCTGGAAAGAGAAGGGCCTATCCTGGGGTTCATCGGTGGAGCTGGACGGACTCCAGAAATGTATCCGGAATATGGCAAGCAAGAAGCTCAAGCTTGTCAACATAGTCCAAGTCATGCTTATTCGCCGGATCCTCCCGTGTCAACAACGGGATTTCAACTTGTGGGAGTTCGACCTAGCCCAGCACCAGACTCTGAGCAAGCTCTTCGACACAATGCACAAGGACGTCTGGAGGGTGCTGTTCAAGGGCGCCGAGGTCCCTCCCTCTCTCACCGAGGACCGCGGGCTAAGCACGAAGCGCCGAGCGCATTCGGTGAGTTCTATACATCCGACAGGATATTTATTTCCCCTAGCTTAACCATGTGTGGGGTCTGAGCTCCATGCCTTTGACAGGACTGGGTGGAGACGTCGGGGCAGATTAACTGTTCGGCCCCTCTGCCCGAAGACACTGCGGACGCTCTCCTGATGGAGATGCTGACTCCCGCTCCTTACAAGGTGCCGGAGAAGACCAAGAAGGCCAAGGGAACCTGAAAGAGTTCCCGACGCCAGGTGTTATCGGACTCATTGTGCGATAACTCCGTGACGCACTCCTCCCCCGAAGACGAGGAGGAAGATGAAGATGCTCCCCCTTCAGTCGGGGGAGACAAGAAAAGGAAGGCCGCCCCGACCGGGGGGCGAAGGGTCCAAGAAGGGGAGGACCCTCCTTCCGGACTACTCCACCACCGCTGCTGAAGGCGAAGACGAGGGGCTGCTCAGGGCAAAGCCCCTGGTGAAGTCGTAAGTATTTGAATACTAGAGTAACTCATAGCATACCTTTGTCGCACTGCTTCTCCTAACGCCGAATCATGATTATGTAGACCGCCACGAGCCCGTATCGACGTATCCTCGTCGGACGACTCCCTGGGCTCGTCGGATATGGATAGCGATCCACTTCCTACCGCCACCTCCCCTTGCCCTACGGACAACGCCGAGGTATTGTCTCAAGAGGCACCGGGTCGAGGGGAGACAGTCCCGGAGGCGCCTCAAGGCGACCTTCCGGACTCCGGGAGCAGAGGGAGCAAGGCTCCTGAGGGCTCCGAGTTCGGCCCTCAGCCGAACACCGCGCGGGAACCCCCAGTGGTTCCGGACTCGGGCACGCGGCCTCCTTCCAAAAGGGGCAAGACGCCTATGCCGGTGACCTCTGTCCATCCAGAGGCACCGGACAATCTGCTAGGAGTGCTTCGCAGCACTTCCATCGATGAAGAGCACCGCACTATTATGAGTGCGGTGGTCCAGAAGGTTCTGTCCGCCAAGAGCGGACTGACTGAAGCCTGTGCCAGCCTTCTAATAGGCTTTGAGGTAAGTTTTTGAAATATAGGAAAAATATTACCGCATAGACAGTAGCCCCTGATGCTCCGTTCGGTGTTCACAAAGAAAAGCTGAACAGAGGATCAAACAATATCGCAGGAGTCTAATATAAGTATGTCTATATGCGTATGCAGGCTTCGCTGCTGGCCTCTGCCGCACTGACTGCGGAGGTCGCCGCACTGAAGCAGGACCTCAAAGGGTCCAAGGAAGAGCTCGGCCTTGCCAAGAGGCAGCTCGAGGAGGACAAAGGTAAGTAGTACCTAGTCTATGGATATATATAAAAAGAATGCGATTGCAAAATGACAGGATCATCGTAAATTTGCCAGGGGCCATGACCGAGGTGGCGACCCTGAAGCAAGCGCTATCCGAGGCCGAAAACAAAACGGCCAAGGAGCGCACCGAGCGGGAAAGGCAGGAGGCTCGTGTCGGATTTCGGGTTCCGGCAGACCCTTGAGGTTCGAACACTGGGGTGCGCGCGGAGATTTCGCCTTCTACCTACCTGCACCCCTCCTCCTCGCTAAGATCTAAGCTATGGAAAGAACAACACAAGAGACACAGGGTTTATACTGGTTCGGGCCATCGTTGTGGTGTAATACCCTACTCCAGTGCGTGGTGTGGTGGATTGCCTCTTGGGCTGATGATGATGAACAATACAAGGAAAAACAGCCTCGCGAGGGTCTGTTCTTGGCTGGGGGGATGAACTGCTAGGAGGAGTTCAGTCACCCGTCTCTCTCTCTCTCCCTCTCTTCTCGATTCTCTCTCCGATTCTGATCTCGATCCCACTCCGGTTTCGATCCCGATCCCTCTACCCTGGGGGTGGCTAGTCCTATTTATAGGCAAAGGCCATGGGCCTCTTCCCAAATATTGAGCGGGAAGGGCGCCAACAATTGGCCATTCTAAAGGGGAACATCTGGTACACTTATCCTGACTAAAGTTGGTCCTCGCGCTGCCAAAGGCTCTGGTGGTGACGCTGGCTTGGGCTCCACAATGACTTCCTCCCTGCCGTTGGACTGGTCTTGGTCTCGTTGCACCGAAACGGGTGCCTTTGCTTGATGCTCTCGCCTGCGCTTGCTCCCTTTGCACCAAAGAGGAAAGGAGGACACTGCGCGGGCTGGTGCCCGCCTGGCACCCTTGGTCGTCATGGCTTGCGTCACGGGCACCTCGTGAGGTACCCCGCCTTGATCTCTCCGCCTCCTCGCGAGCCAGCCTGATGAGGCCGTGCCTGAGGAAGCTCCGTGTCGTCCGCCCTGCGAGGCTTGGCCCCTCGCGAGGGTCTTGGGTCTGTGTTGATGAAGATGGGCCGTGCTGGGCCCCCTTTGAGCCACGCCGCAGGCCGCAGGTAGGCAAGTCTGGGGACCCCCGTTCCCAGAACGCCGACAGTAGCCCCCGGGCCCAAGGCGCGCCCGGACTTGGCCGTGCAGGGAGGCGAAAGGGCAAGGGTGAAGCGCCACGGGCCCTAACAGCCTGCGGCCTTGGGCGCCGCGTGGCGGTTGATTGGGCGTGGGCGGCACTGTTCCCCCACGCCCCCCTTATTTTGCGCCATACTAGGCAGACTCGTAGTCGTACACAGCCGCTCCCCTTTCTGTCGCTCGAGCACCCTCTGTCCTTCCTCCACTCGAACTCCAGCTTCTGTTTTCAACCCAATCTCGAACCTTCCCCCCCCCTTCCCATCGCCATGGCTCCGACGAAGAAGGGAAGAGGGAAGAAACCCATGCCTCCGCCTTGCTCGCCGCCGTTGGCGGCCCCCGCCGAGGGCTTGGGCAAGGTCAGCTCGGCTCTGGCCACTATCTTCAACGAACGCGGGAGGACGACGGCCTGGCCCGCGTCTCACTTCTCCATCGACAGGATAGTCACCGAGGTCCAGTATTTCGCCGACGCCCTGTGGGCGGGTCTGGTTCCCCCCTTTTCTGATTTCTTTAATGCCGTGCTTTCCCACTATCAGATCCACATGATGCATCTGGGTCCTGAATCCATCACCCTTCTTTCAGTCTTCGCCTTTGTTTGCGAGGCAATGATGGGCATCCTTCCTTTGATTGCCTTGCTGCGCCACTTCTTCTCTCTGCGTCTTGTCGACCCTACCCAATGCTGGGCGTGCGTTAGCTTCGTTGCCGCGTCTGAGACAACGGCCTCAGGGATTGACTTCAGGCTCCCTCTGCCCGTGGCTGGGTTCCGCGAGCGGTGGCTGTATGTGGATGCAGGGGTGCCCAGCCCCCTGCCATCGGAGCCAACTTTGCCTGCTATCCCCAATTCGGGCTGGGGCCAGGAGATGCTTGAGAGCCCCCGGCTCGTCTTCGTCTGGCACCGCTTCGCGTTCTTGAGGTCGCTTGGCGTGACAGCACCCAAGGTGGTGAAGGAGTTCCTGCTTCGCCGCATTGCTCCTCTCCAATGCCACTCCCGCCAGATGTTGGCCTTCAGCGGGCGTGATGATCGTATGAGGCTCCAGGAAGAGGACCTGACACCTGAAGTGCTGAGGACAGTGCTCTTGATCCAGACTGGGGACCCCAACCCTGGCAGCATCCAGCAGGGAGGGGCCTTGCTGTACCTCTTCCAGAACAGGGGCGATTTTGTGAATCAGATGCCTATCTTTGATGAGTGGCGGCCGCGCCCCGCCGGCCTCTGGGGGTCTCGCGAGAACCCAGTGACGGTGACTACCCTTCCAGTCGGCCAAGGCGACTCTTCCTCAAGTGGCGGAGCAGGGAGGCATGAGGCGCCAGAGGCCGAGGGGGCTCCCGGCGGGGTGACAGCGCCGGGCGATGCTCATGAGGGAGCAGCTCTTGGGGCTCGTGCCGCTGAGGCTGAGGGTGGCAAGAAGCTGCCCTCAGCGCCTGCGACTGAGGCCCCTGAGGCTCCAGCCGCTTCTCTTGGCGAGGCGATTGGCAGCGCGCATCAGGCAGGCGCCCCTAACGCGGATCGCCTTGACGCTCCGTCTTCATCGCAGGTTGATCCCTGCGCTCAACTCTTGGGCCGCTTCCGCGTGGACTGAGGCCCTTCAGAAGAGAAGGGAGGCCCTGGGCGACGATTACCCTTGTCGCCTGCTGAAGCGTAGGAAGTACTTCGCCATTGATGAGTAAGCCTTCTCCTTTCCCAGCTCCCGATCCTTCTGTTGCTTTTACTGTTCCTTGCTCCGCAGGCCCCTTCCAGCCGAGCTCGCGGAGATGGCTGAGGTGCCGTCCCCCTTGGCTTCGCCCCCTCCACCGTCTTCAAGTGCTCCGAGCAGCAGAGCCCTTGTGGTGAGGGCGATCGGAGAGGCGAACCGTCCCGAGGCGCATCGTGGCCCTGCGCACCTCGCGATCCTCCTTCGCGGGCCTTCTCGTGGCATAGCCAGCCTGTCGTGGGCTTCTCACCTGGTCGTGGACTGCGATTGGCTGAGGCGCTCCCTGCGCTCTTCATCTAGGGACGAGCTGGCCCTAGGCCAGGCTTCTGGCATGGCGTGCCCGGCCGTCGCGAGGGTGCCAGCCCCCAGCCCCCTTCCCGGAGGGGGAGTGCTGATTCGTGGCCCCCGGCGCTTGCTTGGGGCAGATGATGGTGTGGAAGACGTGCTCGAGCGCGCCTGGGAGCGTCGGGCTCTTCGCCAAGGATTCCTTCGAAGGGCGGCTAACGCAGTGAGCCTGCTTGGTGAGGAGCTTGCTGATGAAGACGCGCGCCTTGAGGCCGAGGGCCTGCGCCTGGCTGCAGAGAGGCGCGAGCTGGAGGGCACCATCGCCCTTGCGCGCCATCAGCGCGATCTTGACGACGCAGAGGCCAAGGCGTCGCTGGTGGCCTCTCGGGAGGCCCGATCTTGTGCCGCTGAGGAGGCTGGGAAGCTGACCGACGGCGAGAGGCGGCGGAGGAGCGGGCTCGGGAGCTCCTAGCCTGGTGCCACTCACTGGAGGAGCAAGTGGAGCTGCGCGAGGCAGCCCTCGCGTCAATGAAGGTGGCCTCTGGTGACCCAGCAGAGTTCCAGAAGCATGAGGAGGCGCTGACGCTGGAAGCCGCCGAACGTACCCACGAGTACGAGCGTCTGGAGACGAGGGAGCGCTTGGTGACGCAGGCGGAGGATGATGTCGCTGCACGAGAAGCCCGTGTCCTGGAGGAGGTCGGACGTCGGGTGGCGATGGCGTGCTTGAACCTCGAGCACGAGTTCGAGGAGAAGCTGGGGTTGATCCTGGCCAAGGCTGAAGGTAGGACTGCTGCCTTGAGGGCCAAGCTAGAGGAAGCGACGTGGCGGGCCGATGCTTTTCGGGCCGTCCTTGAGGTAGCGCAAGGGGAGTCAACCACCTCCCAGGCCGAGGTGCTCCTTCTTCGCCAGCAGGTGGAGGAGGCTGAGGTCGTCGGCGCCAGAATGCGGACGAGATACATCAGCGGCGGATCCTGGAGCATGAGCACGGCCCCATGCTCACCACGCTCTGGGAGAGAGCCAACACAGCCTTGGGCAACATCTGCGGGGCGGCTGTTGGCGAACCGCACGCAGTCAACTACGCCGGCAACCTTCAGTTCTTCACCGACGTGGTGACGCAGCTGGAGGCGCGGTCGGTCAGGGCTGACAGGTTGGTGGAGGAGAGGAGCCACGCCCTGCTCGGGCGCGCCTTTTCTCGCATCTTCAGCCATCTCCGGAACATGGATCCCCACTTCGATTTTGACGCCGCCATCGCCCCAGTCCCCCAGGCCGTCCGAGACGACCTGGCGCACTGGGTGGAAGACAATGTGGATGCTCTTGTCAGGGCCTTCTCTTCAGAACGACGGCGTGATCATGGCTGCTGATGAGGGCGGTGTGCTGAACGGCCCTGCCGCCGCTGGTGGCGACGCAGGCAGCGATGGCGAGTCCAGCGACGCCAGCAACGGTTCGGGTGGTGCTCCTGAGGACGCATTGGGGGATTTATCCGACTGATTGTGCATCGTTCCTGCTTCCTTACCTTGCATGAATAGAACTCAGGTTTTGGCCTGATGGCTGTGAGAGCATTTTGGAGGGGGGGCCCTCATGTAAAACTTGTGTTCATCGTATTAGTAGATGTTACACTGCCCATGCGCCCGCGCCAAGTGGTTGGCTTAAGCGACACGCTGGTCGGCTAGTTTACCTTTGTCCCGTGCTGGCCCTGAGGTAGCCTATGGGAGGCTGTGGTGTCCCGAGTGTTCCCTGATCGAATCCGTAGGATCTGAAGTAAAAAACCCTCCTGAGAGGACGCGGTGGCGGCAGTCTGGGCTGCGCGCAAGCTGGGCCTGACCCGGCTCGCGAGGGGCTCACGAGGGGAGGCAGCTGAGGCGAAGTGGTAATCAAAATGCGAGAAATTGCTCGAACGAGACTAAGCACCCCTTCCCCGAACACACGCAAATCTCAAATTCGAATCCAACTTAAATCCAGCGGGGGAAAGTGACAACCAAAGGGAAAAGCAATGAAGCAGACAAAAGGCCGCGTCCGGCACCTAATCTAGTCTTGGACGTCTTCTCACCAGCGCGGAGCTAAGTGCTGCCACTGGGCGTGGGAGGGAGCCCCAGGGCCTAAGGCCGGCACCCCTGAGACTCCGGGGCGTGTACAGCCCCACTCATTATTACGTGAGAGTGTCACGGGGCGGCGAGCTTCACAGGCACTGGGCCTTCTTCACAGGTACCGGCCTTGCTTCATATCGCCAGACGAGGGGCCCGCCTTGCGCCAGACTCTAGTGCCATCAACAATGACCAGAAACCAGGACGCCGCCGATGGGGTAGAGCGGTCGCCAGCGGTTCCCCCAATGACCACGGGTCCTCCGCCAGGGGCAGGCCCTGAGGCACCTCCCTAGCAGAGGGACTACCTCCTGAGAACACCTTGCTCCGAACGTCGCGGTGGTGATGTCAGATCTCGGCCCCTCTCCTGCAGCCCCCTGCGCCCTCCTCCCGAGGGGTAGGAGACTGTGGGAGCGGGGCAGCTGCTCGCTGTGGCGACCTGCACCTCCTGTGATCCATGATTAGCGTATGACTGCTCCTGAGGAATTAGCGGTACCCGATAATCGTTGCCTCTAGCATGGCCAGTGGGACCGTCCTGGGGCTCCCGGAAGGGCTCAGCTTCTGGCACCTCGTCCCCCCAGCTTGGGCTGAGGAGCGAGCCTTGTTCGCCCTCGTGAGGGTGCCCTTGGTCCATCATGAGGGGCACGTATTCTTCTGGCGCCGTCATCCCGAAGGCCACGCCATAGTGCTCCGCGTGCCACGCAGTCCTGCTTGACGCGCCCACCGTGGGGTGGTAGCGCGGCTGCCCACTGGGGCTGTGGGTCGCGTCGAGTCCTTCTTCGCGGACCGGGAGCGGGGGTAACGCCGCCGCCGGTCCGGTGCCGACAGCTTCGCTGGCGTTGGAGTAGCCTTGGAGCCCGCGGGCGTGCGCGGAGCCCCCGCGCGGGCCGCCCTGGGCTTGAGATGGGAGCTGGGTGCAGAAGGGGTGAGCCCCCGAGGCGGCGAAGCCCAGGAGCTCTGCCACCCGCTCCAGCAGCACGTCACGGCCGCCCTCCAGCAGCCTGCACTGCAGCAGCTCTCGGGCGACCGTGAGCGCGGCCCTCGAGTTCGCCTGCTCCCGGCGGGTGTACGGTGTCGTGGTCGCGGCCTGATTGGAGGCCCTTGCTGCCGACCGCGCCTGCCGCGGTGTGGGAGCTATCGAAGTTTGTCCGCGTCGCCCGCGGCCCGCAGCACCCTACGGACCGCGAGCTGCCTCGAGCATGGGGTCGCCCTAGGCGAGCGGCTCTGCGCGGGCGGGCCACGCCGCCCATGGATCTGGGTTGCCCGCCTGGTCGCCGGACATGGTGATGACGACGCGACGGGACACAAAGCGGTAGAAGGTGGATTCTGGCGCACCCCTACCTGGCGCGCCAAATGTCGGATTTCGGGTTCCAGCAGACCCTTGAGGTTCGAACACTGGGGTGCGCGCGGAGATTTCGCCTTCTACCTACCTGCACCCCTCCGCCTCGCTCAGATCTAAGCTATGGAAAGAACAGCACAAGAGACACAGGGTTTATACTGGTTCGGGCCACCGTTGTGGTGTAATACCCTACTCCAGTGCGTGGTGTGGTGGATTGCCTCTTGGGCTGATGATGATGAACAATACAAGGAAAAACAGCCTCCCGAGGGTCTGTTCTTGGCTGGGGGGATGAACTGCTAGGAGGAGTTCAGTCACCCTTCTCTCTCTCTCTCTCTCTTCTCGATTCTCTCTCCAATTCCGATCTCGATCCCACTCCGGTTTCGATCCCGATCCCTCTACCCTGGGGGTGGCTAGTCCTATTTATAGGCAAAGGCCCTGGGCCTCTTCCCAAATATTGAGCGGGAAGGGCGCCAACAATTGGCCATTTTAAAGGGGAACATCTGGTACACTTATCCTGACTAAAGTTGGTCCTCGCCTGCCAAAGGCTCTGGTGGTGACGCTGGCTTGGGCTCCACAATGACTTCCTCCCTGCCGTTGGACTGGTCTTGGTCTCGTTGCACCGAAACGGGTGCCTTTTCTTGATGCTCTTGCCTGCGCTTGCTCCCTTTGCACCAAAGAGGAAAGGAGGACACTGCGCGGGCTGGCGCCCGCCTGGCACCCTTGGTCGTCATGGCTTGCGTCACGGGCACCTCGTGAGGTACCCCGCCTTGATCTCTCCGCCTCCTCGCGAGCCAGCCTGATGAGGCCGTGCCTGAGGAAGCTCCGTGTCGTCCTCCCCGCGAGGCTTGGCCCCTCGCGAGGGTCTTGGGTCTGTGTTGATGAAGATGGGCCGTGTTGGGCGCCCTTTGAGCCACGCCGCAGGCAGGCAAGTCTGGGGACCCCCATTCCCAGAACGCCGACAGCTCGGGTGGGCGAGGTGCAGCAAGAGCTCCACGCTCTCGTAACGAAGCACGAGGCGTTGGAGCTTGACTTGAAGACGCGAGAGTCTGAGCTTGCCGCGGCCCTCGAGAGCGCAAAGAATGCCAGGGCCGAAGCCCAAAAGACCCTCCAGGATATTGATGCGATGAAGAAGATAGCGGTGTGTAAGGCATTCTATATGCAAAGCAAGCATGCGAAAGTAAATTACTTGTTACTTACCCGAATCTGGAGCTCTCCAGGAGCATTCGCAGATTTGCCCCGCAGCGTGTCGGATGCCGCACAGTTTTACCAGGTCGAGGAGGGAAGCTCAACGGAGAAGCTGTTCTAGTCTCAGTATACTGGGACCGAACACCCGATGCCTCTGAGCGACCAGCTGAAGCAACTGGTCGAGCAGCATAAGGCGGCCGAACAGGCCATGAAGGGCTTTATAGTCCGGATGTGGCCTGGCGACGCCCTTTGTGATGGCCTAGCTTATTAGGGATGATAGACTACTCATATCAATAAGGAATTCCTTCTTTTCCGGGAGCCCATTCGGACAGAACTCCAAAGTTAAGCGTGCTCAGCTTGGAGTAGTGTCGGGATGGGTGACCGACCAGGAAGTTGCTCCCGGGTGCGCACGAGTGAGGACAAAGTGCGCAGAAAATACTAGTATTGATCTGTGGGGCCAGTCTAGATGCCGCCAGGAGTAATGACCACCGACGGGTGTGTCTGGGGCGTTACAAGTTGGTATCAGAGCCGACCCTCGCGGTTACACGGATGTTTGCGGACAGGTGCGCGATCATGTTGTTCATGACATTTGTGACCCTCCGTGGCACACGACATGGTACATGTACCAGACTAGATGCACAGACGTATGTGCCAAGAGGGAACGTTCCTGTGGCCCGACGAGGACGTCGGTTCCTCTTAGTGGGGGTGTATGTGATGGCTTGGCTTATTAGGGATGATAGACTACTCATATCAATAAGGAATTCCTTCTTTTCTGGGAGCCCATTCGGACAGAACTCCAAACTTAAGCATGCTCAGCTTGGAGTAGTGTCAGGATGGGTGACCGACCGGGAAGTTGCTCCCGGGTGCGCACGAGTGAGGACAAAGTGCGCAGAAAAGACTAGTATTGATCTGTGGGGCCAGTCTAGATCCCGCCAGGAGTAACAACCACCAGCGGGTGTGTCCGGGGCGTTACACCCTTCCCAACAGCTACTTCGGCCTGGTGAGGCGGCTTATGGATGCCTGCCCACGGCTGGAAGTTATCAAGCGGTCTGTCTGCATCGAAGGTGCACGCCGGGCTTTCACCCGTGTGAAGGTGCAATGGGCCAAGATGGACGCCGTGAAGCTGGTGAAGGAAGGGCCGCCGGAGGGCAAGGAGCATCGCCACCCCGATATGTACTATGAGGGTGTCCTGAAGGGTGCCCGTCTTGTAGCGGACGAGTGTGCAAAAGATGTAATGTTTGAATGAACTTGCTCGTGTAATCCTGTATTATGAAAAACTTGTTCATATGCGATATGCAACGCTTGTCTGAATTTAAAATATTACCTTCTGTTCGGCTGTTTATCAAATCTGAGAGATGGCTAGTCATCGGCTTCTGCCCCCCACGCCACGAGTGCTGGAGTGTTCGGGATAAACCTGAGCACTCTTGTTCCCATTGTTGGGTCCTTCGAGGGAGGTGCTCAGCACAACGAACAAGGCAATCGGACTATAATGCGTTATCACTCTCACTTAGCCATAGAATTCTATAATTTTAAATTTCGGCGAAGCCCCCAGTATTCGGAAGGCCGAATTTGGGGTGCGATACACGCCTTAAGCCGGACAGGGCCGACTCCTCGCTCTAAGCGGCATAAGTCTTTAGGGACTCGAAACCTCTCGAACAGCGACCAGTCTCTCGCCTTATCATGACAGTCAGTTTTAGCTTTCTCTACTGAGGTGCTTAGCCCAGCAGAACCGGGGCACGATCACAGTAGTTCTCCCAGTGCTACCTTAGCCGATATAGAGGAACGTAAGGTACCAAAACATGGGAGCCGGGCAAACCCAACTATTGACCCAAGACATGATTCGGAGCTGATGCATATAATGCTATAAGTTCGGGGTGCCGCACTGTTGAAAGTGTTTGAATTTCTCACGCCGTATTATGGGGTATGGTTAAGCCCCTAGCGTATTGGCCGTACCAGAGTGTATGGGTGCTAGATGTTGTGAATGAACATATATATAAAAAGGAAGAATGCAATAATAGTCTTAATGCTATGCATTGTTTATTCAAAAAGGTGCGTTAAAGCGGAATGATACAAGTAGCGATAAGCAAAAAGTAGGATTGTTTGACATGTCCCTTCCAAGGGCAAGATGAGCAATAGTATTAAAGCAAATATTTCACTCGTTATCGTAATCCACCTGGGGGATTTCCGTGGTGTGACGTAGCTTTCTGCCTCCTTGGTTGCTGCATCATGTGTTCGGCAATCATGCTGCCGGACAGGGTTTCCAGAGATTAAAGTCCTGAAAGAGAAAAATAACAAAGCGGGAAGCCCCTAGTGCGGTTTAAGCCGCGACTTGGAGCGTGCCGCAGTCGTGCCCCCCTCCCCGCCTGTGCCCATGGTATTTTTAATGCGTAATTATGTACGCGTGGCCGCATTGCTATGCGAGCTCGGAACGTACCAGGCGGTCCTGTTGCCGATTACTCTGGGCACGCTTGAAGGTGTCCGGGTCCTTAATCGCCGAACTAGTGGATTGCCTTAAGAGGCTGCTTTGCGCTTCTGCTGCGAGGGCTGCAGTGTGCTCCTCCGTGCAGAGAGAGCGCTCTGTGTTTCCATTGACTGTGATGACCCCCCGAGGTCCTGGCATCTTGAGCTTGAGATATGCATAATGCGGTACCGCATTGAATCTTGCAAATGTGGTTCGCACGAGCAGTGCATGGTAGCCACTGCGGAACGGGACTATGTCGAAGATTAACTCTTCGCTTCAGAAGTTATCCGGAGATCCAAAGACCACTTCCAGTGTTACTGAGCCTGGGCAATGGGCCTCTACACCTGTTATGACGCCTTTAAAGGTCGTTTTAGTGGGTTTGATCCTTGAGGGGTCTATACCCATTTTGCACACTGTGTCCTGATAAAGCAGGTTCAGGCTGCTGCCGCCATCCATAAGGACTCGAGTGAGGTGAAATCCATCAATGTTTGGTTCTAAGACCAATGCGGCGAATCCGCCATGACGGATACTAGTCGGGTGGTCCCTGCGGTCAAAGGTGATCGGACAGGAAGACCATGGGTTGAACTTTGGGCCGACTGGCTCCAACGCAAATACGTCTCTGAGCGCATGCTTCCGCTCCCTCTTGGGGATGTGGGTTGCGTATATCATGTTCACCGTCCGCACTTGTGGGAGGAACCTCTTCTGTCCTCCGGTGTTCGGCTGCCGGGGCTCCTCCTTGTCATCGCTATGTGACCCCTTATCTTTGTTTTCGGCATTTATCTTGCCGGCCTGCTTGAACACCCAACAATCCCTGTTGATGTGGTTGGCTGGCTTGTCGGGGGTGCCGTGTATTTGGCACGAGCGATCGAGTATACGGTCCAAACTGGACGGGCCCGGAGTGCTTCTTTTGAATGGCTTTTTCCGCTAACCGGGTTTAGAGCCTTTGAATCCGGCATTGACTGCCGTATCCTCAGTATTGTCGTTGTTAATGCGGCGCTTATGTTTGTTGCGACATAATCTGCCATTGCCATCCTTGGTATCCGAAGTACCATGGTTCTTTGATATGTTATTGCTGCGAGCCAGCCAGCTGTCTTATCCCGCACAAAAGCGGGTCATGATTGTCGTGAGGGCTGCCATAGATTTCGGCTTTTCCTGGCCAAGGTGTCGGGCGAGCCATTAATCGTGGATGTTGTGCTTGAAAGCTGCTAGGGCCTCTGCATCCGGACAGTCGACGATTTGATTTTTATTCATTAGGAACCGTGTCCAGAATTGCCTGGCCGATTCCTCTGGCTGCTGAATTATGTGGCTCAAGTCATCGGCATCTAGTGGTCGCACATAAGTGCCCTGAAAGTTGTCGAGGAATGCGGCTTCCAGATCTTCCCAACAACCGATGGACTCTGCTGGCAAGCTATTGAGCCAATGCCGAGCTGGTCCTTTGAGTTTGAGTGGGAGGTATTTGATGGCGTGTAGGTCATCACCGCGGGCCATGTGGATGTGCAGGAGGAAATCCTCGATCCATACCGCGGGATCTGTTGTGCCGTCATATGATTCTATATTTACGGGTTTGAAACCCTCTGGGATTTGATGATCCATTACTTCATCTGTGAAGCATAAGGGGTGTGTGGTGCCTCTGTACTGGGCTATGTCGCGATGCAGCTCGAATGAGTCTTGCCCGCTGTGTTCGGCCCGGCCGGGCTTACTTTTACTGTATCCGGCGTGACGATTATCGTCTTGCATAGTGGCGCACCCTCGTGATCCGTAGATCGATATTGCATGTTTTGCTTTGTCCTCCAATACGTCTCGTAGGTCTGGCGTATTTCCCCATGCCTTTTTATTTGAATGGCGTCGGGGTGCGGGCTGAGCTTTTGGCTGGAATGTCTCTGTCGCGGCCACGAGGTGGCCGATCAGCCGCGCCATACGCCGGGGTTGTAGGTTTTGGTGCTTCCTCCTCCAGTCGGGGTAGCAACCTGCACTTTGGGTAACTCTTGGAGGGGCGTTCGAGTTTGTATTCCTCGGCCGCCATGACTTCAGTCCATCTGTCAGCTAGCAAATCTTGATCAGCTTGAAGCTGCTGCTGCTTTTTCTTAAGGCTATTTGCCGTGGCTATAAGCCGGCGCTTGAAGTGCTCTTGTTCGACGGGATCCTCAGGCATGACAAATTCGTCATCGTCGAGGCTTGTCTCGTCTTCCGAGGGAGGTATGTAATTATCATCCTCCGCCTCTCCATCTGCCGCTCTCTCCTCCTGCCCTAAATCTTGCTAGAGGGGATGGTTGTTGTCTTCGGCACTGTCCGGAGTGCTATTATCTCCGGTGCCGGTATCACCACTTTTGCCTTGGCGGGACTTAGAGCGGTGCCGCTGACGCCGGCGCTTGGGTTGCTTCTTGGAGGGGTCATCCTCCGTTGTCTCGTCGCCATTGCCTTCTTTGGGTGTGTCCACCATGTATATATCGTATGATGAGGTGGCTGTCCAGTGCCCTGTGGGCAATGGTTCCTCTTCGTCTCCCGCGTCATCGTCCATACTGTCGATGTCTTCGGAGTCGAAGTCGAGCATGTCGGTTAAGTCATCGACAGTGGCTACTAAGTGGGTGGTGGGTGGGTGGCGAATTTATTCGTCATCCGCATCCCAATCCTGCCGGACATAGTTCGGCTAGGATCCTCCTGACAAGGAGAGAGACCTTAATGAGTTCAGTATGTCGCCGAAGGGCGAGTGCTGAAAAATATCCGCGGAGGTAAACTCCATGATCGGCGCCCAATTGGATTCGATAGGAACGGGCGCAGGCGGTTTGGAGCCCGTGGCCGGAGAAGGATCCGGCAGTTTGGCAACACGGCTCTCGTGAAGGGTAAGGTCGATATTCGGCTCGATCGCTGCAGAGGATACGACCTCCGTGGCGGGGTCTATCCACCCGTCCCTGGATGGCACAACTGCCTCCGAATTGAGGCTCGGAGCGGCTGCCGGTGCGATCTCCTGAATACGATCCGATGGTAGAGCTAAATCGTACTTATCGTGACCGCGTGGCGCACCAGGCAGGGGCTCGAATCCATCGAAGATCAAGTCACCGTGGATATCGGCCGTGTAATTTAAGCTTCCAAACCTAGCCTGGTGGCCAGGGGTGTAACTTTCAATCTGCTCCAGATGGCCAAGCGAGTTGGCCCGCAGTGCGAAGCCGCCGAACGCAAAGATCTGTCCGGGGAGAAAAGTCTCACCCTGGACTGCATCGCTATCGATGATAGTAGGAGCCATCAAGCCTAACGGCGACGACATAGAGGAACTCTCAATGAAAGCACCAATGTCGGTGTCAAAACTGGCGGATCTCGTGTAGGGGGTCCCGAACTGTGCGTCTAAGGTGGATGGTAACAGGAGGTAGGGAACACGATGTTTTACCCAGGTTCGGGCCCTCTTGATGGAGGTAAAACCCTACGTCCTGCTTGATTTATTCTTGATGATATGAGTATTACAAGAGTTGATCTACCACGAGATCGGAGAGGCTAAACCCTAGAAGCTAGCCTATGGTATGATTGGCTGTTGTCCTACGGACTAAAACCCTCCGGTTTATATAGACATGGGAGGGGGCTAGGGTTACACAAGCTCGGTTACAAAGGAGGAGATATACATATCTGTATTGCCTAGCTTTCCTTCCACGCCAAGTAGAGTCCCATCCGGACACGAGATGAAGTCTTCAATCTTGTATCTTCATAGTCCAACAGTCCGGCCAAAGGATATAGTCCGGCTGTCCGGAGACCCCCTAATCCTGGAATCCCTCAGTGCTTATGAAGTTGCTTCTTTGATTGAAATGTATGATATTACTCTTTACGAATTTGAAAATCTTGACATACTTAAATATTGCTATAAAAACTATGCTCATAATGTCTATGTCAAAGAATTTATTGAAAGAATGACCGTTGCTTCGGAAGAAAATAATGATATGCATGAATCCATAGATAATTATGATTTCGATGATTTGATTGAAATATCCCTTGATGAACATGATGCTTGCTATTCTTGCAGCCATGATGCCAATATTTATGAAGATGAATTTGCAATAGTTCCTTATGTTAAACATGAGATCGTTGCTATTGCACCCATACTTGATAGTTCCTTCGATGAAAAGCATGATTGCAATGATGTTATTATAAATTCTATTAATGTCAATTTTGCTAATAATATACAAAACCCTAAGCTTGGGGATGCTAGTTTTGCTATGTCCTCTACTTGTTGCAATGATCATGATTGGGGTGATTCTTCTTATGATCTTGAAACCTTATTTAAGCCCCATGATGAATATGAGATTAATAATAGTGTTTGCAATATTATTGAAAGTTGGTTTGGAATAGTGTCAACTTTAGATCCCACATATTTGGAGAATGTTCAATCTTATGAAATTTTTGATAAAAGTGGGTTTGGAGAGGTCATGACTTCAGTTAATGTTAATCCCACTATTTTGGAAGAGTGTCAACTTTGCATGCATGTGGATCGTGTTGAAAATATTTTATGTGATGGATATTTTGTTGAATTTTCTTATGATCCCACATGTAATTATTATGAGAGAGGAAATATGATTGTATAAATTTTCATGTTACTAAATTACCTCTCGTTATGTTGAGATTGCTATTGTTTCTTTCTGCTTCATTGCATATGCTAGTTTTTGCTTGCTATGATAATTTGTTTGCCTATAAGATGCCTATGCATAGGAAGTATTTTAGACTTAGATGTGTTTGTCACGTGTTTTATGATGCTCTCTTTTGTGCTTCAATTCTTGTCTTTCATGTGAGCATCATTGAAATTATCAATGCCTAGCTGGGGGCGTTAAACGATAGCGCTTGTTGGGAGGCAACCCAATTTTATTTTTGTTTCTTGCTAATTGGTTCTGTTCAGTAATAAATAATTCATCTAGACTCTGTTTATATGTGGTTTTTTGCTTTTAATTAGTGTTTGTGCCAAGTAGAACCTTTGGGAAGACTTGGGGAAAGTCTTTGCGATCTTGCTATAAAAAACAGAAACTTTAGCGCTCACGAGATTTGCTGCCATTTTTTACTGGAGAGTGCGATTAAGTTGATTCTTTTTGAAGATGATTAATAGATAAATTACTCACGTCCAGAAATTTATTTTAGAATTTTTGGGGTTACAGAAGTATTCTGAACCTACAGATTACTACAGACTGTTCTGTTTTTGACAGATTCTGTTTTTCGCGTGTTGTTTGCTTATTTTGATGAATCTATGGCTAGTATCGGAGGTTATGAACCATAGAGAAGTTAGAATACATTAGGTTTAACACCAAAATAAATAAAGAATGAGTTCATTACAGTACCTTAAGTGGTGGTTTGTTTTCTTTTACTAACGGAGCTCATGAGATTTTCTGTTTAAGTTTTGTGTTGTGAAGTTTTCAAGTTTTGAGTAAAGATTTGATGGATTATGGAACAAGGAGTGGCAAGAGCCTAAGCTTGGGGATGTCCATGGCACCCCAAGGTAAAATTCAAGGACAACCAAAATTCTAAGCTTGGGGATGCCCCAGAAGGCATCCCCTCTTTCGTCTTCTTCTATCGGTAACTTTACTTGAGGCTATATTTTTATTCACCACATGATATGTGTTTTGCTTGGAGCGTCTTGTATGATTTGAGTCTTTGATTTTTAGTTTAACACAATCATCCTTGCTGTACACACCTTTTGGGAGAGACACACATGAATTGAAATTTATTAGAATACTCTATGTGCTTCACTTATATCTTTTGAGCTAGATAATTTTGCTCTAGTGCTTCACTTATATATTTTAGAGCACGGTGGTGGTTTTATTTTACAGAAATTATTGATCTATCATGCTTCACTTATATCATTTTGATAGTCCCTTAGAACAGCATGGTAATTTGCTTTGGTTATGAAACTAGTCCTAATACGATAGGCATCTAAGCTGGGTATAATAAAAACTATCATAGAAAGCGCATTGAGTACTAGGAGAAGTTTGATACTTGATAATTGTTTTGAGATATAAAGGTGGTGATATTAGAGTGTGCTAGTTGAGTAATTGTGAATTTGATAAATACTTGTGTTGAAGATTGCAAGTCCCGTAGCATGCACGTATGGTAACCGTTGTGTAACAAATTTGAAACATGAGGTGTTCTTTGATTGTCTTCCTTATGAGTGGCAGTCGGGGATGAGCGATGGTCTTTTCCTACAAATATATCCCCCTAGGAGCATGCATGTAGTGCTTGGTTTTTGATGACTTGTAGATTTTTGCAATAAGTATGTGAGTTCTTTATGACTAATGTTGAGTCCATGGATTATACGCACTCTCACCCTTCCATCATTGCTAGCCTCTTCGGTACCGTGCATTGCCCTTTCTCACCTTGAGAGTTGGTGCAAACTTCGTCGGTGCATCCAAACTCCGTGATATGATACGCTCTATCACACATAAACCTCCTTATATCTTCCTCAAAACAGCCACCATACCTACCTATTATGGCATTTCCATAGCCATTCCGAGATATATTGCCATGCAACTTTCCACCGTTTCATTTATGACACACTTCATCATTGTCATATTGCTTTGCATGATCATGTAGTTGACATCGTATTTGTGGCAAAGCCACCATGCATAATTTTTCATACATGTCACTCTTGATTCATTGCCCTTCCTGGTACATCGCCGGAGGAATTCATATAGAGTCATATTTTGTTCTAGTATCGAGTTGTAATCATTGAGTTCTAAATAAATAGAAGTGTGATGATCATCATTAATAGAGCGTTGTCCCAAATAAATAAATAAAAAGAGAAAGGCCAAAAAAATAAAGGCCCAGAAAAGAAAATAAATAAAAAAGGGGCAATGCTACTATCCTTTTTTCCACACTTGTGCTTCAAAGTAGCACCATGATCTTTATGATAGAGAGTCTCTTGTTTTTCACTTTCATATACTAGTGGGAATTTTTCATTATAGAACTTGGCTTGTATATTCCAACAATGGGCTTCCTCAAATGCCCTAGGTCTTCGTGAGCAAGCAAGTTGGATGCACACCCACTTAGTTTATTTTGTTGAGCTTTCATACATTTATAGCTCTAGTGCATCCCTTGCATGGCAATCCCTACTCCTTGCATTGACATCAATTGATGGGCATCTCCCTAGCCCATTGATTAGCCTCGTCGATGTGAGACTTTCTCCTTTTTTTTCTTCTCCACATAACCCCCTATCATTATTCTATTCCACCCATAGTGCTATGTCCATGGCTCACGCTCATGTATTGCGTGAAAGTTGAAAAAAGTTTGAGATTACTAAAGTATGGAACAATAGCTTGGCTTGTCATCGGGGTTGTGCAAGATGAGAGCATTCTTGTGTGACGAAAATGAAGCATGACCAAACTATATGATTTTGTAGGGATGAACTTTCTTTTGCCATGCTATTTTGAGAAGACATGATTGCTTAGTTAGTATGCTTGAAGTATCATTATTTTTATGTCAATATTAAAATTTTGTCTTGAATCTCTCGGATCTGAACATTCATGCCACAATAAAGAAAATTACATTGAGAATTATGCTAGGTGGCATTCCACATCAAAAATTCTGTTTTTATCATTTACCTACTCGAGGACGAGCAGGAATTAAACTTGGGGGTGCTTGATACGTCTCCAACGTATCTATAATTTTTTATTGTTCCATTCTATTATATTATCTGTTTTGGATGTTAATGGGCTTATTTATACACTTTTATATTATTTTTGGGACTAACCTACTAACCCAAGCCCCAGTGCAAATTGCTATTTTTTTGCCTATTTCAGTGTTTCGCGGAAAAGGAATATCAAACGGAATAAAACCTTCGGGAGAGTTATTTTTGGAACAAACTTGATCCAAGGGACTTGGTGTGGACGTCAAGCAACCAACGAGGAGGCCACGAGGCAGGGGGCGCACCCTCCCCCTCGTGGGCCCCTCGTGGCTCCACCGACCTACTTCTTCCTCCTATATATATATATATATATATATATATATATATTCATATACCCCAAAAACATCCAGGAGCACCACGAAACCCTATTTCAACCGCCGCAACCTTATGTACCCAAGAGATCCCATCTTGGGGCCTTTTCCGGAGCTCCGTCGGAGGGGGAATCAATCACGGAGGGCCTATACATCAACTCCATGGCCCCTCCGATGATGTGTGAGTAGTTTACCTCAGATCTTCGGGTCCATAGTTATTAGCTAGATGACTTATTCTCTCTCTTTGGATCTCAATACAATGTTCTCCTCGATCTTCTTGGAGATCTATTTGATGTAACTCTTTTTGCGGTGTGTTTGTCGAGATCCAATGAATTGTGGGTTTATGATCAAGTTTATCTATGAACAATATTTGATTCTTCTCTGAAATCTTTTTTGTATGATTGGTTATCTTTGCAAGCCTCTTCGAATTATCAGTTTGGTTTGGCTTACTAGATTGATCTTTCTTGCAATGGGAGAAGTGCTTAGCTTTGGGTTCAATCTTGCGGTGTCATTTCCCAGTGATAGAAGGGGTAGCAAGGCACATATTGTATTGTTGCCGTCGAGGATAAAAATATGGGGTTTATATCATACTGCTTGAGTTTATCCCTCTACATCATGTCATCTTGCCTAATGCGTTACTCTGTTCTTATGAACTTAATACTCTAGATACATGCTGGATAGCGGTCGATGTGTGGAGTAATATTAGTAGATGCAGAATCATTTCGGTCTACTTGTAGCGGACGTGATGCCTATATACATGATCATGCCTAGATATTCTCATAATTATGCACTTTTCTATCAATTACTCGACAGTAATTTGTTCACCCATCGTAATACTTATGCTATCTTGAGAGAAGCCACTAGTGAAACCTATGGCCCCCAGGTCTATCTCTTATCATATAACTTTCCAATCTATTTTATTTTGCAATCTTTACTTTCAATCTATATCATAAAAATACCAAACATATTTATCTTATTATTATGATCTCTATCAGATCTCACTCTCGTAAGTGACGGTGAAGGGATTGACAACCCCTTTATCGCGTTGGTTGTGAGGTTCTTATTTGTTTGTGTAGGTACGAGGGACTTGCGTGTAGTCTCCTACTGGATTGATACTTTGGTTCTAAAAAACTGAGGGAAATACTTATGCTACTTTGTTGCATCACCCTTTCCTCTTCAAGGGAAAACCAACACAGTGCTCAAGATGCATGATGTAGAGAAGATCCATTTATCTATATGGCGGTAGATATAGATCTCGTATTTTTAACCTTAGTAGCAACGATACATACATGTCGGTTCCCTTTCCGTCAATGGGATCAAGCACCCTAAGATCGAACCCACTACCGGGCACCTCTTCCCATTGCAAGATAAATAGATCGAGTTGGCCAGACAAAACCCAAATATCAGAGAAGAAATACGAGGCTATAAGAGATCATGCATAAAAGAGATCAAAGAAAATCAAATACTTTCATGGATATAAAAACATAGATCTGATCATAAACTCAAAGTTCATCGATCCCAACAAACACACCGCAAAAGAGTTACATCATATGGATCTCCAAGAGACCATTGTATTGGGAATCAAGAGAGAGAGAGAGATGAAGCCATCTAGCTACTAACTACGGACCCGAAGGTCTACAAGGAACTACTCACGCATCATCGGAGAGGCACCAATGGAAGTGGTGAACCCCTCCGTGATGGTGTTTAGATTGGATCTGGTGTTTCTGGACTCTGCACCGGCTGGATGAATATTTCGTCCACTCCCCTAAGATTTTGGGAATATTTGGGTATTTATAGAGCAAAGAGGTGGTCCAGGGGGCACCCGAGGTGGGCACAACCCACCTGGGCATGCTAGGGCCTCCTGGCGCGCCCTGGTGGGTTGTGCTATAGCGACCAGACCTCAAATGGTCTAATCTCTGTGCTCCGGTGTCATCCCTGGATCAGTAATGCTGGCACCACACAGTACACGAAGGATTTATAACAGAGTAGCAATCACACACTTATTACATCGAGTGTCTCAATAGAGAACTTATTACAATAGATATGGCTTAAGGCCATCTAATAACGATAACAGCGGAAGGCTTGGAAGATAAGTGCGTCCATCAACTCCAACAGCATCACTGAGTATAGAACCACGACCTAAAACTCCTTAATCGTCGTCTGAAAAGTCTGCAACATTAACGTTGCAGCCCGAAACAGGCCAGCACATGGAATATGCTGGCAAGTTAACACATAGAGAGTAATGGAATGAAACTGCTATACTATATGCATATTTGGCTGGTGGAAAGCTCTATGGTTACAGTTTTGCGTAAAGCCAATTTTTCCCTACTACAAAGGAATAAAATTAATTTAACTATCATGGTAGTTGTTAAACATTGAGAATGGTTGACAGCATCCTCAATCCCAATTAAACATCATCATTATCAAAAACCCAACAAAATTAATTTAAAGTAACATGTTGAGATTCACATGATAATCCAGGTACTAGATACTCAAGATGTCCATAACCGAGGACACGGCTAACCATGATTAGTTTATACACTCTGCAGAGGTTTGCGCACTTTTCCCCACAAGACTCGATCGCCTCCGTTTGGTTTCTCGCACTACATAGTGTTTGAGAAACAGATGACCGAGACATAGTCTTTCAGAAGCGCTAGCACCTTACGATCGGGTAGACCGTACCACCTACAATCCCGTACATCTACTAGTCTACCACTGTAAGAGTTCGCACCACTTAGTCAACTATGCTAGAGCCCATAATAGCTTGTGGCTGCACACGGAAGTTTCTAGTATGAATAATCTCATGATCCCTTTGAGCCTGGATGGCAGTCCAAAAGAAAACAGGCAAATCCTGGATTTACCAGGTGCCTCAATCCACCCAGATGTGTGTTTAAGTTGCCACCTTAGATAAACCATTAATTAACAAACTCACATCTGTCATGGATATCACTCACCCAATCCACGTCTACTAGCATAGCATGGCATAATGGCAAACGTAGAAGTAACTCCCAAAGGTTTGAAAATAAACAGGTAATAGGTACTACCTCAACTACTTCCCATCCCACAATTTAATTAGATCCTAATCATGCAATGTTTGAGGATTTGATCTAATGCATTAAAACTGGGTAGTAGAAAAGGTATGATCAAAGTGTTACTTGCCTTGGTGATGATCCGCGAAACCTAGCGATTCGAAGTAACAAGCGGCGCACTCCGGGTATTCTATCACAGACAAACAAACAAGCATACAATAAGTACTCATCTAATGCACAGGTAAACTCGAATAAGAGATCTAACCAGAAGGTTCAACTTAAGAACTCTTGTTTGTAAAAAGAATCAAATCGAACGAAGCAACGAAAGTCAAACGGCGAAAGAAAACAACTTCATTCTACTAATCTGGATCTAAGTCAAGTTTTGCAGTAGCAAAAACTTGTTTAAGTTGGTTAAACGAATAGAGGGTTTCGAGACGAAACTCTAGGCGCTTGAATCGCCTGATTCCGATAAATGAGCGAAAAGTTATACTAAAACGAAAATCAGATCAGAAATGACGATCAGAAAAATCATGGATTTAATCCGAGAAAAAGAAAAACGACGAACGTTCGCTAGAACGAACGAACGGATGAACGCTCGCTAATTAAATAAATCGGAAAAACCGATCTATTTAAAAAAACCGAAACTAAAAAAACCGATGAAAAACCGACGGAAAAACCGAACGGTTTTTTGAAAAAAAACGGCGGCACGGATTTCGAGGCGACCTCGGGCGGCGGGGCGGCGCGGCGGCTCCGGCGACGGCAGGCGGCGGCGGTGGCGGCGGCGGGCGGCGGCGGTGGCGGCGGCGGCGGCACTGGCGCTGGTGGCGGCGGCGGCGGCGGGCGGCGCGCTAGGGTTTCGGGGGCGCGGGCGGGCTGGCTTCGGCTGGGCTCCCCCCCCCCCCGGCTTATAAAGCCTACGCGGGCCGGAGTCCCGGTCGGACACGGCCCGTAGGTCGGTGCGATTTTCTTTTAAATAATTACGCGCAGAAGAAAAATAAAAAGAAATACTAAACGGACTCCAAACATCCCGAAATAAATTATCCCGGGCTTCTAAAATCAAGCCGCACAATGTGAACATTTATTTGGGGCCTAAATGCAATTTTGAAAAACACACATTTTTCCTAAATTCAAATAAAATAACGAAAAACTCCGAAATAAAATCTTATTTGATTTTATTATTAAATCCTCAATATTTATTTATTTTGGGAAAGTCATTTTATTCCCTCTCTCATATTTTTTGTAATAGAAATAATTGATGATAAAATAATAAAGATCAAATGATCCTATTCTAAAAATTTGAGAAAACTCAAATATGAAAATAAAGAATTTCCCAACTCTCTCGGTGGGTCCTTGAGTTGCGTAGAAATTCCTAGGATCAAACCAAAAGCAAAATAAAATATGATATGCATTAATGATCTAATGTATAACATTCCAAATTGAAAATTTGGGATGTTACATGTGCCCCCCTCGAGGCACCTCCCAGGTGCAACCAGGGCCCATTGCCTTTCTTTTGGCCCATAAAAATCATCGTAAAGTTTCGTGCCATTTGGACTCCGTTTGATATTGATTTCCCATGATGTAAAAAACATGAAAAAAATAGGAACTGGCACTGGGCACTATGTCAATAGGTTAGTACTAAAAAATTACTATAAAATGATTATAAAACATCCAAGATTGATAATAAAACAGATGGAACAATCAAAAATTATAGATACGTTGGAGACGTATCAACATCCCCAAGCTTAACTCCTACTCGTCCTCGAGTAGGTAAGTGATAAAAACAGAATTTTTGATGTGGAGTTCTGTTCATCAAGTCATATCATATTCTTTTCTTTATAGCATGGACATTTGGACTTTTATGTGATTCACAGAAATAGTCTAGTTTTGACATAATAATTTAGATACTCAAGCATATCAACAAGCAACCATGTCTTTCAAAATATCAATGCTAAAATAAGTTATCGCTAGCCCATAATGCTCAAACATTGATCCATTCATGAAACACACTCGAATATTAACCACACCCAATACTTGAGCACGATCATATTGCCTCCTAGTTGGTGCTTTTTATAAGAGAAGGTGGAGACTCAAATTTCAAAATAAAAAATTGCATAAAGTAAAAGATAGACCCTTCACAGAGGGAAGTAGGGATTTGTAGAGGTGCCAGAGCTCAAAGCGAAAAATTTAGAGATAAAAACATTTTAGGAGGTGTATCCATCCCACCAACGAAAATGACTTAGAGTTCCCAATACTTTCCATGCATAGATATATCATAGGCGGTTTCCAAACAGAAAATAAATTTATTCCTTTTTCCACCATAACTTTCACTTTCCATGGCTAACCGTATCCACGGGTGCCCTCCATACCAACACTTTCCAAGGAATTTATTATTTGACAACATAAACTAAATTCATTTCGTTTTGCATTTCGGGACTGGGCATCCCTAATACATTTGCCTTACTCTCGTGCAATGACAAGTGAATAAACACTCATCTTGAGAATAACACATCTAGCATGGAAAATATTGGCCACCCCTCACCGCTCCGCGAGCGAAACAAACACACAAAAGAGAAGTTTATTTTAAAAATTAGATATGGCACATGCAAATTTGCTTAGAACGGCAAAAGAATACCGCATATAGGTAGATATAGTGGACTCATGTGGCAAAACTGGTTTAAAGGATTTTGGATGCACAAGTAGAGCTCATATTTAGTGCAAAATGAAGGCTAGCAAAAGATTGGGAAGCGACCAACCAAGAAACGAATAATCTCATAAGCAAGCATTAAGCATAATTAACACCGAATAATGCACCACAAGTAGGATATAATTTTCATTGCATGACTATTGACTTTCGTACTTGCATAGGGAATCACAAACCTTAACACCCATATTCTTACTAGAGCATAATTACTCATTAACATAACTCACATATATCTCAAAACTATTACTAAGAATCAAGTTTATTTTGTCCAATGATGTAACATCCCAAAATTCTAAATTGTGGAATGTTATATTAAATAAATAGTTTTGATTGTTTGTTTGATTTTTTGGGTGATTGATTGATTGAAATTGAGTGGAATTTGAAAGTTTTGAAAAGTTGAATGAGACGGAATGAAATGACTTTCCCAAACTTTCATCTTGCATTTTGAACTTCATGAATTCAAATCCATTTCATCACAAAAACCCTAGAGTGAAGATTATATGACTTCTTTCATTTAATTAAATGAAAAAGGGATTTGAAAAGATTTGAATTCCATTTGAAAATATTTCATATTCGAAACTTTATGCAACTCAATGATTTTCATGAGAGAAGATAAAATGACTTCTTCAAATTATATGAAATATGAGTTGGAAGTTAAAAGAATCAAATTGAAATGTCATTTGGAAGTATTTTGAAACCCACTTTCAGTTTAGGAGTTAATTGCCTTTTATTCAAATTATTTTTCTCCTAAAAATAAATAAATGGAAATAAGGGTAAAATGATGACCTTCAATGAAAAATTAGGAGAAAATAAATTTGAAATCATTTTGGGTATTTTAAAAATGATTTTGTTGGGTTTTATTTCAATAGCAACACTATTTGACTTTTGTGAATTTTTGTGTATTCTAGTTGCCTCTAAAAATATGTTCACATTTTAGGATTTATTTTTCTGAACATTTTGATATATTATATGCTTATATTATAATTCTATATGTGTTTAGTTTTATTTCAGTTTTGCTCTTTGTTAAAAAAACAATAGGCCGAAGCCCAACAACCGCCAGCGTCCTCACGCGCACCGGCTGGCCCATTTGGCCGAATCGGCCCACGGTCACCCCCACACGCAAAAACTCTTCGCGCGGGTCACCCGATCCCTCGCTTGTCTCCCGCTGCCACTGATCGCTGGGGCCCGCGGCCTTCTTCCTCCTCCCGCAAGCCACGCAAAGCAATGCCGCCGCCGTATCCCAGATCCCTTGGGATCCTCTTACCCGATTCGCCCCCTTCTCCAAGTAGGCTACCCCCTATATATACTCCTCTCCCTCGACCGATTCCGCCCCAAAGCCCCTTCCGAGAACCCCCGCCTCCTTCTCAATTGCTCGCCGGAGCCGAGCGCCCCCGCCGCGCCATTGCCGCCCCACCGAGCTACTCCGACTCCCTCGCCGCCTCCTGAGACCATCTCTGCACTCCCCTCGCTCGTCCGCATCTCCCCATGCCCCCACCCAAGCCCGAAACCCACCGGAGCGCCGTCATCCACTGAAACCCGAACGCCATCGCCGCCTCAACCTCACTGCCGTCCTCCTCTGACGTCCCCGAGCTCACCACCGACCACCATCGTCATCGCCATCATCTTCCACATCTCCTGGACACCTTCCCAGTCACCAAGGACCACCGAAGGCGTCGACCGTGTTGAACCCGAGCCGCCGGAATCTCGCCAGAGTCACCTCGCCGCCGCTGTGAGCATCCCCTCTCTTCACCCCCGTTCGATTTTTTTCAACGCTCTAGATTAGATCTATCGAATAGTTAGGTTTTTTCTATATAGATCGGTTTTAGTTTCGGTTTAGATCAGTTATTTTAAGTTGCGGTTTAGTTGGACCGGCCGATTGGTTTATTTCGGTTAGCCCGTGGACGCATTGGTTTGTTAAACTCTTAGGCGCTGTTTAGTTTTAAAACGCTCACTATTCGGCCCGTTAACTCGTTTAGTTTTTTTTCATTTCTGTTTTAAAAACAGAATAGTTCTGATTTTATATTGCTTATAACTTTTATGTTTCAGATCCAAATTGATTGATTCTTTTTGCATTAGATTCAAAATTTGTTGAAGTTTCTGTTTGTACCATTGGATTTCAAATTTGAGTAGTTTAAAATTGAATTTGATGAAATTTATTCAAATCACTATTTTGGCCGTATCTTCAGTTTTATGAAATATTTTCGATTGATTATTTTTTCTACTATTTTGTCTATCCAGTAGCTTATAGTTATTTATTTTTAGTTTAATTTAATTAGGTTTATTGTGAAAATAGTACTGTTTTGCTTATGTAGTTGTTTTAGTCATAAAATTAGTGTTTTTAATTATTTTTAGTTAATTCTTTTTGTAGATTTTTACATGTTGTCATATGTTTCTGTTAGACTATAGTAGATAAATTTTTGAAGTTATTTATTAGGGTTTAGCTACTGTTTTAGTATTTGTTTGTTTAGTTCATAGTGATAGTTGGTAAAAGTAGTTTTATTAGTTTTAATGTATTTCTTTTGCCACTTCAATATATGTTGTTATTGGTTATGTTATTAGGAGTAAATAAGTTTTCATAAATTATTTTAGTATTGTTTACTATTGTCTTAGTGTTTTCTAATTGTTGTAGTGTTAACTAGATAGTTATAATAGTTTTTATTATACTAGTTCTTTTTGCTAGTAAATGCTTTAGTAAATTGTTTTCTGTTGTTTCATTAGAATTATATTTTCTTTATTGTAGAAAAAAATTATTAGAGTAATTTGGTGTTGCTACGAGAGTATTGTCTGTTATTGTGTGAGTTGGTTTCTCCCTGCTTTCTCGAAGTTTTTTTTTGGAATTCTATTTGGTTTCCTTTGACTTCATTATTGTTTTATTTATGACTTTTTGATTGCTAGTATTGTTTGCTAGGATTATTGCTTATGTGAGTATAATGTTTGACTATATAGATTTTCTCGGAGTGACGAATAGTTTATCAAAGATTTCGAGAGCGTTATTATCTTCATTAAGTAATACCAGGCAAGTTCACTTTGACCATGTTTTCCATACCTATGTTTATTTGCATGTAGTAGCACCCTTTCAACCATCCTTCCAGTAGTGTTATTGAGTCTTGTAGTTGAGTAGAATGCATGAGGTAGAAACCCATCTCCCTGTTACCAAACCCGGGACATTACATAGTTTTAATGCTACGCTGTAGTAGACGGGGTTTGGTATGAGTGCATGAGAGTGGTGTGAAGAAGGAGGACTCTACGTCAATGGCGACAACTTCATGATGGCACCGGCAAGGACTGCATCTTCAGGACTCCTCAAGATTTCAAGACTCGAGACAAGAATTCAATACACACTACTGGGTGAAGGACGGTTGACGGGCACCCTGGAGAAACCAGTGGTTGGCCGGGATGCATGGAGAAGCGCCATGACATCTTGCGGAAAGCTTCACCCAGACTCAAAGAGACGGAAGAATACTTCATGCCCGGAAGCTTACCTGTGCAACCGCAAGTCATTATGGGCTCTAGCTTGGTTGACCTTAGTGGTGACTCTGGCTGGGATGGTGCTAGCGGATGTAGAACTGCGGTAGGATTGGATGAGCACCGGACAGTGCTCAGGGGAACTCTTCGAAAGACCATGTTTCGGTCGTCTTGTTCTCAAACAACCTGAAGTACAAGAACGTAAAAAGAAGGATCGAATCTTGCGGGTAAAGTGTACAAACCTCTGCAGAGGGTTAAAACCTAATCGATTAGCCATGTCCCCGGTTACGGACAATTTGAGCCTCTGGACTTGGATCTATCTCAGAACTCTCAACACCGGACTGATAACTTAATTGTGGGCAACTTATGATGATTTGGGCTATGAGACATCGGTTGGCGGAACCATGTCATGATAGAAAACTCCGTAGTACAGACTCCGGTTAATTCCTTTGATGTAGGGAAAATAAAACCAGCTTTTATGCAAACAAAACTCAGTTACAGAGC
Organism: Triticum urartu; assembly: GCF_056163025.1. NCBI lineage: Eukaryota > Viridiplantae > Streptophyta > Magnoliopsida > Poales > Poaceae > Triticum > Triticum urartu. Next base: position 73,986,196 of record NC_141873.1, on the reverse strand, counting down.
CACAAAGTCATATTGCATATAGTATAGTTTATCATTTGTTTTCTCTTATTGTGATCTTGCCGGTACATTCAATGTACTGACCTACACGGCTGCAACGTATCATGTTGCAGATATTTCTTCGACGAGTAAGAGTTACAATACAGGGTTACGGTCTACACTCAACTTGCCGATGGCGTTGATGGGACTCCACACCCGATTGTTTGTTTCTGCTGAGACTTATGAGGTATATATTAGTTTTACGTTATTTATACATGTGATTGCACTTTGATATATACATTGATGTACTGTGTGTGCCAGCATACCGATCCAGGGATGGCACAAATACACAGAGGCTTGACCGTCTGAGGTCGGGTCGCTACAAATGATCTTCATGACATTTTCTTTTACTTTATCCTTCTTGGATATCTATCACTTTTGGACTAATTTTCATGAGATGCTCTTCATAAGCTCAACCAAATATAAGTGAAGATCATGAGCAAAACAAATTTTATTTCTCTCAAAATAATTCAAGTGAAGCAAGAGAGAATTTCTTCAAGATTACTAAGCACACCGTGCTCAAAAATATATAAGTGAAGCACTAGAGCAAGTCCTAGCTCATAAAAGATTTGAGTGAAGCATACAGAACAATTCTAACAAGTCATGACATAATTTTGGCTCTATAAAATAGGTGTGTCCAGCAAGGATTGATAACTTGAAAAACAAAATAAAACAAGCAGAGACACATATCATACAAGACGCTCCAAGCAAAACACATATCATGTGACAATAAAAGTCTAGTATCGAGTAAAATACCGATAGTTGTTGGAAGAAAGCGGGGATGCCACTCGGGGGCATCCGCAAGCTTAGTTGGTTTCTCATTCTTGGATAATAGCTTGGGATGCCGGGGCATCCCCAAGCTTAGGCTCTTTACATACGTCCTTCATCCATCGTAAGATAACCCAAAACTTGAAAACATCAATCACACAAAACTCAACAAAGCCTTCGTGAGATCCGTTAGTATAAAAATAATAAACCACTACTATAAGTGTTGTATCAAAGCAATTCATATTTTATTTTTTATTATATATATTGTATTCCAACTTTTCTATGGCAAAAAGTCATCAAAGAAAATGAGCCATCAAAATAAGCACACAACACAAAGAAAACAGAATCTGTCAAAACAGAACAGTCTGTAGCAATCTGACTATTTCGAATACTTATGTAACTCCAAAAACTCTGAAAAATTAGGAAGACCTGAGAAATATGCATATTGATCTACTGCAATTGGAATGGGTATTTTATCGCTCTCTGGTAAAAAGTGAAAATTAATTTCATTAGCGCAAACTTTCTGTTTTTTTCAGCAAGATCAAACAACTATTGCCCAAGAAGATCCTAAAGGCTTTACTTGGCACAAAAACTAATTAAAACATAAAAACACAATCATAACAGTAGCATAATTGTGTAAACATACAAGAACAGGAAGCAAAAAGCAAAAATAAATTTTATTCATTGGGTTGCCTCCCAACAAGCGCTATAGTTTTACGCCCTTAGCTAGGCATAAAGCAAGGATCTAAGTTTTGTCATCTTTGGTTCGAGATCCATAAGATGCCCTCATGATTGATTCATAGGGTGGCTTAATTCTAGTTCTAGGAAAGTGTTCCATACCTTTCCTCAAAGGAAATTGGAACTTAATATTGCCTTCTTTCATATCAATCACGGCACCGATAGTGCGTAAAAACGGTCTACCAAGAATAATTGGACAAGACGGATTGCAAGCAATATTGATACGTCTCCAACGTATCTATAATTTTTGACTGTTCCATGCTATTATATTATCAACCTTGGATGTTTTATATGCATTTATATGCTATTTTATATGATTTTTGGGACTGACCTATTAACCTAGAGCCCAGTGCCAATTTCTATTTTTTCCTTGTTTTAGAATATCGCAGAAAAGGAAAATCAAACGGAGTCCAATTGACCTGAAACTTCACGGAACTTATTTTTGGATCAGAAGAAGCCCAGAAGGCTTGGAGTGCACATCAGGGAAGCAATGAGGAAGCCACGAGGCAGGAGGGCGCGCCCACCCCCCTGGGCGCGCCCTCCACCCTCGTGGGCCCCTCGTGGCTCCCTTACCCTTTTTTCTTCCGCCTATATATCTCCATATACCCTAAAACTATCGAGGAGCGCAATAGATCGGGAGTTCCGCCGCCAGAAGCCTCCGTAGCCACCGAAAGCCAATCTAGACCCGTTCCGACACCCTACCGGAGGGGGCAATCCCTCTCCGGTGGCCATCTTCATCATCCCGGTGCTCTCCATGACGAGGAGGGAGTAGTTCACCCTCGGGGCTGAGGGTATGTACCAGTAGCTATGTGTTTGATCTCTCTCTCTCTCTCGTGTTCTTGAGGTGATATGATCGTGATGTATCGCGAGCTTTGCTATTATAGTTGGATCCTATGGTGTTTTCTCCCCCCTCTACTCTCTTGTAATGGATTGAGTTTCCCCTTTGAAGTTATCTTATCGGATTGAGTCTTTAAAGATTTGAGAACACTTGAGGTATGTCTTGCCGTAGGTATCTATGGTGACAATGGGATACCACGTGATTCACTTGATGTATGTTTTGGTGATCAACTTGCGGGTTCCGCCCATGAACCTATGCATAGGGGTTGGCACACGTTTTCGTCGTGATTCTCCGGTGGAAACTTTGGGGCACTCTTTGAGGTTCTATGTGTTGGTTGAATAGATGAATCTGAGATTGTGTGATGCATATCGTATAATCATACCCACGGATACTTGAGGTGACATTGGAGTATCTAGGTGACATTAGGGTTTTGGTTGATTTGTGTATTAAGGTGTTATTCTAGTACGAACTCTAGGGCTGTTTGTGACACTTATAGGAATAGCCCAACAGATTGATTGGAAAGAATAACTTTGAGGTGGTTTCGTACCCTACCATAATCTCTTCGTTTGTTCTCCGCTATTAGTGACTTTGGAGTGACTCTTTGTTGCATGTTGAGGGATAGTTATGTGATCCAATTATGTTATTATTGTTGAGAGAACTTGCACTAGCGAAAGTATGAACCCTAGGCCTTGTTTCAACGCATAGCAATACCGTTTACGCTCACTTTTATCATTAGTTACCTTGCTGTTTTTATATTTTCAGATTACAAAAAACTATTATCTACCATCCATATACCGCTTGTATCACCATCTCTTCGCCGAACTAGTGCACCTATACAATTTAACATTGTATTGGGTGTGTTGGGGACACAAGATACTCTTTGTTATTTGGTTGCGGGGTTGCTTGAGAGAGACCATCTTCATCCTATGCCTCCTACGGATTGATAAACCTTAGGTCATCCACTTGAGGGAAATTTGCTACTGTCCTACAAACCTCTGCACTTGGAGGCCCAACAACGTATACAAGAAGAAGGTTGTGTAGTAGACATCAAATATCAAGAACAATAACATCTATGGGCACATAATTCCTATTTGCAATAATAAGAACATCATTAATTCTTCTCATAGGCTTTTTAATAGTAGAATCCGCCAAGTGCAAATTCAAAGAACATTATTCAAGATCGGTAAGACTAAGCACATCACATAAAGATTTCGAAATTGTGGAAACACTAGCACCCAAGTCACACAAAGAAAAACACTCATAATTTTTAATCTTGACTTTGATAGTAGGTTCCCATTCATCATACAATTTTCTAGGAATTGAAAATTCTAATTCCAATTTCTCTTCAAGAGCTTTCATCATAGCATCAACAATATGTTTAGTAAAAGCTTTGTTTTGTTCATAAGCATGGGGTGAATTTATCATAGATTGCAACAAAGAAATACAATCAATCAAAGAGCAACTATCATAATTAAAGTCTTTGTATTCCAAAAGAGTGGGTGCATCACTAGCTAAAGTTTTGACCTCTCCAAACCCACTTTCATCAATTTTCTCAACAAGATTTTCACCCTCCGAAATATTGGGACGCCTTGTACCTAAAGTTGACTCTTCTCCAGTCCCTTTTTAATCATTCTTAACTTTACTAAACAAGTAATCCATAGAAGAAACATCAATCATTTTAAGATCTTCATCAACTTTGCAAGAATAATCACTAGAAAAAGCTTTTTCAAAAAATTCTCTTTTAGCTCTAAGCATAGCAGTTCTTTTCTGACTTTCATCAGTAGAAACATAAAGAGCTTTAATTGATTCATCTACTTTAGGCACAAAAAATTTCATCTTGAGATTTTCCACATCATGAGCAATTATATCAACACTTCTAGACAAATCATCTATTTTGTTCAACTTTTCTTCTATGGAAGTGTTGAAAACTTTTTGTGTATTGATAAATTCCTTAATATTATTCACAAGATCAGAGGTGTTCCTATTATTATTATAAGATTGTTTTCCATAGAAATTACCATAATTATTAGAGGAATTACTAGGAAAAGGCCTAGGATTAAAATTACCTCTATAAGCATTGTTGTTGAAATTATTTCTAGAGATAAAGTTCACATCAATGGCATCACTATTTTGCATAATCAAAGTAGACAAAGGCATATCATTAAAATCAATAGGAGCACTTTTACTAGCAACCAATTTCATAAGAGCATCAACTTTATCACTCAAAGAAGAAATTTCTTCAACCGAATTAACCTTTTTACTAGTAGGAGCTCTTTCGGTATGCCATTGTGAATAATTTGCCATGATATTATCAACCAATTTGGTGGCTTCACCCAAAGTAATTTCCATTAAAGTACCACCCACGGCGGAATCTAAAAGATTATGAGAAACGGAATTCAATCCCGCATAAAAATTGTTTATGATCATCCAAAGATTTAACCCATGAGTTGGGCAATTCCATAGCATCATTTTCATCCTTTCCCAAGATTGCGCAACATGCTCATGTTCAAGTTACTTGAAATTCATGATCTGGGTTCTAAGGGAAATAATTTTTGCGGGGGGAAAATACTTAGTGATAAAAGCATCTTTGCACTTGTTCCAAGAATCGATACTATTACAAGGCAAAGAAGAGAACCAATTTTTTGCAGAATCACGCAAGGAAAACGGAAATAATTTCATCTTGACCACATCATTGTCCACATATTTTTTCTTTTGCATATCGCATAATCCCACGAAGGTATTAAGATGGGACGTGGCATCCTCATTAGGAGTACTGGAAAATTGGACTTTCATAACAAGATTCAGCAAAGCAGTATTAATATCACAAGTCTTCGCACTAGTGGCGGGAGGAGCAAGCGGAGTGCCAATAAAATCATTGTTGTTGGTATTTGAGAAATCACATAACTTGGTGTTCTCTTGAGTCATGATGACCACACAGCAAGATTGCACTCAAAAACAGATCCGGCAAAAAAACGGCAAACGGAAAAAGAGAGGCAAATAAAACGGCAAATTTTTATGAAGTGGGGGAGAGGAAAATGAGAGGAAAATGGCAAATAATGTAAATTGCGAGGAGATGAGATTTGTGATTAGGAACCTGGTTATGATGAAGATCCTCCCTGGCAACGGCGCAAGAAATTCTTCTTGATGGGAGCTCGAACTACGTTGATATTTCCCCGGAGAGGGAGGGATGATGTAGCACATCAATGGTAGAGTATTTCCCTCAGTTATGAAACCAAGGTATCGAAGTAGTAGGAGAACCAAGCAACACAACGTAAACAGCCCCTGCACACAAATAACAATACCTCGCAACCCGACGAGTTAAAGGGGTTGTCAATCCCTTTCGGGTAACGGCGCCAGAAATTGGCGTGTGACGGGAGAAAGTTGTAAATATTGATAGATCGAATGCCAAATAAAATAAATTGCAGCGAGATAATTTTGAATTTTTGGATTAATAGATCTGAAAATAAAAGCAAGGAAAAAGTGGATCGCAAAGCAAATATATGAGAAATAAGACCCCGGGGCCGTAGGTTTCACTAGTGGCTTCTCTCGAGAAAAATAGCAAATGGTGGGTAAACAAATTACTGTTGGGAAATTGATAGAACATCAAATAATTATGACGATATCTAGGCAATGATCATTACATAGACATCATGTCCAAGATTAGTAGACCGACTCCTGCCTGCATCTACTACTATTACTCCACACATCGACCGCTATCCAGCATGCATCTAGTGTATTAAGTTCATGGAAAACGGAGTAATGCGATAAAAACGATGACATGATGTAGAAAAGATCTGTTTATCTATATGGAGGTAGATATAGATCTCGTCTTTTTATCCTTAGTAGCAACGATACATACGTGTCAGTTCCCTTTCTATCACCGGGATCAAGCACCGTAAGATCGAACCCACTACCGGGCATCTCTTCCCATTGCAAGATAAATAGATCGAGTTGGCCAAACAAAACCCAAACATCGAAGAAGAAATACGAGGCTATAAGAGATCATGCATAAAAGAGATCAAAGAAACTCAAATACTTACATGGATATAAAAACATAGATCTGGTCATAAACTCGAAGTTCATCGATCCCAACAAACACACCACAAAAGAGTTACATCATATGGATCTCCAAGAGACCATTGTATTAAGAACCAAGAGAGAGAGATGAAGCCATCTAGCTACTAACTACGGACCCGAAGGTCTACAAGGAACTACTCACGCATCATCGGAGAGGCACCAATGGAAGTGGTGAACCCCTCCGTGATGGTGTTTAGATTGGATCTGGTGTTTCTAGACTCTGCGGCGGCTGAATGAATATTTTGTCCACTCCCCTAGGGTTTGGGGAATATTTGGGTATTTATAGAGCAAAGAGGCGGTCCAGGGGGCACCCGAGGTGGGCACAACCCACCTGGGCGCGCCAGAGCCTCCTGGCACGCCCTGGTGGGTTGTGCCCCCTCGGAGCACCCGCCAGGTACAACCAGGGCCCATTGCCTTTCTTATGTCCCATAAAAATCATCGTAAAGTTTCGTGCCATTTGGAATCCGTTTGATATTGATTTCCTGCGATGTAAAAAAGATGAAAAAACAGGAACTGGCACTGGGCACTATGTCAATAGGTTAGTACCAAAAAATGATATAAAATGATTATAAAACATCCAAGATTGATAATAAAATAGCATAGAACAATAAAAAATTATAGATACTTTGGAGACGTATCATCTGTGTGCTGCCCATCGACCACCTTTGGCTTCAGATTGAAGGTTTTGAGTCATAAGCCGAAGTGTCGGGGGACGCGGAGGAAAGCTTCACACACGACTTATGAAAGCCGATATGTGGAGGATAGATTTCGGGCCCAGATCATGGAAATCTAGCCTGTAGAAGAATAAGAGACCCGAAGTGGAAACCCCAGCCCCCAAATAAAGTGAGGGATGAATACCACCCTCTCACCCGGCTCAGGGACGGGGATCACCTGATCCTCGTCGGGAATCCGGTGCACTATGTCATCGGCAAGGTAGCCCGCACTCCGGAGACTCTTCACGTTCTTCTCCGTGATAGTGGAGGCCTCCCACTTGCCCTTGGAACCAAATCCAGCCATTGCTAGAGAAGAAGGCAGTGGTGGAGGATATGGGAGCTGCGGGCGCTAGAGCTATGGGCGCTGGAGCTAAGAGATTGGGAAGCAAGGGCTTGAGGAGAGTGTGAGGTAAAAAGAGGGCATCTATGTCCTTTTATAGGCAGTAAATACCAAGCGTCCCCCACTCGAGCCGTAAAATTCGCCTGTTCCCACCGTAATGGTGCGTAAGTGCGGTTGGGTTACCCAAATCATATTAATGAGGATCCCATGATAAGCGGACACGATCTCTGCTTCGACAAGACGTGCAAATAGAGGCTATGCCTTGAAACGCGAAACCAGAGTCAAGAAAATGGTTCAAAGTATTAAAGGATCAAGCATGACGTTTTGCTGGAAAGTTGTCAGTAGAGAAACAGTGTTTGTTTTGACACATTGCCTTCGTGGCTAAGGGTTGTACTAATCATGCAGAGCCAGACATAGTTCCTTTATGCAGGAAATAAACTTCATATGTTCGGAAGGAGGAACCCGCCTTGCGATGCCGAAGACAGTACGTGCACCTGACTCATCATCATCGAAGACTGGTTCAGGGGCTACTGAGGGAGTCCTGGATTAAGGGGTCCTCGGGTGGCTGGATTACTTGTTATGGGTCGGACTGGTGGGCCGTGAAGATCACTACAGAAGATTATCTCTCGTATCCGGATATGACTCCTATATGTGTAGAATGGCAAGTTTAAAGTTCGGGTGTAATGTTTCCTCCCTCTGCAAGATGATTATGTACAACCCTAGGCCCCTCCGGTGCATATATAAGCCGGAGGGTTTAGTCCATAGAGGCAGAATCACAATTACAATAGGCTAAGCTTCTAGGGTTTAGCCACATCGATCTCATGGTAGATCAACTCTTGTAATCCCCATATTCATCAAGATCAATGTAGCAGGAAGTAGGGTATTACCTCCATTAAGAGGGCCCAAACCTGGGTAAACATCGTGTCCTTGTTTCCCCCTGTTACCATCGATCCTTAGATACACAGTTCGGGGCCCCCTACCCGAGATCCGCTAGTTTTGACACCAATAAAGGTCTCCTCTGAATCAAAGTGAGATGAGATAGAGTAGGTATGGCTTGGCACACCTCTAAGTTTCTCTTTGTAATCTTAGTCCATAGGGCATGCTCTAATGTCACCTTAGCCATCCTTGGAAATTATACTAAACAATCACCTCTTGATCTTTATCGGTCTAATCTTATTCCATAGAGTCACCCCAATTTCACTAATGGTATGCCATGAAATTGTACTAATGCATCACTTGATTCCCAAAAGATTCAATCCAACATAAAGAAACTCATAGCATGAGCAAGATTCAATTCACCCCAAAGAGAATATGAGGAGATACACCATATAGTTCAACTCCATTAACAAAGCCCACGATCACAATTAAGATTGAAAACTTACATGATCACCGGGGGAGGGGGAACATATAGCTACTCGTACAAACCCTCAACTGCGAGGGAGGACTACCCCCGCATCATCAAGGAGCGGCATGAATAAGATGTATTCTCCCCTCTGGCAGGGTGCCAAAAAGGGCTTGATTGGATCTCCCTTGGAAAGCAGAGAAGCCACATCCGGAAAAATCAGGTAAAGATCTTTTTGATGTTTTTGAACATATGTAGAGCCAGCGACACTAGGGGCTCCATGCGTGCTCTCCTCACACCCTAGCCCTAGTGTGCATTGTGGGGCCACGTTTAGGCCCCCTACAGGTAGACTTTGGCCCATGTTCTCTCCTATCTTGAAACTTCGCAAACTATTTTTTCTTGTTGTTTTGGGTTCTGAATTATTTATTTCTGCAAATCCCAAAAACAAGTAAAAAGTAGCAACTGACATTGCACACTAGATTAATAGGTTAGTCTAATATATTGACAAAAATATGCTAAAGTGATCCAATAATGATATAAGAATAGTATAAACATAGTAAAAAATATTGATATGTTTAAGACGTGTCAGCCACCCATCTTCCTCGTAGACGTCGCCCCGAGGCCACTACCTTGTTGGTGTGCATGTACTCGCTAGTCATCGCCCTGGCATAAAGGAGGGAGGAGGTTGATGGCTGGAGGGAGAAGGAATGGGGAAAATCAAAGGGAGAGAACGGAAAGATAGTGAGGTAGCTAGATCTATGTAGGTTTAGGGTCAAGTTAATTGTGTTCTTATATATGTAGAGAAGGATATTGGGTCAGGCCAATTTTAGGCGGGTTTTTTCCTTCTTCTTTTATTCACTTGCTTTTTTATATACTACTAACATCGTTTCCAATATGAACTTTTGTGAATGATAGGTGTTTTTTTAAAATACATGCATTTTTCAAATATATGAACTTCTTCAAAAAAATATGTCATTATTGAAATAGCAACTTATATACATTGCCCTAATATATGAACTTTTTCAAAAGATAGACCTTTATTGAAAGAGAAATTTATCTCATCTCTTCTATAAGGCATACAAATATACTCAAGACCATAAATATGTTTTTTTGAACCATTTTAAGCACTATTTTATGTACTCATAGTTCAAATTTGAATTATATACATGAAATACCTAAAATTGTCTGAGTGACTTAACTATAGCAAATGGAACCTAAAAATGGCAAATTTGAACATGAAGGATGTTACTCTCTCCTATCCATATTAATTGTCGTTAATTTAGTACGAATTTGTACTAAATCAATGACAATTAATATGGATCAGATGGAGTATGGTGTATGATGAGTGTAGAGAATGTTCCAAGTCCTCATCTCCACCGGCTCCACTTGTGGTTATCTCTTCCCTTTATATTGTGCAAGCTATTGTTGTGTTGTATCCTTTGTTGTTGTTGTTGTTGTTGTTGTTGTTGTTGTTAGCATCATATAGGTTGCTCATCTAGTTGCACATCTAGATAACTTATTTGTTGCTAAACCTAATTTGTGAAGAAAAGCTAAAAATTGCTAGTTCCCTATTCACCCTCCCCCCCCCCCCTAGTCAACCATATCGATCCTTTCAATGAGTGTAGAGAATGTTTCAAGTTCAAACGATGAAGGAAATGTCATCTCGCCTTCAAACTTAACACATTCCCTATCGGAACTACGATTCTTCTTCGGAGATGGTTCAGTTTCTAAGCAATGTACATCACAAATTTGTCTAAATGTTCTCAACTTTTAACACGGGCTACCAAGGCCATATCATGGCACAATGACAAGCTCATGTCTTTCAAACTTCATTTGCATATTTTAAAATTAAGAAAAAAATAAACTCTATGTTTGTGGTTGAGTCTTGCCACAGAGAGCTTTGAAATTTCTTTTCGTTTCTTGTATATAAGTCATACAAATATAGCCAAGACCGTAAGTATGATATTTCAAACCATTTTGGTGCAAATTTTCTTTTACACGTAGTTCAAGTTTGAATTATATCTATTAAATGTGGAATTTCCAAGGTTCATTTGCTATATTTGAAACTATGTGCGATGATTGCTACATTACACTTTATTTTTTGCATAAATTGTGTGCAAGACATTGCACACAGTTGAGTTCTTCAAATCATGTACGACGATAGTCTTAATAGCATGATTGTGCACTAGTAAGGTATGTTTACAGAAATAACATTGCCAAGAGTCGACAAAACAACGAATTGAACCTAGTATGAACCCACGGGCAGAGTTTTTTTTTTTACAGCGGGTGAACCATTTTCAAATTTTTATATGAATTTGTTCCCATCTGCCATCTGTCTTTTTTTTTGGGCGTGTTATGCAGTGATAGTACACGGCGGGCGCGATTTGTTAATCCGAGAGTAGATCATAAACCTGTCGACATGTAATGTAACTGATGGATGGAGACCAGCCGAACCACCACACATACACATACAGTACTACACGGATACACGAGTTGTTGTGTTTTTTTTCCGGCTAGTTGTCTAGTGATACTCTGCCACTGCGTGTTTCCCGTTTCGACAAGAAGTAGCACGAGCCGCGCGCGTGCGATTTGTTAATCCGATATGTAGAGTCCGAATCCTGCCGAGACGCGATTGATGGATGCCGGCCGTCGACCCGAAGCTATCGAAGAGCACACGATCGATCCGATCGAATCAGTCAAGATGTGTCTATCCTGCGGTCCTGCCCTAGCTCAAGATATCCATTCGTTCACCGGCACCCCGAGGCCGGACCGGTAGGTGCACCGGATCACCCACGTGCACTGGGTCATGCAGCACGCCGGGATAGCCACAGGGAATGTGACGGGTGTCCGGTTGAATTCACCGCCGCATGGTGACGAGCAACTGTGTGGACTAGCTCTAAGCTGCGGTGCAACGCAACGAGCGGCCATCGCGGTTCTGACGGCAACGTACTGGCCGGGCCTATATCACTAATTAACTACTGGCAAGTTGCTGCATCGATCGCGGTCTTCTGTTTCTGAAAGCAAAATTTGAAAATGTATAGGCGTAGAGCGCTCCGGTTTCATCGTCGACGGAGACGCGGTGCAGCGTGTTATGTCTCGCTGCATGCGCCAAGAGCTGATTTTTGCGTGCACCCTAAACTCCTGCCATGCACGCCGGCCCCTCGACCTGTCCTAGAGGTACGGATCGACGTATCATGTATGTATGTATGTATGTATGTATGTATGTATGTATGTATGTATGTATGTATGTATGTTTACCGCGTATATTTGGGAGTGACGGGAATCAGAATATAAAGTTATCTCCGTCGAAGAAGAACCGTATACGAAAAAGGCCAAGTTTACAGAGGCCCCGGGAAGAAGAAGAACATAAACAGGAGGCTTGCATCAACCAAAAGGGACAGTTTGTCCCTTGTGGAATCCTAGTGACCTTAATCACACAGAAAAGGAGACAGAAGTCTCCAGAAGATAGATAGTGCTGAGGGCGTGGCGAGGTCGAGCGGGCGCAATCGGAAGCATCTGCGTTTGGCGTAGGAGATCACTGAGACGCCTTGTTTACACCGGAATGGTTAGGATATGCATCTTCTCAGAACAATATGATGTAGTAGTATTTATTTTGAGAGGCAATGATCCATACAGAAGTACGTACACAAGATCAGACCATCGGAATAAGAATATGTTAGGGAGGTCACTGGCAAGTCTTGTTTACACCAAAGTGCGCAGGGACATGCATACCAACACGATATTGCTGATTCGGTAATGACTAATGAAAGAACAAAATAAAATAAAATAAGCAAAATTAATAGGTACGCATTAAAGATTTGGAATAGACTCGAAAGCTACATCAAGATTCTTTAAAGTCTACATCTGTAGTTCCATTATTCTTATCTTGATATTTCTCTATGCGATAATAGGTTTCTATGACCTAATTTATTAAGTTTTGATAAAGCACATCTAGATGTGTCATAAGTATTGCACATATAAGTCCTATTTCATTGATCTTACGTTGAGTTTCATCTGGGGTATTTGTTTTTCTCTTTCCCTTTTTCTTTTCATGCTTGATTAAAAAAAGTTTGACTACTCCATGTTTAGAATATCATAGTAGCTTTTGCCTTAGTTAATCTATGAGGCAAATTTTTTGCCTCCATTTCAGAAAAGAGAAATGTTAGCAAGCCAATTTGTCAGCTGTCAACCAAGCATATATGTTGGTAATACCGCATGTATGTGTGTGTGATTGGTTCTTCATGGGTACCGAGACGTGTAATGCCATAATTATCAATTTTTATCACCTTTCAGTCAATCAGGCGTCCACTCGAAAAGAATACTACCAAAATTGTTGTGTATATCGCTAGTCTGCTAAAAAGAATACCCATATTGCTATACATATTCCTCCGGTATTTGCACGCATCACTGTACTAACTAGATGATATCCCGCACGTTGCTACGGAAAATCATGAACTAGATGCAACTGTTTCGGTGTGATTTGGCTGTATGAAAGATTACTATTTAAACTAACAATATGTGTAGTGAAACAAAATATACATATAATCTGTTCCATTTTATTATTCTATAGTTATAGGATATTTATTGAATATGAATAGAATGCATGGTGCATTTTAATGCGGATATTTTTGCATGCAAGATGACATGGTGAGCTGACATAGTTACATGCTAAGATAATTGAACCGGTGTTGAATATGATTGACATGCATGTGCATTCTAATGTCGGTGTTTTTCATGCATGAACACGATGAGATGACATAGTTGCATGTGGGGATAATTGAAGTTAGTGGGATCAACAGTCAATTGTCTTCTTGCACAGAGTCACACAGACATGACGTTTATATTCGGAGCAGTGTGTGCTGTGTGCATGCCGACTTCTATGCTGCATGCATGCATGCATGCAACATGCACGTAACAGGCAACTAGCGGACGATCGAGACAATACACGGCAACAGCATGGAGTCCATGATCATGCTTGACACGCACTGCCACGTCTCAAGTAATAAAGTGTCACCCACTCTTGGCGAGGGATAGACTAAGAAAATTAGACAGCGCGACGCGTCTCGCTGGGGTCGTCACGTACCTAACTAATCCACAGCTGATGATGACTCGTGACTAGGCACATGCAGCGAGCACTGTCATATCACTTGTCGTTTTACTGAGAGGAGTCGTATCACTTGTCGACGGCCGCCGTTCGATTGCACGTGAGGGCCAAGACAATGATCTCCCGAATTTGCATCTACAGCCGGACTTTACGAATCTGGTCCCTCAAACGCTTCCGGATGCGATTGGACACGTTCTCGGACAGTGATTGATCACGTCTTAAATTAGCCACTTCGTACATACTACATACTACTCTAACTACTCTTCATCATCAGAGATGTCCACAATGACAGTGTCGGACGGGTAGGAGGGCTCCGGCTCATCCTTCTCCTGTTTGACCTCATCCATGTAGGCGAGCATCTCCACCTCCTCCGCGGCCTGCTGCGCCTACATCTCCTGCCGGCGACGGCGTCTGGCCACCACAGCCGACTCTGACCGGAGGGAATCGATGATGACCTGCTGCTCCACCTGCAGAAACGCGTCGCCAGTGTCCCCCACACATCCTCAACCTCCTTGTCCTTGTCCTCCTCCACCACCACCTCCTCCTCCTTCTCCAACTCCTCCTCCGGATCCACTGCATCTGGAGGTAGCCCTGCCGTGATACGGGCTTCGCGCCTTACCTGGATCTGCTCAAGGAGCTCGAGCCGGCGCTCCGGCGTCAGAAATGGCTCGCTCCTCATCAGACGACGTTGGGGCATGGCTACTAGATGGACGGGTGGAGTGGAATGTGGCGATGGCGGCGGATAGGCGGAGAAAAAATATGGATCGTAGGGTTTCAGTGTTGGAAATATGCCCTAGAGGCAATAATAAATTAGTTATTATTATATTTCCTTGTTCATGATAATCGTTTATTATCCTTGCTATAATTGTATTGATAGGAAACTCAGATACATGTGTGGATACATAGACAACACCATGTCCCTAGTAAGCCTCTAGTTGACTAGCTCGTTGATCAATAGATGGTTACGGTTTCCTGACCATGGACATTGGATGTCATTGATAACGGGATCACATCATTAGGAGAATGATGTGATGGACAAGACCCAATCCTAAGCCTAGCACAAAGATCGTGTAGTTCGTATGCTAAAGCTTTTCTAATGTCAAGTATCATTTTCTTAGACCATGAGATTGTGCAACTCCCGGATACCGTAGGAATACTTTGGGTGTGCCAAACGTCACAACGTAACTGGGTGGCTATAAAGGTACACTACAGGTATCTCCGAAAGTTTCTGTTGGGTTGGCACGAATCGAGACTGGGATTTGTCACTCCGTGTGACGTTGGGGCGCACCCTCCTCCCCTTCTCCTATAAATAGTGGGGGTTTTGGGCTGCCCAAGACACACGATTTGATCTCTCCCTGGCGCAGCCCTACCTCTCTCCTCCTCGTCTCTTGCGGTGCTTGGCGAAGCCCTGCTGGAGTACCACGCTCCTCCACCACCACCACGCCGTTGTGCTGCTGCTGAATGGAGTCTTCCTCAATCTCTCCCTCAACCTCTCCCTCTCTCCTTGCTGGATCAAGGCATGGGAGACGTCACCGGGCTGTACGTGTGTTGAACACGGAGGTGCCGTCCGTTCGACACTAGGATCTCCGGTGATTTGGATCACGACGAGTACGACTCCTTCAACCCCGTTCTCTTGAACGCTTCCGCATAGCGATCTACAAGGGTATGTAGATGCACTCTCCTTCCCCTCGTTGTTGGTTTCTCCATAGATAGATCTTGGTGACACGTAGGAAAATTTTGAATTTCTGCTACGTTCCTCAACAGTGGTATCAGAGCCAGGTTTATGCGTAGTTTCTATGCACGAGTAGAACACAAAGTAGTTGTGGGCGTTGATTTTGTTCAATATGCTTACCGTTACTAGTCCAATCTTGTTTCGACGGTATTGTGGGATGAAGCGGCCCGGACCGACCTTACACGTACTCTTACGTGAGACTGGTTCCACCGACTGACATGCACTAGTTGTATAAGGTGGCTAGCGGGTGTCTGTCTCTCCCACTTTAGTTGGATCGGATTCGATGAAAAGGGTCCTTATGAAGTGTAAATAGCAATTGGCATATCACGTTGTGGTTTTTGCGTAGGTAAGAAACGTTCTTGCTAGAAATGCATAGCAGCCACGTAAAACATGCAAACAACAATTAGAGGACATCTAACTTGTTTTTGCAGGGTATGCCGTGTGATGTGATATGGCCAAAAGGATGTGATGAATGATATATGTGATGTAAGAGATTGATCATGTTCTTGTAATAGGAATCACAACTTGCATGTCGATGAGTATGACAACCGGCAGGAGCCATAGGAGTTGTCTTTATTTATTGTATGACCTGCGTGTCATTGAACAACGCCATGTAATTACTTTACTTTATTGCTAACCGGTAGCCATAGTAGTAGAAGTAATAGTTGGCGAGCAACTTCATGGAGACACGATGATGAAGATCATGATGATGGAGATCATGGTGTCATGCCGGTGACAAGATGATCATGGACGCCCAAGATGGAGATCAAAGGAGCTATATGATATTGGCCATATCATGTCACTTTTATTTGATTGCATGTGATGTTTATCATGTTTTTGCATCTTGTTTACTTAGAACGACGGTAGTAAATAAGATGATCCCTCATAATAATTTCAAGAAAGTGCTCCCCCTAACTGTGCACCGTTGCGACAGTTCGTTGTTTTGAAGCACCACGTGATGATCGGGTGTGATAGATTCTAACGTTCACATACAACGGGTGTAGGACAGATTTACACACACGAAACACTTAGGTTGACTTGACAAGCCTAGCATGTACAGACATGGCCTCGGAACACAAGAGACTGAAAGGTCGAGCATGAGTCGTATGGTAGATACGATCAACATGAAGATGTTCACCGATGATGACTAGTCCGTCTCACGTGATGATCGGACACGGCCTAGTTGACTCGGATCATGTAATCACTTAAGATGACTAGAGGGATGTCTATCTAAGTGGGAGTTCATAAGATGAACTTAATTATCCTGAACATAGTCAAAAAGATCTTTGCAAATTATGTCGTGGCTCGCGCTTTAGTTCTACTGTTTAGATATGTTCCTAGAGAAAATTTAGTTGAAAGTTGATAGTAGCAATTATGCGGACTAGGTCCGTAAACTGAGGATTGTCCTCATTGCTTCATAGAAGGCTTATGTCCTTAATGCACCGCTCAGTGTGCTGAACCTCGAACTTCGTCTGTGGATGTTGCGAACATCTGACATACACATTTTGATAACTACGTGATAGTTCAGTTAAACGGTTTAGAGTTGAGGCACCGAAGACGTTTTGAAACGTCGCGAAACATATGAGATGTTTCGAGGGCTGAAATTGGGATTTCAGGCTCGTGCCCACGTCAAGAGGTATAAGACCTCCGACGATTTTCTTAGCCTACAAACTAAGGAGAAAAGCTCAATTGTTGAGCTTGTGCTCAGATTGTCTGAGTACAACAATCATTTGAATCGAGTGGGAGTTGATCTTCCAGATGAGATAGTGATGTTTCTCCGAAGTCATTACCACCAAGCTGCTAGAGCTTTGTGATGAACTATAATGTATCGGGGACATATATGATGATCCTTGAGATATCTGCGATGTTTGACACCACAAAAGTAGAAATCAAGAAGGAGCATCAACTGTTGATGGTTGGTGAAACCACTAGTTTCAAGAAGGGCAAGGGCAAAAAAAGGGATGCTTCATGAAACGGCAAATCAGCTGCTGCTCTAGTGAAGAAACCCAAGGTTGAACCCAAACCCGAGACTAAGTGCTTCTGTAATAAGGGGAACAGCCACTGGAGCAGAATTACCCTAGATACTTGGTAGATGAGAAGGCTGTCGATAGAAGTATATTGGATATACATTATGTTAATGTGTACTTTACTAGTACTCCTAGTAGCACCAGGATATTAGATACCGGTTCGGTTGCTAAGTGTTAGTAACTCGAAATAAAAGCTACGGAATAAACGGAGACTAGCTAAAGGTGAGATGACGATATGTGTTGGAAGTATTTCCAAGGTTGATCAAATATCGTACGCTCCCTCTACCATCGAGATTGGTGTTTGCGTTGAGCATAGACATGATTGGATTATGTCTATCGCAATACGGTTATTCATTTAAGGAGAATAATGGTTACTCTGTTTATTTGAATAATACCTTCAACGGTCTTACACCTAAAATGAATGGTTTATTGAATCTCGATCGTAGTGATACACATGTTCATGCCAAAAGATATAAGATAGTAATGTTAGTACCACCTACTTGTGGCACTGCCACTTAAGTCATATCGGTATAAAACGCATGAAGAAGCTCCATGTTGATGGATCTTTGGGCTCACTCGGTTTTTGAAAAGTTTGAGACATGCGAACCATGTCTATTGGTGTATATGCATGAAGAAACTCCATGCAAATGGACCGTTTGGACTCACTTGATTTTGAATCACTTGAGACATGCAAATCATACCACATGGGCAAGATGACTGAAAGCCTCGTTTTCAGTAAAATGGAACTAGAAAGCAACTTGTTGGAAGTAATACATTTTGATGTGTGCAGTCCAATGAGTGCTGAGGCATGTAGTGGATATCGTTATGTTCTTACTTCACAGATGATTTGAGTAGATGTTGAGTATATTTACTTGATGAATCACGAGTCTGAATTATTGAAAGGTTCAAGTAATTCAGGGTGAAGTTGAAAGATCATCGTGACAAGAGGATAGAAGATCTATGATATGACCATAGATATGAATATCTGAATTACGAGTTTGGCACAGAATTAAGACATTGTGGAAATTGTTTCACAACTAATACAGCCTGGAACACCATAGTGTGATGGTGTGCCCAAACATCATAACTGCACCCTATTGGATATGATGCATACCATGATGTCTCTTATCGAATTACCACGATAGTTTATGGGTTAGGCATTAGAGACAACCACATTCACTTTAAATAGGGCACCACATGATTCCGATGAGATGACACCGTATGAACTATGGTTTAGAGAAACCTAAGCTGTCATTTCTTAAAAGTTTGGGGCTGCGACGCTTATGTGAAAAAGTTTCAGGCTGATAAGCTCGAACCCAAAGCGGATAAATGCATCTTCATAGGACACCCAAAACAGTTGGGTATACCTCCTGTCTCAGATCCGAAAGCAATAAGGGATTGTTTCTAGAATCGGGTCCTTTCTCGAGGAAAAGTTTCTCTCGAAAGAATTGAGTGGGAGGATGGTGGAGACTTGATGAGGTTATTGAACCGTCTCTTCAACTAGTGTGTGGCAGGGCACAGGAAGTTGTTCCTGTGGCACCTACACCAATTGAAGTGGAAGCTTATGATAGTGATCATGAAACTTCAGATCAAGTCACTAACAAACCTCGTGGGATGACAAGGATGTGTACTACTTCAGAGTGGTACGTAATCCTGTCTTGGAAGTCATGTTGCTAGACAACAATGAACCTACGAGCTATGGAGAAGCGATGGTGGGCCCGGATTCCGATAAATGGCTCGAGGCCATAAAATCCGAGAGAGGATCCATGTATGAAAACAAAGTGTAGACTTTGGCAGAACGGCTCGATGGTCGTAAGGCTGTTGAGTACAGATGGATTTTAAAAGGAAGACGGACAATGATGGTAAGTATCACCATTAAGAAAGCTCGACTTGTCGTTAAGATTTTTTCCGACAAGTTCAAGGAGTTGACTATGATGAGACTTTCTCACTCGTAGCGATGCTAAGAGTCTGTTGGAATTATATTAGCGATTACTGCATTATTTATGAAATCTTGCAGATAGGATGTCAAAACATTGTTTCCTCGACGATTTTCTTGAGGAAAGGTTGTATGTGATACAACCGGAAGGTTTTGTCAATCCTGAAAGATGCTAATAAGTATGCAAAGCTCTAGCTATCCTTCTAAGGACTGGAGTCAGCATCTCGGAGTTGGAATGTATGCTTTGATGAGATGATCAAAGATTTTTGGTGTATACAAAGTTTATGAGAAACTTGTATTTCCAAAGAAGTGAGTGGGAGCACTGTAGAATTTCCGATGAGTATGTGTTGTTAACATGTTGTTGATCGGAAATGATGTAGAATTCCTAGAAAGCATGCAGAGTTATTTGAAAAGTGTTTTTCAATGGAAAGCCTGGATTAAGCTACTTGAACGTTGAGCATCAAGATCTATAAGGATAGATCAAAACGCTTAATGGTACTTTCAAATGAGCACATACCTTGACATGATCTTGAAGGTGTTCAAGATGGATCAGTCAAAGAAGGAGTTCTTGCCTGAGTTGTAAGGTATCAAGTTAAGACTTAAAGCTCGACCACGGCAGAAGAAAGAGAAAGGACGAATGTCGTCCCCTATGCTTTTGTCATAGGCTCTATACGGTATGCCATGCTGAGTACCGCACCTGATGTGTGCCTTGGCACATGTCTGGCAAGAGGGTACAAAGGTGATCCAGGAGTGGATCACTAAATAGCGGTCAAAAATTGTCCTTGGAGTAACAAGGACATGTTTCTCGATTATGGAGGTGATAAAGAGTTCGGCGTAAAGGGTTACATCGATGCAAGCTTTAACACCTATCCGAATGACTCTGAGTAGCAAACCGGATACGTATAGTGGAGCAACCATTTGGAATAGCTCCAGGTGGAGCGTGGAAGCAGCATTTATAATATGACCTAGAGATTTGCGAAGTACATACGGATCTGAATGTTGCAGACCCGTTGACTAAAACCTCTCTCACAAGCAAAACATGATCAAACCCAGAACTCATTGAGTCTTAATCACATGATGATGTGAACTAGTTTAGTGACACTAGTAAACTCTTTGGATGTTGGTCACATGGCGATGTGACCTGTGAGTGTTAATCACATGACGATGTGAACTAGATTATTGACTCTAGTGCAAGTGGGAGACTGTTGGAAATATGCCCAAGAGGCAATAATAAATTAGTTATTATTATATTTCCTTGTTCATGATAATCGTTTATTATCCTTGCTATAATTGTATTGATAGGAAACTCAGATACATGTGTGGATACATAGACAACACCATGTCCCTAGTAAGCCTCTAGTTGACTAGCTCGTTGATCAATAGATGGTTACGGTTTCCTGACCATGGACATTGGATGTCGTTGATAACGGGATCACATCATTAGGAGAATGATGTGATGGACAAGACCCAATCCTAAGCCTAGCACAAAGATCGTGTAGTTCGTATGCTAAAGCTTTTCTAATGTCAAGTATCATTTCCTTAGACCATGAGATTGTGCAACTCCCGGATACCGTAGGAATACTTTGGGTGTGCCAAACGTCACAACGTAACTGGGTGGCTATAAAGGTACACTACAGGTATCTCCGAAAGTGTCTGTTGGGTTGGCACGAATCGAGACTGGGATTTGTCACTCCGTGTGACGGAGAGGTATCTCTGGGCCCACTCGGTAAGACATCATCATAATGTGCACAATGTGATCAAGGATTTGATCACGGGATGATGTGTTACGGAACGAGTAAAGAGACTTGCCGGTAACGAGATTGAACAAGGTATCGGGATACCGACGATCGAATCTCGGGCAAGTACAATACCGCTAGACAAAGGGAATTGAATACGGGATTGATCGAATCCTCGACATCGTGGTTCATCCGATGAGATCATCGTGGAACATGTGGGAACCAACATGGGTATCCAGATCCCGCTGTTGGTTATTGACCGGAGAACATCTCGGTCATGTCTGCATGGTTCCCGAACCCGTAGGGTCTACACACTTAAGGTTCGATGACGCTAGGGTTATAAAGGAAGTTTGTATGTGGTTACCGAATGTTGTTCGGAATCCCAGATGAGATCCCGGACGTCACGAGGAGTTCCGGAATGGTCCGGAGGTAAAGATTTATATATGGGATGTCCTGTTTTGGTCACCAGAAAAGTTTCGGGGTTTATCGGTAACGTACCGGGACCACCGGGAGGGTCCCGGGGGTCCACCAAGTGGGGCCACCAGCCCCGGAGGCTTGCATGGGCCAAGAGTGGGAAGGGACCAGCCCCTGAGTGGGCTGGTGCGCCTCCCACAAGGCCCAAGGCGCAGCTAGGAGGAGAAGGGGGAAACCCTAGGCGCAGATGGGCCTAAGGCCCACCCTAGGGCGCGCCCCCCTCTCTCCCTCTTGGCCGCCCCCCTCCATCCCATCTAGGGCTGCCGCCCCCTAGGGGTGGGAACCCTAGAGGGGGCGCACCCTCCTCCCCTTCTCCTATAAATAGTGGGGGTTTTGGGCTGCCCAAGACACACGATTTGATCTCTCCCTGGCGCAGCCCTACCTCTCTCCTCCTCGTCTCTTGCGGTGCTTGGCGAAGCCTTGCTGAAGTACCACGCTCCTCCACCACCACCACGCCGTTGTGCTGCTGCTGAATGGAGTCTTCCTCAATCTCTCCCTCAACCTCTCCCTCTCTCCTTGCTGGATCAAGGCATGGGAGACGTCACCGGGCTGTACGTGTGTTGAACATGGAGGTGCCGTCCGTTCGACACTAGGATCTCCGGTGATTTGGATCACGACGAGTACGACTCCTTCAACCCCGTTCTCTTGAACGCTTCCGCATAGCGATCTACAAGGGTATGTAGATGCACTCTCCTTCCCCTCGTTGTTGGTTTCTCCATAGATAGATCTTGGTGACACGTAGGAAAATTTTGAATTTCTGCTACGTTCCTCAACAGTGGTATCAGAGCCAGGTTTATGCGTAGTTTCTATGCACGAGTAGAACACAAAGTAGTTGTGGGCGTTGATTTTGTTCAATATGCTTACCGTTACTAGTCCAATCTTGTTTCGACGGTATTGTGGGATGAAGCGGCCCGGACCGACCTTACACGTACTCTTACGTGAGACTGGTTCCACCGACTGACATGCACTAGTTGTATAAGGTGGCTAGCGGGTGTCTGTCTCTCCCACTTTAGTCGGATCGGATTCGATGAAAAGGGTCCTTATGAAGTGTAAATAGCAATTGGCATATCACGTTGTGGTTTTTGCGTAGGTAAGAAACGTTCTTGCTAGAAATGCATAGCAGCCACGTAAAACATGCAAACAACAATTAGAGGACATCTAACTTGTTTTTGCAGGGTATGCCGTGCGATGTCATATGGCCAAAAGGATGTGATGAATGATATATGTGATGTAAGAGATTGATCATGTTCTTGTAATAGGAATCACAACTTGCATGTCGATGAGTATGACAACCGGCAGGAGCCATAGGAGTTGTCTTTATTTATTGTATGACCTGCGTGTCATTGAACAACGCCATGTAATTACTTTACTTTATTGCTAACCGGTAGCCATAGTAGTAGAAGTAATAGTTGGCGAGCAACTTCATGGAGACACGATGATGGAGATCATGGTGTCATGCCAGTGACAAGATGATCATGGACGCCCAAGATGGAGATCAAAGGAGCTATATGATATTGGCCATATCATGTCACTTTTATTTGATTGCATGTGATGTTTATCATGTTTTTGCATCTTGTTTACTTAGAACGACGGTAGTAAATAAGATGATCCCTCATAATAATTTCAAGAAAGTGCTCCCCCTAACTGTGCACCGTTGCGACAGTTCGTTGTTTCGAAGCACCACGTGATGATCGGGTGTGATAGATTCTAACGTTCACATACAACGGGTGTAGGACAGATTTACACACACGAAACACTTAGGTTGACTTGACAAGCCTAGCATGTACAGACATGGCCTCGGAACACAAGAGACTGAAAGGTCGAGCATGAGTCGTATGGTAGATACGATCAACATGAAGATGTTCACCGATGATGACTAGTCCGTCTCACGTGATGATCGGACACGGCCTAGTTGACTCGGATCATGTAATCACTTAAGATGACTAGAGGGATGTCTATCTAAGTGGGAGTTCATAAGATGAACTTAATTATCCTGAACATAGTCAAAAAGATCTTTGCAAATTATGTCGTGGCTCGCGCTTTAGTTCTACTGTTTAGATATGTTCCTAGAGAAAATTTAGTTGAAAGTTGATAGTAGCAATTATGCGGACTAGGTCCGTAAACTGAGGATTGTCCTCATTGCTTCATAGAAGGCTTATGTCCTTAATGCACCGCTCAGTGTGCTGAACCTCGAACTTCGTTTGTGGATGTTGCGAACATCTGACATACACATTTTGATAACTACGTGATAGTTCAGTTAAACGGTTTAGAGTTGAGGCACCGAAGACGTTTTGAAACGTCGCGAAACATATGAGATGTTTCGAGGGCTGAAATTGGGATTTCAGGCTCGTGCCCACGTCAAGAGGTATAAGACCTCCGACGATTTTCTTAGCCTACAAACTAAGGAGAAAAGCTCAATTGTTGAGCTTGTGCTCAGATTGTCTGAGTACAACAATCATTTGAATCGAGTGGGAGTTGATCTTCCAGATGAGATAGTGATGTTTCTCCGAAGTCATTACCACCAAGCTGCTAGAGCTTTGTGATGAACTATAATGTATCGGGGACATATATGATGATCCTTGAGATATTTGCGATGTTTGACACCACAAAAGTAGAAATCAAGAAGGAGCATCAACTGTTGATGGTTGGTGAAACCACTAGTTTCAAGAAGGGCAAGGGCAAAAAAAGGGATGCTTCATGAAACGGCAAATCAGCTGCTGCTCTAGTGAAGAAACCCAAGGTTGAACCCAAACCCGAGACTAAGTGCTTCTGTAATAAGGGGAACAGCCACTGGAGCAGAATTACCCTAGATACTTGGTAGATGAGAAGGCTGTCGATAGAAGTATATTGGATATACATTATGTTAATGTGTACTTTACTAGTACTCCTAGTAGCACCAGGGTATTAGATACCGGTTCGGTTGCTAAGTGTTAGTAACTCGAAATAAAAGCTACGGAATAAACGGAGACTAGCTAAAGGTGATATGACGATATGTGTTGGAAGTATTTCCAAGGTTGATCAAATATCGTACGCTCCCTCTACCATCGAGATTGGTGTTTGCGTTGAGCATAGACATGATTGGATTATGTCTATCGCAATACGGTTATTCATTTAAGGAGAATAATGGTTACTCTGTTTATTTGAATAATACCTTCAACGGTCTTACACCTAAAATGAATGGTTTATTGAATCTCGATCGTAGTGATACACATGTTCATGCCAAAAGATATAAGATAGTAATGTTAGTACCACCTACTTGTGGCACTGCCACTTAAGTCATATCGGTATAAAACGCATGAAGAAGCTCCATGTTGATGGATCTTTGGGCTCACTCGGTTTTTGAAAAGTTTGAGATATGCGAACCATGTCTATTGGTGTATATGCATGAAGAAACTCCATGCAAATGGACCGTTTGGACTCACTTGATTTTGAATCACTTGAGACATGCAAATCATACCACATGGGCAAGATGACTGAAAGCCTCGTTTTCAGTAAAATGGAACTAGAAAGCAACTTGTTGGAAGTAATACATTTTGATGTGTGCAGTCCAATGAGTGCTGAGGCATGTAGTGGATATCGTTATGTTCTTACTTCACAGATGATTTGAGTAGATGTTGAGTATATTTACTTGATGAATCACGAGTCTGAATTATTGAAAGGTTCAAGTAATTCAGGGTGAAGTTGAAAGATCATCGTGACAAGAGGATAGAAGATCTATGATATGACCATAGATATGAATATCTGAATTACGAGTTTGGCACAGAATTAAGACATTGTGGAAATTGTTTCACAACTAATACAGCCTGGAACACCATAGTGTGATGGTGTGCCCGAACATCATAACTGCACCCTATTGGATATGATGCATACCATGATGTCTCTTATCGAATTACCACGATAGTTTATGGGTTAGGCATTAGAGACAACCACATTCACTTTAAATAGGGCACCACATGATTCCGATGAGATGACACCGTATGAACTATGGTTTAGAGAAACCTAAGCTGTCATTTCTTAAAAGTTTGGGGCTGCGACGCTTATGTGAAAAAGTTTCAGGCTGATAAGCTCGAACCCAAAGCGGATAAATGCATCTTCATAGGACACCCAAAACAGTTGGGTATACCTCCTGTCTCAGATCCGAAAGCAATAAGGGATTGTTTCTAGAATCGGGTCCTTTCTCGAGGAAAAGTTTCTCTCGAAAGAATTGAGTGGGAGGATGGTG
The DNA here is from genome assembly GCF_056163025.1 of Triticum urartu. Classification (NCBI taxonomy): domain Eukaryota; kingdom Viridiplantae; phylum Streptophyta; class Magnoliopsida; order Poales; family Poaceae; genus Triticum; species Triticum urartu. Next base: position 73,960,113 of record NC_141873.1, on the reverse strand, counting down.
GAGACTTGATGAGGTTATTGAACCGTCTCTTCAACTAGTGTGTGGCAGGGCACAGGAAGTTGTTCCTGTGGCACCTACACCAATTGAAGTGGAAGCTTATGATAGTGATCATGAAACTTCAGATCAAGTCACTAACAAACCTCGTGGGATGACAAGGATGTGTACTACTTCAGAGTGGTACGTAATCCTGTCTTGGAAGTCATGTTGCTAGACAACAATGAACCTACGAGCTATGGAGAAGCGATGGTGGGCCCGGATTCCGATAAATGGCTCGAGGCCATAAAATCCGAGAGAGGATCCATGTATGAAAACAAAGTGTAGACTTTGGCAGAACGGCTCGATGGTCGTAAGGCTGTTGAGTACAGATGGATTTTAAAAGGAAGACGGACAATGATGGTAAGTATCACCATTAAGAAAGCTCGACTTGTCGTTAAGATTTTTTCCGACAAGTTCAAGGAGTTGACTATGATGAGACTTTCTCACTCGTAGCGATGCTAAGAGTCTGTTGGAATTATATTAGCGATTACTGCATTATTTATGAAATCTTGCAGATAGGATGTCAAAACATTGTTTCCTCGACGATTTTCTTGAGGAAAGGTTGTATGTGATACAACCGGAAGGTTTTGTCAATCCTGAAAGATGCTAATAAGTATGCAAAGCTCTAGCTATCCTTCTAAGGACTGGAGTCAGCATCTCGGAGTTGGAATGTATGCTTTGATGAGATGATCAAAGATTTTTGGTGTATACAAAGTTTATGAGAAACTTGTATTTCCAAAGAAGTGAGTGGGAGCACTGTAGAATTTCCGATGAGTATGTGTTGTTAACATGTTGTTGATCGGAAATGATGTAGAATTCCTAGAAAGCATGCAGAGTTATTTGAAAAGTGTTTTTCAATGGAAAGCCTGGATTAAGCTACTTGAACGTTGAGCATCAAGATCTATAAGGATAGATCAAAACGCTTAATGGTACTTTCAAATGAGCACATACCTTGACATGATCTTGAAGGTGTTCAAGATGGATCAGTCAAAGAAGGAGTTCTTGCCTGAGTTGTAAGGTATCAAGTTAAGACTTAAAGCTCGACCACGGCAGAAGAAAGAGAAAGGACGAATGTCGTCCCCTATGCTTTTGTCATAGGCTCTATACGGTATGCCATGCTGAGTACCGCACCTGATGTGTGCCTTGGCACATGTCTGGCAAGAGGGTACAAAGGTGATCCAGGAGTGGATCACTAAATAGCGGTCAAAAATTGTCCTTGGAGTAACAAGGACATGTTTCTCGATTATGGAGGTGATAAAGAGTTCGGCGTAAAGGGTTACATCGATGCAAGCTTTAACACCTATCCGAATGACTCTGAGTAGCAAACCGGATACGTATAGTGGAGCAACCATTTGGAATAGCTCCAGGTGGAGCGTGGAAGCAGCATTTATAATATGACCTAGAGATTTGCGAAGTACATACGGATCTGAATGTTGCAGACCCGTTGACTAAAACCTCTCTCACAAGCAAAACATGATCAAACCCAGAACTCATTGAGTCTTAATCACATGATGATGTGAACTAGTTTAGTGACACTAGTAAACTCTTTGGATGTTGGTCACATGGCGATGTGACCTGTGAGTGTTAATCACATGACGATGTGAACTAGATTATTGACTCTAGTGCAAGTGGGAGACTGTTGGAAATATGCCCAAGAGGCAATAATAAATTAGTTATTATTATATTTCCTTGTTCATGATAATCGTTTATTATCCTTGCTATAATTGTATTGATAGGAAACTCAGATACATGTGTGGATACATAGACAACACCATGTCCCTAGTAAGCCTCTAGTTGACTAGCTCGTTGATCAATAGATGGTTACGGTTTCCTGACCATGGACATTGGATGTCGTTGATAACGGGATCACATCATTAGGAGAATGATGTGATGGACAAGACCCAATCCTAAGCCTAGCACAAAGATCGTGTAGTTCGTATGCTAAAGCTTTTCTAATGTCAAGTATCATTTCCTTAGACCATGAGATTGTGCAACTCCCGGATACCGTAGGAATACTTTGGGTGTGCCAAACGTCACAACGTAACTGGGTGGCTATAAAGGTACACTACAGGTATCTCCGAAAGTGTCTGTTGGGTTGGCACGAATCGAGACTGGGATTTGTCACTCCGTGTGACGGAGAGGTATCTCTGGGCCCACTCGGTAAGACATCATCATAATGTGCACAATGTGATCAAGGATTTGATCACGGGATGATGTGTTACGGAACGAGTAAAGAGACTTGCCGGTAACGAGATTGAACAAGGTATCGGGATACCGACGATCGAATCTCGGGCAAGTACAATACCGCTAGACAAAGGGAATTGAATACGGGATTGATCGAATCCTCGACATCGTGGTTCATCCGATGAGATCATCGTGGAACATGTGGGAACCAACATGGGTATCCAGATCCCGCTGTTGGTTATTGACCGGAGAACATCTCGGTCATGTCTGCATGGTTCCCGAACCCGTAGGGTCTACACACTTAAGGTTCGATGACGCTAGGGTTATAAAGGAAGTTTGTATGTGGTTACCGAATGTTGTTCGGAATCCCAGATGAGATCCCGGACGTCACGAGGAGTTCCGGAATGGTCCGGAGGTAAAGATTTATATATGGGATGTCCTGTTTTGGTCACCAGAAAAGTTTCGGGGTTTATCGGTAACGTACCGGGACCACCGGGAGGGTCCCGGGGGTCCACCAAGTGGGGCCACCAGCCCCGGAGGCTTGCATGGGCCAAGAGTGGGAAGGGACCAGCCCCTGAGTGGGCTGGTGCGCCTCCCACAAGGCCCAAGGCGCAGCTAGGAGGAGAAGGGGGAAACCCTAGGCGCAGATGGGCCTAAGGCCCACCCTAGGGCGCGCCCCCCTCTCTCCCTCTTGGCCGCCCCCCTCCATCCCATCTAGGGCTGCCGCCCCCTAGGGGTGGGAACCCTAGAGGGGGCGCACCCTCCTCCCCTTCTCCTATAAATAGTGGGGGTTTTGGGCTGCCCAAGACACACGATTTGATCTCTCCCTGGCGCAGCCCTACCTCTCTCCTCCTCGTCTCTTGCGGTGCTTGGCGAAGCCCTGCTGGAGTACCACGCTCCTCCACCACCACCACGCCGTTGTGCTGCTGCTGAATGGAGTCTTCCTCAATCTCTCCCTCAACCTCTCCCTCTCTCCTTGCTGGATCAAGGCATGGGAGACGTCACCGGGCTGTACGTGTGTTGAACACGGAGGTGCCGTCCGTTCGACACTACGATCTCCGGTGATTTGGATCACGACGAGTACGACTCCTTCAACCCCGTTCTCTTGAACGCTTCCGCATAGCGATCTACAAGAGTATGTAGATGCACTCTCCTTCCCCTCGTTGCTGGTTTCTACATAGATAGATCTTGGTGACACGTAGGAAAATTTTGAATTTCTGCTACGTTCCCCAACATTCAGTGTCGCCGGTCGACTTAAATAGTCGGGCAAGGCACTACACGGCCCGCTGGAGCGGCCCCACGCGGCGCCACCGGTCCGACGGTGAAGACGAGTTTCGGACCGCTGAGTTTTCGAACATTTCCATGTGCGGACCCCGCCGTCCGTCCGACGTGGCGGGCGTACCTAGGCGCACCCGAGCGCCCCATTATCCTTTCAATATTTGGGTTGAATATGAAAAATGCCGTTAGCCTGAAAGTTTGAGGCCCGTTTGGATCGAAAAATCATGACCGGTCAATGATTGGGTGAGCCGCACGATCATTTGAGACCGGTTTAGACCGCCCGGCTGTAGATGCTCTTATTTCTCCGAAGAGAAGTAAACTGCGGACTGCGCCTTAATGCTATGCTTCTATTACCGTCGACGTCGTACTGCACCGAAACCAAATATTTGATCACGGCATTAGCTTCAGCTAGATGACAGGCTGAGGTGAGAGATTACGTAAGAATACGGAATATTGCTAGGCCCGACCGGCGAGATACGGTCTCGTTACGCCAAGTTACCGCATGCACACTTATGAAATGAACATATACGTATTAGGTAAATACAGTGACTTTCCCTCGAAAAAAAAGAGGTAAATACAGCGACTAAGAAGACGGACCCCCTTGGATTAATCGAGTCTGGAAGCAACAGGTGGGGCGGCTAAAGGACTAGCCCTGGATCATTTTGTCCACGTCCGCGTGCCCTCATCCAGTTATCCTAGCACGTATACTACTTTTTACGGGTTCGTTTTTCTTGTATATACCCCTCACGCAAATATTCACCTACTCCCTCCGTTTCAAAATAGATGACTCAACTTTATATTAAAATCAGTATAAAGTTGAGTTATCTATTTTGAAACAGAGAAAATAGTATTGTACTAGTTTTCATCTAGAAGTTCTCAGCCGAGAGCTTTAGACTAAGGATGGATAAGTGCAAATTATACCCGGAGCTTCATGGAACCCTGTTTCTTTTTTAAAAGTTAAAACCACTATCTTAAAATTACAAAAGGAGAATATGAAAAGAAAATGTCAAGTCCAACAAGCTGACTCAAATTGACACAAAATGTATCTGTTTTTATCCGTTTGGATGGCCAGCGGACACCAAATGTCCGTCCGTCTCCGCGGGCCCGCCAGCGCACCCATCACGCGCGACACATTTCATGTGTTTTTTTCTTTGTGATTTAAAGTACTCCTTCTGTAAAGAAATATATGAGTGTTCTTTTGGAGAAAATATAAGAGCGTTTGGAACCTTATTTCATTTTTTAAAGTTAAAACCGCTGTCTTAAAATGTCCGTCCGTGTCCGCGGCACGCCAGTGCACCCAACACGCGCGTCACAGGTCAAGTTTTTTTCTTTTTTATTTAAAGTACTTCCTCCGTAAAGAAATATAAGAGCCTTTTTATAGAAAATATAAAAGCGTTTAAATCAGTAAAGTAGTGATTGATACTCTTTTATATTGCTTTATAGAGGTAGTATATATATGGTGGTCAAAAGTCCATTCCATTAATTAAACCAAAAATATATAACTAAAAATTAAATAAACCCTAGATCTAACCACGGCGGCCGACGGAGCACGCGCTCGCTGGATCTGGAGCCCACTGCTTGTCCTCGTAGCCGACGAGGTTGGTGTAGGTTGGAGGCGACCATGGCCACGCTGAGAGGCGGAGGACGAAAATTTTAAGGTGTGACGAAGTCTTAAGCAAAGAATCTTTTGATGCAAACCAAAAGAGTCAGTACACAGTAACATTGCATACCACAAACGAATAACCAAATACGATGAAAATGCAGACATGTTTCAATAGAAAAACAACCTAAAACATACAGATAATGAAGCTTCCAATGATGTCTAGAAGACTCGGGCAATGGCAGTGCCTTACCCTCCTGCAATTCACAATTTCACACCATTAAATTATCACTACATTGCATTGCTTTGAAGATGTCAAAAAATGCTACCCGAAAATGATTTATAATTTAGAAAATATACATGCATCTAATCTGAATAATTATAGCCCATACAGTACCAAAAATGATTTGCATTTGCAATAGAAGAGATAAATCATTGGAATTGGAACTACTGATTGTGCATATAACAAGGTATTAAAAAATGCTACAAAATTCAGAAAATGTACCTCTCCCCTTTGGCCCCTTCCCCTTACTCTCCATCTTCTGACGGCCGAGACGAGAAGGACGCGAAGCTGGGCAGCTGGCTGCTGCCGCGTTGTGCTGCCGCGCCGTTCGCTAGGCCCAGCCGCAGCCTGTGCTGACGCGCCATTCGCTAGGCCCAGCCGCAGCCGCCGGTCGCCGCGTGCCCGCATCCCTGTGTCGGCAGTGCCCAGCCACACCTCACGCTTGCCCGACGAGTGCTCGACGCCACAGCCGCCGACCCGCCGCCCCATCTGGCCACCGCCGCGCTAGGGTTTGCTGTTTGCTCCGTGTGTATGCCGGTCTGCGTGAGTGGCTGCGTCGCTCGGTCGCTGTTTGCCTGGCTCGAATAGCTCTACCTCTCCGCCTGCTCCTGGCTTGAATCGATCGATGCCGTTCATGTGCGATGCGTCTCTAGAAGGCCCAAATACTGGACTGGCTAAGGCTGTCTGGCCCAATAAAATGATCTCTCTCTCTAATATCTCTACTTAGCGATTAGCGATTCCTAGAATCCTAGCGATTAGCGAACGAAGTGTACATATATAAAAAAAATTGGACCAAATCAAGGTGTGGCAGCTGCCACACCTTGCCCACCGGGGTCCTCCGCCAGTGGCCACGCTGGTGGCGGTAGCCCGGCGGTGGTAGCCCTACCGCTGGCGCACGCGGTGGCGTAGATGTCGCCTTCTACCGCTCGGCCCCGTACTCTTTCTGATGCTCCTACTTCGGCTATGGTATTGCTAGAAACATGGAAGTCCACGTCCACGTCTATCCCACTAGTCCATATAGTGGCTATGGATCGAGCTGCGCCGGGGCGGTAACCTCCACCGATATGTGAAGCGTGAAAGTCTTTTCTTTCAGTAGGATGGATTTATCTTCTCTCGTATAATATAGGGCTACAACAAAGAGGCAAAAGCTTCTCGATACACGGGTCCAATTTGGAACTATATATACAATAATGCTATACTCAGTGCGAGGGTATATCGTTAGTCGATCTGCTACCATATTTTGTTCCTGCCTAAGTTTCTATAGAATAAACTCCATGTCTTTCATCAATGGCCCGACCTCCGCAACAAGAGACAAAATAAAGTCAAAAATGTACCGGATGTGGCGTGATCACCTCTCCTCTCACATCTCCTAACACTCTTATGTAAAAAAAATCTTTGAAATATATTCATGTGGGGAGCATCCCCCCCCCCCCCCCCCCCCCCCCCCGCCCCGGTGATAGTTTCAGAAAAAATGTATAATAAAGTCATTCTCGGTGGCGCATTGTCGATGATGCCGGCCATGCAAATAACTCTTCCTTCAGCCTTTCCATCTTGGCAGTGTTATCTATGGCAGCGATCAATGGACGGTTAGTCCCGCTAATTCTCTACATCAACAACAAAACACAATAGGGGCTTAGATGGCCTTCAGAAACCCTTTGTACGAGCTGCTTTGGATCATATGAATGAAAACACATAAGTACAAGACATGCATCAATTTTATAAGATAACAATGCAAATACAAATGAAAGGAAAATCACAAAAGTTGTCATTTAGATACTCTATCTCAAGGGAAAATCAGGGCCGGTTCTGATATTTCGGGGGCCCAAGGCGAAATTACAACCAGGGGCCCCTACTATAAAGATCAAAATAATAATCTCATTTTTTTAGTTCATTCCTTTACTTAACTTATTATTGTCTATTGTTCCATAATAACACAAAATTTGTAAATGATGTATTCCTTTACTTAATTAGACAAATCGAATACCTGATAGAGGGCAAACATCAAGATGAAAGGTTTATAAAGTTTTAAAGCTTCATTTGCAACAATAAAAGATCATTTACCTACCCGATGGCTATGGGAGTCTGAGTGGCTTTGTTATATAACCATGCTTGGATTGAAATTATGCGTGTAAGAATAGCTGAGACCTTCTTCCAATTTTTAAGTTAAATTTGCAGTCATGATGATTTGGAGAGAGAATGCAAAGACCGACAATCGAACACATAGTAGGCAATTTTTTCAACAGATAAGGCGATTGGTGTTGTGTTGACAAAGTCCAGATTGAAGTAAGAAATAGAGCAACGGGCACACGAAATCAAAATTTTGTACTGCGTCATATGCGAGACCTTCTAAGATCTGACTGCGGCTGCACCATATGAACGTGACCAACTAGAAAAAGGAGGTTAGGGATGACCTTACAAGTGGGGTGGCTTCGTCTTGCAATGAGAGGCATCTCACAAACGCGGGATAACACAACGGGCCCGGGGACCTGGAGGAAGACCAGCCGGCCGCATGGCAGAGAGCGATCTACATCGGCGGCGCGTCTCACGATCGGGGCCCTCGGGGGAATAGTATCGTCGCGAAGCTGCGAACTCGTGATGGAAAGAAGGAAAACATGAATACTCGTGGACTACGTGCGTCTAGGTCGCTGCCTCCTTATGGTCTGGGCCATGGGCTCCTTGCGAACCCTGGAGGGGGCCCCTAGATTTCGGGGGCCCTGGGCGGCCGCCCCGCTGCCACCCCCTCAGGGCCGGCCCTGGGGAAAATATCCGAAGGTATAAAATTCACAAACTCTCTTCCAACCAAACAAGCCGTAATGATGGATGGTAGGACCGAGTCAATGTAGACGTTTGTTGCCCAAAATGTGCAAACATGTTTAAGATTCAATTTATGACCGATATTTCATAACCTGGCGTCCCTCTAGAAAGATGGAGTAGCCAAAGAAAAACAAAAGGCACAATAAAATTACAAATTTAAAATTCTAAAATCCAAATGACAAAATTAGATGCATTGAAGCATGTTGGATCAATAAAATATAAATTTTGATTTACTAAAATCCAAATACACCATGAATCGTGGCGACAAAATGATTTATTCTCCTCACCGGACGGTAAGCAAATTAACACCGCCCCAGTAAGCCTAAATATAGCTACCCGCAAAAAAAAGCTTGAATATAGCCACACCACAGAAGCGTTATTGTCATTTTCGGCAGTTTTGTCCAATTAGCAATGGACCATTCGCACCTGTGCAACTGAAGCTTCTTTTTCACAAGGATGAATATGAGAGTGCTCTCATCTCATGCGACGGTCAAAACCAGACAGCCACACCTGTTTTTTTTTTTTTACCTTTTTATCTTCCTTCTCCGCTCGCCAAACCTTCACAATGAATAACGTTAATTTATTCTGTTGGATTGGCTTCAGGATTAAGGTAATCCAAACAGCGAGCTAACCCCACATCACACACAACCACACGCACGCACACATCAACTTCTCAGAGGATTCAGGGCTATAAATACGCCCCCTCCACATTCCAATTCGCCTCGTCAGCACGCGAAACACGCCAATTCACCGGCCCAAATCCCAATTCACCACGAACGACGGAACGAGTCGCTCTCCAGGCAGCAGCGGGCAGCAGATGGTGGCGACGGGGGACGCGGAAGAGGCGGCGGCGGGGTGCCGCGCGCGGGCGGCGCTGCTGGGCGCGTACGAGCTGGGCCGCACGCTCGGGGAAGGCAGCTTCGGCAAGGTGAAGCACGCGCGGCACCGCGCCACGGGGGGCCACTTCGCGGTGAAGATCCTGGACCGCGGCAGGGTGCTCTCCCTCCGCGGCGCCGACGACCAGGTCCGCAGGGAGATCGCCACGCTCACCATGCTCGCGCACCCAAACGTCGTCCGCCTCCACGAGGTAATTAGTACTACTCACTAGTAGTAATCGCGATCTCGGCTCCTGTTCTTCTCTCGGTGCTAGATGCGTGTATAGAAAGTTTAGAAACCATAGATTGAGTACCCTTGGTGGAGAAACTGTGGAAAAAATATTTTAAAATTTTAAATACCTTGTCGAGCTTGCGAGCAAGGGTGCTTGAACTACGGGCACGCCACGGTTGGAATGACGCTACAATTATCAACCAGAGATTCCTTAAGGAAAGGGATAGTTCGTGGTGGAGATTACAAGCATCATCATCATAATGTTTATTTATCTACATATGTTTTCCTACATTCATAGCAACACAAACCTATAATTTCGGGATTCTACTTTGTATATTAATAGTCTATATATACAACTTCATTCCGCGTTACACATGGAGGATGTCGAACTGGGTTACAAAACATTGACCAGCTTGATGACCGGGAAGAATCGTGCTGCAATTATTTAAAAATTTGACGCCGGAGGGGGAAAGAGCCCGTTGGTCTTCTATGGGGTAGTATAAGGAGAATGTTCTGTCAAGTCGACGGTTGCGGGAGGCTTGTACTCGGGACGGCGATAACGTATCAGTACATCCGGGCACGCCACAGCTGCAATTATCAACCGGAAATTCCTTGAAAAAAGAACGTGGGGATTGCAAGCACCATCATAATGTATTTGTCTATATATGTTTTCGTACATTCATAGCACTTATCAATAATTGTAGCCTGTAGGGATTGCATTGGATATTAGCATTTGTCTATACGTAGCGCGTTGCGCGTAGACCACTAGACCTGTAGCAGCACGTGGAGTTGGAGGCAGATTCAGCTCCAGGCCATTCACTTCTCTATTTTAGGATTAATGCTTGATTTGGATCGCATGTGTAGCCGTCAAGTATATCCAATAATGCCAACCAGCTGCTGCCCCGTCCCTATCTTTATGACTATGCCATGATCTTACTATTTATTTTCTGAGAGACAGAATTTCTTTGGGTCTCTTGTGGTGCACATGAGCATATGAATTCACCGACGTGGCCCGTTTAAATAATATCAGTGTCGTAATATTAATCCTGTAATTCTTTTAACTCTTGATTCAGGTTGCTGCTAGCAAAACAAAGATCTACATGGTGCTTGAGTTTGTCAATGGAGGAGAACTGTTTGACAGGATTGTAAGCCCCTATAACTTTTACTTTCAACTATCTGAAAGCTTGCTTTGCATTATAAAATTCTCTGCCAGGTACATTGGTCAGTTCTAACACTTTGAGTTGATTTTTTTCCTGCAAATAAAAGGCAATGAAGGGAAAACTATCCGAACGAGAAGGAAGAAGACTTTTTCAGCAGCTAATTGATGGCGTGAGCTATTGCCATGGAAAGGGTGTCTACCACAGAGACCTTAAGGTACTGGCGACTGAAGTTTTCTTTTCATTTCTTTTGAAGAATCTGGGGCAAACAATTATCTAACATAATTATTTCTCATATATCATGGCATTATGGTTGATTGCTCTGTGTTCTCCTGACTTATCCTACTGCTACATGTTACAGCCTGAAAACGTTCTGATTGACCGAAAAGGCAACATCAAGATCTCTGATTTTGGTCTATGTGCTTTACCTCAACATCTCGGGGTATGGCAGAAAAATTTCCTTGTATTGATCATTATATTTTCGTTGATTTTTCTGTTGCGAGGATATTTTCATTTCGTTGAATTTAAAGTCTGCAACTTTTCAGAAGGATGGATTACTGCATACAACCTGTGGTAGCCCCAACTATATTGCACCTGAGGTAAAAGACTAGCCACCTTGGGACGAGTTATCTGTTTTACGGTATATTTGCTAATTCTCGTGCCAAATATATCCAGGTTCTGCAGAACAGAGGTTATGACGGATCACTGTCGGATATCTGGTCTTGTGGAGTAATTCTTTACATAATGCTCATAGGCCAGCTTCCGTTTGATGACCGAAATATGGTTGTTCTTTATCAGAAGGTAGACATTCATTTAAAAAAAACTAAAAACTTAAGTGATATCTGGTGCTTTGTTCTGATAGTTCTATGATTCCATTCCAATAATACTACTGTTATGTGGTTGCGTGTAGATTTTCAAGGGTGACGCTAAGATCCCGGAGTGGCTTTCGCCTGGTGCACAAAACATTATTAAGAGGATTCTTGAACCAAATCCGATGAAGAGAATCAACATGGCAGAGATCAAACAACACGAATGGTTTCAGAAAGGCTATATTCATGTTGGTCCATATGATGACGATGATGAAGATGTACGGCTTGGTGCAATTCTGCCTGTGAAACAGGTATGGCAAGATGACACAAACTGTTTAATGCTGAAGACCAATTTATGACCTAATATAGGCATCTGTGTTGCGTATTTGTAGCCGCTGATAGGTGATTTTTTGTTTCCTTTTTCTATCCAGAAGCAAATTAGTGAAGCACCTGGGGACAAGAGTACTCGTCAGATGAACGCTTTTCAGCTGATCGGAATGGCATCTTCCCTCGATCTTTCTGGGTTTTTTGAGGAAGAGGTATAAAAATATTTTCAGTAATTTCTTTCTTGTGCCTCCCTTGCTATAATCAGAATGATTTAATCTGCAAAATTGGGAAAAAAAATCATATGCATAGTTTCTCAAGATGTTTTAGATCAAGATGATCACTGAATGCTGCCACTGCGGCCTCATAGAACAACTCATCTCATCCAGTTGGACTTATTGCAGGGAGTGTCCCAGAGAAAGATCAGGTTCACATCAGCACTTCCACCGAAGGATTTGTTCAACAAGATTGAAGTAACGGCAACGCAATCGGGGCTCCACGTTCAAAGAGTGCATAGCAAGGTGAGCACAAGCTTCTCATCATCACATTGTAGAGATTTTTCGTCATCACATTATTGAGTACAACTTTTGAAGGAACTGAAAATGATGTGCCGTGTTATATTTCAGCTCAAAATAACGGGCAATTGCAATGGAGCGAACAACCCTTTGCCATTCTTAGTCTGTGTCGAGGTATAATTCGGCGAGCTGCACTTTTCTTCAGTGAAATGCATGGGAATGATAACCGATGGAGATCAGCTGCTAACATCTAGGGTGCTGCTTTTCTATCCCAGGTGTTTGAGCTCGGCCCCTCTCTGCATGTTGTTGAGCTTAGGAAGTCCCACGGTGACCCTGCAGTGTACAGACAGGTAGGCAAGAGTGCTAACAGCAACTAGATTTGCCACTGCCATAACTTCACTCTACACATCTTGAGTGCTGGTGGTTATTGAGTGAATGACTTAATGATGCTGCTTTCTTGAAATTTATTTTTGCAGCTCTGCGATAGGATCTCGGGTGACCTGGGGATTGACAAGATATTCAGGATGGAGCAGCTCTTTGACGACAATCTCCCCAGCTTCGACAGCAGAGGCGCGACGCCACTGGTTGCCTTGTGACGAGTGTTGTGTTGTACCCCCACACTGACAAGATGTTGTAGGACCTAGGATCATAGCTCTTCAGGGATTGGAAATGACGGTGAGGGATAAGGATTAGGATCATACAGTGTATAGATGTACAGATAACCGATTGGTGAAAACTGACTGTCGGCGATGTAAATGAAAAAAAAGCTGAAGAAAGGAACATTGACATATAAGAGATGAATTGTTGACCTGGTTTTGTTACTTCTTATTATCTGCGCCATTCATCTCCACTTGTTCTAACCAATACATCAAGAGTATGAGAAGGATCCCTATTCTAAAATAAATATACGACCGTGAGGTACTAGCGAAAATAAAAAAAACTAGGGAAGCAAAAAATCAAAATAAACTATTGCTATCCCTAAAAAAAAGCACTCCCTCTGTTCACAAATATAAGATGTTTTAGATATTTCAATATGGACTACATGCGGATTGAAATGAGTGAACAAACGCACTAAAATGTGTATATGTACCCGATTCACAAAAAAATTAGAACTTCTTATATTTGTGAACGGAGAAAGTATTACTCTATAATACTGCTCAAGACAACGTTTTAGAAAAATAGGGAGGTGGTTCTTGGTTCCATCAGCCAGAATGAAAACCACGAGTAGCTCATACAATACTTTGAACTGCAGCATGCCATGCTTGACACAACTCAGTCTGCTATGAGAAGCACTGAACAGGGAGCCTCGGTTGATATAGATGGTGAGAATAATTCTGATACAACTGCTCCTCCTGGTTTCCCTCACCCTGTTTACCTTCCTCATGTGGATCTGCAAGTCGATGCAGTCTCAAAGAAGGAGGCTCTGCTAGGAAAGGAAGGAGCCTGTATCTGGCAAAAATATTCCTCCCTGATGTTGCTTGAAGCTACGTCGGTATTTTCCCAAAGAGGAAAGGATGATGCAGCACAACAGCGGTAGGTATTTCCCTCAGATATAAAACCAAGGTTATCGAACCAGTATGAGAACCAAGCAACACAACGTAAATAACACCTGTACACAAATAACAACTACTCGCAACCCGACATGTAAAAGTGATTGTCAATCCCTTTCGGGTAGAGGCATCAGAAATTGGCAAACGGATGTGAGAGAGTTATAAATATTGATAGATCGAATGCCAAATAAAATAAATTGCAGCAAGGTACTTTTGTATTTTTGGTTTAGTGGATCAGAAAATAAAAGGCAAATAAAATAGATCGCAAAGGCAAATAATATGAGAAAAAGACCCAGGGCCGTAGGTTTCACTAATGGCTTCTCTCGAGAATAATAGCAAACGGTGGGTAAACAAATTACTGTTGGGCAACTGATAGAACTCAAATGATCATGACGATATCCAGGCAATGATCATTACATAGGCATCACGTCCAAGATTAGTAGACCGACTTCTGCCTGCATCTACTACTATTACTCCACACATCGACCGCACCCAGCATGTATCTAGTGTATTAAGTTCATGGAGAAACGGAGTAATGCAATAAGAACGATGACATGATGTAGACAAGATCTATCTATGTAGAGATAGACCCCATCGTTTTATCCTTAGTAGCAACAATACATACGTGTCGGTTCCCCTTCTGTCACTGGGATCAAGCACCGTAAGATCGAACCCACTACAAAGCACATCTTCCCATTGCAAGATAAATAGATCAAGTTGGCCAAACAAAACCCAAATATCGGAGAAGAAATACGAGGCTATAATCAATCATGCATAAAAGAGATCAAAGAAACTCAAATACTTTCATGGATATAAAAAGAGATAGATCTGATCATAAACTCGAAGTTCATCGGATCTCAACAAACACACCGCAAAAAGAATTACATCATATGGATCTCCGAGAGACCATTGTATTGAGAATCAAACGAGAGAGAGGAAGCCATCTAGCTACCAAATACGGACCCGAAGGTCTATAAAGAACTACTCACACATCATCGGAGAGGCACCAATGGAGGTGGTGAATCCCATTCGTGATGGTGTCTAGATTCGATCTGGTGGTTCTGGACTCTGTGGTGGCTAGAATTGATTTTCGCCGACTCCCCTAGGGTTTCTGGAATATTGGGGTATTTATAGAGCAAAGAGGCAGTCCGTGGGGCACCCGAGGTGGGCACAACCCACCAGGGCACGCCTGGGCCTCCTGGCGCACCCTGGTGGGTTGTGCTTTCCTTGGAACACCCCCAGGCGCAGCCTTGGCCCATTAGGTGTCTTCTGGTCCATAAAACATCTTCGTAAAGTTTCGTGGCATTTGGACTCCGTTTGGTATTGATTTTTTGTGATGTAAAAACATGCAAAAAAGCAGCAACTGACACTTGGCACTATGTCAATAGGTTAGTACCAAAAATGATATAAAATGATTATAAAACATCCAAGATTGATAATTTAACAACATGGAATAATCAAAAATTATAAATACGTTGGAGATGTATCAGCATCCCCAAGCTTAACTCCTACTCGTCCTCGAGTAGGTAAGTGATAAAAACAGAATTTTTGATGTGAAATGTTGCCTATGATGTCATATCATATTCGTTTCTTTATAGCATGGACATTTGGATTTTTATATTGTTCAAAGCCATAATCTAGTTTTGACATGATAACTTAAATACTCAAACATATCAACAAGCAACCATGTCTTTCAAAATATCAACGCTAAAATAAGCTATCCTTGCCCCATCATGATTAATCATTGATCCATCATGAAACACACTCGCATATTTACTACACCCAATGCTCAAGTATGATCATAGTGCCTCCTAGTTGGTGCTTTATAAGAGAAGATGGAGACTCAAATTCAAAATAAAAATGGCATAAAGTACAAAGAAAGGCCGGCCCTTCATAGAGGGAAGTAGGGATTTGTAGAGGTGCTAGAGCTCAAAGCAAAAAAATAGAGATAAAAACATTTTGGGAGGTGTATCCATCCCACCAACGAAAACGACTTAGAGTTCGCAACACTTTCCATGCTAGATATATCATATGCGAATCCCAAACAGAAAATAAAGTTTATTCCTTTTTCCACCATACTTTCACTTTTCATGGCTAACCGTATCCACGGGTGCCTTCCATACCAACACTTTCCAAGGAATTTATTATTTGACAACATAAAGTAAATTCATTTTTTCATTTCGGGACTGGGCATCCCTAATACCTTTGCCTTACTCTCGTGCAATGACAAGTGAATAAACACTCATCGTGAGAATAAAACATCTAGCATGGAAAATATTAGCCACCCCTCACTGCTCCGCGAGCGAAACAAACACACAAAAGAGAAATTTATTTTGAAAATTAGAGATGGCACATACAAATTTGCTTAGAACGGCAAAATAATACCGCATATTGGTAGATATAGTGGACTCATATGGCAAAACTGGATTAAAGGTTTTTGGATGCACAAGTAGTGATCATACTTAGTGCAAAATGAAGGCTAACAAAAGATTGAGAAGCGACCAACCAAGAAACGAATAATCTGATAAGCGAGCATTAAGTACAATTAACACCAAATAATGCACCACAAGTAGGATATAATTTCATTGCATAATTATTGACTTTCGTGCTTGCATAGGGAATCACAAACCTTAACACCAATATTCTTACTAAAGCATAATTATTCCTCAACATAACTCACATATCACATCATCATATCTCAAAACTATTACCAAGAATCAAGATTATTTTGTCCAATGATCTTCATGAAAGTTTTTATTATATCCTTCTTGGACATCTATCACTTTGGAACTAATTTTCATATGTTGCTTTTGACAAGCTCAAACAAATATAAGTGAAGATCATGAGCATAATTTTTCTTTCTCTCAAATTAATTTAATTGAAGCAAGAGAGCATTTGTTGAAAATTTTACTAACTCTCAAATAAATCTAAGTGAAGCAAGAGAGCATTTCTTCAAAAATATTAAAGCACGCAATGCTCAAAAAGATATAAGTGAAGCACTAGAGCAAGTCCATAGCTCAAAAAAATTAAGTGAAGCATAAAGAGAAATTCTAACAAGTCATGACATAATTTTGGCTCTCTCAAATAGGTGTGTCCAGCAAGGAATCAAGACTTAAAACACAAAATAATTCAAAGCAAAGACTCACATCATACAAGATGCTCCAAGAAAAACACATAGTATGTGACAAATAAAAATATAACTTCGAGTAAAATACAGATGGTCGTTAGAAGAAAGCGGGGATGCCACTCGGGGGCATCCCCAAGCTTAGTTGCTTTCTCTTTTTTGGATAACAGCGGGGGATGCCGGGGTGTAACATCCCAAAATTCTAAATTTTGGAATGTTATAATAAATAGATAGATTGATTGATTGTTTGATTGTTGTGTGATTGATTGAGTGAAATTCGAAACGTTTTGAAAGTTAAATGAGAGGGAATAAAAGGACTTTCCCAAACTTTCATTTTTCATTCATGATCTCCATGAATTCAAATTCTTTTCAATCCAAAAACCCTAGAGAGAAGATGACATGACTTCTTCCATTTAAAATAAATGAAAAAGGTGTTTGAAAAATATTTGAATTCCATTGGGAAATATTTTCCAATTCAGAAACTTTATGCAACTCAATGATTTTCACGAGAGAAGATAAAATGACTTTTTCAAATTCTGAAATATGAGTTGGGAGTTTCAAAGATCACATTTGAAGTCTTTTTTTTGAATTTATTTTCAATTTGGAGTTATTTGAGTTTTATTCAAATTATTTTTCTCCAAAAATAAAATATATGGAAAATAGGGTAACATTATTCCCTACATTAGAAAATTGGAGAAAAATTAATTTGAAATCATTTTGATATTTTTAAAATGATTTTTGTTGGATTTTAATAGACCAGTAGCACTCTTTATCTGAATTTGTGTGGATTTTATTCGAAGTTAGAAAAATGTTCATATTGTAGGAAATCTTTTTCTGAAAATTTTGATATATTATATGCCTATATAATATTTTTTATTTATTTTGCTTTTATTATTTTTATTTGTCTGGAAATGTTTAAAAAAAACTTTCTGACTGGGCCGGCCCAGCCAACCGGGCCAGGCCGCAGCCCAGCCGCGCTGCACCGCCCCCAAGCTCAGGACGGAGTCCCGAGCATCGCCGCCGCCAGCCGGAGTCCGGCCGGACTCCGCGTCCGCCTAGCCTCCCTCCCTTAAATAGCGGAGCCCTGGGCCCCCTCCCTCGAGTTTCGCCGCCGCCCCTCGCCTCGCATCTTGCCGCCGCAAGTCGCCGCGCCGCCGCTGCAGCGCTGCCGCCCCACGCCGCCGGTTGCCACTCGCGCCGCTGCCGTTGCCACTACCGTTGCCGCCCAGTGCCGTCGAGGCCGAAGCCGCTACCGCACCCCGCCGGAGCCACCGCGCCGTCGTCCCGTCGCCGGAGTTGCTGCCCGCCGTCGCCGGGGATCGCCGGAAATCACCGCCGTTGCCGGAACCGCCCGCCAGCCGATCCACCACCCGACCCGCCGGTTTCTCCCGGTCCGGTATAAAACCGTCCCCGGTTTGCCGGTTTTCTTTTAGGTTTAGGTTTTCTTCGGTTTTGTTTAAGAACCTGTTTTTTTATATTTAGTTTAGTTACTTAGCGAACGTTCATCAGATTAGATTCGGTAGCAAACAATTTTCGTTCTGTAAGTTTCTGTAGCGAGCGTTCGCTCGATAGATTTTTCCTTTTCTTATTAAATTCGGCCAAGGACCTATATGTGAGGATTTTCGTTACAGATTAGTCCCTGTTCATCAATCGATCACTACTTTTTACTCGTTAGTCCAAATCCAATGAAACCAACGCTCACGTCTTCGTTATGATCCCCTCTTTCCAGTAATCCAACTCAAACATGTTTTTGAAATTTTAAAATTTGAATTACATCAGATTTGAATTCAAACTTCTTTGGAGCATAACTTGAGTTTCGTAGCTCCGTTTTAGTTGATTCTTTTTGCAAATCGAAGCTCTTGGCCTAAACTTTCTGATAAGGCCAAATTCACATAATTTTGGTACTGTTAGAAATTGTTTTATGTTGCAAGAGTTATTTGCTTGGTTTTGATGTTTTCCGAATCGTCTTCTTCGTTCTTTCTGATCTTTTGAGTGATTGCTTATGTGTGGTTACTATTTCTTGCTTACGATAGATTGACCGGAGTGTGATGAATACATCTATCAAGAGTTTTGAGTGCGAATCATCTTCATCAACATTGCAGGCAAGTTCACACTTTGATCATATCCCCTTTCATACCCAGTTTTTATGCATTAGTTTCACCCTGAAACATTGCATGAGTAGGATTGATAACATGTGGGTATTGGGAAGTAGTTGATGAGGTAGGAACCTATTGCCCTGCATTCAAACCTTGGGAGTTACTATTACGTTATGCTTATAGTGCCATGCTATGCTCGTAGACGTGGATTGGGTTTTAAGAATATTCATGACAGATGTGAGATTGTTAATTAATGGTTTACTTAAGGTGGCAACTTAAACACACATCTGGGTGGATTGAGGCACCTGGGTATTCCAGGATTGCCTGTCTAGGCACCTGGGTAGACCAGGATTGCCTGTTTTTTATGGACCGCCACCCAGGCTTAAAGGGATCATGAGATTATTCATGCTAGAAACTTCCGTGTGCAGCCACAAGCTATTATGGGCTCTAGCATAGTTGATTAAGTCGTGCAAACTCTTACAGGGTAGACTAGTAGATGTAGGAGAAAGTAGGTGTAACGGTCTATCCATCGTAAGGTGCTAGCGCTTCTGAAAGACTATGTCTCGGTCATCCGTCTTCTCAAACACCATGTAGTGCGAGAAACCAATCGGAGGTGATCGAGTCTTGTGGGGAAAAGTGCGCAAACCTCTACAGAGTGTATAAACTAATTATGATTAGCCGTGTCCCCGGTTATGGACATTTTGAGTATCTAGTACTTGGATTATCATGTGAATCTCATCATGTTACTTTAAATTAAGTTTGTTGGGTTTAATGATGTTACTTAATTGGGACTGAGAATGCTGTCAACCATTCTCAATGTTCAACAACCACCATGATAGTTAAATAAAATTTATTCCTTTGCAGTAGGGAAAAATTGGCTTTTCGCAAAAACCTTATAACCATAGAGCTTTTCCACCAACCATATATGCATGTAGTGATAGCCATTGTTCATCATTTCTCTCTATGGTGTGAATTTGCCAGTACATTCAATGTACTGACCCTTTGTGGCTGCAACGTCTCATGTTGCAGGATTATCTTACGACGAGTAAGTGATACGTTAGGGTTACGAATTCTACACTCAACTTTGCCGTTGGTGTTGATGGGAATCCACAACCTTGTTACTTCCGCTATTTTGGATTGAGGTAATAGTATCTTACGTTACTTATACATGTGATTTACCTCTGTTATAAATCCTCGAGTACTGTGTGTGTCAGCATACCGATCTAGGGATGACACTTAAGCACAGAGACTTGATCCATTCGGGTCGGGTCGCTACACGGGGCATCCCCAAGCTTAGGATCTTCTTACTCCTTATTCCTTCATCCATCGTAAGATAACCCAAAACCTTCGTGAGATCCGTTAGTATAAGAAAATAAATCACTACTGTAAGTGTTGTATCAAACCAATTCATATTTTGTTCTTGCATTATATCTACTGTATTCCAACTTTTCTATGGAAAAAACTCATCAAAGAAAACCATAGAGCCATCAAAACAAGCACACAACGCAAAGAAAACATAATCTATCAAAAACTGAACAATCTGTAGCAATCTGGGTGTTTTGAATACTTCTGTAACTCCAAAACTTCTGAAAATTAGGACGGCCTAAGCAATTTGTATACTGATCTAGTTCAAAAGGAATGGGTATTTTATCGCTCTCTTTTTTAAAATGATAATTATTTTCGTGAGTGCAAAAGTTTCTGTTTTTTCAGCAGGATCAAACAACTATCACCCAAGAAGATCCTAAAGGCTTTACTTGGCACAAACACTAATTAAAACATAAAAAACACAATCATAACAATAGCATAATTGTGCTAACACTCAAGAACAGAAAGCAAAAAGCAAAAATAAATTTTATTCATTGGGTTGCCTCCCAACGAGCGCTATAGTTTTACGCTCTTAGCTAGGCATAAAGCAAGGATCTAAGTTTTGTCATCTTTGGTTCGAGATCCATAAGATGCCCTCGTCATTGATTCATATGGTGGCCTAATTATTGTTCTATGGAAGTGTTCCATACCTTTTCTCAAAGGAAATTGGAACTTGGTATTGCCTTCTTTCATATCAATCACTACACCGATAGTGCGTAAAAATGGTCTACCAAGAATAATTGGACAAGATAGATTGCAATCAATATCAAGAACAATAAAATCTATGGGCACACAATTCATATTTGCAAGAATAAGAACATCATTAATTTGTTCCATAGCCTTTTTAATAGTAGAATCCGCCAAGTGCAAATTTAAAGAACATGATTCCATATCGGTAAGACCAAGCACATCACATAAAGATTTCGAAATAGTAGAAACACTAGCACCCACGTCACATAAAGCAAAACACTCATAATTTTTAATCTTGACTTCGATAGTAGGTTCCCATTCATCATGCAATTTTCTAGGAATTGAATATTCTAATTCCAACTTTTCTTCTAAAGCTTTCATCATAGCATCAACACTATGTTTAGTAAAAGCTTTATTTTGTTCATAAGCATGGGGTAAATTTATCATGGATTGCAACAAAGAAATACAATCAATCAAAGAGCAACTATAGTAATTAAAGTCTTTGTAATAAAAAATAGTGGGCACATCGCTAGCTAAAGTTTTGACCTCTTCAAACCCACTTTTATCAATTTCCTCAACAAGATTTTCACCCTCCGAAATATCGGGACGCCTTCTAGCTAAAGTTGACTCTTCTCTAGTCCCTTTTTCATCAATCTTAATATTACTAAACAAGGAATCAATAGAAGAAACACCAATCATTTTAAGATCTTCATCACTTTTGCGGAAGTAATCACTTTAAAACGCTTTTTCTAAAAATTCTCTTTTAGCTCTAAGCATAGCGGTTATTTTCTTACTTTCATCCATAGAAACATAAAGAGCTTTAATTGATTCATCAACCTTAGGCACAAAAAGTTTCCTCTTGAGATTTTCCGCGTCATGAGAAATTCTATCAACACTTCTAGACAAATCATCAATCTTATTCAACTTTTCTTCTATGGAAGTGTTGACAACTTTTTGCGTGTTGATAAATTCTTTAATATTATTCTCAAGATCAGAGGTGTTCCTATTATTACTACTAGTAAGTTGCACGTGCTTTGCACGCTAACATATAAAGACGACACCCGAATAATCCATCATTTTTATTTGTAATGCTTATCTTAAAAATACTCAATATGTCCAGAAGTCTAATGCCGCATTGCAATTTTGTGAAATCCATATTCTAATGTCAAATTTCCCTCGCTAGGTGCTCTGGTTCATTGGCCATCAAGCGTGACGCTTAAGTATTGCACCCCAATGAATGTTACATATTAGTTACGTGCGTGCATAGAGACATTTCATTTGACATACATTGTTTTTTATATTGCTCACCATTCATGCCTAATGGTCCAAATACATGCGAGATGCAATGCGTATTTTTTGCATAATACATCTGACGATGGCACCTCTCTCAATATGCATGTGGACGAATCAAACCAAGTTAGGACCTGCAATCCTCAAAAAAAATAGGGCCTGCAATGACCACTTACCTACTTTTATGATTTAGATGTACATTTTCATTCCTATATGACCTAGTTGAACCTTTAATAATTTTTGGACCTTGGTTGTATTTTACATTTTTACATATCAATATGAAATAGTTTGGAATTTTTTGGAATAAATACGTATTACATAACTTCAATACCTTCAGAATACAATAAATGTTCCGACGCCATCAAGAGATATATGATGGAAGAAATCTTGGGTTATAATAGCGTAATAGAGTTTTATGAGTTATACAAAAATGTGTTTAGGTGAATGTAAATAAGATGACACAACTTAATTTTACCGTGGACAACTCAGTATCAAGATGTGGCTGTTATAACATTTCAAATAAATGTAAAGAGTAGTTTTAACCGTACAAACTCTTTATTGAATTTGACGCCTAATAAATTAATTCCAGCAAGTTTCAAATATGAATTGCAGAGTTGTAGCCAAATATTTCTAGTATTATAATAAAAACATATTTTAATACGTTCATGTCGGATACAAATATTTAATTTACTCATGTCGATGATTGTTCATTTGATGGTATATAATTTTCGTAAATTAACATCTCAAATTTGAAGTGTTGTATTCATTGCACATTTATTATTCCTTTAGTTTTACCTGTGAGTTCCGATCCAACAAATGGCACATCCAATTCCATGGCCTAATGTATCATCTAAAATCTGAGACAGTGAGCATTAGAACGTGAAGCATCCCTTTAGTTTCTTCTATGTTTCTGGTATTAGTAGAATCTTTGTCTTAGCTTGGAAGAATGTGAATGTGACTGGTACTGCTACCTGGGCCAACTGCCCGCAAAATATCCTGGAGAGTGGCGCGTCATTTCTTCTTTTTACGATGGCTAAATCATACTCCAGGTTATGTGACTTTTTAATTTTTAAACACAAAAAAGGTTATACGACGACTCTAGGTACTGGCTCGGTCCAGCAAAAAAGAGCACATTCAGTGGGACCGGCCAGAATCCCTTGGAGAGTGGGGTTGCATGGCATACGTTTCTAGAAAAGTCTTCTAGCTTCTCTTTATTTTACTCCTGGAGAGTGGGGTTGCAGTGGAGTACTACTTCGTATAGGAAAATCGCCTACCATCTAGATGCTCCGCACAGCTGGTTGCGTTTGGGATTGACCTGCTACTCACAGCGGGAGAGGCGAATCCAGCGCATGCCAGCCGTTGGATTCGTAGCACAGATGACTGATGAACGGTAGATTTGAGCATACTGTGAGAAATCAACGGCTCGAATCAGTCCAATGTCGTTTTGGCGGGAAACTGAGAGGCAAGTGGTAAATCCAAATTCAAAACTGCTACACAATAGTAGTAGAGATAAGGAGGATTTCCATAGGAATTACCATAATTATTAGAGGAATTACTAGGAAAAGGCCTAGGATTAAAATTACCTCTATAAGCATTGTTGTTGAAATTATTTCGAAAGATAAAATTCACATCTACGGCATCACTAGTTTGCTTAATCAAAGTAGACAAAGGCATATCATTAAAATCAATAGGAGCACTTCTACTAGCAACCAATTTCATAAGAGCATCAACTTTTTCACTCAAAGAAAAATTTCTTCAACCGAATTAGCCTTTTTACTAGTAGGAGCTCTTTCGGTATGCCATTGCGAACAATTTTCCATAATATTATCAAGAAATTTGGTGGCATCACCCAAAGTAATTTCCATAAAAGTACCACCCGTGGCGGAATCTAAAAGATTACGAGAAACAAAATTCAACCCCGCATAAAAAATTGTATGATCATCCAAAGATTTAACCCATGAGTTGGACAATTCCTTAGCATCATTTTCATCCTTTCCCAAGATTGTGCAACATGCTCATGTTCAAGTTGCTTGAAATCCATGATCTGAGTTCTAAGGGAAATAATTTTTGCTGACGGAAAATACTTAGTGATAAAATCATATTTGCACTTATTCTCAGAATCGATTCTATTACGAGGCAAAGAAGAGAACCAATTTTTTGCAGAATCATGCAAAGAAAACGGAAATAATTTCATCTTCACAACATCATTTCCCACATATTTTTTATTTTGCATATTGCATAATTCCACGAAGGTATTAATATGGGGCGCGGCATCCTCCTTAGGAGTATCGAAAAATTGATCTTTCATAACAAGATTCAGCAAAGCAGTATTAATATCATAGGACTCCGCACTAGTGGCGGGAGGAGCAAGAGGGGTGCCAATAAAATCATTGTTGTTGGTATTTGAGAAATCACACAACTTGGTGTTCTCTTGAGTCATGAAGACTACACAAAAAGATTGCACTCAAAAACAGATCCGGCAAGAAAACAACGAACGGAAAAGAGGGGCGAATAAAAAAGGCTAATTTTTGTGAAGTGGGGGAGAGGAAGACAAGAGGCAAATGTCAAATAATGTAAATTGCGAGGAGATGAGATTTGTGATTAGGAACCTGGTATATGTTGAAGATCCTCCCCGGCAACGGCGCCAGAAATTCCTTTTGATGTCGCTTGAAGCTACGTTGGTATTTCCCCAAAGAGGAAGGGATGATGCAGCACAGCGGCGCTAGGTATTTCCCTCATATATGAAACCAAGGTTATCGAATCAGTAGGAGAACCAAGCAATACAATGTAAACAACACCTGCACACAAATAATAACTACTCGCAACCCGACGTGTAAAAGGGGTTGCCAATCCCTTTCGGGTAGCGGCGCTCGAAATTGGCAAACGGACGCGAGAGAGTTGTAAATATTGATAGATCGAACGCCAAATAAAATAAATTGCAGCAAGGTATTTTTGTATTTTTGGTCTAGTAGATCTGAAAATAAAAGGCAAATAAAATAGATCGCAAAGGCAAATAATATGCGAAAGAGACCCGGGGGCCGTAGGTTTCACTAATGGCTTCTCTCGAGAAAAATAGCAAACGGTGGGTAAACAAATTACTTTTGGGAAATTGATAGAACTTCAAATAATCATGACTATATCCAAGCAATGATCATTACATAGGCATCACGTCCAAGATTAGTAGACCGACTCCTGCCTGCATCTACTACTATTACTCCACACATCGACCGCTATCTAGCATGCATCTAGTGTATTAAGTTCATGGAGAAACGGAGTAATGCAATAAGAACGATGACATGATGTACACAAGATCTATCTATGTAGAGATAGACCCCATCGTTTTATCCTTTTCTGTCACTGGGATCAAGCACCGTAAGATCGAACCCACTACAAAGCACCTCTTCCCATTGCAAGATAAATAGATCAAGTTGGCCAAACAAAACCCAAATACCAGAGAAGAAATATGAGGCTATAAGCAATCATGCATAAAAGAGATCAAAGAAACTTAGATACTTTCATGGATATAAAAAGAGATAGATCTGATTATAAACTCGAAGTTCATCGGATCCCAACAAACACACCACAAAAAGAGTTACATCATATGGATCTCCGAGAGACCATTGTATTGAGAATCAAATGAGAGAGAGGAAGTCATCTAGCTACTAACTACGGACCGGAAGGTCTACAAAGAACTACTCATGCATCATCGGAGAGGCACCAATGGAGGTGGTGAACCCCATCCGTGATGGTGTCTAGATTGGATCTAGTGGTTCTGGACTCTGCGGCGGCTGGAATTGATTTTCGTTGACCCCCTTAGGGTTTCTGGAATATTGGGGTATCTGTAGAGCAAAGAGGCGGCCCAGGGGGCATCTAAGGCGGGCACAACCCACCAGGGCGCGCCTGGGCCTCCTGGCATGCCCTGGTGGGTTGTGCTCTCCTCGGAGCACCCCCCCAGGCGCAACCTTGGCCTATTAGGTGTGTTCTGGTCCATAAAAAATCTCCGTAAAGTTTCGTGGCATTTGGACTCCGTTTGGTATTGATTTTCTGCGATGTAAAAAACATGCAAAAAACAGCAACTGGCACTTGGCACTATGTCAATAGGTTAGTACCAAAAGATGATATAAAATGATTTTAAAACATCCAAGATTGATAATATAACAGCATGGAACAATCAAAAATTATAAATACGTTGGAGACGTATCACCTCCCTAGAAAGACAGCACATCCATCATTGAGGTACCACCAGACTGGGTCAATTTCTTATCAGTCACATTGCTATTTGTTGACAAATTTGAATGGGCCAGAAAGTCCATCACTTCTAATGTCTGGGAGATCATTTCACAAGGGGCTCACAATTCAGTAACTTTTCCATTTGTTGTCCCTAATTCCTGCCCATCTCTTGACATTACATGTGCTCTAAATCAAATTCAACGGGATAAGACAAAGCAGGAGAACACTCCCTCAGACAAGGCTCTCTCTCAAGAAGAAACCTCGTCTTCCCCCACCTCTTCGCTGCATCATAACAGGAAAATAAAGGAGAAAATGCCACTGGTAGAGACTGAGGTAAGGAGAAGTTGTAGGCTCCAAAAATTCAGTAAGGGGTTTAGGAAAGCAGTCTGTAAAGATAAAGACGATTTTGCATGCCATGCCAAGCCACCAACTTTACCTCTTAGAGTGGTTAAAAATCTCAATTCCCCTTTATGCAAGGTTAACATTCTGGAGACTAATGAAGAGAAGTTGGTCACTAGGAATAAGAAGCCCAAAGGAACACAAGCTGCTGCAAAGGAGGGAGCCACAGCTGCCAAAGAATTGGACAAGAGCCAGCACTAGTTCAAGAATCATATTAGATCTATTTAGTTATTTTATTTTAGGCCCTTGCTGCCACTATGCTTGTAAGGTTGGTAAAAGCACTCTGAAGGACAGTAGTAAGATGGGGAGTTTCTCTATGTCAGCTGATTCTAGATTTACCTTTTGTACAATGGCTAGAACTTGGAATATTTTAAATTGGAATGTGAGAGGTTTGAATGATTCTAAGAAATGGACTGCCATATCTAATAAAATTGAATAATCTGCATGCTCTATTATCTGTTTGTAAGAAACCAAAAGAGAAAACTTTGATAGTTTGTATCTTACAAATTTTTGTCCCAGACGGCTATCCAAATTTGAATTTCTGCCATCCACTGGGGCCTCAGGGGGTTTGTTGATTGCATGGTCAAAACATTACTTTCAGGGACAACTATTTCATGTTGATGATTTTTCTATCACTATTCATTTTACATCCACACAGTCAGTGGAATCATGGTATCTGAAAAATGTCTATGGTCCCTGTCAACCTGACATCAGACCTAAATTCATTAACTGGTTCCATAATTATCAAATGGAAGATGATGCCAACCGGATGATGTTGGGGGCCTTCAACTATGTGAGATATCCACATAACAGGAGCAGAGACGGAGGGAGCATTCAAGACATGCTTCTTTTTAATGAAGCCATCAATCACCAAGCACTGATTGAAATCCCACAAAAAGGAAGAAATTTTACATGGAGAAATATGTAGGAAGTCCCCCTTCTAGAGAAACTAGACTGGTGTTTCACTTCATGGACCCTCATATCCAAACACATCAGCTATCCCACTAGCAAAAACAAGCTCAGATCATGTCCCTATTATGAATAAAATTGGAACTTCTATCCCCAGAGCAAAGATATTCAGATTTGAGAACTACTGGATGGAACACAATCAATTTGAAGAGGTGGTGAAATCTATTTGGGAACAGGACATTGCTGAGACTGATAGTGCTAAAATCATTGTTGCCAAGTTCAAA
This sequence comes from Triticum urartu, assembly GCF_056163025.1. NCBI lineage: Eukaryota > Viridiplantae > Streptophyta > Magnoliopsida > Poales > Poaceae > Triticum > Triticum urartu. The sequence continues at coordinate 73,932,069 of NC_141873.1, read as the reverse complement.
AGACTGATAAAGGGACTAAAAAATTGGGTCAGAGCACTTTCTAATCTAAAGAAAATAATCAAAGATGCCAACTATCTTATTCTCTACTATGATACCATGGAAGAATTCAGACGTCTCTCCTTGGCTGAATATAATGGCAGGATGATCCTTAAAGAACATTTGACTCAAATTCTGGAAAATCAAAGAATCTATTGGAAGCAAAGAGCCACCATCAGAAGAATCAAAGTTGGTGAAGCTAACACAAAAAAATTCCAAGCTAAGGCTACCATCAAACACAGAAATAACTAGATTGCCATGCTGAGAGATGAAATGGGACAAGAACATAGTGATCACCATACTAAAGTAGCTACCCTCCATAAAGCTTTTAAGGAGAGATTAGGCACAACCACTCCTAGCCAAAACCCACTCCAACTGCATTTCCTGCTACAGTACCATGGGGACCTACATGATCTAGAGGCACCATTTACTAAAGCTGAAATTGATGAGATCATTAAGCATATGCCTGCTGCTAAATCACCTAGACTAGATGGTTTCAATGAAGATTTCCTTAAAAGACTATTGTAGCACCAGACTTCTGCAAGTTGATTGAAGATTTTTGATACGTCTCCAACGTATCTATAATTTTTGATTGCTCCATGCTATATTATCTACTGTTTTGGACATTATTGGGCTTTATTATCCACTTTTATATTATTTTTGGGACTAACCTATTAACCGGAGGCCCAGCCCAGAATTACTGTTTTTTGGCCCATTTTAGGGTTTCGAAGAAAAGGAACATCAAACGGAGTCCAAACGGAATGAAACCTTCGAGAACGAGTTTTTCTCACCGAACATGATCCGGGAAATTTGGACCCTACGTCAAGAAACAAAGGAGGAAGCCACGAGGTAGGGGGGCGCGCCTACCCCCCCAGGCGCGCCCTCCACCCTCGTAGGCCCCCTGTTGCTCCACCGACGTACTCCATCCTCCTATATATACCTACGTACCCCCAAACGATCAGATACGGAGCCAAAAACCAAATTCCACAGCCGCAACCTTCTGTATCCATGAGATCCCATCTTGGGGCCTGTTCCGGAGCTCCGCCGGAGGGGGCATCCATCACGGAGGGCTTCTACATCAACACCATAGCCTCTCCGATGAAGTGTGAGTAGTTTACCTCAGACCTTCGGGTCCATAGTTATTAGCTAGATGGCTTCTTCTCTCTTTTTGGATCTCAATACAATGTTCTCCCCCTCTCTTGTGGAGATCTACCTTGGGTTAGCTCTATGTGGGAAACTAAAAGCACAAGTGCTCCCTGGGTGATTTTGGTAATTAATGTCAACATATCTCTTGTTGGACTAATTCTTTTATCTAGTATATTTCAGAAAGTTCAACAAAGGTGTGGCATGGACAAGAGGATGTGGAACCCCTTCAAGAAGCTAAGGACGAGGATTGGCAAAAGCTCAAGACTCTACATTTTCATTTCAGTCATCCAATATCACATTGAGTCCATAGGAAAGCCAATACTATTAAAAGGGGACGAGGTGTTGCTTAATGTCTTGCTTGCTCAAAGTTCTTAGTGATATGCTCCAAAGCCCTCAATCACTGTCTCATTTCCACATATGTCCCAAACCAAAAGTCAAACTCAGCCCCACCGATTTGGTATCCGGCGCCACCAAGTTCACTTGACATAGCCACTGCCAGAAACCCTAATCAATTAGGTCTCACCGATGGGATCTTGGTCTCACCGAGATGGGCTTGCAAACCCTCTGTTGCCTATTGCAATTATCGCGGTCTCACCGAGATAAGCAATCGGTCCCACCGAGTTTGCTCGACCAACTCTCTGTTTTGCTTATTACCAAAATCGGTCTCACCGAGTTTGTATAATCTATCAAACCGAGTTGAGGTTTTACCCTAAACCTAGCACATCGGTCCCACCGAGTTGATCATATCGGTCCCACCGAAAACTCTAACGCTCACAATTTGAACCATATCGGTCTGACCGAGTTTCACTATTTGGTCCCACCGAGTTTGGTAAATTTTGTGTAACGGTTAGATATTGTGTGGAGGCTATATATACCCTTCCACCCATCCTCCATTTGGTGAGAGAGACATCAGAACGTGCCTACACTTCTAGCATTCATTTTCTGAGAGAGAACCACCTACTCATGTGTTGAGACCAAGATATTCCAATGCAACCACAAGAATCTTGATCTCTAGCCTTCCCCAAGTTGCTTTCCACTCAAATCATCTTTCCACCATATCCAAATCAGTTTGAGAGAGTTGAGTGCTGGAGAGACTATCATTTGAAGCACAAGAGTAAGGAGTTCATCATCAACATACCATCTATTACCTTTTGGAGAGTGGTGTCTCCTAGATTAGTTAGGTGTCACTAGGAACACTACAAGAAATATGTCAATTTGTGACCTTTATTATTGACCGTGGATAAATTGGTCGTAAATCTACGACCATTTTGAACCAATTGGTCGTAAGCTTTTTAAGAGCGTCCAAACCCTAAACAATAACGACAATTTTAGTCAAAAAAGTCATTATTACCTTACACAAAATGGTCATAAGCACCCAAAAATAGTCAATGGCCATATTTTTGACTGATTGCGACCAATCTAGATGGTCATGACGTTGTAAACATGGATATATTGATATGAATGGATGCCACCTCATCAATTTTGCTTATGTGTCATGTCTGTGTGTGAATTTTCATCTATGTGTCATATCTATGTGTCAATTTTGGCTCACGTGTCTGGACAGAACTAAGGTTTCAATGTACCACTAACGGATAGGACCGACACATTGACCTAAGGCCCACCAAACTGACATGCAGGTCCCACCACGAACATGACAGGTAGGACCCACCACCGACCTTAGAGGAGGGGGCCCAAATGGAAGAGTCAATCAAATTAATTAAAACAGAAAAATGGATCAAATTATTAAAAAAATGAATAAACAACATGACGGATAGGACCGACACATTGACCTAAGGCCCACCAAACTGACATGCAGTTCCCACCATGAACATGATTGGTAGGACCCACCACCGACCTTAGAGGAGGGGACCTAAATGGAAGAGCCAATCAAATTAATTAAAACAGCAAAATGGATCAAATTATTTAAAAAAATGAATAAAAAAAGTCATACGGGAAAATTAATTAAAACAGCAAAATGGATCAAATTATTTAAAAAATGAATAAAAAAACTCATACGGGAAGATTTGAACCCAAACCATCGTCCTCCCCATAAGAGCCCCACGCCACTACACCACACACACCTTAGATGTAGAAAATAAGACGTGGATCATATTTGATGCGCGCCTGCATCTAGGAGCTGCCGCTTCGCTGAAGGGATCGCCACTTGGGCCGGCCCACGTACGGGTTTTCTTACGCTGCTTTTCCTTCGCTGTTTCTTATGGTTTTTTTCGTTTTTCTTCTGTGGCTTTCGGTTTTCGACTATTTTGTTCAACTTTCAGTTGTTTTGTTTTAGTTTCATTTTTTCTGTCTTGGTTCCTTTTTTCCTTTTAGTTTTTCTTTTATGTTTCTTTTTGTTCTACTTTTCTGTTTCTGTTTTCTTCTCTTTTATTGCGTATTATACAAAAGGTTCACTGCATATTACAAATATGTTTGCCGTATTAATAAAAAAATTCATCATATATTATAAAAATACTTCATCTTCGCGTTATAAAAATGTTCATCATGTGCTACAAAATGTTCACTGTATATTATAAAATTGTTCAACGTATTTTTTTACTGAACGTTCAATGCTTATTTGAAAATTGTTCCATGCGTACATTGATATTCTTTGAAAAATGTTCATCTTATATTAAAGGATGTTCATTGTGTATTACTTAAATTGTTCAACGTACATTAAAAAAAATCATTGGATATTACAAATTTTCAGTGTATATTTTCCGATTTTTTCAAAAGGTTTCGATAGTTATACTATGGCACCTCATATTTAGCACTAGAACTCGCCAGCGTTCAGTTAGTAGCCCTCATCCGCAAGAGGGAAATCGTGAGTTTGATGTCTTCCTCGCGCTTAACATTTTTGTTTTATTTTTACTTGTCTAGGGCTTGTTCACCTCCTCATGGGCCGGCCCATTTGCTCTGCCTTTAGCAAAGGCTACACCACTTGCCGCCTGCGATTCAACCTGGGCCATCGCGATGCATAAGGGCGCCCCTAACTGGGCTGGCCCATTTTTTCTCTGTTTCTTTCTCTTTCTTTCCTTTTTTCTTTTTTGCTCGCTTAGTAGTTTTTCAGTTTCCTTTTCTATTTCATGTTTATTTCTTTAAATAGTATGAGAATTCAATTTTGCATTCTAAAATTTAAATAATGTTATATTAGTTTCTCTTTTTTATTTTTTTTGGAGAATTTTAGAAAATGTTGTTGTTGTAAAAAAATTGACCGATTCAAAAAGAAAAGATGTCCCAATTCGTTGGGCCATATTTATCCCAGGGAAAAATAATCGAGGCTCTCATTTCAGCCCATCTAAAAGAAGAGAAAAAGGCTATATTCTTTTATAAATATGATCTAGTGTTTTTAACTAATATTTGGTCCAATTTGTCTTTTTCACAAGAGGTGGATCAAAGATTCTGACACACAATCATTTGGTCAATTATACATTAAATATGACATAGTATTTTATAAAATTGATTTGGTCCAATTTTGCAACAAATATATGATAGGTCCTTAAAAACTCATTTTGGGCACTCGAAAAATGGAAATTGAATTTTTCGTCCAAGGAAACTGAAAACTTCCTTAGGCAACGTTGTTTGCCATTCCAAGATGCACCCTTGTGCATAATATGAGATCATTTGAACAAACTATGCCATGAATGTGGCTGTAAGATTGATCATTTAGCTTGAAAGCTATGAATCTTCACACATGATAGCTTCTTTCTGGGAACAATTTTTTAAAAAATTGTCGTATTACAAGTTTATTATTTTTCTTGATAACTTGGTCACATATAATGACACAATGCGAAGGTTTTCCAATTTTTTGATTTTTTTTACTTTTCATGCCCATTTCAAAATGCGGTCAAAACGACGGGCATGACCGTCCCTAGCTAGTGGTTGAATCTTGTAATTTTTTTGGTGTTTCTCTGATTAAATAGATACTTTTATACCTAAAACTGATTTTTTGGAAATATCATGAGCAAACTATGAGGCAGTTGTAGTTCAAACTTGACCCACTTCCAACTGAATCAGCGGGAATTTGTCTTTTTCACGAGAGGTGGATCAAAGATTTTGACACACAATCATTTGGTTAATTATACATTAAATATGGCCTAATATTTTATAAAATTGATTTGGTCCAATTTTGCAACAAATATATGGTAGGTCCTTCACAAAAAGCTCATTTATGGCACTCAAAAAATGAAAAATGATTTTTTCATCCAAGGAAACTGAAAACTTCCTTAGGTGACGTTGTTTGTCATGCCAACATGCACCCTTGTACATAATATGAGATCATTTGAACAAACTATGCCATGAATGCGGCTATAAGATTAATCATTTGGCTTGAAAGCCATGGATCTTCACACATGATAGCTTCTTTATGAGAACACTTTTTCTAAAAAATTGTTGTATTACAAGTTTATTATTTTTCCTAATAACTTGGTCATTATAATGACACAATGCGAAGGTTTTCCATTTTTTTGATTTGTTTTAATTTTTCATGCCCATTTCAAAATGCGGTCAAAATGTCGGGCATGACCGTACCTAGCTAGTGGTTGAATCTTGGAATTTTTTTTGGTGTTTCTCTGATTAAATAGATACTTTTGTATCTAAAACTGATATTTGGAAAAAATCATGAGCAAACTATGAGGGAGCTGTAGTTCAAACTTGACCCACTTCCAACTGAATCGCCGGGAATTTGTCTTTTTTATAAGAGGTGGATCAAACCTTTTAACACCCAATCATTTAGTCAATTGTACATTAAATATGGCCTAGTATTTTATAAAATTGATTTGGTCTAATTTTGCAACAAATATATGGTAGGTTCTTTAAAAAAAACTCATTTTGGGCACTCGAAAAATAAAAAATGAATTCTTCATCCTAATAAAATGAAAATTTTCTTAAGAAACAATATTTTTCATTCTAAGATACAAACTTGTGCACAATATGATATTATTTTTGAATATTTCATGTGAAAAAATAAAAGAAAAACAAAAGGAAAAACACAATTGCATGTGTGCTTTATTCTCATTGGTGGAATTACTTGTGACACGGATCGATGACATGGCGCCCATCCATCCATCCATCCATCCATCTACAGAAAAAAAGAAAATGAAAAAAAGATCCCACCCTCCCCTCGCTCGCTTTCTCCCTCATGAACCCCTCTCTGTCTTGCAACCTCTCCCTTCCCCCCATGAACCTCTCTCCCTCGCCGCCACCCACCACCCACATCGGCCAGTTCCGTCGAGCTCCAGCGGCGCGTATCACACCCCGAGCTCCCCTATGTCCGCACCTCCTTCCCCTCCGGCTAGAATCAGCGCTCAAGCCGTCCACCAGCCCCCGTGGTCGCTAGGGTTTCGGCCGCCACCCCTTACCTGGCCGGGATCCGCCACATCCGGCGACGTCGAGGCCAGCGGGCGCCGGATCCGTCACCGGCGTGCCCAGGTTGGTCCCTCTCCTTCTTGTTCGCCCTACCCTCTTCTCCCCACTTCACCTATTCTTTCCTGTGATTTCCTTTCATGCATATCCATGGCGTGAACGGAAGAGAAGCAGGACAGCCACAGATGGAGGAACACCGTCTTCATCCCCTGCCCCGACGCCAAAGGTGATTGCGTCAAAAATATGGAGGCGTTCAGGAAGCGGGCGGGCAAGTTCAAGGAGCAAGTCGCCGAGCAGCAGCAGGTAAGCACCATCTAAGATCTGATGATTTCTGCCTCGCGGCATAGTCGTTGGTCAAGGGGCGAGATTTCCCCTTGGCATGATTTGATGGGTCGTGCGTGTGGGAGCCGCCAATGAATGAGCGAGATCGCCTGCGACCCTCGGATCTGCTATTGAAATTGCTATGCTATTATTACAGTTTAATTCCCTAAGCTGCTACTGACTTATACTACAGAGTGTTAAACTGCTACTGATTTAGATTACAAACCATTTAATCTTATGCTAAACTGTTGCCTTCGTTAGGTAGAGGACGCTCAGTATCATCCCTGTCGTGTCGCCTTGCTTAACTGTGTCGGTTTCTAGGTGCATATCTATGGATGCACTAAATAGCTAGTATATAATGTTTAAATATTTTTCGTGACTTTGCCATAGAAAGTTAGCGTCGGATTTTTTTGGTTTAGTACAATGCACAAATGTTCACATTGCCTCAATGGTGCATATTTTACTGTATCAGAACAACTGTATGCTTCCCTCATTGATGCTACTACAGATAATATATTTGAGCATGCGGATGCCGGAGGGGTCGTGCCTGAGGAGACCGAGCTCGCCATGCTGCTCATTTTCAATGCCAACAAGGGAAGGGCCGACGAGGAGAACAGGGTCCCTACACCAAGAGGTTAGGTTTCCCTGGCTTCTCGGTAGATCTCGGACAGCTCCCTAATTTTCCTTGGTCTCGTAGGTAACTGGCGCAACAGCTGTAACTTGAGACGCTGGACTGGAGGAAGGACCATGAGGAGAACAACTACATAATGTTATGGATGAACAAAATGATGGTAAGTAATTCTTGAGTATGATAACATGTCAGCTAGCTCAACCATGTTTATCCATACCTTGCGAGACATTTGGTGAGTATATTTGAGAAACCATACAAGGCTTCTATGTATTCACCTTCTATATCATGCTGCCCTTTCACGCTATGATCTTGTTTAGATGCACACCGCTCACTTTTTAAGAAAATGTGTGATGTAAATACTGGGAATGTGGATATATAATGTATGTAACTGTGGCTGTAACAAATTATTGTAAATTGCTGAATGTTCTATTGTTTCATAAGGATAAACCAAGATATTTTATTTACCATGTATTATTTGTCACCGAGTAATGATCTGGGGTTGTGTGTGTAGGGAGGGTGAATCAGATCTAGGAGCACATCGACTACGAGGTTTGCCAACACGACAAGTACCGTATGTGTGTCTACTCATCCAACCTGGTAATCCTCCATTTGGTCACCTTTGATTGATATCCTCCAAAATAGGAGGAGATTCTGCTTTTGCTTAATCTCCTTGTGTATGCGCTTCTTGCACCTATTGATGCTACAAGTTAAGTAATCAGAGCCCTTCATGTGTTGTATGCAACTTTTGCTCCAGTTTGTTGCACTGGGCGTGAACTATTGTCAAGATTCCAACATGTTCTTCATTTTCTTCTATCAGTATTGCTATAATACCCCTTTGGGTCTTTAACATTTGCTTTTTCTCGTGGACACATGTATGAACACTTCACCTGACTTCATTCTTTCTAGATCTCATAAGTAGTAATTTCTTAAAGATTGTATAACCTGTATACTTCACTTTAATGCATGTGTGACAACAGTAGGTTCTAATTAAATAATTTTCTAGAATAAGCTGGGTAGGGGGCAACTTATTGCAGCTTATTTTAGAAAGCAGCAAAAGAACTGGCCTTGAGTAATTAGTATGATCTTCTGATGTTGGAGTCTCTTTAGGAGGTGGAGAGTTTACACAATATGATATAATATGAACTTTAACTTACTAGTGTTTAATATTTCTAACCTGTTTTATGGAAGAAACAAAAGTTGGGCCACGCAGCCACATAAAACCCTCTAAAATGCGCACTGCTTGCATCCATGTGACTTGCTTATATACACTGTCTGCATTCTACTCTCAGCTTGCTACATTTTTCTTATTTCATGTTATGCTTAATTTGGTTCTCATGTGTTGTCCCTTCTGATGCCAGGACGAAATGCTTCTCGGAATTCTTAAAGAGGAAGACAATGGAGCCATGCTGTTGTTGTGCAACAGGCTATGTTTTTTGTAATACCATTTGTCTTGGCTATGTATCTTACTTTGTGTGTGCTAGGATACTCAAAAAGCTATCTCTGTAATTTAAATCTGTGTTATGTTGTCTGGTGTGTGTAACCTTATTTTGTGTGTGCTGGGATACTCAAAAAGATATCTGTCTAATTTAAATCTGTGTTATCTTGTCTGGCGTGTGTAATCTTATTTTGTGTGTGCTGGGATATTCAAAAAGATATCTGTCTAATTTAAATCTGTGATGTATTCTTCACTGAACTTTACTTGTAGTACAGTTTCAGGTCTAAAAAGGTTAAACGACCTAATAATACATAATGGATCGGACATGGGCTTTGGCCCAGTAAAATAAATGTGTATAAAGTTTTATGGGCCGGCCTTAATGGGCTTGGCTTGCCAGAAATTATGACAATCTTATATCATCACTACCAATGCCACGTCAGATCTGGTGGCCACGTGGCTGATGCCACATCAGATCCTATGTGGATGAGGCACACAGGTATTGACCAAAAATGTTGTCATTAAAAACTATGACCTATAATTTTTGGTCTTAAAAACTACGACCAAAACTTAGAAAAGGTCATGTTTGTTTGTTCTTGACGGCCAACTGTTGACCTACTCAGTTTGGTCAAAAAAGGTCATACCTTGAAAACAATGACGATTTATTGACCAAAATGGTGGGTCACTATCGACCGTATTTCTTGTAGTGGAAGCCTCCGTCAAGATTGTGGAGTTGAACCAAGGAGTTTGTAAGGGCAAGGAGATCTCCTACTTCGTGAAGATCTACCCAAGTGAGGCAAGTCCTTCGTGGGAGATGGCCATGGTGGGATAGACAAGGTTGCTTATTCGTGGACCCTTCATGGATGGAGCCCTCCGTGGACTCGCGCAACTGTTACTGTTCGTGGGTTGAAGTCTCCATCAACATGGATGTACGATAACACCACTTATCAGAACCACGCCAAAAATCTCCGTGTCTCCAATTGCGTTTGCACACTCCAATCCCATCCCTTTACTTTCTTTCAAGTTGCATGCTTTACTTTTCGCTGCTCATATACTATTGCCATGCTTGCTTGAAATGTATTGTGAATGTTTAAACTTGTGCTAAAACTCCAGCTTAACTTGAAGAAATTAAAAACTGCTACTTTTCTTTGTCGAGGGTCTAATCACCCCCTCTAGACACCTCTTCTCGATCCTTTCAATTGGTATCAGAGGTTTGGTATCCATTGTTATGGTTTAGTCACCATTGGAGGAAGATGGATGAGTCTATGTTGGGGAGTCTTAGACGTAGAGTGCCTATACTTGATGGAGAGTTCTTTCATGAGTGGAAAAATGAGATGCTTGAGATTTTTAATGAATATCACTTGAACAAGTACATTACTAGCCCTTGTGCACCCCTTGTTGACCCCTTGCATCCTACCCCTGATGAGTCTATTGACATGATCCGCAATCTTAGAACTGTCAATCTTATTACTAGAGGTTTGCCTAGAAATCTGTTTGGTTGCTTGCCTACTCTTGATTGTGCTTACACCATATGGAGATTTCTTGAGGAACGATTCCCAAACTATTCCTTGCAAAACTTAGATGAGATTCTTCACAAGTCTATTGCTTTGAGTAAGATGAATTCGAATGATCCTAAGTTAGGTGATTGTTTATTTGAGCTTCGTGACCTTATGCGTGTCAAAGGAGATGTTGGAATCATTAGCAATATCATCTCCGAAGCTATTAGAATTCATAAAGATGAACATTGTGATGGTCACTTATCTAATGAATCACTCTCTCCAGGAATAGATCAATCACAAGACGATGTTGAACATGGATACTATGATGAGGATGAGGATAGTGACTTTGATTTCGATGAGTCTATGAGACATATTGGTCTTATGGCTAATCTTCGCAGCTACATGGTTGGAGGAAAGGAATGTGTTCTTGATAGTGGATGTACCGATCACATGACCGGAGACAAGGATATGTTTCGTGAGCTTGCTGAAAACGCCGGCCCTCAAAAGTACGTCACTTTTGGTGACAACTCAAAGGGTAAGGTGGGTGGCCTTGGTAAGGTGGCCATCTCACATGATAGCTCCATACAAAATGTTATGCTCATTGAATCTCTTGGCTATAATTTGCTTTTCGTGTCTAGACTAGCTGACTTTGGTTTCAATGTCCTATTTACTGAAGTAGATTGCCAAGTGTTTCGAAGAGATAATCATAAAATGGTATTTACCGGTATACGTAAAGGTGATCTATACATTGTTGATTTCACTAAAAAAGGCTCAACCTAGAACTTGCTTAATTGCTAAATCCTCTAAAGGTTGGTTGTGGCATAGAAGGTTAGGTCATGTGGGCATGCAAAATCTTGATAAGCTTATTAAAGGTGATCATATCCTTGGAGTGAAAGATGTTATATTTGACAAGGATAGATTGTGCAGTGCCGCTTGTCAAGAAGGAAAACAGGTTGGAGGAAGCCACCCCGTGAAGAACATCATGACCACGGGAAGACTGCTCGAGCTACTTCATATGGATCTCTTTGGTCCCAATGCCTATAAAAGTCTCGGTGGAAACTCATTTGGTCTAGTCATAGTCAATGATTTTTCAAGATTTACGTGGGTGTTCTTTCTTGATGATAAATCATAGGTCCAAAAGATCTTCAAGAACTTCACTAGGAAGTCCCAAAATCAATTTGAAGTGAAGATCAAGAAGGTTCGCAACGACAATGGAACGGAGTTCAAGAACACAAATGTGGATACCTTTCTTGACGAAGAAGGGATTTCACATGAGTTCTCGGCTACGTACACGCCTCAACAAAATGGAGTTGTTGAGAGGAAGAACCAGACTCTTATTGAGATGGCAAGAATGATGCTTCATGAGTACAACACGCCAAAACGCTTTTGGGCTGAAGCCGTTGAGACAGCTTGTCATGCAACAAATCGTTTATATCTTCACAAGCTACTCGGCAAGACGGCATACGAGCTTCTCACCGGTAACTGTCGGATGTGGGGTTCCGGCAAACCCTTAAGGTTCGAACACTGGGGTGCACACGAAGTCTTTCCCTCCTACTGATCTACGCCCTAGCTCACTAAGATCTCGCGGACGAACTCGAAGAACTCGCAACACAGAAAGGCACGAGATTTATATTGGTTCGGTCCACCGTTGTGGTGTAACACCCTACTCCAGTGTGGTGGTGGTGGATTGCCTCTTGGGCTGATGATGAACCATACAAGGGGAAGAACAGCCTCCTGAGGTTGAGGTCTTCTTGTGGCTAACTTGTGTGGGTGAGAGAGCGGTCTAAGATGCCGACCCCTCACCCCCGATGGTGGCTAGTCCTACTTATAGAGGCCCTGGTCCTCTTCCCAAATATTGAGCAGGAAGGGAGCCAACAACGGCGGGATAATTTGAAGGGGGAAAGCTAGTACAAGCCTTCCTGACAAAAGGTGGTCTGCGCCTTCGAAAGGCTCTGCTGGTGACGCCGTCTTGGGCTCCACGATGACCTCCGTCTTCCCGTCCTTATGGTCTTGGTCTTGTTGCACCAAAATGGCAACCTTTGCCTGATGCCTTGGTACTCCTCGCCTGCGCTAGTTTCCTTAGCACCAAAGAGGAAACAAGGACGTTGCGCGCGCTGGCGCCCGCCTGGTGTCGATCGTCATGGCTCACATCACGAGAGCCTCGTGAGGTTCGGCTCGCCTTGATATCTCCGCTCCTCGTGAGCCTGCCTGACTAGGCCGCTGCAAAGGAGGTTGCGTGTCGTCCTCCTCGCAAGGGTCTTGGATGCCTTGTTGGTGAAGATGGGCCGTGCGGCCTGCTGGCTCAGCCACGCAGCGGGCCGCAGGCAGGCAAGTCTGGGGACCCCCGTTCCCAGGACGCCAACAGTAGCCCCCGGGCCCAAGGTGCACTCGAACTTGGCTTCGTGGCGAAGCCAAGGGCCAAGTACGGAGCACCGCGGGCCCCAAAGCCTGCGGCCTTGTTTGACGCGTGGCGGTTGATTGGTCGTGGGCGTCTCCACTTCCCCACGCTGCCTCGGCAACTGCACGACTTGACGAGTCTCTGTGACATGCAAGGGAAACCATCATTACGTGCGGTCGTGGGAGCTGCCGGTTGGCCTCCTCTTGCTATAAATGGGGTGGGGGCGGAGCCCCCGTCTCCCATCTCTTCCTCGCTTGCTGCTTCTTCTTCCTCGCTCCACTGCTAGCACGAATGGCGCCTATCAGAAGGTTCTTCGCCGAAGAAAAGGGGAAAGCCCCCCGGGAAGTCCCGGAGCAACTCCCGCCGAAGAAGAGGTCGATCCACCACCGTGAAGAAGCGGCGATGCAGGTAGTGGCGAGGCCTTGGTGTGAGCGGCCTCCTCCAGGGTACCCGCCACCCCTATACGCCCAAGCCGAGGGCTCAGGAGGGCGGGGCGACGAGCAGCGCCACCTGCGCCGCGCTCGGGGTCGCCGCGCCACGGCGATGCACGCCGTCGCCCCCGGAATCCGCGCCGCAGACTCCTCGCCTAAGCTAGTGTTGTGGGCGCCGATGCCGCCAAGCTCTTGGACCCTCTTCCCACGGTTCTTCTCCGACGTGATGCCACCGAGGGGGCCTCGCGAGCTCTCGTTGCAGCACGCCGACTGCGGTGCTCCTGCGACCGGAGCGGAGATCGAAGCGGTCCCCTCCGGCAAGATCTTCATGACCTGCGGCTGGGGCGAGATCGCGGGTATGCCGTGTGAGGGACGGCCTCGTGATCCATCTTGAGTATGATGGCGTCGCCACGCTCTTCTTCAAGGTCTTCGACGTCGAGGGCCGCCGCCTGGAGTGTTGCTCCGGAGAGGAGCGCGAGGCTGATGCGCGCTCCGCTCGCGACCACTCCAGTAGCAACAGCCCTCGAGAGTCCAGCAGCTCTCCTGAGCTCTACGAGACTCCGGAGACGAGCGACGACAATTATGTGCCCTCGAGCTCTCGCCGCGCTCAGAGGAGTGCTGCTGCGTCCGGCCGCCGCTGATCTGGATGGGGTTGATGCCGGCCTCCCATGGCCCACTGTTGATGATGGCGTCTGCCACGGAGGGGTGTAGATAGGATCCTCCTCAGTTTCAGCTTTTGTTTCCTGCGAAGAATCATGAAGCGCCCCATGGGGGCATGTAAGGGTCTGTAATGCCTTTTGTGCTTTTCTTCCCTATTACGAAGATTTGATGAACGCGTGTCCCATTAAGGCTCGGTCCCCGGCCCCTTTCTTTCCTCACGATAGCTTGTTGCTCTACGCCGACAAGTCCCGGTCCCCAGGCAGGCTACAGCCGTCGCTGGTATGCGAGGTCGCGTGCCGTGGTCAAGGCCAGGAGGTGTGTGACCCGAGGTCCAGTAAGAGCCCCTGAGGCGCGATGCTCAGGAGGTCCCCCTTAGCGCTCAAGGGGCCATGGTTAGGGAAGAAAGGGAGTTGACGTGGCCGCAACGGGATTGCGGCAAGGCGTGAGTGTCCATGAGGCCCAGACATTTAGCTGATCCGAGGGCGAGACTTATCTTGCGAACTTCATGACGATTCCTGACGTTGCGCTGGGGTTGCGCGCCAACTTGTGCGGCATAGTCGAGCCGGCCCATACAAGTTTCCCTCATCCCATGCTCTCCTTAGTGCTCTGTGTCCTTAGGTCCCGGCCCTCGAGCGAGCTCAGCCGCCGCTGGTATGCCAGGTCGTGATGCCGTGGTCAAGGCCAGGGGTGAGGGCTGGAGAGCCAGTAAGAGCTCCTGCGTCGCGATGCTCAGGAGCCCCCCTTTTAACGTGCAAGCAAATTGCACGAGAGAAGAGGAGACTCGTGGTGCTGCCTGCTATCCTTCCCGCGGGGTCCCTGTGAACAGGCACAAGAAGAACAGGGTTTGCCGTTACAGCCGTGAGCCTGCCGCTGGTTGGTCCGGATGAAATGAAGGCACTGAGGGCCTGGTGAGGTGACATGAGCGGGGCGTGCCGTGAGCCAGAGCTCGACCGCTCAGGCTTGTCGACGTGGCAGGGATGGACCCATGCACCAGCGCCGTGCCTGTGAGGAGGCCCCGTGGGAGGCGATGATCGGGCAGATGATGACCGTAGGCAGGTTAAGCAGGGAAGACAAATCAACTTGGGTAAATGCAGGAAGATACATGCCACTGGGTCCGGCTCGAGCGGCTTGGGGATGATGCAGCCCAAGGGGCGCTCCCAGCAAGGTAAGCTAAAGACATAAGCAAATGGGATACATGCCGTAGGGACGGACCCACACGGCCTGGGAATGATGCAGCCCAAGGGGCGCTCCCAGCTTAACGAGTTTGGAAGATGTCACCTGGTTCTGTAGCTGAAGCAGAGTTGGTGCAGCTGAAGGCGTGCATCAAAGAAGCGACTCCTCATGAGCCATCGGAGCCCTGAGCCTCGGGAGGCTCTGGGGGCTCAGGAGGCTCCCTGAAGACCGTCTCCATTCCCTCCAGGATGACGCGGTACCTGGCCTCTTGAGCCGCCAGGTCACGCCGCATGGCGCGCTGATAGGCCGACGCCACGCTCGGCAAGCCGAGGGGCATGCGGACGTAGCTGTGTGGCGGGCCTCTGCAATGGCCCACTTGTGAAGGCCAGAAGCGCTCCTGAGACGCGGCCCTGTTGAGCCCTGGAATGTCGATGCAGACACGCAGCTCGGCACCCTCACCTGGGTGGTGAGCCACGCCCTGTGAGCGGCTATCGCCGCGCATGGCTCTTGCGTCTTGCAGTTCCTGTGTGGTCTTGGAGATGAACTCCTGAGTGGCGGGCACCCCTTGCCCGATGTTCTCCTGAGGAAAACGTGCCGCGTAGAACGCCTCCAAGTGGTTCCCAAGTGGCTCCCTCGTGAGGTGGGCAAGGTGTGAGGCCCTCCAGAAGAGAGCCCCCAAGCCCTGCCCGAGGAGGGCGCCGGGTGCGCCTTCCTATGCGATGGAGGGAGGCTCCCCTGGGACGGACGCTGATCCTGACGAGGCTCCTGCCGCGACGCCATCCTCCTGAGGTCCTGCGCAGCGCGACTGCTTCTTCTTGGGGATGGCCTCCGGAGGACCCTCACTTCTGCTGTCGGGGTCGTCGATTGTTGTAGCTTGGAAGGCGCGCTCGAGGGAGCACACCGCATCCCTTTCTTCACATGGGACCGTGATGACCCCACCACTTCCAGGCATCTTGAGGACGTTGTAGCCGTGATGGGTGACCGCCATGAACTTCGCCAGGGCCGGATACCCAAGGATGGCATTGTACGGCAGGCAGATGTGCGTGACGTCGAAGTCGATGAGCTCAGTGCGGTAGTTGTCGCGTGTGCCGAAGGTGACAGGCAGGCGGACCTGCCCTATCAGTGTGGTGGAGCCGTCGGTCACTCCCGAGAAAGGTTTGGTAGGCTGGAGCTGCTCATATGGCACTTGGAGGTTGTCGAAAGTGTCAACGGACAGGACATTGAGTCCTGCACCACCATCGATGAGAGTCTTGGTAACCTGCACATTGCTGATGACTGGGGAACACAACATCGGGAGGACGCCGGCGGTGGCCGCGCACTTGAGCTGATCTGCCGAGTTGAAAGTGATGGCGCACTGGGACCACTTGAGCGGGCGCGCGGCCTCAAGCTTGGGGAGCGCCGCGTTCACCTCGTGAGCGAATCGTTTGAAGATGAGCTGAGAGGCTGGGGCCTGGGCGCCGCCCAAGATGCAGGCGACTGCACACGGCTCCTGGAAGCCCCCAGCCCTCTCGTCCTGATGATGTTTGTCTTTCCTTCTTGGTGGCGGCAGTGGAGGAAGACCGGTGTTGCCTTGGGGCGATCTTCACGAGGATGGTCCCTCCAGGGCCCCTCGCGAGGATGGTCCTGCCAGCGGTCCTCACGAGGCCTGTCGCGCCATTCCTGGTGCGGGCCGCGGTCGTCCCAGCGTCTGCCTCCTCCACGGCCGTAGCCCCGGTCGCCGTGCTCGGGGCGTCGAATCTAGCGTCCCTCGCGTAGGGCTCGGAGCTCTTGGCAGTCGCTGGTGTTGTGGGTGTTCAGGTTGTGGAAGGCGCAGAACGGTCGGCTGTTCTTGGATGACTCGGGCTGATCTCTGCCCCGTTTCGTGTCGGGCTCCGCAGCTAGCACTACCGCTTCCTTGCGCTTCACGTCCTTGGCCTTGGCTTTCTTCTCCTCTGTGCCTGCGCCCCTCCTCAGCTCTTGCGCACTTGGTCGCCAGGTTGAACAGCTCCTGAGACATGCAGAGCTCCTCATGGATGGCGAGCTCTTCCTTCATCTTGACATCACGGACGCCGTCGGAGAACGCGGAGATGATGGCCTCATCCGTGACCTTGGGGATCTTGAGGCGGGTGTTGTTGAAGCGCTGGATGTACTTCTGGAGGGTCTCCCCTGGTTGTTGCTTGATGCGGCGCAGATCGGTCGCGGCCGACGGGCAGTCGCGAGTGCCCTGGAAGTTGGCGACAAGGCGGTCGCGCATCTCGACCCAGGAGGAGATCGAGCCGTGCTGCAAGTTCAGGAGCCAGGTGCAGGCCCCATCCTTGAGAGCCATGGGAAACCAGTTCTCCATGACTTTCTCGTCGCCGTTGGCTACTTCGATGCTCAGCTCGTAGAGCTGCAGGAACTCTGCGGGGTCGGCGGTGCCGTCGTAGCGAGGAGGCAGATCTGGCTTGAACTTGCCTGGCCAGGCGACGCTGCGGAGCTCGGGGGTGAAGGCGCGGCAGCCGGCCGTGGTTACTAGGGCCCGCCTCAGAGGTGGGGCTTGGTCTTGTCGAGGTCCGCGCGGCACCGCCGCAAGCAACGCGCGGTCTTGACGAGGCGGCGCGGGAAGCGTGGGTGCAGCTTCTCGCAGCCGTGGGATTTCTTGGCAGCTTCTCTCTTCACGCGCGGGTACCGGTCGCGGCAGATCGCATTGCGGGGCCGCACGCCTTGGTGCCAAGGCGCCGTCTTTGGGCTGGGGTGGTGGAGGTGCGCCTCAGGAGAGGGACGACGTTCGGGAGCCCCCTGCGGCGCGGACGAGATCGGCGACGCGGTCGAGCCACTCCTCGTAGAGGTCGCCGACTGGGCGGTAGCGCAGGAGCTCGTTTGCGGCGAGGAGTGCGGCCCACGCCTCCATGGGAGCGCGGTGTGCATGAGACGAAGAACCGGCTGGGGCCAGCGATGGAGTGGCAGTGCGGCCGTCCTGCCGCACCGAAGGATGCAGCAAAGACGCTTGCTGCTTGTTCCCCACCGGGCCGATAGCAGCGTTGGCGGTGGGGACGGAGAACGAAGTGGTGGCCCGCCGATGGGAGCTGTCTGAGAAATGCGGGCGGTGAGAGCAGCCCGACGCTCAGCTCGAGCGCGGCGAGCGTCCGCCATGGAGACGATGGAGCGGTGGAGCGACGAACTGACAGAAGGAAAGCCTCGGCGCACCCCTACCTGGCGCGCCAAATATCGGATGTGGGGTTCCAGCAAACCCTTAAGGTTCGAACACTAGGGTGCGCACGAAGTCTTTCCCTCCTACCGATCTACGCCCTAGCTCGCTAAGATCTCGCGGGCGAACTCAACGAACTCGCAACACAGAAAGACATAGGATTTATACTGGTTCGGGCCACCGTTGTGGTGTAACACCCTACTCCAGTGTGGTGGTGGTGGATTGCCTCATGGGCTGATGATGAACCATACAAGGGGAAGAACAACCTCCTGAGGTTGAGGTGTTCTTGTGGCTAACTTGTGTGGGTGAGAGAGCGGTCTAAGATGCCGACCCCTCGCCCCCGATGGTGGCTAGTCCTACTTATAGAGGCCCTCGTCCTCTTCCCAAATATTGAGCGGGAAGGGAGCCAACAACAGCAGGCTAATTTAAAGGGGGACAACTAGTACAAGCCATCATGACAAAAGGTGGTCTGCGCCTGCGAAAGGCTCTGGTGGTGACGCCATCTTGGGCTCCACGATGACCTCCGTCTTGCCGTCCTTCTGGTCTTGGTCTTTTTGCACCAAAATGGCAACCTTTGCGTCATGCCTTGGTACTCCTCGTCTGCGGTAGTTTCCTTAGCACCAAAGAGGAAACAAGGACGCTGTGCACGGTGGCGCCCGCCTGGTGTCGATCGTCATGGCTCACGTCACGAGAGCCTCGCGAGGTTCGCCTCGCCTTGATATCTCCGCTCCTCGTGAGCCTGCCTGACTAGGCCGCTCTAGAGGAGGTCTCATGTCATCCTCCTCGCGAGGCTTGGCCCCTCGCGAGGGTCTTGGATGCCTTGTTGGTGAAGATGGACCATGCGGCCTGCTGGCTCAGCCACGCAGCGGGCCGCAGGCAGGCAAGTTTGGGGACCCCCGTTCCCAGGACGCCGACAATAACAAACCCCAAGTTGGATACTTTTGAGTATTCAGCTCAAAGTGCTATATTCTTGACAAGCATCGTTGTTCTAAATTTGCTCCTAAATCTCATGAGGGTTTCCTACTTGGTTATGGCTCAAACTCTCACACCTACCGTGTCTACAACAATTTCACCCGGAAGGTTGAAGAGACGGTAGATGTGAAGTTTGATGAATCTAACGGCTTGCAAGTAGAGCAATTGCCAATTGATGTAGGAGACAAAAACCCTTCGGAGCAAAACAATCTTGTCTATTGGCAAGATTCGTCCAACGAAGGTGAAGGAGAGTACCTCGTCCGTCCAAGTGGAAGCTTCTACCTCACGACAAGGTGAACTAAGAGTTGACACAGAGGCATCCACAAGTGGGACACACCAAGATGAAGAAAACGAGGAAGTACACCAAGATGAACCTCATCAACCTCCTTCTCCACCTCGACAAGAGAACGACAACGTCAACAAAGAAGAAGGCCAAGAGGAAGAACAAGATGATGAAGATGTTCCACCCCGACCCAAAAAAAATATCGCACGAGTTAGAGCAAGAGTTTCACGAGACCATCTCGTCGAACAAATCTTCAATGATATCCAAACCGGGAGAATCACTCGCTCTAAAACTTGTTTGGCTAATTTTTGTGAACATTATTCATTCATCTCTAGCATTGAACCTATGAAGGTTGAAGAAGCATTGAAAGATCCGGATTGGATAAATGCCATGCATGAAGAGCTACACAACTTTGAGAGGAACCAAGTGTGGACATTGGTTGAGAAGCCCGACAACAACCACAACATCATCAGTACCAAATGGGTGTTTCGCAACAAGCAAGACGAAGATGGACAAGTCGTTCGCAACAAACCATGTCTCGTCGCCCAAGGCTACGAAGGAAATATGCCCTAGAGGCAATAATAAAGTTGTTATTTATATTTCCTTATATCATGATAAATGTTTATTATTCATGCTAGAATTTTATTAACCAGAAACTTAGTACATGTGTGAATACATAGACAAATAGAGTGTCCCTAGTATGCCTCTACCTGACTAGCTCGTTAATCAAAGATGGTTAAGTTTCCTAGCCATGGACATGTGTTGTCATTTGATGAACGTGATCACATCATTAGAGAATGATATGATGGACAAGACCCATCTGTTAGCTTAGCATAATGATCGTTCAGTTTTATTGCTACTGCTTTCTTCATAACTTATACATGTTCCACTGACTATGAGATTATGCAACTCCCGAATACCGGAGGAACACCTTGTGTGCTATCAAACGTCACAACATAACTGGGTGATTATAAAGATGCTCTACAGGTTTCTCCGATGGTGTTTGTTGAGTTGGCATAGATCGAGATTAGGTTTTGTCACTCTGTGTATCGGAGAGGTATCTCTGGGCCCTCTCGGTAATGCACATCACTATAAGCCTTGCAAGCAATGTGACTAATAAGTTAGTTACGGGATGTTGCATTATGGAACGAGTAAAGAGACTTGCCGGTAACGAGATTGAACTAGGTATTGAGATACCGACAATCGAATCTTGGGCAAGTAACATACCGATGACAAAGGGAACAACGTATGTTGTTATGCAGTTTGATCGATAAAGATCTTCGTAGAATATGTAGGAGCCAATATGAGCATCCAGGTTCCGCTATTGGTTATTGACCGGAGATGTGTCTCGGTCATGTCTACATAGTTCTCGAACCCTAGGGTCCGCATGCTTGACGTTCTGTGATGATTTGTATTATGAGTTATGTGATTTGATGATCGAAGTTTGTTTGGAGTCCCGGATGAGATCGGGGACATGACGAGGAGTCCCGAAATGGCCGAGACGTAAAGATCGATATATTTGAAGGCTATATTCTGACATCGGAAATGTCCTGAGTGATTCGGGTATTTTTCAGAGTACCAGAGAGCTACGGGAATTCGTATTGGCCTTAATAGGCCATACGAGAAAGGAGAGAAAGGCCTCAATGGTGGCCGCGTCCCTTCCCCATGGACTGGTCCAAATTTGACTAGGGAAAGGGGGCGTCCCCTTCCTTCCTTCTCCTTCTCCCTTCCCTTTTTCCTATTCCATGTAGGAGGTGGAATCCTACTAGGACTAGGGAGTCCTAGTAGGACTCCACACTTTGGGCGCGCCCTATGAAGACCGGCCTGCTCCTCCCTCCATCCTTTATATACGTGGCCAGGGGCACCCCATAGACACACAATTTGATCATTGATCTCTTAGTCGTGTGCGGTGCCCCCTCCACCATAATCCACCTCGGTCATTGTCGGTGTCAAAACCGGCGGATCTCGGGTAGGGGGTCCCGAACCATGCGTCTAGAATCGATGGTAACAGGAGGCATGGGACACAATGTTTTACCCAGGTTCGGGCCCTCTTGATGGAGGTAAAACCCTACGTCCTGCTCGATTAATATTGATGATATGGGTAGTACAAGAGTAGATCTACCACGAGATCAAGGAGGCTAAACCCTAGAAGCTAGCCTATGGTATGATTGTTGTATATATTGTATATCTATCGACTAGCCTGGCCTCGGTTTATATAATGCACCGGAGGCCTAGGATAACAAGAGTCCTAGCCGAATACGTCGGTGGGGAGAAGTCCTTGTCTTGATCGCCAAGTCTTGTGGAATCTTCCTTGTATGCGGCAGCCGTCCGAACTGGCCCATGAGTATACGGCCACGGGGGTCCTCGGCCCAATCTAATAGATCGGGAGACGACGTGGTGAGTACCCCCTAGTCCAGGACACCGTCAGTAGCCCCCTGAACCGGTCTTCAAGTTAGGGACGCTCCTCGATTCTTCTGAACTGTTCTTCATCTTCGGTTGTCGGTCTTGAAAACTGGTTCAACAAATCTTCTTTATCTTCGATCTCGAGGATCGCCGAAATGCATTCAACGAGTTTATACGTCGGGTATCCGAGGAGCCCCTTTAAGTTTCCGGCCTTTATCAATGCCTTGTTTATTTTTATGCCACACCTCGGGTTTGAAGTTGTTCCCGGGAGGCAGGGTCCTCTTGCGTCCGAGCTCCAACGCCGGACTGCATTCGAGGTATCTTTTGCAGCCGAGCACCACCGCTGGACCGCTTCCCAGCTCTAGCGCCGGAATGTATCCGAGCTCCAACGCCGGACTATGTATCCGAGCTCCAACGCCGGACTGTATGTCCGAGCTCCAACGCCGAAATATATCTGAGCTCCAACGCCGGACTGTGTCCAGGCTCCAATGCCGGACTATATCCGAGGTGTCATATCACCTTGGTTCAAAAAAGTTGAAGGAGTTTAGCCGAGCTTAATGCCGGAAATGCCCTCTATGGAGCCAGCCACTAGCGCCCGAGCTTTATGCCGGACTGCTTCCAAGGTGGTGCACCACCCCGACTATGGGCCGATTTTTTGTCAATATTTTTATCAGTGCAATTTATTCTCTGCCGAGATATATAGCCAGTAGCCCTCAAGGTGTGTATCGGTCTAAAACCCGAGATGCACATGAAGGATGACATAAGACCGCTGATCCCAGTAGCCGCTGACACTCAGGTTGATTTGCCAAATCGGCCTGAGGATCAAGTCCTAGCTCGGCAGAATACTTCGGGACACAAAAGCGACGTGCTCAGTCCTCAAGACTCAGGTTGGGTGCGGCCGACCAACCTGAGGATCAAAATCTCCTCAGAAACTATATTGCACATAAAATTTTCTGCATTGGACAAGCAATGTAGTAGCCCCCGAGACACTGGTCGGGTGGCAACACCAGATCAGGGGATCGATGTGCCCCTTTAATATTTGTAAATAATAAGCCCAAAGCCCAGTAGCCCCGAGCCTTAATGCAGGCACAGGTGGCCGAATTAAGGATCAATATCCATAGTAAAATCACAAATTATGTGTAATGACTCTATGTATCCAAGTACTTTACGTCATTAATGCTCAGATCCGCATTGTACAAAACTTTGTTGACCGACCATCGGCTTCCACCTCCTTGGCTAGTAGCCGAGGAGTGTTTGTCCTACTTTATAAAGCCTTTATGAGGGCAAAGATTTACGACAAACAAGGCAATCTGGCCACATGGTTTTATAAACAAAGGTACGCAGAGAGATATGTTATATTACTGTTTAACAGAAGAAATGTATTCGAAAGAAAATAGTCCCGCTATCGGTTCCTTTCTTTGGGTTGTCATGCTAAGCATGATCATGAAACCTCAGCTCGAATGTAAGAGCAAAATATCGAGGATTTAGTTTGGGAGGCCAGTTAATAGCCCCCGGTAGTGTTCGGCGACAGTCGAGGTCAAGCTGTAAACACTTCGGCCAATGTTATGAATGGCCCGTCATAGTCATCGGATCGCTGACCAGTTTACGCTTATTGTGACAGTCAGTTTTCGGCTTTCTCCACTAAGGTGCTTAACCATGTGAGCTGGAAGCACAATCGCAGTGGTTCTCCCTTTGCACGCCTAGCCGAACAAAACGGAACGTAGGAAGCAAGTGCAGGAGCCGGGCAACCCAACTATTGACCGAAGACACAATTCGAAACCGACGCATATATAGCAATATCTGAGAATGTTTTTGCCGAATCCCTAAAGGTATCCGGCGTTGCACTGTGAGACTAATGCTGGAAAAGCACAAATAGTTTAAAAGTGCCAAAAAGCTTGGAAAACCAAGAAACGTTAGTAAAAACATGATGTCCGAACAAGATCAAGTGTTCGGTGCCAATCCGAAAATTGGTCTTAGAAAAAAGAAGTGCTTCTGTCGTCCTTTAACATGACACATCCTATCTCAAGACTTCGAGCGGGTCAGCCTACGGCTTCAACCTCCTATCCCGAGGGCGGAGTACTTCTCATTAGGCCAGTTTAGCAAACTAAACTCTAGCGGCTTTGAGAGAGAAATTAGGCTCCCCGGCTAGTGACCGCACACTCACGTCGAAAAAAGGAGTGATAAATAATAATAATAGAACTTTGCAACGACTAAGAAGAAGAACACTTATTATAAAACGGCTCAAATAAACTTAAGAGCCCCCAAGTGACTTGGGTAGAAGAATGATTGCATGTACCGAAGTACTTATATCATATCTATGTTCAACCGAACTTTAAACGCGTCTTAACCGACCGTCGGCTTCTCCCTCTTCGGTTAAGGACCGAAAAGTGTTATGTACTCCATCGGTCGAGAATATCGATGGTGTTTCCAATAACCAGGCAATCAGGCCATAAGGCTGTAACAGACAAAGTGCGCTCAGGGAACTTATGCTATATTAATGCGAAGAGTAAGAAGCATCTTCGAAGAAAATAGTACCCCCATCGATACCTTTCTTCGGTGCTCATTGTTATTATGAGACTTGTGCAATAGATTTTTTGTACTCATGAGTTCCGTTGTGTGCTGACCATCATTGAATAACTATAAGAGCGCTAGCTTTCGGCTTCACCCAGTCTGAGGTCCGGCTCGGGTGACCCGATCGTGACAATCGCAGAGGTGCTCCCTTTACTCCTTAGCCGAACAATCGGGAACGTAGGGGTAAACACAGGAGCGAGGCAACCCAGCTTGCAAATCGCTTAAGTCAATATGGTGCATATTGTGGCGTAATACACGAACAAGGAACGAAGCCGTACAAGTATAATCATATGCAACAGGAAAAGCTTCATAAAGGAAGCCCCCAAGTAAATGGGGTATTTGAATTTATGCGTCACAAACAAAGTTTGGACAAGGAAATTTTTTAGAAGCAACTTTTTTCCAAAAAAGTATAATGCTTGGTCGAACCGAATGCAAGTTAGAAATTAAAGCTTTGAGCATGAAAGCGACTTAGCTGGTTAATGTGTTTGGTATTGATGACGCGGTCCGAGCTTGATGCGGGGCAAGGTTCCATCCCTCAAGCCGGTCCCGAGGTGGCGGAGCGGAGAGCTTGACACGCCGAATTGGTGACATAGCACGATCAATGCAGACCGGCAGAGTGACGCCGAAGTCTCCGGATCATTTTCCTGTGCACAAAAAATAGTGCAAACCGGAGATAATAATAATAATGATAATTAAAAAAAATCGTTGCATAATAAATAATTTATGCAAAGTGAGTAATAAAATAAATATGGCCTGGCGCCGAAGTCAATGTCGATGCAGGGCGTCGGCGTGATGCAGTAAAGGCGTGGCAAAGCCTGAATTCGCAGGTCGGTCCGAGCTCCGAGTGCGGCGTTCGCCGGACTATGTACGGAAACTGACCGAACCACCATGCGACTGTCGTTAATGCAGCCACCATTTGATAGACCTGTGTACATATGACGGACAAACCAGAGTAATAATTCCTTGGGAAAAATGAACCCAAACAAGCAAAAAATACTGGGATTAATAGCACCTGGTTTATTTGTTGTAGCAATCCGAAGGAAGGTTATTCCTAAAATTGGGACCCGCTCCGCACACCCATTGCCTGATGGGCGATAAAACAACGGCATGGCAATGCTGGTAAAGGTTGACTCGCCGAGGCAAAGCCCTCGGCCCAGCTAAGGTGACGGAGTTGGTCGGCTAGTGACGCCGAAGTGTCCGGAGTAGGTTGATGAAGAGATGGCGAAGCCCCCGGTCCAGCCGAGATGTCGAAGCCTCGATGTCAGCCGATGAGTCGAAGTAGGTCGGCGTGATGGACACTAGCTTGAAGAAGCAATAGTGCGGCCCTGTCGATGCAGGTCGTGACGTGGTCGATGCCGGCTTGATGAAGCGACCGTGCGGCGATGCCGGTATGCCCGCTCCGTGTAATCCGTGGGGCGGCGATGTTGGTGATGATTTATCCTTCGCGATGTCGGGCTCTTGTTCGGCTTGCCGAGATGATGATCCGAAGAAGTTGAGCTCGGTTCAACAAAGTGACGCCGTGTCTAGCGCAGGTCGGTAGCCGTGGAGTAATATTGCCGGACTGGTTTGACACCAGCATGATGTTGAAGATCATGTTCAAAAGATCTTACAGTTAGTGGGATGTGTTCGGGAACAAAACACAATACCCCATACAAAACTTCCTTCAAAAGGGATGTCCGAAATCCTGTTCATAAAAAAGATGAACTCAGGTCGGATTCGTTTTCGCGCAGAAAACAGATCCGGAAAGTGATGCACTAATCGGAAGTTTCCCGGTGTTTGGACAGTCGGATCGAGCCGAAATTTTGAGAGGTGGTAGATATAGGAATTCCGCAGCCGATCAACGGTTGGATCTTCCAAAGGACGTCGGAGCTAGAAGCTGGACACCACGCCCTAAACTCATCCAAATTCCCGTCCAGATTTGACAGGGCTCCGGTATATCGTGGATTGCTAGAGATTCCTCCATCGGAACTCGACGAAATTTTCCAGGGTTGTTGTAGACTCAATTCCGCACAATTCCACCAAAGCGATCGTCAAAGCGATACTCGAGGAGGTGGTGGTGGCAGATACGAGTTCACTGTCCAGAAAAACAGGACGGTCGCTTGAGGGCAATGTTGACGTTGAGCCCCCGAGCTCCATAGATGATTCCTCCGTGATCTTGATAGAGATCGGAGTTGATTTTTGATGAAGGCCCTCGTCCGGACATGGTGATCCGAACATGGGGTGCAATTCTTGGTCGAACCAAGGTGACCAGTCGAGTTGGTGACGAAGATGCCGAAGTCGCAGTTGATCTGCAGGCGAGCCATCGATTCTTTTGTCGATCACACAGCGGAACTCTCAATGAAAGCACCAATGTCGGTGTCAAAACCGGCGAATCTCGGGTAGGGGGTCCTGAACTATGCGTCTAGAATCGATGGTAACAGGAGGCATGGGACACAATGTTTTACCCAGGTTCGGGCCCTCTTGATGGAGGTAAAACCCTACGTCCTGCTCAATTAATATTGATGATATGGGTAGTATAAGAGTAGATCTACCACGAGATCAAGGAGGCTAAACCCTATAAGCTAGCCTATGGTATGATTGTTGTATATATTGTATATCTATTGACTAGCCTGGCCTCGGTTTATATAATGCACCGGAGGCCTAGGATAACAAGAGTCCTAGCCGAATACGTCGGTGGGGAGAAGTCCTTGTCTTGATCGCCAAGTCTTGTGGAATCTTCCTTGTATGCGGCAGCCGTCCGAACTGGCCCATGAGTATACGGCCACGGGGGTCCTCGGCCCAATCTAATAGATAGGGAGACGACGTGGTGAGTACCCCCTAGTCCAGGACACCGTCAGTCATATCGTAGCGGTGTTTAGGCGAAACCCTGTTCCGGTAGCATCATCATCACCGTCATCATGCCGTCGTGCTGACGAAGCTCTCCCTCGACACTCTGCTAGATCGTGAGTTCGTGGGATGTCACCGAGCCAAACGTGTGCAGATCGCGGAGGTGCCGTACTTTCGGTACTAGAATCGGTCGATCGTGAAGACGTACGACTACATCAACCGTGTTGTCATAACGCTTCCGCTTATGGTGTATGAGGGTACATAGACAATACTCTCCCCTCTCGTTGCTATGCTTCACCATGATCTTGCGTGTGCGTAGGAAATTTTTGAAATTACTGCGTTCCCCAACAGTGGCATCAGAGCCAGGTTTATGCGTAGATTTTATATGCACGAGTAGAACACAAAGGAGTTGTGGGCATGGGTATATACATATTGCTTGCCGTCACTAGTTGTTTTGTTGATTCAGAGGTATTGTTGGATGAAGCGTCCCAGACTGACATTACGCGTACGCTTACGCGAGACTGGTTCTATCGACGTGCTTCAGACACAGGTGGCTGGTGGGTGTCAGTTTCTCCAACTTTAGTTGAATCGGATTCAATAACCAGGGTTCTTTCTGAGGATCAAAAAGCAATCACTATACCGCGTTGTGGTTTTTGATGCGTAGGTAAGAACGGTTCTTGCTCAGCCCGTAGCAGCCACGTAAAACTTGCAACAACAAAGTAGAGGACGTCTAACTTGTTTTTGCAGGGCATGTTCTGATGTGATATGGTCAAGACGTGATGAGATATAAATTGTTGTATGAGATGATCATGTTTTATTAAAGTTATCGGCAACTGGCAGGAGCCTTATGGTTGTCTCTTTATTGCATAAGATGCAAGCGCCATATAATTGCTTTACTTTATCGCTATGCGATAACAATAGTTGCAAAAGAAATAGTTGGTGAGACGACCATGTGATGACACGTTGATAGAGATCAAGATGATGGAGATCATGGTGTCATGCTGGTGACGATATGACGGTGTTTTGGATATGGAGATCAAAGGCACAAGATGATGATGGCCATATCATGTCACATATTTTGATTGCATGTGATGTTTATCCTTTATGTATCTTATTTTGCTTACTTCGGCGGTAGCATTATAAGATTATCTCTCACTAAATTTCAAGGTATAAGTGTTCTCCCTGAGTATGCACCATTGCGACAGTCGTCGTGCCGAGACACCAAGTGATGATCGGGTGTGATAAGCTCTACGTTCACATACAACGGGTGCAAGCCAGTTTTGCACATGCGGAATACTCGGGTTAAACTTGACGAGCCTAACATATGCAAATATGGCCTCGGAACACTGGAGACTGAAAGGTCGAGCATGAATCATATAGTAGATATGATCAACATAGTGATGTTCACCATTGAAAACTACTCCATCTCACGTGATGATCGGACATGGTTTAGTTGATTTGGATCACGTGATCATTTAGATGACTAGAGGGATGTCTATCTAAGTGGGAGTTGTTAAGTAATATGATTAATTGAACTTTAATTTATCATGAACTTAGTCATGATAGTATTTGCATAACTATGTTGTAGAGCAATAGCTCGCGATGTAGCTCCCCCTTTATTTTTGATATGTTCCTAGAGAAAAACTATGTTGAAAGATGATAGTAGCAATGATGCGGACTAGGTCCGTGATTTGAGGATTATCCTCATTGCTGCACAGAAGAATTATGTCCTTGATGCACCGCTAGGTGATGGACCTATTGCAGGAGCAGGTACAAATGTTATGAATGTTTGGTAAATCTCGGTATGATGACTACTTGATAGTTTAGTGCACCATGCTTTTCGGCTTAGAACCGGGACTTCAAAAACGTTTTGAACGCCACAGAGCATATAAGATGTTCTAAGAGTTGAAATTGGTATTTCATACTCATGCACGTGTCGAGAGGTAGAAGACCTCTGACAGTACTTTGCCTACAAGATGGAGGAGAATAGCTCAACTAGTGAGCATGTGCTCCGATTGTCTGGGTACTACAATTGCTTGAATCAAGTGGGAGTTAACCTTACAGATAAGATAGTAATTGAGAAAGTTCTCTAGTCACTATCACCAAGTTACTAGAACTTAGTGATGAACTATAATATGAAATGGATAACGAAAGTAATTCCCAAGCTCTTCGCGATGCTGAAATTGGCGAAGGTAGAAATCAAGAAATAGCATCAAGTGTTGATGGTTAACAAGACCAACTAGTTTCAAGAAAAAGGGCAAAGGGAAAGAAAGAGGAACTTCAAAGAAGAATAGCAAGCAAGTTGCTGCTCCCATGAAGAAGCTCAAAGCTAGACCCAAGCCTGGAACTAAGTGCTTCTACTGCAAAGGAAATGGTCACTGGAAGTGGAACTGCCCTAGATACTTGGCGAATAAGAAGGATGGAAAAGTGAACAAAAGTATATATTTGATATACATGTTATTGATGTGTACTTTACTAGTGTTTATAACAACACCTCAGTATTTGATACTGGTTCAGTTACTAAGAGTAGTAACTCAAAACGGGAGTTGCAAAATAAACAGAGACTAGTTAAGGGCGAGGTGATGATGTGAGTTGGAAGTGATTCCAAGGTCGATAAGATCACCATCGCACACTGCCTTTAACTTCGGGATTAGTGTTGAACCTGAAATAAATGTCATTTGGTGTTTGTGTAGAGCATAATATGATTGGGTCATGTTTATTGCAATACGGTTATTCATTTAAGTCAAGGATAATTGTTATTCTGTTTACATGAATAAAACCTTCTGAGGTCATACACCCAAGGTGAATGGTTTATTGAATCTCGATCATAGTAATACACATATTCATAATATTGAAGCCAAAAGATGCAAAGTTAATAATGATAGTGCAACTTATATGTGGCATCGCCGTTTAGGTCATATTGGTGTAAAGCGCATGAAGAAACTCCATGCTGATGGGCTTTTGGAATCACTTGATTATGAATCATTTGATGCTTGCGAACCATGCCTCATGGGCAAGATGACTAAAACTCCATTCTCCGGAACAATGGAGCAAGCAACTAACTTATTGGAAATAATACATACTGATGTATGCAATCCGATGAGTGTTGAGGCTCGCGGAGGGTATCGTTATTTTCTGATCTTCACAGATGATTTGAGCAGATATGGGTATATCTACTTGATGAAACATAAGTCTGAAACATTTGAAAAGTTCAAAGAATTTAAGAGTGAAGTGGAAAGTCATCATAACAAGAAAATAAAGTTTCTGCGATCTGATCGTGGAGGAGAATATTTGGGTTACGAGTTTGGTTTTCATTTGAAACAATGCGGAATAGTTTCGCAACTCACGCCACCTGGAAGACCACAGCGTAATGGTGTGTCCGAACGTCATAACTATACTTTATTAGATAGAGTGCAATCTATGATGTCTCTTACCGATTTATCACTATCGTTTTGGGGTTATGCATTAGAGACAGCTACATTCACGTTAAATAGGGCACCATCTAAATTCGTTGACATGACACCATATGAACCGTGGTTTAGCAAGAAACCTAAGCTGTCGTTTCTTAAAGTTTGGGGCTATGATGCTTATGTGAAAAAGTTTCAACCTGATAAGCTCGAACCCAAATCGAAGAAATGCGTCTTCATAGGATACCCAAAGGAAACTGTTGGGTACACCTTCTATCACAAATCCAAAGGCAATATATTCGTTGCTAAGAATGGATCCTTTCTAGAGTAGAAGTTTCTCTCGAAAGAAGTGATTGGGAGGAATGTAAAACTTGATGATGTAATTGTACCTTCTCCCAAATTGGAAAGTAGTTCATCACATAAATCAGTTCTAGTGATTCCTACACCAATTAGTGAGGAAGTTAATGATGATGATCATGCAACTTCAGATCAAGAGTTACTACCAAACCTCGTAGGTCCACCATAATACGTTTCACACCGGAGTGGTACGGTAATCCTGTTCTGGAGGTCATGTTACTTGACCATGACGAACCTACGAACTATGAGGAAGCGATGATGAGCCCAGATTCTGCGAAATGGCTTGAAGCCATGAAATCTGAGATGAGATCCATGTATTAGAACAAAGTATGGACTTTGATTGACTTGCCCGTTGATCGGTGAGCCATTAAGAATAAATGGATTTTCAAGAGGAAGACGGACACTGATAGTAGTGTTACTATCTACAAAGCTCGAATTGCCGCAAAAGGTTTTCGACAAGTTCAAGATGTTGACTACGATGAGATTTTCTCACTTGTAGCGATGCTTAAGTTTGTCCGAATCATGTTAGCAATTGCCACATTTTATGAAATATGGAAAATGGATGTCAAAATTGCATTCCTTAATGGATTTCTTAAAGAAGAGTTGTATATGATGCAACAAGAAGGTTTTGTCAATCCTAAAGGTGCTAACAAAGTGTGTAAGCTCCAGCGATCCATCTATGGACTGGTGCAAGCATCTCGGAGTTGGAATATATACTTTGATAAAGTGATCAAAGCATATGGTTTTATACAGACTTGTGGTGAAGCTTGTATTTACAAGAAAGTGAGTGTGAGCACTACAAAATTTTTGATAAGTATATGTGAATGACATATTGTTAATCGGAAATAATGTAGAATTTTCTGGAAATCATAAAGGAGTGTTTGAAAAGAGTTTTTCCAAGAAAGACCTCGATGAAGCTACTTACATATTGAGCATCAAGATCTATAGAGATAGATCAAGACGCTTGATATATTTTCAATGAGTACATACCTTGACAAGATTTTGAAGTAGTTGAAAATGGAAAAGTCAAAGAAGGAGTTCTTGCCTGTGTTGTAAGGTGTGAAGTTGAGTAAAGACTCAAAACCCGACCACAGCAGAAAATAGAAAGAGAATGAAAAGCCATTCCCTATGCCTCAGTCATAGGTTCTATAAATTATGCTATGCTGTTTACCAGACCTATTGTGTACCTCACCATAAGTTTGGCAAGAGGGTACAATAGTGATCCAAGAGTGGATCACTGGACAACGGTCAAAAATATCCTTAGTGGAATAAGGAAATATTTCTCGGTTATGGAGGTGACAAAGAGTTCGTCGTAAAGAGTTACGTCGATGCAAGATTTGACACTGATCTGGATGACTCTAAGTCTTGATCTAGATACATATCGAAAGTGGGAGCAATTAGCTAGAGTAGCTTCGTGCAAAGCATTTTAGACATAGAAAATTTGCAAAATACATACGGCTCTGAATGTGGCAGACCCGTTGACTAAATTTCTCTCACAAGCAAAACATGATCACTCTTTGGGTGTTAATCACATAGCGATGTGAACTAGATTATTGACTCTAGTAAACCCTTTGGGTGTTAGTCACATGGAGATGTGAACTAATCACATAAAGATGTGAACTATTGGTGTTAAATCACATGACGATGTGAACTAGATTATTGACATAGTGCAAGTGGGAGACTGAAGGAAATATGCCCTAGAGGCAATAATAAAGTTGTTATTCATATTTCCTTATATCATGATAAATGTTTATTATTCATGCTAGAATTGTATTAACCAGAAACTTAGTACATGTGTGAATACATTGACAAACTTAGTAGGCCTCTACTTGACTAGCTCGTTAATCAAAGATGGTTAAGTTTCCTAGCCATGGACATGTGTTGTCACTTGATGAACATGATCACATCATTAGAGAATGATGTGATGGATAAGACCCATCCGTTAGCTTAGCATAATGATCGTTCAGTTTTATTGCTATTGCTTTCTTCATAACTTATACATGTTCCTCTGACTATGAGATTATGCAACTCCCGAACACCGGAGGAACACCTTGTGTGCTATCAAACGTCACAACATAACTGGGTGTTTATAAAGATGCTCTACAAGTGTCTCCGATGGTGTTTGTTGAGTTGGCATAGATTGAGATTAGGATTTGTCACTCCATGTAGCGGAGAGATATCTCTGGGCCCTCTCGGTAATGCACATCACTATAAGCCGTGCAAGCAATGTGACTAATGAGTTAGTTACGGGATGTTGCATTACGGAACGAGTAAAGAGACTTGCCGGTAATGAGATTGAACTAGGTATTGAGGTAGCGACGATCGAATATCGGGTAAGTAACATACCGATGACAAAGGGAACAACGTATGTTGTTATGCGATTTGACCGATAAAGATCTTCGTAGAATATGTAGGAGCCAATATGAGCATCCAGGTTCCGCTATTGGTTATTGACCGGAGATGTGTCTCGGTCATGTCCACATAGTTCTCGAACCTGTAGGGTCTACACGCTTAACGTTCTGTGATGATTTGTATTATGAGTTATATGATTTGATGACCGAAGTTTGTTAGGAGTCCCGAATGAGATCGGGGACATGATGAGGAGTCTCAAAATGGTCGAGACATAAAGATCGATATATTGGAAGGCTATATTCGGACATCGGAAAGGTTCCGAGTGATTCGGGTATTTTTCGGAGTACCGGAGAGTTACAGGAATTCGTATTGGGCCTTAATGGGCCATATGGGAAAGGAGAGAAAGGCCTCAAGGGTGGCTGTGCCCCTTCCCCATGGACTGGTCCGAATTGGACTAGAGAAAGGGGGCGCCCCCTTCCTTCCTTCTCCTTCTCCCTTCCATTTTTCCTATTCCATGTAGGAGGTGGAATCCTACTAGGACTAGGGAGTCCTAGTAGGGCTCCATACTTTGGGCGCGCCGTATGAGGGCCAACGTCCTCCTCCCTCCATCCTTTATATCCGTGGCCAGGGGAACCCCATAGACACACAAGTTGATCATTGATCTCTTAGCCGTGTGCGGTGCCCCCCTCCACCATAATCCACCTCAGTCATATCATAGCGGTGCTTAGGCGAAGCCCTGTTGCGGTAGCATCATCATCATCGTCATCACGCCGTCGTGCTGACAAAGCTCTCCCTCGACACTCTGCTGGATCGTGAGTTCGTGGGACATCACCGAGCCGAACGTGTGCAGATCACGGAGGTGCCGTACTTTCGGTACTAGGATCGGCCGATCGTGAAGACGTACGACTACATCAACCGCGTTGTCATAACGCTTCCGCTTACGGTCTACGAGGGTACGTAGACAATACTCTCCCCTCTCTTTGCTATGCATCACCATGATCTTGCGTCTGCGTAGGAATTTTTTTGAAATTACTGCGTTCCCCAACATGCTACACCCAAGTTGAAGGTATGGACTATGGTGAGATATATGCCCCCGTTGCTAGACTTGAGTCCATCCGCATCTTACTTGCCTATGCTAATCACCATGATATTACCTTGTACCAAATGGACATTAAAAGTGCTTTTCTAAATGGTGAAATTGAGGAGGAAGTTTATGTTAAACAACCTCCCGGCTTTGTTAATCCTAAGAAACCCAACCATGTTTACAAACTTCACAAAGTTCTTTATGGTCTTAAACAAGCTCCTGGAGCGTGGTATAAATGCTTGACCAAGTTCCTTATTGAAATAGGCTTTGATATTGGAAAAACTGATTCTACTCTTTTTACTAAAAGGGTTAATGGAGAATTATATGTGTGCCAAATTTATGTTGATGATATCATATTTGTTTTGATTAAGCCCCATTTTAGTGAAAAGTTTGGAAGGCTATTGTCGGAGAAGTTTGAGATGTCCATGATGAGTGAACTCAAGTTCTTTCTTGGTTTGCAAATCAAGCAAACTAAGGAGGGTACCTTTGTTTCTCAAAAAAGTATACCAATGACTTATTCAAGAAGTTCAACATGCAAGAATGCAAAGGTATGAATACACCCATGCTTACTAGTGGACATCTTGACTTGACTAAGGATGGCGAACCGGTAGACCAAAAGGTTTACTGCTCTATGATTGGTTCATTGTTATATTGATACGTCTCCAACGTATCTATAATTTTTGATTGTTCCATGCTGTTTTATTATCAATCTTGGATGTTTTATAATCATTTTCTAGTCATTTTATATCATTTTTTGGTACTAATCTATTGACATAGTGCCAACTGCCAGTTGCTGTTTTTTCCATGTTTTTTACATCGTAGAAAATCAATATCAAACGGAGTCCAAATGCCAGGAAACTTTACAGAGATTTTTTATGGGCCAGAAGGAAGGCAATGGGCCCTGGTTGCACCTGGGGGTGCCCCGAGGGGGGCACAACCCACCATGGCGTGCTAGGAGGCCCTGTCGCGCCCTGGTGGGTTGTGCCCACCTCGGGTGCCCCCCGGACCGCCTCTTTGCTCTATAATTACCCCAAAAATACCAGAACCCTAGCGGAGTCGACGAAATATTCATCCAGCCGCCGCAGAGTCTAGAATCACCAGATCCAATCTACACACCATCACGAAGGGCTTCACCACTTCCATTGGTGCATCTCCGATGATGCGTGAGTAGTTCTTTGTAGACCTTTGCATCCGTAGTTAGTAGCTAGATGGCTTCATCTCTCTCTCTCTCTCTCTCTCTTGATCCTCAATACAATGGTCTCTTGGAGATCCATATGATGTAACTCTTTTGCGGTGTGTTTGTTGGGATCGATGAACTTCGAGTTTATGATCAGATCTATGTTTTTATATCCATGAAAGTATTTGAGTTTCTTTGATCTCTTTTATGCATGATCTCTTATAGCCTCGTATTTCTTCTCCGATATTTGGGTTTTGTCTGGCCAACTTGATCTTTTTATCTTGCAATGGGAAGAGGTGCCCGGTAGTGGGTTTGATCTTACGGTGCTTGATCCTAGTGATAGAAAGGGAACCGGTATGTATGTATCGTTGGCACTAAGGATAAAAAGACGAGATTTATATCTACCGCCATATAGATAAACAGATATTTTCTACATCATGTCACCGTTCTTATTGCATTACTCCATTTTTCCATGAACTTAATACACTAGATGCATGCTGGATAGCGGTCGATGTGTGGAGTAATAGTAGTAGATGTAGGCAGGAGTCGGTCTACTAATCTTGGATGTGATGCCTATGTAATGATCATTGCCTGGATATCGTCATAATTATTTGAAGTTCTATCAATTTCCCAACATTAATTTGTTTACCCATCGTTTGCTATTTTTCTCGGAGAGAAGCCACTAGTGAAACCTATGGCCCCGGGGTCTTCTTTCTCATATATTTTCCTTTGCGATCTACTTTTCTCTTGCATTTATTTTCAGATCTATTAAACCAAAAATCCAAAAATACCTTGCTGCAATTTATTTTATTTGGCGTTCGATCTATCAATCTACTACAATTTACCTCACGTCCGTTTGCCTATCTTGAGGCGCCGTACCCCGGAAGGGATTGACAACCCCTTTAACACGTTGGGTTGCCAGGTGTTGTTATTTGTGTGCAGGAGCTGCTTATGTTGTGTTACTTGGTTATCCTAATAGTTTGATACCTTGGTTTCATAATTGAGGGAAATACCTACCGTCGCTGTGCTACATCATCCCTCCCTCTCTAGGGAAATACCGATGTAGTTCCAGCTACCATCAAGGAGATTTTCTAGCGCCGTTGCCGGGGAGGATCGTTGTAACGCCCGGGTAATCAAGCTACAGTAAATCCATGCTAATGGTGCCACGTCACCACGGTTACTGGTGCTAATCTACCGTTAGTTCAAAAAACCGATTCAAATTCAAATTTAAAATAAAGTTAAATAATATAAGTTTTCAAAAATTAAAACAAAAATGTTCGGTGTGTGCAAATAAATGCCTAGGAATTTATGGTGTAGTAAACACATTTTTATAAAAGGCCTACATAATTTAAAATGATTTAAAATAGAAAAGAAAATAAATAAAATAAAAGAAAATACAAAAGAGAAGAACTAAACTAATTAAAAAACAAACAAAGAGAAAGCCCCCCCGCTGGGCCAAGTGGCCCAGCTGGCCTCCGCCAACCGAACGGGACGGCCCAGCCGGCCTAGCCACCAACCGGCCCAACCCCCCCTCTCCATAACCCCACCAGGGGGGAAACCCTAACCAACACCTCCCACTCACCTCCCCCCCACTCAGCCATGTCTCCTCCCCCACTGCTCTCGATCCCATCTGGATCGGGGAGAGGATCGATCCCCGTGGCTAGACGCGCGACGCCGCCCCGCCTCTGACGCCGCTGGACCTCGCGGCCACCTCGCCGGACCTCTCCATCGGACTGCCTCCTCTACGCCCGTCGTCCCCGACCTCCCCCCTCGTGCCCCACTGCCCCGTTCCCTGCGATCACGGTGAGGCTTCGGCCTCCCTTCTCCTCTGCTCCCGTCGCCTTGCACCACCACGCACACACGCGCCCGCTGCTCGTACGTCATCCTGCTCGCGCTCGTGCGCGCCTCGCTTCGCTCCCCTCCCCTGCCGACGCCCGCGCCCATGGCCGCTGCGTGCGCCCGCCCGCACGTCCCTACCGGCGGAACCGCTGCGCCACTGGCCCCGCCCTGCGCCCGTAGCCGAGTTCGCTCGCGCCCGCCTGGGCAGCGACCACCCAGGGCCGCGCCCTGCCTCTTTCCCCCGCGCACCGGCACCCGCGTCCCGCCCGCGTCCGTGGCCGCCGCACTGCCGCCGCCGTGCCCCGGTGCCCCTGCTTCTTCCCTCTGTGCCTCGTCGCACACGCACCCGAGCCTCGCCTCGCGTTGCTGCTGCCCCTCTGCTGCTGCTGCGCCGCTCGCCGCAGCCGCCCGCGCCTCGCTTGCTCCACTCTACTGCAGCCTCCGCCTCACCACTCCGGCCACTGCACCACGGCGCCGCTCAGAGCCCTCGCGCCCTTCGCCCGAGCCCTGCACCTTCCCTCCCTGCATCTGCCGCACCTCGTGCGTGGCGGCCGCCCCGTGCTCCCCGCTGCTTGCTACCTCACCGCCCCTGGCTGCCTCGTCGCCGGCGGCCGCGTCACTGGCCGCGCCCGAGGCCAGCGCCTGGGCTTGCCCTGGTGGGCGCTCGTGGCCGCGCCCGTGAGCCCGCATGCCCGTTAGGCCCCTATGGCCCTATGACATGTGGGGCCCTGCCCCTAGAACGTTTATAAAAAAAGAATTTTAAAAATGTATAATAAATAAATAATTAATATTAAAATTAATTAATTAATTAACTAAATAATTAAATTAATTAATCATGTTTAGTTAAACTAATTAAATGTGATTAACCTAAAATATATAATTAACCTCACTAATCTGTTAGTTAGGGTGATGTGTCTATGACAGACGGGACCCACATGTCAGTTTGACCCAGTCAACCCCCTGTTGACTGCTGACGTCATGCTAACATCAGCAAACACTATTCCGGATAATGTTAGTTTAAATTAATTAAATAAATTCTAAAAATGATTTAAAACTTTAGAAAATCATATAAAATAAACCGTAGCTCAGATGAAAATACTTTCTACATGAAAGTTGCTCAGAA
Source organism: Triticum urartu (assembly GCF_056163025.1). Taxonomy (NCBI): domain Eukaryota; kingdom Viridiplantae; phylum Streptophyta; class Magnoliopsida; order Poales; family Poaceae; genus Triticum; species Triticum urartu. The sequence goes on along the minus strand of NC_141873.1, from coordinate 73,893,421 downwards.
CGACGAGACGAATCTGGATACGCATCCCGTTCGTCCGCCACACATCCCTAGCATAGCAAACACGCAACTTTCCCCCTCCGGTTCATCTGTCCGAAAATGCGAAACACCAGGAATACTTTCCCTAATGTTTTCCCCCTTCACCGGTACCACCTCGTACCGCGTTAGGGCACACCTAGCATCACGCTTTGTCATGTCATGCATCGTCATGCATTTGTTTGCATTATATTTATTGTTTCTTCCCCCTCTTCTCTCGCTAGACACCGAGACCGACGCCGCTGCTACCCAGTACGACTAGAGTGTTGACAATCCCTCTCACTTGCCAGAGCAACCAGGCAAGCCCCCCCTTGATCACCCGATATCGCCTACTCTTCTCTATACTGCTTGCATTAGAGTAGTGTAGCATGTTACTGCTTCCGTTAATCCTATCCTGATGCATAGCCTGTCCTTGCTACAGCTGTTTTTACCTTTACCTGCAATCCTAATGCTTAGTATAGGATGCTAGTTTATCATCAGTGACCCTACATTCTTGTCCGTCTGCCATGCTATACTATCGGGCCGTGATCACTCGGGAGGTGATCACGGGTATATACTTATACATATATTCATGCTATACAGGTGGTGACTAAAGTCGGGTCGGCTCGTAGGAGTACCCGCGAGTGATTTCGATATTGGGGGCTGAAGAGGCAGGTGGCTCCATCCCGGTAGAGGTGGGCCTGAGTTCCCGAAGGCCCCCGACTGTTACACTATGGCGGAGCGACACGGCAGGTTGAGACCACCTAGGAGAGAGGTGGGCCTGGCCCTGGTCGACGTTTGCGGTTATTTCAAGATAACACGTTTAACGAGATCTTGGTATTTGATTTGACTGTGGCCACTGGCCTATACGCACTAACCATCTACGCGGGGACAGTTATGGGCACTCGACGTCGTGGTATCAGCCGAAGTCTTCGTGACGTCAGCGACTGAGCGGCGCGTGCCGGGTTGGACCGCGTAACGCAACTTCCTTTGTAATGGAGGTTGCTAGGTCTGCTCTCCGGCCGTGTTCGCAACGTGCAGGTGCGCAAAGGGCGATGGGCTCAGACCCCTGTGCCATAGGATTTAGACTGGCGTGCTGACCTCTCTGTTGTGCATAGGTAGGGCTACGACGTGTTGATCTTCCGAGGCCGGGCATGACCCAGAAAAGTGTGTCCGGACAAAGGGGATCGAGCGTGTTGATAAATGTGGTGCACCCCTGCAGGGAAGTTAATCTATTCGAATAGCCGTTATCTTCGGTAACAGGACGTCTTGGAGTTGTACCTTGACCTTATGACAACTAGAACCGGTTACTTAATAAAACACACCCTTCCAAGTGCCAGATACAACCGGTGATCGCTATCTCACAGGGCGATGAAGGGAGGATCATCAGTTAGGATTATGCTACGCGATGCTACTTGGTGAACTTACCTTCTTTTTCTCTTCTACATGCTGCAAGATGGAGGTGGCCAGAAGCGTAGTCTTTGAAGGACTAGCTATCCCCCTCTTATTCTGGCATTCTGCAGTTCAGTCCACATATGATACCCCTTTTCCATTTGATACCAATGCATACATATGTAGTGTAGCTCCTTGCTTGCGAGTACTTTGGATGAGTACTCACGGTTGCTTTGTTCCCCCTTTTTCCCCTTCCTATACCCGATTGCTGCGACCAGACGATGGAGCCCAGGAGCCAGACGCCACCGTTGATGACGGCTACTACTACTCGGGAGGTGCATACTACTACGTGCAGCCCGCTACGACGACCAGGAGTAGTTTAGGAGGATCCCAGGCAGGAGGCCTGCGCCTCTTTCGATCTGTATCCCAGTTTGTGCTAGCCTTCTTAAGGCAAACTTGTTTAACTTATGTCTGTACTCAGATATTGTTGCTTCCGCTGGCTCGTCTATGATCGAGCTCTTGTATTCGAGCCCTCGAGGCCCCTGGCTTGTAATATGATGCTTGTATGACTTATTTTATTTGTAGAATTGTGTTGTGATATCTTCCCGTGAGTCCCTGATCTTGATCGTACACGTTTGCGTGTATGATTGAATCGGGGGCGTCACAACCGTTAACATAACCAGGTTCCTAATAACAAATCTCATCTCCTTTAAATTTACATTATTCTTCATTTGCCTCTCGTTTGCCTCTCCGCTAATTCACAAAAATTTGCCGTTTTATTCGCCTCTCGTTTTCCGTTCACCGTTTTCTTGCCGGATTTGTTTTAGAGTGCAATCTTATTGTGTGGTCATCATGACTCAAGAGAACACCAAGTTATGTGATTTCTCAAATACCAACAACAATGATTTTATTGGCACTCCGCTTGCTCCTCCCGCCACTAGAGCGGAGACTTGTGATATTAATACTGCTTTGCTAAATCTTGTTATGAAAGACCAATTTTCCGGTACTCCTAATGAGGATGTCGCGTCCCATCTTAATACCTTCGTGGAATTATGTGATATGCAAAAGAAAAAATATGTGGACAATGATGTGGTCAAGATGAAGCTATTTCCGTTCTCTTTGCATGATTCTGCAAAAATTTGGTTCTCTTCTTTGCCTCGCAATAGTATCGATTCTTGGAATAAGTGCAAAGATGATTTTATCACTAAGTATTTTCCTCCCGCAAAAATTATTTCCCTTAGAACCCAGATCATGAATTTCAAGCAACTTGAACATGAGCATGTTGCGCAATCTTGGGAAAGGATGAAAATGATGCTAAGGAATTGCCCAACGCATGGGTTAAATCTTTGGATGATCATACAAATTTTTTATGCGGGATTGAATTTTGTTTCTCGTAATCTTTTAGATTCCGCCGCGGGTGGTACGTTTATGGAAATTACTTTGGGTGAAGCCACCAAATTGCTTGATAATATCATGGCAAATTATTCGCAATGGCATACCGAAAGAGCTCCTACTAGTAAAAAAGTTAATTCGATTGAAGAAATTTCTTCTTTGAGTGATAAAGTTGATGCTCTTATGAAATTGGTTGCTGGTAGAAGTGCTCCTATTGATCTTAATGATATGCCTTTGTCTACTTTGATTGAGCAAAATAGTGATGCTATTGATGTGAACTTTATTTCTCGCAATAATTTCAACAACAATGCTTATAGAGGTAATTTTAATCCTCGGCCTTTTCCTAGTAATTCCTCTTACAATTATGGTAATCCCTATGGAAATCAATCTTATAATAATAATAGGAACACCTCTGATCTTGAGAATAATATTAAAGAATTTATCAATACACAAAAAGTTTTCAACACTTCCATAGAAGAAAAGTTGAATAAGATTGATGATTTGTCTAGAAGTGTTGATACAATTGCTCATGATGTGGAAAATCTCAAGATGAAAATTTTTGTGCCTAAAGTATATGAATCGATTAAAGCTCTTTATGTTTCTATGGATGAAAGTAAGAAAAGAACTTCTATGCTTAGAGCTAAAAGGGAATTTTTGGAAAAAGCTTTTTCTAGTGATTATTCTTGGAAAGATGATGAAGATCTTAAAATGATTGGTGTTTCTTCTATTGATTCCTTGTTTAGTGAAGTTAAGAGTGATGAAAAAGGGGTTGGAGAAGATTCAACTTTAGGTAGAAGGCGTCCCAATATTTCGGAGGGTGAAAATCTTGTTGAGAAAATTGATGAAAGTGGGTTTGGAGACGTCAAAACTTTAGCTAGTGATGCACCCACTATCTTGGATTACGAAGACTTTAATTATGATAGTTGCTTTTTGATTGATTGTATTTCTTTGTTGCAATCCATGATAAATTCACCCCATGCTTATGAACAAAACAAAGCTTTTACTAAACATATTGTTGATGCTATGATGAAAGCTTTGGAAGAAAAGTTGGAATTAGAAGTTTCAATTCCTAGAAAATTATATGATGAGTGGGAACCTACTATCAAAGTCAAGATTAAAAATTATGAGTGTTTTGCTTGTGTGACTTGGGTGCTAGTGTTTCCACAATTCCGAAATTTTTATGTGATGTGCTTGGTCTTACCAATCTTGAAGGATGTTCCTTGAATTTGCACTTGGCAGATTCTACTATTAAAAAGCCTATGGGAAGAATTAATGAAGTTCTTATTCTTGCAAATAGGAATTATGTGCCCATAGATTTTATTGTTCTTGATATTGATTGCAATCCATCTTGTCCAATTATTCTTGGTAGACCATTTTTACACACTATCGGTGCCGTGATTGATATGAAAGAAGGCAATATTAAGTTCCAATTTCCTTTGAGGAAAGGTACGGAACACTTTCCTAGAACAAGAATTAGGCCACCTTATAAATCAATCATGAGGGCATCTTATGGATTTCGATCCAAAGATGACAAAACTTAGATGCTTGCTTTATGCCTACCTAAGGGTGTAAAAATATAGCGCTTGTTGGGAGGCAACCCAATGAATAAAATTTATTTTTGCTTTTTGCTTTCTGTTCTTGAGTGTTGCTACCTCTTGAGCTTGCGTTGGTTTTCCCTTGAAAAGGAAAGGGTGATGAAGCAAAGTAGCGTAAGTATTTCCCTCGGTTTTGAGAACCAAGGTATCAGTCTAGTAGGAGGTAACACACAAGTCACCTTGTACCTGCACAAACAAACAAGAACCTCGCAACCAACGCGATAAAGGGGTTGTCAATCCCTTCACGATCACTTAGGAAAGTGAGATCTGACAGAGATAATAAGATAAATATTTTTGGTATTTTTATTGTATAGATTGGAAAATAAAGATTGCAAAATAAAAAACTATGGAAATAGCAAGTAGATAGGAAAATAATATGATGGAAGATAGACCCGGGGGCCATAGGTTTCACTAGTGGCTTCTCTCAGGATAGCAATTCTACGGTGGGTGAATGAATTACTGTCGGGCAATTGATAGAAAAGCGCATAGTTATGAGAATATCTAGGCATGATCATGTATATAGGCATCACGTCCGCGACAAGTGGACCAAAATCATGCATAAAAGGATTCAGAGAAGAATCAAATATTGTTCATAGATAATCTTGTCATAAACCCACAATTCATCAGATCTCGACAAACACACCGTAAAAAGAATTACATCGAATAGATCTCCAAGAGAATCGAGGAGAACTTTGTATTGAGATCCAAAGAGAGAGAAGAAGCCATCTAGCTAATAACTATGGACCCGAAGGTCTGTGGTAAACTACTCACACATCATCGGAGAGGCTATGGTGTTGATGTAGAAGCCCTCCGTGATCGATTCTCCCTCCAGCGAGGCGCCGGAAAAGGCCCCAAGATGGGATCTCATTGGTACAGAAGGTTGCGGCGGTGGAAATAGGGTTTCGTGGTGCTCCTGGATGTTTTCGGGGTACATGGGTATATATAGGAGGAAGAAGTACGTAGGTGGAGCTGCGAGGGGCCCACGAGGGTGGGTGCGCCTACCGCCCTGGGCGCGCCCTCCTGCCTCGTGGCCTCCTCCCTTCTTTCTTGACGTCCACTCCAAGTCTCCTGGATCACGTTGGTTCCAAAACTAACTCTCGCGAAGGTTTCATTCCGTTTGATATTCCTTTTCTGCGAAACACTGAAATAGGCAAAAAACAGCAATTTGCACTGGGCCTTTGGTTAGTAGGTTAGTCCCAAAAATAATATAAAAAGGTATATTAAAGCCCATTAAACATCCAAAACAGATAATATAATAGCATGGAGCAATCAAAAATTACAGATACGTTGGAGACGTATCAAGCATCCCCAAGCTTAATTCCTGCTCGTCCTCGAGTAGGTAAATGATAAAAACGGAATTTTTGATGTGGAATGCTACCTAGCATAATTCTCAATGTAATTTTATTTATTGTGGCATGAATGTTCAGATCCAAAACATTCAAGACAAAAGTATAATATTGACATAAAAATAATAAAACTTCAAGCATACTAACAAAGCAATTATGTCTTCTCAAAATAACATGGCCAAAGAAAGTTATCCCTACAAAATCATATAGTCTGGCTATGCTCTATCTTCATCACACAAAGTATTTAATCATGCACAACCCCGATGACAAGCCAAGCAATTGTTTCATACTTTTGATGTTCTCAAACCTTTTCAATCTTCACGCAATACATGAGCGCGAGCCATGGATATAGCACTATATGTGGAATAGAATGGTGGTTGTGGAGAAGACAAAAAAGGAGAAGATAGTCTCACATCAACTAGGCGTATCAACGGGCTATGGAGATGCCCATCAATAGATATCAATGTGAGTGAGTAGGGATTGCCATGAAATAGATGCACTAGAGCTATAAGTGTATGAAAGCTCAACAAAAGAAACTAAGTGGGTGTGCATCCAACTCGCTTGCTCACGAAGACCTAGGGCATTTTTGGGAAGCCCATCATTGGAATGTACAAGCCAAGTTCTATAATGTAAAATTCCCACTAGTATATGAAAGTGACAACACAGGAGACTCTCTATCATGAAGATCATGGTGCTACTTTGAAGCACAAGTGTGGTAAAAGGATCGTAACATTGTCCCTTCTCTCTTTTTCTCTCATTTTTTTATTCGGGCCTTTTCTCTCTTTTTTTATTGTCTCTTTTTTTCTCCTTTTTTCGTCTGGAGTCTCATCCCGACTTGTGGGGGAATCATAGTATCCATCATCCTTTCCTCACTTGGGACAATGCTCAAATAATGATGATCATCACACTTTTATTTACTTACACTCAAAAATTACAACTCGATACCAGAACAAAATATGACTCTATGTGAATGCCTCCGACGGTGTACCGGGATGTGCAATGACTCATGATTGACATGTATGAAAGAATTAAGAATGGTGGCTTTGCCACAAATACGATGTCAAGTACATGATCATGCAAAGCAATATGACAATGATGAAGCGTGTCATAACAAACGAAACGGTGGAAAGTTGCATGGCAATATATGTCGGAATGGCTATGGAAATGCCATAATAGGTGGTATGGTGGCTGTTTTGAGGAAGGTAAATGGTGGGTTTATGGTACCGGAGAAAGTTGCGTGGTACTAGAGAGGCTAGCAATGGTGGAAGGGTGAGAGTGCCTTTAATCCATGGACTCAACATTAGTCATAAAGAACTCACATACGTATTGCAAAAATCTATTAGTTATCAAAACAAAGTACTACGTGCATGCTCCTAGGGGGATAGATTGGTAGGAAAAGACCATCGCTCGTCCCCGACCGCCACTCATAAGTAAGACAATCAATAAATAAATCATGCTCCGACTTCATCACATAACGGTTCACCATACGTGCATGCTACGGGAATCACAAACTTTAGAACAAGTATTTCTCAAATTCACAACTACTCAACTAGCATGACTCTATTATCACAATCTTCATATCTCAAAACAATTATCAAGTATCAAACTTCTCATAGTATCCAATGCACTTTTGATGAAAGTTTTTATTATACCCATCTTGGATGCCTATCATATTAGGACTAATTTTATAGCCAACACAAATTACCATGCTGTTATAAAAGACTCTCAAAATAATATAAGTGAAGCATGATATATCAATAATTTCTATAAAATAAAACCACCACTATGCTCTTAAAGATATAAGTGAAGCACTTAGAGCAAAATTATCTAGCTCAATAGATATAAGTGAAGCACATAGAGTATTTTAATAAATTCCGATTCATGTGTGTCTCTCCAAAATGTGTGTACAGCAAGGATGATTGTGGTAAACTAAAAAGCAAAGACTCAAATCATACAAGACGCTCCAAGGAAAACACATATCATGTGGTGAATAAAAATATAGCCTCAAGTAAAGTTACCGATGGAAGAAGACGAAAGAGGGGATGCCTTCCGGGGCATCCCCAAGCTTAGGCTTTTGGTTGTCCTTGAATTTTACCTTGGGGTTCCTTGGGCATACCCAAGCTTAGGCTCTTGTGAAGGAAATATGCCCTAGAGGCAATAATAAAGTTATTATTTATTTCCTTATATCATGATAAATGTTTATTATTCATGCTAGAATTGTATTAACCGGAAACATAATACATGTGTGAATACATAGACAAATAGAGTGTCACTAGTATGCCTCTACTTGACTAGCTCGTTGATCAAAGATGGTTATGTTTCCTAACCATAGACATGAGTTGTCATTTGATTAACGGGATCACATCATTAGGAGAATGATGTGATTGACTTGACCCATTCCGTTAGCTTAGCACTTGATCGTTTAGTTTGTTGCTATTGCTTTCTTCATGACTTATACATGTTCCTATGACTATGAGATTACGCAACTCCCGTTTACCGGAGGAACACTTTGTGTGCCACCAAACATCACAACGTAACTGGGTGATTATAAAGGTGCTCTACAGGTGTCTCCAAAGGTACTTGTTGGGTTGGCGTATTTCGAGATTAGGATTTGTCACTCCGATTGTCAGAGAGGTATCTCTGGGCCCACTCGGTAATGCACATCACTATAAGCCTTGCAAGCATTACAACTAATGAGTTAGTTGTGGGATGTTGTATTACGGAACGAGTAAAGAGACTTGCCAGTAACGAGATTGAACTAGGTATTGAGATACTGACGATCGAATCTCGGGCAAGTAACATACCGATGACAAAGGGAACAACGTATGTTGTTATGCGGTCTGACCGATAAAGATCTTCGTAGAATATGTAGGAGCCAATATGGGCATCCAGGTCCCGCTATTGGTTATTAACCAGAGAGGTGTCTCGGTCATGTCTACATAGTTCTCGAACCTGTAGGGTCCGCACGCTTAACGTTCGTTGACGATATAGTACTATATGAGTTATGTATGTTGATGACCGAATGTTGTTCAGAGTCCGGGATGAGATCACGGACATGACGAGGAACTCCGGAATGGTCCGGAGACAAAGTTTGATATATGGGATAGTAGTGTTTGATCTCTGGAAGGGTTCCGGAATTCACCGGAAGGGGTTCCGGATGTTTCCCGAAATGTTTGGGCACGAGAACACTTTATCTGGGCCAAAGGGGAAAGTCCATGAGGCTTTTGGAAAGTGCAAAAGGAAGTTTTGTGGAGACAAGAGGCTAGACGGCAGGAACCCTGGCGTCTAGGGGGTAGACGCCGGGAACGCTGGCGTCTAGCCCTGGAGTCCGAGAAGGACTCTTGCCTTTCGGGTGAAACCGACTTTGAGGATGCTTTTACTCCAAGTTTCGACCCCAGGGCTCAACATATAAATAGAGGGGTAGGGCTAGCACCAAAGACACATCAAGAAACGCCAAGCCGTGTGCCGGCAACCCCGTCCCCTCTAGTTTATCCTCCGTCATAGTTTTCGTAGTGCTTAGGCGAATCCCTACAGAGATTGTTCTTCACCAACACCGTCACCACGCCTTCGTGCTGCCGGAACTCATCTACTACTTCGCCCCTCTTGCTGGATCGAGAAGGCGAGGACGTCACCGAGCCGAACATGTGCAGAACTCGGAGGCGCCGTGCTTTCGGTACTTGGATCGGTCGGACGTGAAGACGTACGACTACATCAACCGCGTTGATATAACGCTTCCGCGAACGGTCTACGAGGGTACGTAGACAACACTCTCCCCTCTTGTTGCTATGCATCACCATGATCTTGCATGTGCGTAGGAATTTTTTTGAAATTACTACGTTCCCCAACAGTGGCATCCGAGCCTAGGTTTTATGCGTTGATGTTGTGCACGAGTAGAACACAAGTGAGTTGTGGGCGATATAAGTCATACTGCTTACCAGCATGTCATACTTTGGTTCGGCGGTATTGTTGGATGAAGCGGCCCGGACCGACATTACGCGTATGCTTACGCGAGACTGGTTCTACCGACGTGCTTTGCACACAGGTGGCTGGCGGGTGTCAGTTTCTCCAACTTCAGTTGAACCAAGTGTGGCTACGCCCGGTCCTTGCGAAGGTTAAAACAGCACCAACTTGACAAACTATCATTGTGGTTTTGATGCGTAGGTAAGAACAGTTCTTGCTTAAGCCCGTAGCAGCCATGTAAAACTTGCAACAAAAAAGTAGAGGACGTCTAACTTGTTTTTGCAGGGCATGTTGTGATGTGATATAGTCAAGACATGATGCTAAATTTTATTGTATGAGATGATCATGTTTTGTAACCGAGTTATCGGCAACTGGCAGGAGCCATATGGTTGTCGCTTTATTGTATGCAATGCAATTGTGCTGTAATGCTTTACTTTATCACTAAGCGGTAGCGATAGTCGTGGAAGCATAAGATTGGCGAGACAACAACAATGCTATGATGGAGATCAATATGTCGCGCCGGTGACGATGGTGATCATGACGGTGCTTCAGAGATGGAGATCACAAGCACAAGATGATGATGGCCATATCATATCACTTATATTGATTGCATGTCATGTTTATCTTTTATGCATCTTATCTTGCTTTGATTGACGATAGCATTATAAGATGATCTCTCACTAAATTTCAAGATAAAAGTGTTCTCCCTGAGTATGCACCGTTGCCAAAGTTCGTCGTGCCTAGACACCACGTGATGAACAGGTGTGATAAGCTCTACGTCCATCTACAACGGGTGCAAGCCAGTTTTTGCACACGCAGAATACTCAGGTTAAACTTGACGAGCCTAGCATATGCAGATATGGCCTCGGAACACTAAGACCGAAAGGTCGAGCGTGAATCATATAGTAGATATGATCAACATATTGATGTTCACCATTGAAAGCTACTCCATTTCACGTGATGACCGGTTATGGTTTAGTTGATTTGGATCACGTGATCACTTAGAAGATTAGAGAGATGTCTTTCTAAGTGGGAGTTCTTAAGTAATATGATTAATTGAACTTTAATTTATCATGAACTTAGTCCTGGTAGTATTAGCATATCTATGTTGTAGATCAATAGCTCGCGTTTAGCTCCCCTGTTTTATTTTTGATATGTTCCTAGAGAAAACTAAGTTGAAAGATGTTAGTAGCAATGATGCGGATTGGATCCATGATCTGAGGTTTATCCTCATTGCTGCACAGAAGAAATATGTCTTTGATGCACCACTAGGTGATAAACCTATTGCAGGAGCAGATGCAAATGTTATGAACATTTGGCTAGCTCAATATGATGACTACTTGATAGTTTAGTGCACCATGCTTAAACGGCTTAGAATCAGGATTTCAAAGACGTTTTGAACGTCATGGACCATATGAGATGTTCCAGGAGTTGAAGTTAATATTTCAAGAAAATACCCGAGTTGAGAGATATGAAGTCTCCAACAAGTTCTATAGCTAAAAGATAGAGGAGAATAGCTCAAGCAGTGAGCATGTGCTCAGATTGTCTGGGTACTACAATCGCTTGAATCAAGTGGGAGTTAATCTTCCAGATAAAATAGTGATTGACAGAATTCTCTAGTCACCATCACCAAGTTAGTAGAACTTCGTGATGAACTATGATATGCAAGGGATAACGGAAACGATTCCCAAGCTCTTCGTAATGCTGAAATCGATGGAGGTAGAAATCAAGAAAAATATCAAGTGTTGATGGTAGACAAGACCACTAGTTTCAAGAAAAGGGCAAAGGGAAGAAGGGGAACTTCAAGAAGAACGGCAAGCAAGTTGCTGCTCAAGTGAAGAAGCCCAAGTCTGGTCCTAAGCCTGAGACTAAGTGCTTCTACTGCAAAGGGACTGGTCACTGGAAGCGGAACTGACCCAAGTATTTGGCGGATAAGAAGTATGTCAAAGTGAACAACGGTATATTTGATATACAGATTATTGATGTGTATTTTACTACTGTTCGTAGCAACCCCTTGGTATTTGATACTGGTTCAGTTGCTAAGAGTAGTAACTCGAAACGGGAGTTGCAGAATGAACATAGACTAGTTAAGGGTGAAGTGACGATGTGTGTTGGAAGTGGTTCCAAGATTGATATGATCATCATCGCACACTGCCTATACTTTTGGGATTAGTGTTGAACCTAAATAAGTGTTATTTGGTGTTTGCGTTGAGCATGAATATGATTTGATCATGTTTATTGCAATACGGTTATTCATTTAAGTAAGAGAATAAATTGTTGTTCTGTTTACATGAATAAAACCTTATATGGTTACACACCCAATGAAAATGGTTTGTTGGATCTCGATCGTAGTGATACACATATTCATAATATTGAAACCAAAAGATGCAAAGTTAATAATGATGGTGCAATTTATTTGTGGCACTGCCGTTTAGGTCATATTGGTGTAAAGCGCATGAAGAAAATCCATGCTGATAGGCTTTTGGAATCACTTGATTATGAATCAGTTGATGCTTGCGAACCATGCCTCATGGGCAAGATGACTAAGACTCCATTCTCCGGAACAATGGAGCGAGCAACTGACTTATTAGAAATAATACATACTGATGTATGCGGTCCGATGAGTGTTAAGGCTCACGGCAAGTATCGTTATTTTCTGACCTTCACAGATGATTTGAGCGGATATGGGTATATCTACTTAATGAAACACAAGTCTGAAACATTTGAAAAGTTCAAAGAATTTCAGAGTGAAGTGGAGAATCATCGTAACAAGAAAATAAAAGTTTCTACGATATGATCGCAGAGGTAAAATATTTGAGTTAAGAGTTTGGCCTTCAGTTAAAACAATGTGAAATAGTTTCACTACTCACGCCACCTGGAACACCACAGTGTAATGGTGTGTCCGAACGTCATAACCGTACTTTATTAGATATGGTGCGATCTATGATGTCTCTTACCGATCTACCACTTTCATTTTGGGGTTATGCATTAGAGACAACTGCATTCACGTTAAATAGGGCACCATCTAAATCCGTTGAGACGACACCGTATGAACTATGGTTTGGCAAGAAACCTAAGCTGTCGTTTCTTAAAGTTTGAGGTTGCAATGCTTATGTGAAAAAGTTTCAACCTGATAAGCTCTAACCCAAATCGGAGAAGTGCGTCTTCATAGGATACCCAAAAGAAAATGTTGGGTACACCTTCTATCACAGATCCGAAGGCAATATATTCGTTGTTTTGAATGGATCCTTTCTAGAAAAGGAGTTTTTCTCGAAAGAAGTGAGTGGGAGGAAAGTAGAACTTGATGAGGTAACTGTACCTGCTCCCTTATTGGAAAGTAGTTCATCACAGAAATCTGTTCCTGTGACTACTACACCGATTAGTGAGGAAGCTAATGATGATGATCATGTAACTTCAGATCAAGTTACTACCGAACCTCGTAGGTAAACCAGAGTGAGATACGCACCAGAGTGGTACGATAATCCTGTTCTAGAGGTCATGTTACTTGACCATGACGAGCCTACGAACTATGAGGAAGCGATGATGAGCCCAGATTCTGCGAAATGGATTGAGGCCATGAAATCTGAGATGAGATCCATGTATGAGAACAAATTATGGACTTTGATTGACTTGCCCAATGATCGGCGAGCCATTGAGATTAAATGGATCTTCAAGAGGAAGACGGACGCTAATAGTAGTGTTACTATCTACAAAGCTAGAATTGTCACAAAGAGGTTTTCGACAAGTTCAAGGTGTTGACTACGATGAGAGTTTCTCACTCGTATCTATGCTTAAGTCTGTCCGAATCATGTTAGCAATTGCCGCATTTTATGAAATCTGGCAAATGGATAAACAAAACTGCATTCCTTAATGGATTTATTAAAGAAGAGTTGTATATGATGCAACCAGAAGGTTTTGTCAATCCTAAAGGTACTAACAAAATATGCAAGCTCCAGCGATCCATCTATGGACTGGTGCAAGCATCTCGGAGTTGGAATATATGCTTTGATAAGTTGATCAAAGCATATAGTTTTATACAGACTTGAGGTGAAGCCTGTATTTACAAGAAAGTGAGTGGGAGCACTACAGCATTTCTGATAAGTATATGTGAAAGACATATTGTTGATCGAAGATAATGTAGAATTATTCTGCAAAGCATAAAGGAATGTTTGAAAGGGGTTTTTCAAAGAAAGACCTCAGTGAAGCTGCTTACATATTGAGCATCAAGATCTATAGAGATAGATCAAGACGCTTGATAAGTTTTTCAATGAGTACATACCTTGACAAGATTTTGAAGTAGTTCAAAATGGAACGGTCAAAGAAGGAGTTCTTGCCTGTGTTACAAAGGTGTGAAGTTGAGTAAGACTCAAAACCCGACCACGGCAGAAGATAGAGAGAGAATGAAAGTCATTCCCTATGCCTCAGCCGTAGGTTCTATAAAGTATGCCATGATGTGTACCAGACCTATTGTATACCCTGCCCTGAGTTTGGCAAGGGAGTACAATAGTGATCTAGGAGTAGATCACTGGACATTGGTCAAAATTATCCTTAGTGGAATAAGGATATGTTTCTCGATTATGGAGGTGACAAAAGGTTCGTCGTAAAGGGTTATGTCGATGCAAGTTTTGACACTGATCCAGATGACTCTAAGTCTCAATCTGGATACATATTGAAAGTGGGACCAATTATCTAGAGTAGCTCCATGCAAAGCATTGTTGACATAGAAATTTGCAAAATACTTATGGATCTGAATGTGGCAGACCCGTTGACTAAACTTCTCTCACAAGCAAAACATGATCACACCTCAGTACTCTTTGGGTGTTAATTACATAGCGATGTGAACTAGATTATTGACTCTAGTAAACCCTTTGGGTGTTGGTCACATGTCGATGTGAACTATGGGTGTTAATCACATGGTGATGTGAACTATTGATGTTAAATCACATGGCGATGTGAACTAGATTATTGACTCTAGTGCAAGTGGGAGACTCAAGGAAATATGCCCTAGAGGCAATAATAAAGTTATTATTTATTTCCTTATATCATGATAAATGTTTATTATTCATGCTAGAATTGTATTAACCGGAAACATAATACATGTGTGAATACATAGACAAACAGAGTGTCACTAGTATGACTCTACTTGACTAGCTCGTTGATCAAAGATGGTTATGTTTCCTAACCATAGACATGAGTTGTCATTTGATTAACGGGATCACATCATTAGGAGAATGATGTGATTGACTTGACCCATTCCTTTAGCTTAGCACTTGATCGTTTAGTTTGTTGCTATTGCTTTCTTCATGACTTATACATGTTCCTATGACTATGAGATTATGCAACTCCCGTTTACCGGAGGAACACTTTGTGTGCCACCAAACGTCACAACGTAACTGGGTGATTATAAAGGTGCTCTACAGGTGTCTCCAAAGGTACTTGTTGGGTTGGCGTATTTCGAGATTAGGATTTGTCACTCCGATTGTCGGAGAGGTATCTCTGGGCCCACTCGGTAATGCACATCACTATAAGCCTTGCAAGCATTGCAACTAATGAGTTAGTTGCCATTCCGTTAGCTTAGCACTTGATCGTTTAGTTTGTTGCTATTGCTTTCTTCATGACTTATACATGTTCCTATGACTATGAGATTATGCAACTCCCGTTTACCGGAGGAACACTTTGTGTGCCACCAAACGTCACAACGTAACTGGGTGATTATAAAGGTGCTCTACAGGTGTCTCCAAAGGTACTTGTTGGGTTGGCGTATTTCGAGATTAGGATTTGTCACTCCGATTGTCGGAGAGGTATCTCTGGGCCCACCCGGTAATGCACATCACTATAAGACTTGCAAGCATTGCAATTAATGAGTTAGTTGCGGGACGATGTATTATGGAACGGGTAAAGAGACTTGCCGTTAACGAGATTGAACTAGGTATTGAGATACCGACGATCGAATCTCGGGCAAGTAACATACCGATGACAAAGGGAACAACATATGTTGTTATGCGGTCTGACCGATAAAGATCTTCGTAGAATATGTAGGAGCCAATATGGGCATCCAGGTCCCGCTATTGGTTATTGACTAGAGAGGTGTCTCGGTCATGTCTACATAGTTCTCAAACCCGTAGGGTCCGCACGCTTAACGTTCGTTGACGATATAGTACTATATGAGTTATGTATGTTGATGACCGAATGTTGTTCGGAGTCCGGGATGAGATCACGGACATGACGAGGAATTCCGAAATGGTTCTTAGACAAAGTTTGATATATGGGATAGTAGTGTTTGATCTCTGGAAGGGTTCCGGAATTCACCGGAAGGGGTTCCGGATGTTTCCCGAAATGTTTGGGCACGAGAACACTTTATCTGGGCCAAAGGGGAAAGCCCACGAGGCTTTTGGAAAGTGCAAAAGGAAGTTTTGCAGAGACCAGAGGCTAGACGCTAGGAACCCTGGCGTCTAGGGGATAGACGCTGGGAACCCTGGCGTCTAGCCCTGGAGTCCGAGAAGGACTCTTGCCTTTCGGGTGAAACCGACTTTGAGGAGGCTTTTACTCCAAGTTTCGACCCCAGGGCTCAACATATAAATAGAGGCGTAGGGCTAGCACCAAAGACACATCAAGAAACACCAAGCCATGTGCCGGCTACCCCGTCCCCTCTAGTTTATCCTCCGTCATAGTTTTCGTAGTGCTTAGGCGAAGCCCTGCAAAGATTGTTCTTCACCAACACCGTCACCACGCCGTCGTGCTGCCGGAACTCATCTACTACTTCGCCCCTCTTGCTGGATCGAGAAGGCGAGGACGTCACCGAGCCAAACGTGTGCAGAACTCGGAGGTGCCGTGCTTTCGGTACTTGGATCGGTTGGACATGAAGACGTACGACTACATCAACCATGTTGATATAACGCTTCCGCGAACGTCTACGAGGGTACGTAGACAACACTCTCCCCTCTCGTTGCTATGCATCACCATGATCTTGCATGTGCGTAGGAAATTTTTTGAAATTACTATGTTCCCCAACATCTTGCCACTCCTTGTTCCAAAATCCATCATGTCTTTACCCAAAACATGAAAACTTCACAACACAAAACTCAACAGAAAATCTCATGAGCTCCGTTAGTATAAGAAAACAAATTACCACTTCAAGGTAATGTAATTAACTCATTCTTTATTTATATTGGTGTTAAACCTACTGTATTCTAACTTCTCTATGGTTCATACCCTCCGGTACTATCCATAGATTCATGAAAATAAGCAAACAACACGCGAAAAACAGAATCTGTCAAAAACAGAACAGTCTGTAGTAATCTGTGGGTTTCGAATAATTCTGTAACCCCAAAAATTCTGAAATAAACTGGTGGACTTGAGTAATTTGTCTATTAATCATCTTCAAAAATAATCAACCTAATCTCACTCTCCATTAAAAAATGGCAGCAAATCTCGTGAGCGCTAAAGTTTCTGTTTTTTACAGTGAGATCGCAAAGACTTCCCCCAAGTCTTCCCAAAGGTTCTACTTGGCACAAATTCCAATTAAAACATAAAACCACATATAAATAGAAGCTAGATGAATTATTTATTACTAAATAGTAATAAAAAGCTAGGAACAAAAATAAAATTGGGTTGCCTCCCAACAAGCGCTATCGTTTAACGCCCCTAGCTAGGCATTGATAGTTTCAATGATGCTCACATGAAAGACAAGAATTGAAGCACAAAGAGAGCATCATAAAACACGTGAAAAACACATCTAAGTCTAACATACTTCATATGCATAGGCATCTTATAGGCAAACAAATTATCATAGCAAGCAAAAACTAGCATATGCAAGGAAGAGGAAAGAAACAATAGCAATCTCAACATAACAAGAGGTAATTTAGCAACATGATAATCTCTACAACCATATTTCCCTCTCCCATAATAGTTACATGTGGGATCATAATCAAATTCAACAATATAGCTATCATATAAAAATATTTTCAACATGATCCACATGCATGCAAAGTTGACACTCTTCCAAAATAGTGGGATTAAAATTAACTAAAGTCATGACCTCTCCAAACCCACTTTTATCAAAAACTTCATAAGATTGATCATTCTCCAAATATGTGGGATCTAAAGTTGACACTCTTCCAAACCCACTTTCAATACTATTGCAAACATTATTATCAATCTCATATTCATCATGGGGCTTAAATAAATTTTCAAGATCATAAGAAATACTATCACCCCAATCATGATCATTGCAACAAGTAGAGGACATAGAAAAACTAGCATCCCCAAGCTTAGGGTTTTGCATATTATTGGCACAATTTACATCAATATAATTTATAATAAAATCATTGCAATCATGCTTTTTATCTAAGGAACTATCAAGTATGGGTGCAATAGCAACGATCTCATGTTTAACATAAGGAACTATAGCAAATTCATCTTCATAAATATTTGCATCATGGCCACAAGAATAGCAAGCATCTTGTTCATCAAGGGATATTTCAATCAAATCATTGGAATCATAATTATCTATAGATTCATGCATATCATTATTTTCTTCCGAAGCAACGGTCATTCTTTCAATAAACTCTTTGACATAGACATTATGAGCATAGTTTTCATAGCAATATTTAAGTATGTCAAGATTTTCAGATTCGTAGAGAGTAATATCATACTTTTCAACCAAAGAAGCAACTTCATAAGCACCCTTAAAAGCAAAAAATTCTTCAATTTGTTCGATATCGTAGTAACTATAAACACCCTTTACATAAGAAGATAAGATTTCATTGTCATTAAACTCACATAGGTAGGGGAGGTGTTTTTTAGGTTTCTTAGAGCAACAAGTAACATCATAAATTTCACAAAGATTCCAAGCATAACATAGCAATCTATTTATTTGATCCCACAAGAGTCTCCCTTTTTTAGAAAAACGTGACGCGCAAAATGAGCATGCTCATCTAAAGATTTCCCATCAACTAGGCTAGTTGGGGTTTCAGCATGAGCGCATAAGGATCGAAGATTATCCAAGTAGAACACTTTAAGTGGATCCATAACAATAGATTTTTAGCAAGCAAATAGAAGGCACATGGAAACACAAACAAAGATACATACGGGAAGAAGGCGAAGAAAAGGCAAAGGTTTTCAAAAATTGTTTTAGAAGTGGGGAAGAGGAAAACGAGAGGCAAATGAAAAATAATGTAATGCGAAGGATAAGAGTTTGTGATGGGTCCTTGGTATCAGTGCCAGAAATCTGCACGTTGGCGGGTGATCAAAGCTTGACTTGACTTGATGTAAACCTTCCCGGCAACGGCGCCAGAAATCCTTCTTGCTACCTCTTGAGCTTGCGTTGGTTTTCCCTTGAAGAGGAAAGGGTGATGCAGCAAAGTAGCATAATTATTTCCCTCAGTTTTGAGAACCAAGGTATCAATCCAGTAGGAGGTAACACACAAGTCACCTTGTACCTGCACAAACAAACAAGAACCTCGCCACCAACGCAATAAAGGGGTTGTCAATCCCTTCACGGTCACTTACGAAAGTGAGATCTGATAGAGATAATAAGATAAATATTTTTGGTATTTTTATTGTATAGATTGGAAAATAAAGATTGCAAAATAAAAAACTATGGAAATAGCAAGTAGATAGGAAAATAATATGATGGAAGATAGACCCGGGGGCCATAGAATTCACTAGTGGCTTCTCTCAAGATAGCAAATTCTATGATGGGTGAACGAATTACTATCGAGCAATTGATAGAAAAGCGCATAGTTATGAGAATATCTAGGCATGATCATGTATATAGGCATCACGTCCGCGACAAGTAGACCGAAAGGATTCTGCATCTACTACTATTACTCCACACATCGACCGCTATCCAGCATGCATCTAGAGTATTAAGTTCATAAGAACAGAGTAACACATTAGGCAAGATGACATGATGTAGAGGGATAAACTTAAGCAATATGATATAAACCCCATCTTTTTATCCTCGATGGCAACAATGCAATACGTGCCTTGCTGCCCTTGCTGTCACTGGGAAAGGACACCGCAAGATTGAACCCAAAGCTAAGCACTTCTCCCATTGCAAGAAAGATCAATCTAGTAGGCCAAACCAAACTGATAATTCGAAGAGACTTGCGAAGATGTTTAAATCATGCATAAAAGAATTCAGAGAAGAATCAAATATTGTTCATAGATAATATTGATCATAAACCCACAATTCATCGGATCTCGACAAACACACCGCAAAAGAAGATTACATCGAATAGATCTCCAAGAGAATCGAGGAGAACTTTGTATTGAGATCCAAAGAGAGAGAAGAAGCCATCTAGCTAATAACTATGGAACCGAAGGTCTGTGCTAAACTACTCACACATCATTGGAGAGGCTATGGTGTTGATGTAGAAGACCTCCGTGATCGATTCCCCCTCCGGCGGGGCGCCGGAAAAGGTCCCAAGATGGGACCTCACGGGTACAGAAGGTTGCGGCGGTGGAAATAGGGTTTCGTGGTGCTCCTGGATGTTTTTGGGGTATATGGGTATATATAGGAGGAAGAAGTACGTCAGTGGAGCTGCGAGGGGCCCATGAGAGTGGCGGGCACGCATACCCCCTGGGCGCGCCCTCCTGCCTCGTTGCCTCCTCGTATCTTTCTTGACGTCCACTTCAAGTCTCCTGGATCACGTTTGTTCCAAAAATAACTCTCCCGAAGGTTTCATTCCATTTGATATTCCTTTTCTGCGAAACACTGAAATAGGCAAAAAGAAACAGCAATTTGCACTGGGCCTTTGGTTAGTAGGTTAGTCCCAAAAATAATATAAAAAGTATATTAAAGCCCATTAAACATCCAAAACAGATAATATAATAGCATGGAACAATAAAAAATTACAGATACGTTGGAGACGTATCAAGTGTTAGCACAATTATGCTACTATTATAATTGTGTTTTTTATGTTTAAATTAGTGTTTGTGCCGATTAAAGCCTTTAGGATCTTATTGGGCAATAGTTGTTTGATCTTGCTGAAAAAACAGAAACTTTTACGCTCACGAAATTAATTTTCATTTTTTACCGGAGAGCGATAAAATACCCATTCCACTTGCAGTAGATCAATATACAATTTTCTCAGGTCGTCCTAATTTTTCAGAGTTTTTTGAGTTGCAGAAGTATTCGAAATAGTCAGATTGCTATAGACTATTCTGTTTCGACAGATTCTGTTTTCTTTGTGTTGTGTGCTTATTTTGATGACTCTATGGTTTTCTTTGATGAGTTTTTGTCATAGAAAAGTTGGAATACAGTAGATACAATACAAAAACAAAATATAAATTGGTTTGATGCAACACTTATAGTTGTGGTTTATTATTCTTATACTAACGGATATCACGAAGGCTTTGTTGAGTTTTGTGTTCTTGAAGTGTTCAAGTTTTGGGTTATCTTACGATGGATGAAGGAAGGATGTAAGAGCCTAAGCTTGGGGATGCCCATGCATCCCAAGCTATTATCCAATAATGAGCAACCAACTAAGCTTGGGGATGCCCACGTGTGGCATCCCCGCTTTCTTCCAACAACTATAGGTATTTTACTCGAGACTATATTTTTATTCGTCACATGATATCTGTTTTGCTTGGAGCGTCTTGTATGATATGTGTCTTTTCTTATTTTATTTTGTGTTTTAAGTCATCAATCCTTGCTGGACACACCTTTTTGAGAGAGCCAAAATTATGTCATGACTTGTTAGAATTGCTCTCTATGCTTCACTTAAATCTTTTATGAGCTAGGACTTGCTCTAGTGCTTCACTTATATCTTTTTGAGCACGGTGTGCTTTGTTATTTTTGAAGAAATGCTCTCTTTCTTCACTTAGATTTGTTTGAGAGTTGGTATAACTTTGAAGAAATTCTCTCTTGCTTCACTTAAATTGTTTTGAGAGAAAGAAAATTTGTTATGCTCATGATCTTCACTTATATTTGTTTGAGCTTATGAAAAGCAACACATGAAAATTAGTGATAAAGTGATAGATATTGAAGAAGGATGTAAAAGAAAATGTCATGAAGATCACTGGACAAAATAAACTTGATTCTTAGTAATACTTTTGAGATATGATGATGTGATATGTGAGTTATGTTGATGAGTAATTATGCTTTAGTAGGAATATTGGTGTTAAGGTTTGTGCTTCCCTACGCATGCACGAAAGTCAATAATCATGCAATGAAAATTATATCCTACTTGTGGTGCATTATTCAGTGTTAATTATGCTTAATGATTTCTTATGAGATTATTCGTTTCTTGGTTGGTCGCTTCACAATCTTTTCCTAGCCTTCATTTTGCACTAAGTATGACCTCTACTTGTGCATCCAAAATCCTTTAACCCAGTTTCGCCACATGAGTCCACTATATCTACCTATATGCGGTATTCTTTTTCCGTTCTAAGAAAATTAGTATGTGTCATCTCTAATTTTCAAAATAAACTTCTCTTTTGTGTATTTGTGTATTTGTTTCTCTCACGGAGCAGTTAGGGGTGGCTAATATTTTCCATGCTAGATTTGTTATTCTCAATATGAGTGTTTATTCACCTGTCATTGCACTAGAGTAAGGCAAAGGTATTAGGGATGCCCAGTCCCGAAATGAAAAAAGAAATGAATTTACTTTATGTTGTCAAATAATAAATTCCTTGGAAAGTGTTGGTATGGAGGGCACCCGTGGATACGGTTAGCCATGGAAAGTGAAAGTTATGGTGGAAAAAGGAATGAACTTCATTTTCTTTTTGGGAACCGCCTATGATATATCTATGCATGGAAAGTAATGGGAACTCTAGGTCGTTTTCGTTGGTGGGATGGATACACCTCCCAAAATGTTTTTATCTCTAATTTTTTCGCTTTGAGCTCTGGCACCTCTACAAATCCTTACTTCCCTCTATGAAGGGCCTATCTTTTACTTTATGCAATTTTTATTTTGAGTCTCCATCTTCTCTCATAAAAGCACCAACTATGAATGCAATATGATCGTGCTCAAGTATTGGGTGTAGTTAATATTCGAGTGTGTTTCATAAATGTATCAATGTTTGAGCATGATGGGCTAAGGATAACTTATTTTAGCATTGATATTTTGAAAAATATGGTTGCTTGTTGATATGCTTGAGTATCTAAGTTATTATGTCAAAACTAGACTATTGCTTTGAATCACATAAAAGTCCAAATGTCCATGCTATAAAGAAAAGAATATGATATGACTTGATGAACAACACTCCACATCAAAAATTTCGTTTTTATCACTTACCTACTCAAGGACGAGTAGGAGTTAAGCTAGGGGATGCTAATACATCTCCAATGTATCTTTAATTTTTGATTGTTCCATGTTGTTTTATTATCAATCTTGGATGTTTTATAATCATTTTGTAGTCATTTTGTATCATTTTTTGGTACAAATCTATTGACATTGTGCCAAGTGACAGTTGCTGTTTTTCCCATGTTTTTACATCATAGAAAATCAATATCAAACGGAGTCCAAATGCCACAAAACTTTACGGAGATTTTTTATGTGCCAGAAGGAAGGAAATGGGCCCTTGTTGCGCCTGGGGGTGCCCCCAGGGGGCACAACCCACCAGGGCACGCCATGAGGCCCTGGAGCCCTGGTGGGTTGTGCCCACCTCGGGTGCCCCCCGGACTACCTCTTTGCTCTATAAATACCCCAAAAATACCAGAACCCTAGGGGAGTAAACGAAATATTCATCCAGCCGCCTGATAACCCACAAGTATAGGGGGTCGCAACATTTTTCGAGGGTAGAGTATTCAACCGAAATTTATTGATTCGACACAAGGGGAGCCAAAGAATATTCTCAAGCATTATCAGTTGAGTTGTCAATTCAACCGCACCTGAAAGACTTAATATCTGTAACAAAATATTTAGTAGCAAAGTAATATGGAAGTAGAGGTAACGGTGGTAAACGTAACAGTAGTAGTTTTTGTAGTGATTGTAACAGTGGCAACGGAAAAGTAACAAAGCAAAGATCAATATGTGAAAAGCTCGTAGGCAATGGATCAGTGATGGATAATTATGTCAAATGTGATTCCTCATGCAGCAGTTATAACATAGGGTGACACAGAACTAGCTCCAGTTCATCAATGCAATGTAGGCATGTATTCCAAATATAGTCATATGTGCTTATGGAAAAGAACTTGCATAACATCTTTTGTCCTACCCTCCCGTGGCAGCGGGGTCCTATTGGAAACTAAGGGATATTAAGGCCTCCTTTTAATAGAGTACCGAAACACAGCATTAACACTTAGTGAATACATGAACTCCTCAAACTATAGTCATCACCGGGAGTGGTCCTGATTATTATCTCTTCGGCGTTACCGGATCATAACACATAGTAGGTGACTATTGACTTGCAAAATAGGATCAAGAACTCACATATATTCATGAAAACATAATAGGTTCAAATCTGAAATCATGGCACTCGGGCCCTAGTGACAAGCATTAAGCATAGCAAAGTCATAGAAACATCAATCTTAGAACATAATGGATACTAGGGATCAAACCCTAACAAAACTAACTCGATTACATGATAAATCTCATCCAACCCATCACCATCCAGCAAGCCTACGATGGAATTACTCACGCACGGCGGTGAGCATCATGAAATTGGTGATGGAGGAAGGTTGATGATGATGATGGCGATGGATGCCCCTCTCCAGAGCCCCGAACGGACTCCAGGTCAGCCCTCCCGAGAGAGATTAGGGCTTGGCGGTGGCTCCGTATCATAAAACGCAATGAATCCTTCTCCTTGATTCTTTTCTCCCCGAACGTGAATATATAGAGTTGGAGTTGACGTCGGTGGAGCCTCGGGGGGGCCACGAGGTAGGGGGCGCGCCCCAGGGGGGCATCTTGCACCCTTGTGGACAGGGTGTGGGCCCCCTGGTGTTGATTCTTTAGCCAATATTTTTGATTTATTCCAATACGTGTCTCCGTTGATTTTCAGGTCATTCCGAGAACTTTTATTTCTGCACAAAAATAACACCATGGCAATTCTTGCTAAAAGAAGCGTCAGTCCAGGTTAGTTCTATTCAAATCATGCAAGTTAGAGTCCAAAACAAGGCCAAAAGTGTTTGCAAAAGTAGATACGATGGAGACGTATCAACTCCCCCAAGCTTAAACCTTTGCTTGTCCTCAAGCAATTCAGTTGACAAACTGAACATGATAAAGAAAAACTTTTACAAACTCTGTTTGATCTTGTTGTCGTAAATATGTAAAGCCAGCATTCAAGTTTTCAGCAAAGATTATGAACCAACCATATTCGCAATAACATTTAGGTCTCATGTTTACTCATATCAATGGCATAATCAACTAGCGAGCAACAATAACAAATCTCAGATGACAACACTTTCTCAAAACAATCATAATATGATATAACAAGATGGTATGTCGCTAGCCCTTTCTGAGACCGCAAAACATAAATGCAGAGCACCTCTAAAGCTCAAGGACTGACTAAACATTGTAATTCATGGTAAAAGAGATCCAGTAACAGTTATACTCAATGTAAATTAATAGTAATGCATGCACATGACAACGGTGCTCTCCAACTGGTGCTTTTTAATAAGAGGATGATGACTCAACATAAAAGTAAATAGATAGGCCCTTCGCAGAGGGAAGCGGAGATTTTTATAGGTGCTAGCGCTCAAGTTTTGAAATAGAGATGAATAATATTTTGAATGGTATACTTTCATTGTCAACATAACAACCAAGAGATCTCGATATCTTCCATGCTACACACATTATAGGCGGTTCCCAAATAGAATGGTAAAGTTTATACTCCCCCACCACCAACAAACATCAATCCATGGCTTGTCCGAAACAACGGGTGCCTCCAACTAACAACAATCTTGGGGGAGTTTTGTTTGCAATTATTTTAATTTAAGCATGGGACTGGGCATCCCAGTTACCAGCCATTTTCTCATGAATGATGAGTGGAGTCCACTCATCTTGAGAATAACCCACCTAGCATGGAAGATATAGACAGCCCTAGTTGATACATGAGCTATTCGAGCATACAAAACAAAATTTCATTTGAAGGTTTAGAGTTTGGCACATACAAATTTACTTGGAATGGCAGGTAGATACTGCTTATAGGAAGGTATGGTGGACTCATGTGGAATAACTTTGGGGTTTATGGAAGTGAATGCACAAGAAGTATTCCCGCTTAGTACAAGTGAAGGCTAGAAAAAGACTGGGAAGCGACCAACTAGAGAGCGACAACAGTCATGAACATGCATTAAAATTAATAAACATTGAGTGATGATACGTCTCCAACTTATCTATAATTTTTGATTGTTCCATGCTATTATATTATCTGTTTTGGATGTTTATGGGCTTTATTATACACTTTTATATTATTTTTGGGACTAACCTATTAACCGGAGGCCCAACCCAAATTGTTGTTTTCTTGCCTATTTCAGTGTTTCGAAGAAAAGGAATATCAAACGGAGTCCAAATGGAATGAAACCTTCGGGAGAGTTATTTTTTGGAACGGAAGCAACCCAGGAGACTTGGAGTAGACGCCAGGGAAGCTTCGAGGAAGCCACAAGGCAGGGAGGCGCGCCCTACCCCCCTGGGCGCGCCCCCCATCATTGTGGGCCCCTCGTGGCTCCCCTGACCGACTTGTTTCGCCTATATATGTCCATATACCCTAAAAACATCAGAGAGCAAAATAGATCAGGAGTTCCGCCGCCAGAAGCCTCTGTAGCCACGGAAACCAATCTAGACTCGTTCCAGCACCCTGCCGGAGGGGGGGGGGAATCCCTCTCCGGTGGCCAACTTCATCATCCCAGCGCTCTCCATGACAAGGAGGGAGTAGATCACCCTCGGGGTTGAGGGTATGTACCAGTAGCTATGTGTTTGATCTCTCTCTCTCTCTCTCGTGTTCTTGAGTTGGCACGATCTTGATGTATCACGAGCTTTGCTATTATAGTTGGATCTTATGATGCTTCTCCCCCTCTACTCTCTTGTGATGAATTGAGTTTTCCCTTCGAAGTTATCTTATCGGATTGAGTCTTTAAGGATTTGAGAACACTTGATGTATGTCTTGCATGTTCTTATCTGTGGTGACAATGGGATATCACGTGATCCACTTGATGTATGTTTTGGTGATCAACTTGCGAGTTCCGTGACCTCGTGAACTTATGCATAGGGGTTGGCACACGTTTTCGTCTTGACTCTCCGGTAGAAACTTTGGGGCACTCTTTGAAGTTCTTTGTGTTGGTTGAATAGATGAATATGAGATTGTGTGATGCATATCGTATAATCATACCCACGGATACTTGAGGTGACATTGGAGTATCTAGGTGACATTAGGGTTTTGGTTGATTTGTGTCTTAAGGTGTTATTCTAGTACGAACTCTAGGATAGATCGAACCAAAAGGATAGCTTCGTGTTATTTTGGACTCTTGAATAGATCGATCAGAAAGAATAACTTTGAGGTGGTTTCGTACCCTACAATAATCTCTTCGTTTGTTCTCCACTGTTAGTGACTTTGGAGTGACTCTTTGTTGCATGTTGAGGGATAGTTATATGATCCAATTATGTTATTATTGTTGAGAGGACTTGCACTAGTGAAAGTATGAACCCTAGGCCTTGTTTCCTAGCATTGCAATACCGTTTACGCTCACTTTTATTACTTGTTACCTTGCTGTTTTTATAATTTCAGATTACAAAAACCTATATCTACCATCGATATTGCACTTGTATCACCATCTCTTCACCGAACTAGTGCACCTATACAATTTACCATTGTATTGGGTGTGTTGGGGACACAAGAGACTCTTTGTTATTTGGTTGCAGGGTTTTTTGAGAGAGGCCATCTTCAACCTACACCTCCCACGGATTGATAAACCTTAGGTCATCCACTTGAGGGAAAGTTTCTACTGTCCTATAAACCTCTGCACTTGGAGGCCCAACAACGTCTACAAGAAGAAGGTTGCGTAGTAGACATCAAGTGTAAGCATGAGTAGGATATAATTCACCATGAACATAAATATTGTGGGGGCTATGTTGATTTTGTTTCAACTGCATGCATGAACATGTGCCAAGTCAAGCCATTCGAATCGTTCGAAGGAGGATACCATCCTATCATACTACATCACAACCATTTTAATAGCATGTTGGCACACAAGGTAAACCATTATAAACTCCTGGCTAATTAAGCATGGCATGAGCAACTATAATCTCTAATTGTCATTGCAAACATGTTTCGTTCATAATAGGCGGAATCAGGAATGATGAACTAATCATATTTACAAAAACAAGATAGGTCGAGTTCATACCAGCTTTTCTCATCTCAATCAGTCCATCATATATCGTCATTATTGCCTTTCACTTGCACGGCCGAACGGTGTGGATAATAATAATAGTGCACGTGCATTGGACTAAGCTAGAATCTACAAGAATTTAATACAAGGGAGAAGACAAGGTAATATGGGCTCTTGGTTAGATCAACAATAATGCTTATGAGAGCCACTCAACATTTTCATCATGGTCTTCTCCTCTCGACCCCCAAAGAAAAGAAACAAAACTATTTACATGGGAAAGCTCCCAACAAGCAAAAGAAGAATGAGAAATCTATTTGAGTTTTCTTTTAATTACTACTACTACAAGCATGGAAAGTAAACTAGCTAAAAGCTACAACTAATTTTTTTGGTTTTTATTAAGGTGTTTCAAACACACAAGAAGAATGCTGCAAAAGAAAATAAACTAGCATGGATAGTACAATGAAAAAGTATGAGCACCAACAACTAGAATGAGCGTGTGAACATGAATGTAATGTCGGTGAGAAATACGTACTCCCCCATGCTTAGGCTTTTGGCCTAAGTTGGTCTATGGCCATTGCTAGCCCGGTGGATATCCAAAGTTGTAGCTGGGGTCATACTGAGATGCAGAAGCTACTGCCTGACGAGCTGCAGCTTGGAGGCAAGCTGCCTCCGTCCTCCTCTCATATTCGTTTGCTTCCTCCTTGGTTATGACATATCTCCTTTTTGCCTGAAAGTCAAAGAAAGTAGGAGCAGGGAGGGCAACATGGACAGTGAGCCGTCTGTCAAAGATTAGTCGGTACTGGAGGAATTGTTCATTCCTCTCAACAACTAATGGCGAACCATGGCATTATAGTCTAGGTAAGCAGGAGGTAACTCTATATCATTTCCATGTATGGGTATATTAAGATAATTAGCTACACGAGTTGCATAAATTGCACCAAAAAAATCTCCACTTACACTGTTGTGATGCAACCTTCGTGCAACAATGGCCCCCAAGTTATATTGTTTATCACCTAATACCGCACTCTTGAGGACACCTAGATCTGGAACGCACATGTGACAAGCCTCATCTTTACCGTTCATGCATCTACCAATGAAGAGAGCAAAATAATTTATGGAAGGGAAATGAATGCTCCCTACGGTAGCTTGTGTGATTTCCCTAGATTCCCCCACAGTAATACTAGAAAGAAAGTCTTTATATTCAGATTTGCGAGGTTCACTAACATTGGCCCACTACGGGAGTTTACAAGCAATATTAAAATCTTCTAGGTCCATGGTATATGATTTATCATAAAGATCAAATAAAACAGTGTGAGAATTGCGCCAGGATGTAAATTTAAACCTTCTCACAAAGGAATCGGTTAGGTAGCGGTACTTTCGGCACTTATCTGGCACGAAGTCCTCAAGATCAACATTACGCATATACGCGTCAAATTCATCCTTGATGCCTGCTTGGACCATAAACTCCTCTGACGGCCATTCACAAGGCCGCACTTGGGCTTCCCTCAGTGGTTCATCGTCCGGCTCACGTATCGCGAGCCTCGGTCCTTGCTTCCTTGAGGAACCACCTTGGTACATTTTCCTAAACATTTTTCTTCCTTTGATTTTTTTTTGAAATTTTTAGTGACACAAAATAAAAGTGAACTAAACTCAACAAGATTGATAGCAACTACTCCTACAAGCGCCTAGATGCCATATCATGCATTAAATCTACTTTTGACCACATAAATTTGACATGCAAGCTCAATAACAGGGTCACCTAAGAAGCAAAAATTTGCAATAAATAAAGAACTAGCACAAAAACTAATTGGACCATTGGAGGAGTCCATACCAACGAACAATCCCCCAAAGCAGTTTTGTGAATGGAGCTTTGAGCTAGGAGATCAAAAATGGCAGCAAGATGAGCTAGAACTCGGGTTTGAGCTATGGGATGATTTTTTCTAGAGGAAGACGAAGTGTGTGAGTGCTGGAATAAGTGGAGGGGGGCCACGTGGGGTCCACGAGGCAGGGGCGCGCCCTGGACCCTCGTGGCCAGGTGGTGTGGCCCCCTGGTGTGTTCTCAGTGCCAATAATTCTTAAATATTCTACAAAAAAATCATATTTCATTTTTAGGAAATTTAGAGAACATTTATTTTCGGGGTATTTTTTTATTGCAAGGATAATTCAGAAAATAGACATAAAATACTATTTTTGCTTTATTTAATCTAAACAACAGAAAGTAAAAGGATGGTACAGGGAGTTGTGCTTTCTAACTTCATCCATCTCATGCTCATCAAAAGGAATCCACTAATAAGGTTGATCAAGTCTTGTTAACAAACTCTTTCCGAATAACATGAACCCGGAGAATTTTCGAATAACACTAAGTTACCTCAACGGGGATATGCATGTCCCCAACAATAAGAATATCATATTTCTTCTTGACAGTAGGAAGAGGGAATTCAAAACCTCCAATAGTAATCGTTGAAATTTTTCCAATAGAATTGATACTATTGTCTTGAAGTTGTTTCCTCGGAAAGTGTACCGTATGCTCATTACCATTAACATGAAAAGTGACATTGCCTTTGTTGCAATCAATAATAGCCCCTGCAGTATTCAAAAAGGGTCTACCAAGGATAATCGACATACTATCGTCCTCGGGAATGTCAAGAATAACAATGTCTGTTAAAATAGTAATGTTTGCAACCACAACAGGTACATCCTCACAAATACGGACAGGTATAGCAGTTGATTTATCAGCCATTTGCAAAGATATTTCAGTAGGTGTCAACTTATTCAAATCAAGTCTACGATATAAACAGAGAGGCATAACACTAACACCGGCTCCAAGATCACATAAAGCAGTTTTAACATAGTTTATTTTAATGGAGCATGGTATAGTTGGTACTCCTGGATCTCCTAGTTTCTTTAGTATTCCACCTTTAAAAGTATAATTGGCAAGCATGGTGGAAATTTCAGCTTCCGGTATCTTTCTTTTATTTGTAACAATATCTTTCATATACGTAGCATAAGGATTCATTTTAAGCATATTAGTCAAACGCATACGCAAAAAGATAGGTCTAATCATTTCAGCAAAGTGCTCAAAATTCTCATCATTCTTTTTCTTGGATGGTTTAAGAGGAAAAGGCATGGGTTTCTGAACCCATGGTTCTCTTTCTTTACCATGATTCCTAGCAACAAAGTCTCTCTTATCATTACGTTGATTCTTTGATTGTGGGTTATCAAGATCAATAGCAGGTTCAATCTCTACATCATTGTTATTGCTAGGTTGAGCATCAACATGAACATCATCATTAATATTATCACTAGGTTCATGTTCATTACCAGATTGTGTTTCAGTATCAGAAATAGAAATATCATTGGGATTCTCAGGTGTGTCAACAACAGGTTCACTAGAAGCATGCAAAGTCCTATCTTTTTTATTTTTCTTCTTTTTAGAAGGACTAGGTGTATCAACGTTAGTTCTCTGAGAATCTTGCTCAACTCTCTTAGGGTGGCCCTCGGGATACAAACGTTCCTGAGTCATTTTACCCCCTCTAGTCATAACTCTAACAGCATTATCATTTCTCTTATTATCTAATTCATTGAGCAAATAATCTTGTGCTTTAAGCACTTGTTCTACTTGAGTGGTAACCATAGAAGCATGTTTACTAATAAGTTTAAGTTCACCTTTAACTCTAGACATATAATCACTCAAGTGTTCAATCATATAAGCATTACGTTTCAATTGTCTACCAACATAAGCATTGAAGTCTTCTTGTTTAACAATAAAACTATCAAACTTATCCAAGCATTGGCTAGCAAACTTAGTAGATGGAATTTCAACCTTATTAAATCTATAGAGAGAATTTACCTTTACTACCCGTGTCGGGTTATCAAGACCATGTATTTCTTCAATAGGTGGTAAATTGTTAACATCTTCAGCTTTAATACCCTTTTCTTTCATAGATTTCTTTGCCTCTTGCATATCTTCAGGACTGAGAAATAGAATACCCCTTTTCTTTGGAGTTGGCTTAGGAGTTGGTTCAGGAAGTGTCCAATCATTATCATTACTCAACATATTATTCAATAGCAATTCATCTTGTTCAATAGTCCTTTTCGTGAAAGCACAACCAGCACAACTATCCAGGTGGTCTCTGGAAGCATCGGTCAGTCCATTATAAAAGATATCAAGTATTTCATTTTTCTTGAGAGGATGATCAGGCAAAGCATTAAGTAATCGGGGAAGCCTCCCCCAAGCTTGTGGGCGACTCTCTTCTTCAATTTGCACAAAATTATATATTTCCCTTAAGGCAGCTTGTTTCTTATGAACGGGGAAATATTTAGCAGAGAAGTAATAAATCATATGCTGGGGACTACGCACACAACCAGGATCAAGAGAATTAAACCATATTTTAGCATCACCCTTTAATGAGAACGGAAATAACTTAAGGATATAGTAGTAACGAATTTTTTCCTCATTAGTGAATAGGGTGGCTATATCATTCAGTTTAGTAAGATGTGCCACAACAGTTTCAGGTTCATTGTCATAAAAAGGATCAGATTCAACCAAACTAATTATCTCAGGATCGACAGAGAAATCATAATCCTTATCAGAAATACAGATATGTGAAGTAGCAAAAGAAGTGTCATATTTGTTGGGGAACGCAGTAATTTCAAAAAAAAATCTACGCACACGCAAGATCATGGTGATGCATAGCAACGAGAGGGAAGAGTGTTGTCTACGTACCCTCGTACACCGTAAGCGGAAGCTTTATGACAACGTGGTTGATGTAGTTGTACGTCTTCACGATCGACCGATCCTAGCATCGAAGGTACGGCACCACCGCGATCTGCACACGTTCGGCTTGGTTGTTGGGGAACGTAGTAATTTCAAAATTTTCCAACGCACACGCAGGATCATGGTGATGCATAGCAATGAGAGGGGAGAGTGATGTCCACGTACCCTCGTAGACCATAAGCGGAAGAGTTATGACAACGCGGTTGACGTAGTCGTGCGTCTTCACGATCGACTGATCCTAGTATCGAAAGTACGGCACCTCCGCGATCTGCACACGTTCGGCTCGGTGACGTCCCACGAACTCACGATCCAGCAGAGTATTGAGGGAGAGCTTCGTTAGCATGACGGCATGATGACGGTAATGATGATGCTACCGGAATAGGGCTTCGCCTAAGCACCGCTACGATATGACCGAGGTGGATTATGGTGGAGGGGGCACCGCACACGGCTAAGGGATCAATGATCAACTTGTGTGTCTATGGGGTGCCCCCTGGCCACGTATATAAAGGATGGAGGGAGGAGGCCGGCCCTCATAGGGTGCGCCCAAAGTGTGGAGTCCTACTAGGACTCCCTAGTCCTAGTAGGATTCCACCTCCCACATGGAATAGGAAAAAGGGAAGAGAGAAGGAGAAGGAATGAAGGGGGCGCCCCCTTTCCCTAGTCCAATTCGGACCAGTCCATGGGGAAGGGGCGCGGCCACCCTTGAGGCCTTTCTCTCCTTTCCAGTATGGCCCATTAAGGCCCAATACGAATTTCGTAACTCTCTGGTACTCCAAAAAATACCTGAATCACTCAAAACCTTTACGATGTCCGAATATAGCCTTCCAATATATCGATCTTTATGTCTCTACCATTTCGAGACTCCTCGTCATGTCCCCGATCTCATACGGGACTCCGAACAAACTTCGGTCATCAAATCACATAACTCATAATACAAATCATCACAGAACGTTAAGCGTGCGGACCGTATGGGTTCGAGAACTATGTAGACATGACCGAGACTCATCTCCAGTCAATAAACAATAGCGGAACCTGGATGCTCATATTGGTTCCTACATATTCTACGAAGATCTTTATCGGTCAAACCGCATAACAACATACGTTGTTCCCTTTGTCAACGGTATGTTACTTGCCCGAGATCCGATCATCGGTATCTCAATACCTAGTTCAATCTCATTACTGGCAAGTATCTTTACTCGTTCCGTAATGCATCATCCCGCAACTAACTCATTAGTCACAATGCTTGCAAGGATTATAGTGATGTGCATTACCGAGAGGGCCCAGAGATACTTCTCCGATACACGGAGTGACAAATCCTAATCTCAATCTATGCCAACTCAACAAACACCATCGGAGACACATGTAGAGCATCTTTATAATCACCCAGTTATGTTGTGATGTTTGATAGCACACAAGGTGTTCCTTCGGTATTCGGGAGTTGCATAATCTCATAGTCTGAGGAACATGCATAAGTCATGAAGAAAGCAGTAGCAATGAAATTGTAACAATCATAATGCTAAGCTAACGAATGGGTCTTGTCCATCACATCATTCTCCTAATGATGTGATCCCATTCATCAAATGACAACACATGTCTATAGTTTGGAAACATAACCATCTTTGATAAACGAACTAGTCAAGTAGAGGCATACTAAGGACACTTTGTTTTGTCTATGTATTCACACATGTACTAAGTCTCCGGTTAATACAATTCTAGCATGAATAATAAACATTTATCATGAAATAAGGAAATAAATAATAACTTTATTATTGCATCTATGGCATATTTCCTTCAGTCTCCCACTTGCACTAGAGTCAATAATCTAGTTCACATCGCCATGTGACTTAACACCAATAGTTCACATCACCATGTGATTAACACCCATAGTTCACATCGCCATGTGACCAACACTCAAAGGGTTTACTAGAGTCAGTAATCTTAGTTCACATCACCATGTGATTAACACCCAAAGAGTACTAAGGTGTGATCATGTTTTGCTTGTGAGAGAAGTTTAGTCAACGGGTCTACCAAATTCAGATCCATATGTATTTTGCAAATTTCCATGTCTACAATGCTCTGCATGGAGCTACTTTAGCTTATTGCTCCCACTTTCAATATGTATCCGGATTGTGACTTAGAGTCATCTAGATCGGTGTCAAACTTGCATCGACGTAACTCTTTACGACGAACTCTTTATCACCTCGATAACTAAGAAATATTTCCTTAGTCCTCAAGGATAATTTTGACCGATGTCCAGTGATCTACTCCTAGATCAAAAATTGTACTCCCTTGCCAAACTCAGGGCAGGGTATACAATAGGTCTGGTACAAAGCATGGCATAGTTTATAGAACCTATGGCTGAGGCATAGGGAATGACTTTAATTCTCTCTCTATCTTCTGTTGTGGTCGGGCTTTGATTCTTACTCAACTTCACACCTTGCAACATAGACAAGAACTCTTTCTTTTACTGTTCCATTTTGAACTACTTCAAAAACTTGTCAAGGTATATACTCATTGAAAAATATATCAAGCGTTTTGATCTATCTCTATAGATCTTGACGCTCAATATGTAAGTAGCTTCACCGAGGTCTTTCTTTGAAAAACTCCTTTCAAACGCTCCTTTATGATTTCCAAAAAATTCTACATTATTTCCGATCAACAATATATCATTCACATATACTTATCAAAAATGTTGTAGTGCTCCCACTCACTTTCTTGTAAATACAGGCTTCACCGCAAGTCTGTATAAAACCATATGCTTTGATCACTTTATCAAAGCATATATTCCAACTCCGAGATGCTTGCACCAGTCCATAGATGGATCGCTGGAGCTTGCTTACCTTGTTAGCACCTTTAGGATCGACAAAACCTTCTGGTTGCATCATATACAACTCTTCTTTAAGAAATTCATTAAGGAATGCAGTTTTGACATCCATTTGCCAGATTTCATAAAATGCAGCAACTGCTAACATGATTCGGACAGACTTTTAAGCATCGATACGAGTGAGAAAATCTCATCATAATCAACTCCTTGAACTTGTTGAAAACCTTTTGCAACAAGTCGAGCTTTGTAGATAGTAAGACTGCTACCAACGTCCGTCTTCCTCTTGAAGATCCATTTATTCTCAATGACTCACTGATCAACGGGCAAGTCCATCAAAGTCCATACTTTGTTCTCATACATGGATCCCATCTCAGATTTCATGGCCTCAAGCCATTTTACGGAATCTGGGCTTATCATCGCTTCCTCATAGTTTGTAGGTTCGTCATGGTCTAGTAACATGACTTCCAGAACAGGATTACCGTACCACTCTGGTGCAGACTGTACTCTGGTTGACCTACGAGGTTCGGTAGTAACTTGATCTGAAGTTTTATGATCATCATCATTAGCTTCCTCACTAATTGGTGTAGGAATCGCTGGAACTGATTTCTGTGATGAACTACTTTCCAATTCGAGAGAAGGTACAATTACCTTATCAAGTTCTACTTTCCTCCCACTCACTCCTTTCGAGAGAAACTCCTTCTCTAGAAAGGATCCATTCTTAGCAACAAAATATCTTGCCTTCGGATCTGTGATAGAAGGTGTACCCAACAATTTATTTTGGGTATCCTATGAAGACGCACTACTCCGATTTGGGTTTGAGCTTATCAGTTTGAAACTTTTTCACATAAGCATCGCAACCTCAAACTTTAAGAAACGACAGCTTTGGTTTCTTGCCAAACCATAGTTCATACGGTGTCATTTCAATGGATTTAGATGGTGCCCTATTTAACGTGAATGCAGCTGTCTCTAATGCACAACCCCAAAACGATAGTGTTAAATCGGTAAGAGACATCATAGATCGCACCATATCCAATAAAGTACGATTACAACGTTCGGACACACCATTACGCTATGGTGTTCCAGGTGGCGTGATTTGCGAAACTATTCCACATTGTTTCAAATGAAGACCAAACTCATAACTCAAATATTCGCCTCTGTGATCAGATCATAGAAACTTTATTTTCTTGTGACGATGATTTTCCACTTCACTCTGAAATTCTTTGAACTTTTCAAAATTTTCAGACTTATGTTTCATTAAGTAGATATACCCATATCTGCTCAAATCATCTGTGAAGTTCAGAAAATAACGATACCCGCCGCGAGCCTCAACACTTATCGGATCGCATTCATCAG
The DNA here is from genome assembly GCF_056163025.1 of Triticum urartu. Taxonomy (NCBI): domain Eukaryota; kingdom Viridiplantae; phylum Streptophyta; class Magnoliopsida; order Poales; family Poaceae; genus Triticum; species Triticum urartu. The sequence goes on along the minus strand of NC_141873.1, from coordinate 73,856,499 downwards.
TATGTATTATTTCCAATAAGTCAATTGCTCGCTCCATTGTTCTGGAGAACTGAGTCTTAGTCATCTTGCCCATGAGGCATGGTTCGCAAGCATCAAGTGATTCCAAAAGTCCATCGGCATGGAGTTTCTTCATGCGCTTTACACCAATATGACCTAAACGGCAGTGCCACAAATAGGTTGCACTATCATTATTAAATTTGCATCTTTTGGCTTTAATATTATGAATATGTGTATCACTACGATCGAGATTCAAAAAACCATTCACCTTGGGTGTATGACCACATAAGGTTTTATTCATGTAAATAGAATAAAAATTATTCTTTGACTTAAATGAATAACCGTATTGCAATAAACATGATCCGATCATATTATGCTCAACAGAAACACCATATAACATTTATTTTAGGTTGAACACTAATCCCGAAGGTAAAGGGAGTGTGCAATGGTGATCTTATCAACCTTGGAATCATTTCCAACACACATCGTCACCTCGTCCTCAACTAGTCTTTGTTTATTTTGCAACTCCTGTTTCGAGTTACTACTCTTAGCAACTGAACTAGTATCAAATACCGAGGGGTTTTCTATAAACACTAGTAAAGTACACATCAATAACATGTATATCAAATATACCTTTGTTCACTTTGCCATCCTTCATATCCGCCAAGTATCTAGGGCAGTTCCACTTCCAGTGACCATTTCCTTTGCAGTACAAGCACTCAGTTTTAGGCTTGGGTCTAGCTTTGGGCTTCTTTATGGGAGTGACAAATTGTTTGTCATTCTTCTTGAAGTTCCCTTTCTATCCCTTTGCCCTTTTCTTAAAACTAGTGGTCTTGTTAACCATCAACACTTGATGCTTTTCTTGATTTCTACCTTCACCGATTTTAGCATCGCGAAGAGCTTGGGAATTGTTTTCGTTATCCCTTGCATATTATAGTTCATCACGAATTTATAGTAACTTGGTGATAGTGACTAGAGAACTTTGTCAATTACTATCTTATCTAGAAGATTAACTCCCACCTGATTCAAGCAATTGTAGTACCCAGACAATCTGGGCACATGCTCACCAGTTGAGCTATTCTCCACCATCTTGTAGGCAAAGTATTGTCAGAGGTCTCATACCTCTCGACACGGGAATGAGTATGAAATACCAATTTCAACTCTTGGAACATCTCATATGCTCCATGTCTTCCACAACATTTTTGAAGTCCTGGTTCTAAGCCGTAAAGCATGGTGCACTAAACTATGAAGTAGTCATCATACTGAGCATTGTCAAACATGCATAACGTCTGCATCTGCTCCTGCAATGGGTCTGTCACCTAGCGGTGCATCAAGGACATAATATTTTTGTGCATCAATGAGGATAATCCTCAGATCACGGAGCTAGTCCGCATCATTGCTACTAACATTTTTCAACTTATTTTATCTCTAGGAACATATCAAAAATAAATGGGGAGCTACATCGCGAGCTATTGATCTACAACATAGTTATGAAAATACTATCAGGACTAAGTTCATGATAAATTAAATTTCAATTAATCATATTACTTAAGAACTCCCACTTAGATAGACATCCCTCTAGTCATCTAAATGATCACATGATCCAAATCAACTAAACCATGTCCGATCATCACGTGAGATGGAGTAGTTTTCAATGGTGAACATCACTATGTTGATCATATCTACTATATGATTCACGCTCGAACTTTTGGTCTCCAGTGTTCCGAGGCCATATCTGCATATGCTAGGCTCGTCAAGTTTAACCCGAGTATTCTGCGTGTGCAAAACTGACTTGCACCCATTGTATGTGAACGTAGAGCTTATCACACCCGATCATCACGTGGTGTCTCGGCACGACGAACTATCGCAGCGGTGCATACTCAGGGAGAACACTTATACCTTGAAATTTAGTGACAGATCATCCTATAATGCTACCGCCGAACTAAGCAAAATAAGATGCATAAAGGATAAACATCATGTGCAATCAAAATATGTGACATGATATGGCCATGATCATCTTGCGCCTTTGATCTCCATCTCCAAAGTACCGTCATGATCTCTATCGTCGCCGGCATGACACCATGATCTCCATCATATTGATCTCTATCAACGTGTCATCACATGGTCGTCTCGCCAACTATTGCTCTTGCAACTATTGCTATCGCATAGCGATAAAGTAAAGCAATTATTTGGCGCTTGCATCTTATGCAATAAAGAGACAACCATAAGGCTTCTTCCAGTTAACGATAACTTCAACAAAACATGATCATCTCATACAACAACTTATTTCTCATCACGTCTTGACCATATCACATCACAACAAGCCCTGCAAAAACAAGTTAGACATCCTCTACTTTGTTGTTGCAAGTTTTACATGGCTGCTACGGGCTGAGCAAGAACTGTTCTTACCTACGCATGAAAAACCATAATGCAGTATAGTGATTGCTTTTTGATCTTCAGAAAGAAACCTGTTCATTGAATCCGATTCAACTAAAGTTGGAGAAACAGACACCCACCACCCACCTGTGTGCGAAGCACGTCGGTAGAACCAGACTCGCGTAAGCATACACGTAATGTCGGTCTGGGCCGCTTCATCCAACAATACCGCCGAATCAAGAAACAACTAGTTACGGCAAGCAATATGTATATACCCACGCCCACAACTCCTTTGTGTTCTACTCGTGCATATAACATCTACGCATAAACCTGGCTCTGATACCACTGTTGGGGAACGTAGTAATTTCAAAATTTTCCAACGCACACGCAAGATCATGGTGATGAATAGCAACGAGAGGGGAGAGTGATGTCCACGTACCCTCGTAGACCGTAAGTGGAAGTGTTATGACAATGCGGTTGATGTAGTCGTACGTCTTCACGATCGACCAATCCTAGAACCGAAAGTACGGCACCTCCGCAATATGCACACATTCAGCTCGTTGACGTCCCACAAACTCATGATCCAGCAGAGTGTCGAGGGAGAGCTTCATCAGCATGACGGCGTGATGACGGTGATGATGATGCTACCGGAATAGGGCTTCACCTAAGCACCGCTATGATATGACCGAGGTGGATTATGGTGGAGGGGGGCACCGTACGCGGCTAAGGGATCAATGATCAACTTGTGTGTCTATGGGGTGCCCCCTGGCCACATATATAAAGGATGGAGGGAGGAGGAGGCCGGCCCTCATAGGGCGCGCCCAAAGTGTGGAGTCCTACTGGGACACCCTAGTCCTAGTAGGATTCCACCTCCCACATGGAATAGGAAAAAGGGAAGGGAGAAGAAGAAGGAAGGAAGGGGGCGCCCCCTTTCCCTAGTCCAACTCGGACCAGTCCATGGGGAAGGGGCGCGGCCACCCTTGAGGCCTTTCTCTCCTTTCCTGTATGGCCCATTAAGGCCCAATATGAATTCCCGTAACTCTCCGGTACTCTGAAAAATACCCGAATCACTTGGAACCTTTCCGACATCTGACCATTTCGAGACTCCTCGTCATGTCCCCGATCTCATCCAGGACTCCGAACAAACTTCGGTCATCAAATCACATAACTCATAATACAAATCGTCATAGAACGTTAAGCGTGCGGACCCTACGGGTTCGAGAACTATGTAGACATGACCGAGAATCATCTCCAGTCAATAACCAATAGCGGAACTTGGATGCTCATATTGGTTCCTACATATTCTACGAAGATCTTTATCGGTCAAACCGCATAACAACATACGTTGTTCCCTTTGTCAACTGTATGTTACTTGCCCGAGATTTGATCGTCGGTATCTCAATATATACCTAGTTCAATCTCGTTACTGGCATGTCTCTTTACTCGTTCCGTAGTGCATCATCCCGCAACTAACTCATTAGTCATAATGCTTGCAAGGCTTATAGTTATGTGCATTACCGAGAGGGCCTAGAGATACCTATCCGATACACGGAGTGACAAATCCTAATCTCGATCTATGCCAACTCAACAAACACCATCAGAGACACCTGTAGAGCATCTTTATAATCACCCAGTTACGTTGTGACATTTGATAGCACACAAGGTGTTCCTCCGGTATTCGGGAGTTGCATAATCTCATAGTCTGAAGAACATATATAAGTCATGAAGAAAGCATTAGCAATGAAACTGTAATGATCATAATGCTAAGCTAACAAATGGGTCTTGTCCATCACATCATTCTCCTAATGATGTGATCCCGTTCATCAAATGACAACACATGTCTATGGTTAGGAAACATAACCATATTTGATAAACGAACTAGTCAAGTAGATGCATACTAGGGACACTTTGTTTTGTCTATGTATTCACACATGTACTAAGTTTCTGGTTGATACAATTCTAGCATGAATAATAAACATTTATCATGAAACAAGGAAATAAATAATAACTTTATTATTGCCTCTAGGGCATATTTCCTTCATCGGTGACGTCCCACGAACTCACGATCCAGCAGAGTGTCGAGGGAGAGCTTCCTCAGCACGACGGCGTGATGACGGTGATGATGATGCTACCGGAATAGGGCTTCGCCTAAGCACCGCTACGATATGACCGAGGTGGATTATGGTGGAGGGTGTCACCGCACACAGCTGGAAAACAATCAACTTGTGTGTTCTAGGGTGCCCCCTACCCCTGTATATAAAGGAGCAAGGGGGGGGCGGACGGCCTAGGGGCGCGCCAAGAAGAGGTGGAGTCCTCCTCCTAGTAGGAGTAGGAATCCCCTTTTTCCTAGTCCAACTAGGAAGGGGGAGGGGAAAGGAAGGAGAGGAGAGAGGGAGGAAAGAGGGGGCGTCGCCCCCCCTCCTTGTCCAATTCGGACTCCCAAGGGGAGGGGCGGCCATCAATAGGCCCTTCCTCTCTCTCTCACACACAAGACCCGTGTAGGCCCATTAGTTCCCCCGGGGGTTCCGATAACCCCCCGACACTCCGATAAATATCCGGTGACCCCCGGAACTCATCCGGTGTCCGAATATAGTCGTCCAATATATCAATCTTTTTGTATCAACCATTTCGAGACTCCTCATCATGTCCGTGATCACATCTAGGTCTCCGAACTATCTTCGGTACATCAAAACACATAAACTCATAATACTGATCGTCACCAAACGTTAAGCGTGCGGACCCTACGGGTTCGAGAACTATGTAGACATGACCGAGACACGTCTCCGGTCAATAACCAATAGCGGAACCTGGATGCTCATATTGGTTCCTACATATTCTATGAAGATCTTTATCGGTCAAACGCATAACGATATATGTTGTTCCCTTTGTCATCGGTATGTTACTTGCCCGAGATTCGATCGTCGGTATCTCAATACCTAGTTAAATCTCGTTACCGGCAAGTCTCTTTACACGTTACGTAATGCTACGTCCCGTAACTAACTCATTAGCTACATTGCTTGCAAGGATTATAATGATGTACATTACCGAGAGGGCCCAGAGATACCTCTCCGACAATCGCAGTGACAAATTGTAACACCCACGATGCGGCTATATCTCCCACGTGTCGGAGCACGACTTAGAGGCATAACCGCATTGTAGGCATGTCGCGAGAGGGGTAATCTTTACACATCCCATGTACTGAATAAGAAAGAGGTACAGAGTTGGCTTACAATCACCACTTCACACAATACAATAATATAGCATTACATCATCCAAATACAAACAAGGTCCGACTACGGAACCAAAATAAAGAAGACCACCCCTAATGCTAGATCCCCGATCGCCCCGACTGGGCTCCACTACTGATCAACTAGAAACGGAACAACATAAAGAACACGATCTTCATCGAGCTCCTCCTTGAGCTTGGTTGCGTCACCTGCACGATATCATCGGCACCTATAACCTGGTTTTGGAAGTAATCTGTGAGTCACGGGGACTCAGCAATCTCACACCCTCGTGATCAAGACTATTTAAGGTTATGGGTAGGGAAAAGGTATGTGAGGTGGAGCTGCAGCAAGCACTAGCATATATGGTGGCTAACATACGCAAATGAGAGCGAGAAGAGAAGGCAAAGCACGGTCAAGAATCTATGATCAAGAAGTGATCCTAGACTACTTACGTTCAATCATAACTCCAACACCGTGTTCACTTCCTAGACTTCGCCGGAAAGAGACCATCACGGCTACACACTCGGTTGATGCATTTTAATTAAGTTCAGTGTCAAGTTCTCTACAACCGGACATTAACAAATTCCCATCTGCCCATAACTACGGGCACGGCTTTCGAAAGTTCATAACCCTGCAGGGGTGTCCCAACTTAGCCCATCACAAGCTCTCACGGTCAAGAAGGATATTCCTTCTCCCAGGAAGACCCGATCAGACTCGGAATCCCGGTTACAAGAAATTTCGACAATGGTAAAACAAGACCAGCAAAGCCACCCAGATGTGTCGACAAATCCCGATAGGAGCTGCACATATCTCGTTCTCAGGGCACACCGGATGAGCAAGACGCCGGATTGGCATAAACCCTGGTTGCCCAGGGGGCGCCGGACATCGCTTAGGTTGGACCAACACTTAGAGAAGCACTGGCCCAGGGTGTTTAAATAAAGATGACCCTTGTGTCTGCAGAACCCAAGGGAAAAAGGCTAGGTGGCAAATGGTAAAACCAAGGTTGGGCCTTGCTGGAGGAGTTTTATTCAAGGCGAACTGTCAAGGGGTTCCCATTATAACCCAACCACGTAAGGAATGCAAAATCAAGGAACATAACACCGGTATGACGGAAACTAGGGCGGCAAGAGTGGAACAAAACACCAGGCATAAGGCTGAGCCTTCCACCCTTTACCAAGTATATAGATGCACTAATATAAATAAGAGATATTGTGATATCCCAACAAATATCCATGTTCCAACAAGGAACAAACTCCAATCTTCACCTGCAACTAGCAACGCTATAAGAGGGGCTGAGCAAAGCGGTAACATAGCCAAACAACGGTTTGCTAGGACAAGGTGGGTTAGAGGTTTGACATGGCAAAATGGGAGGCATGATATAGCAAGTGGTAGGTATCACGGCATAGGCATAGCAATAGAGTGAGAAACTAGCAAGCAAAGATAGAAGTGATTTCGAGGGTATGGTCATCTTGCCTGAGAACCCGCAAGGAAGAAGAACGAGTCCATGAAGAAGACAAACAGACGTAGTCAAATGAATCCTCACAAACGCAACATTACCAGAACTAACCCGAAGAAGCAACACCGAAAAGAAGCAAACAATATAGTAAACAACCATCACATAAGTATGGCATGATGCACAACCAAGTATGATGCATGTCCGGTTTAATGAAGCATGGCATGGTAAAGTGCCCAAGCAATCCTACAAATGAAGTGGAGCTCAATATGCAACGAGTTGCATATTGACAAAACACCACATTCAAGTTATTTATTTCGATCTCATTTATGTACCCAACAATATTAAATGTTGATTAACATGGCAAGGGGTGAAGCACACCAAAACTACCTATCTAGGCAAGTTTAAATGAGGCCGGAAACAACGAACAACAATTCTGGAAATCCTCATATGCATAAATTAGATTTGGTACTGTTCTGCCCTAAAACACAATTTTAGAGTTATTAAACATGCAAAGTAAGGTAACCATGTTAAACTAGGCATTTTTCTACCCCATTTACATATAAAGTTTATTAAATTTGGAGCTACGGTTGAATAGTTATGAATTAAATCATTTTACATGGCAATATGGGAAAATATATGCAAACATCATTTTAAACATTTTAAATATAGATGAAAGTTGCACAATATGAATCTACACAAAATTCTAAGCATCTTTCATACATAAAGTTTTTACAAAAGATGTATGGTTGGTGATTTATTAAATGCATGGACTCTAGGGGCTATTCTGCAAAGCTGACGTTCCCTGGGAAAATAGGAAAACATTCTATAAAAAAACACACGGGCCGGATCTGGTTGGCCCATCAGTGCACAGGAGGGGCTGGGGGGTCTCTCACCATGGGCCTCGGCCCAGCTGGTGGAGAGGTAGGCCGGTTGCTGGGCTTGGAGGCTGCTGGCCCAAGCGTTGTCGCGGTCAACGCATGCCAGCGGATCGAGCGGGCGCCTCGTCCTGGAAGAAGAGGACGCAGGCGGCGGCGGACCTGGCGCTGGCATCTCCCGGCGATGAGTGGAAGGACGAGGGGGACGGATCCGGTGCGCAGGAGGTCGAGGAGGGCCGAGGCGAGACTGGAGCTGCTGCCGTTCGTCCCGGCGCTCGACGGGAGGACACAGACGAGGAACTTGGCGGAGTGGCAGTTCGCGAGGCAGGCGCGCGGGCGGAGCTGGAGGCCATGGCAGCGGCGGCGGCCGGAGCACCAACGGGCGGCGAGGACGAAGCAGGGGCAACCCGAGGTCGCAGGTGATCCGGGCGGCGCAGTTCATCTCCATGGAGGGGCAGCCATGCTTGCCTTCCTGTCGAGAACAAGAGAGAGAGACATGAGAGAAACGGGAGAGGAAATGAGGGGAAGGAAAGGAGCAAAGGAGGAGCGGCGACGGGGTCGGCCTGCAGGCTCGCAGGAGGTGCTCGTCTCCTTAGGTCGACGAGGATAGCGAGGAGGCTCCCAGTGGCTGGAAGGCTTTGTGGATGGCAGCGAGTGGAGACCGATGGAATCGGGCACGGCTGCGCTGGTTGGTGGGATGGGGAAAATGAGGAGAAGGCAGGATCTATTGGGTGGATCGGGCAAGATCCCGAGGAAAGGGGGAGACCAGGTGGGCTGGCGGCGGTGGGCGGAATGGACGGATGGGACACCCTAGGATTAGGGTTAGGCTCAAATATAGGTAGGATATTAGGTTAGGGGCTACCGAGTCCCTCCGATCGAAATCAGACGGTCGGAAAAAAAATAGGCTAGGGAGACCAAAAGGAAAAACAGAGATGTTTTATAGATGTTAGGGGATGATCCGAACCCAATGGTGACGACTGCCCGGGTCGGGTCCGGGACAGCTTTCGGACGCGCGCGCGAGGAGGGCCGCGGGCTGACGAGAGAGGTTGGGTTGGACCTGGCGGTAGGTAGTGGACTATGCAGAAGGCCTCAGGCTGAGAGAAGAGAAGAGAGAGAGGCCCGACGACTGTTTCCGGAGACCGAAAACGTCCGACGTTAGACCGGCTATACTGCCGCTATAGTTATTCGTTGGGGCATTAAACGGACTCTGAATGCGATGAAACTTGGCAGGCGGCCTACTGGCAACAAAACAACACTGCATGCCAACTTTCAACCCATTCAGAGAACATTTTTCGATCACTTATAAAATACTATTTCGGACGTGCCGCGGGCGCGTGCAAGTGTGTATGGGCTCAGAACGGACAACAGACGGAACTGGGGGAACCCGGACGAATGCAAGTTTTGAAAAAATGATGATGCAATGCACATGATGACATGAAAAGATGCAACACGCAAGCGAATGACATGGCAACAACGGCGAATAACTGGGAGACACCTGGCGCATTGGTCTCGGGGCGTCACAACACTCCACCACTACGAGAGGATCTCGTCCCGAGATCTAGGATGGCACCAGAGAGAAGCGGGAGAGGAACAGAAGAGATAAAACTAATTGCTTCTATGACAAACGTGTGAAACCAAAGAACCTTGCGAGGTTGAACAAATTTAAAGAAAGAAAACCACGAAGATGAACAAAGTTGCAAACACTCCGTTAGACAAAAGGAACAAGGAACATTACTAGAACCTTGTAGGTTGAAAGACATAAGAAGAGTGTCACAAAGGACAAGAAGTACATGCAAGCACTCCGGTAGAACAAGATGTACAAGGAATGATAAAGATCAATTACGGTAACACTTCGGTTGCAAATGGAAGGTAAAGAATATGAGCTTTGCAATATTAAAGCACTTGGATGAGACTCCGGTTAGAAGAGGAATGATAGACATAACACTCCGGTTAAAACAAGATAGAGAAGGAATAAGACTGATATAATTTGGATAGCACTTTGACTGTAAATGGAAGGAATTGAACAAGATCTTGACAAACAAGATGATGGGTTGAAGAGAGCAGCATCACAATGCCTCCGGAACAAAAGATAGAACGGACTGAAAGTAACAAAGAAGAAAACAACATCTTCCACGTCGAATGAATTCGAAAGCATCCTTAGAAAGAAGGATTGAATGGAGTTGTTGAAAATTAAAAAACAAAAGAATAAGGTTGTTGTGGGCTTATAGAAAACATCCCAAAATTATGAGGTGAAATTCTGCCACTAACGGAAACAAAAGATTGGATTGATATGAGCAAGAAGGCGAGAAACTATTTCACCGGGAGGATAAAAGAAGAACTTGGGTCATTTATAAGCACCATAAATAGCAACAATCCTTAGGGAAAGCTTTAGGTGAAATATAACCCAAGACAACTCCAATGAAGAGGTTGATGGAATGAGAAGAGCTCATGCTCGAAGAAATTGATGGGTTGAAAAAATGACTTGAGCGAAGAGAAAATGATGGATTTAGATATGTCACTCTTGAAAACGTGTGAATCATGAAACACGAAGGGAAATTATCAACAATGACATAACACCACCTTAGATGATAAGGTAGAAAGAATTGCATTTTGGAATGCAAGATGAAGAATCCTTGAGCTCGTTTGAAAAGAATCTAGATGAACACCTCGAGAAGGAATTAGAACCTTGCTGAACCATCATGTGGAACCTCCATGAAGAACTCCGGTAACAAAAGAATGATAAAAAAATTTAAAGAGAAGTTGAAAACACAAGGTGAAGCCTTGTAATGATTTAGATGGATCTTTGCGACGAGATAAAGTGGAAACTTGGAACTCCGGAAGAGAAGATAAAGCATCTCGAACCGAGAATGTGATATGATGAACCACTCCGGAAGGAAGAAATTAGATCACTTGTATGGAACAATAATAAGAATTACGTTATGCGCATCCTTCACCAATTTAGATTGATGGCAAGCAACGGATTTGGCAAACTACTTATTCTCATAGAAAAGATTAAGGTAGATCTAGCGCCAACTTGGGAAGGTATTCAACGAACCACCGGTAGGATTGAAACAACGAATAAAACTGTATGATAACGAAGGAAGAGAACTCTTGAATGAACCACCGTAAGAATTAAAAAAGATCAAGGAAAAGACAGAGAAACACCAAGAAGAATTAGCACATGAACGAAGATGCTTGAGGGGATTTAGATGCAAGTGAACGAAGAGATCCCAAGCTGATTAGAGAACACTTGAAGGATGCACTGGTAAGAATTGAAAATGAGAGCTGAAAGCTGTAATGAATAATCCCAAAATGATGGCCTTCGAAGGAAAGACATGGAAACAACTCATGAAATGCTCCGGATGGGTGAAAAAAATTCTCACAATCGAAAACAATTATGAGAAGATGGCATAAAGCTAGCATCATGAATCTTGAAGAGAATGGAGCAAGATATGGAAGAAAATTCTTCTTCGGTCTTCAAATGTTGAGAATGACGATGAGAAACACCACCATGAATTGTTGAGGCACTCCAGAATGAAGAATGGAAAGGTTGAGCCAACGATGAAAAGAATTATAAGATCTTGGAGAAACCATCTGACTGATGATAATTCATTCTTACATCAAACTTTGCAATGAATTTGATTATAACTCCGGAAAAATAGAAGAGTCAGGTAAGATCCTGGGAAAAGACCTGTGGGTTAGGGCCCACTCAAAAGAAACATCGTTGAATGATTGCTTGAAAAGGGAGATTGCACCAGTTGAATTAAATGGCTTGAATGAGATAATAACCTCGAAATAGGTTGAACGGATCTTGAATGACAAGACGAGCCTTCTGAGATATCTTCAGCACTCCAGAACAAATGAATAGCAAGGAGGTGGATGATTAAGAGGTGCACCGGCATGAGAAAGCATTTGAAACAAGGAAAGTAATGATCAACACTGAAAGCTTGAATTTAATCCACCGGAGAAGAAAAAGAATGACAAATGATGAACTTGTAGAGCATCTTCATGAGAACCACCGGGTAAGAACATTGATGGAAAGAATGGAGAAACTTCAGATCAATAAGATGGATATTTGATTAAGAAATCTGAGTCCTTGAAGGAAAAGGGTGGGAGGGTGGGAAAAACAAAGGCATCTTGGGACGGATGAAATGAGCACCATTGAGAAGAACTGATAATTGACCTTGCGGATGTAGAAAAGATCGGATCCACTTGAAGAGAAACACGTCGGTTGAAAAAGGATTGACATGACAATCTAGATTATCAAGAAGGATTAGTATTCACATAGGAACATGAGAACACCGCTTAGGAAAGGTATGGAATCAACACTTGACATTGAAGCAACTCGAATACCACAACTGAAAACAAAAACAAAGGATTGGCTTGCAGAATAAGCTGGAACAAACATATGATAGAGATTTCGTCCGAAGTTTTCGTGGTGGGGCCCACACAGGCTCGATCATACAGCACCATCATGTAGAAGGCAGTGCACATGACATACGAAGCGTCCCCGAGTCAGCATAGCCAAGGACTCTTTAAGACACAACGAGACCACTGTAAAACCAACTGTGGATAGGCGGATCACTAGACGTCGAACCCCAATCTCATATCATGCATATGTCCGAAAGATATCCTAGGGGCTACTTGAATTCCCACTTATAAACTCCCAAAACTTTCTGGTTATGCAATCAGGTGTTGGGGATACAGGGGAAGCATAATATCTCACCCAAAAGTAGCAAATCCTACATCCAGCTGTATCCATCCTTCAACACATAACCAAGAAACCTTCGGAAATCATTTACCTCAACCTTCGAAAAGCATCCGTTATACGAGTTATGGCAATACTCCCGAACTCCCGCCCCAGTACTGGGTGGCGTTGAGGTTATCTCACCAACAACTGCATAAAAGAGATTTTCGATGTCGGCGAAACTCAGGTATTCCAGAACTGCAACGATAAAATCGTGACGACAACACCTCAGAGCTCAACTCCCCGGGACACTGCCACAACCCCTAAATGTCAGGAGGCACCAAGAACAATGTTCTCGTCACAAAACCATCGGAACGATTCCAAGATACCCGCGTGATCCTAAAAAAATTCATGAAATTTGAGGAGAGAAGAGTCAAAACTCTACGTCAGGATGCCTCACCAGAGCGACGAAGGGACTGAGGAGTAAAAAGAATCCTACTCTCCGATATATAAATAATCCTAAAAGACTCAAAACATTTTTCTAGACTCAACAGCGCCAGCGATTCGATCAAGTAGGGGGCTCCTAAGTCGGGGAAGGCTCTGATTACCAACTTGTAACACCCACGATGCGGCTATATCTCCCACGTGTCGGAGCACGACTTAGAGGCATAACTGCATTGTAGACATGTCGCAAGAGGGGTAATCTTTACACATCCCATGTACTGAATAAGAAAGAGGTACAAAGTTGGCTTACAATCACCACTTCACACAATACAAGAATATAGCATTACATCATCCAAATACAAACAAGGTCCGACTACGGAACCAAAATAAAGAAGACCACCCCTAATGCTAGATCCCCGATCGCCCCGACTGGGCTCCACTACTGATCAACTAGAAATGGAACAACACAAAGAACACAATCTTCATCGAGCTCCTCCTTGAGCTCGGTTGCGTCACCTGCACGATATCATCGGCACCTGCAACCTAGTTTTGGAAGTAATCTGTGAGTCACGGGGACTCAGCAATCTCACACCCTCGCGATCAAGACTATTTAAGCTTATGGGTAGGGAAAAGGTATGTGAGGTGGAGCTGCAGCAAGCACTAGCATATATGGTGGCTAACATACGCAAATGAGAGCGAGAAGAGAAGGCAAAGCACGGTCGAGAATCTATGATCAAGAAGTGATCCTAGACTACTTACGTTCAATCATAACTCCAACACCGTGTTCACTTCCCAGACTCCGCCGAAAAGAGACCATCACGGCTACACACGCGGTTGATGCATTTAATTTAAGTTAAGTGTCAAGTTCTCTACAACCGGACATTAACAAATTCAAATCTGCCCATAACCGCGGGCACGGCTTTTGAAAGTTCATAACACTTTAGGGGTATCCCAACTTAGCCCATCACAAGCTCTCACGGTCAACGAAGGATATTCCTTCTCCCAGGAAGACCCGATCAGACTCGGAATCCCGGTTACAAGACATTTCGACAATGGTAAAATAAGACCAGCAAAGCCACCCAGATGTGCCGATAAATCCCGATAGGAGCTGCACATATCTCGTTCTCAGGGCACACCAGATGAGCAAGACGTCGGGTTGGCATAAACCCTGGTTGCCCAGGGGGCGCCGGACATCGCTCAGGTTGGACCAACACTTAGAGAAGCACTGGCTCGGGGGGGTTAAATAAAGATGACCCTTGAGTCTGCAGAACCCAAGGGAAAAAGGCTAGGTGGCAAATGGTAAAACCAAGGTTGGGCCTTGCTGGAGGAGTTTTATTCAAGGTGAACTGTCAAGGGGTTCCCATTAGAACCCAACCGCGTAAGGAACGCAAAATCAAGGAACATAACACCGGTATGACGGAAACTAGGGCGGCAATAGTGGAACAAAACACCAGGCATAAGGCCGAGCCTTCCACCCTTTACCAAGTATATAGATGCATTAATATAAATAAGACATATTGTGATATCCCAACAAATATCCATGTTCCAACAAGGAACAAACTCCAATCTTCACCTGCAACTAGCAACGCTATAAGAGGGGCTGAGCAAAGCGGTAACATAGCCAAACAACGGTTTGCTAGGAAAAGGTGGGTTAGAGGTTTGACATGGCAAAATAGGAGGCATGATATAGGAAGTGGTAGGTATCGCGGCATAGGAATAGCAATAGAGCGAGCAACTAGCAAGCAAAGATAGAAGTGATTTCGAGGGTATGGTCATCTTGCCTGAGAACCCGCAAGGAAGAAGAACGAGTCCATGAAGAAGACAAACGGACGTAGTCGAACGAATCCTCACAAACGCAACGTTATCAGAACTAACCCAAAGAAGCAACACCGGAAAGAAGCAAACAACATAGTAAACAACCATCACATAAGCATGGCACGATGCACAACCAATTATGATGCATGTCCGGTTTAATGAAGCATGGCATGGCAAAGTGCCCAAGCAATCCTACAAATTAAGTGGAGCTCAATATGCAATGAGTTGCATATTGACAGAACACCACATTCATGTTATTTAGTTCGATCTCGTTTATGTACCCAACAATATTAAATGTTGATTAACATGGCAAGGGGTGAAGCATACCAAAACTACCTATCTAGGCAAGTTTAAATGAGGCCGGAAACAACGAACAACAATTCCGGAAATCCTCATATGCATATATTAGATTTGGTACTGTTCTGCCCTAAAACACAATTTAGAGTTATTAAACATGCAAAGTAAGGTCACCATGTTAAACTAGGCATTTTTCTACCCCATTTACATATAAAGTTTATTAAATTTGGAGCTACGGTTGAATAGTTATGAATTAAATCATTTTACATGGCAATATGGGAAAATATATGCAAACATCATTTTAAACATTTTAAATATAGATGAAAGTTGCACAATATGAATCTACACAAACTTCTAAGCATCTTTCATACATAAAGTTTTTACAAAAGATGCGTTGTTGGTGATTTATTAAATGCAAGGACTCTAGGGGCTATTCTGCAGAACTGATGTTCCCTGGGAAAATAGGAAAATGTTCTATAAAAAAACATGATACGGGTCGGATCTGGTTGGCCCATCAGTGCACAGGAGGGGCTGGGGGGTCTCTCACCATGGGCCTCGGCCCAGCTGGTGGAGAGGTAGGCCGGTTGCTGGGCTTGGAGGCTGCTGGCCCAAGCGTTGTCGCGGTCAACGCGTGCCAGCGGATCGAGCGGGCGCCTCGTCCTGGAAGAAGAGGACGCAGGCGGCGGCGGACCTGGCACTGGTGTCTCCCGGCGACAAGTGGAAGGACGAGTGGGACGGATCCGGTGCGCAGGAGGTCAAGGAGGGCCGAGGCGAGACTGGAGCTGCTGCCGTTCGTCCCGCCGCTCGACGGGAGGACACCGACGAGGAACTTGGCGGGGCGGCAGTTCACGAGGCAGGTGCGCGGGCGGAGCTGGAGGCCATGGCGGTGGCGGCCGGAGCACCAACGGGCGGCGAGGACGAAGCAGGGGCGACCCGAGGTTGCAAGTGATCCGAGCAGCATAGTTCATCTCCATGGAGGGGCAGCCATGCTTGCCTTCCTGTCCAGAACGAGAGAGAGAGAGAGATGAGAGAAACGGGAGAGGAAACGAGGGGAAGGAAAGGAGCAGAGGAGGAGCGGCGACGGGGTCGGCCTGCAGGCTCGCGGGAGGTGCTCGTCTCCTTGGGTCGACGAGGATAGCGAGGAGGCTCCCGGTGGCTGGAAGGCTTTGTGGATGGCAGCGAGTGGAGACTGAGGGAATCGGGCGCGGCTGCGCTGGTTGGTGGGATGGGGAAAATGAGGACAAGGCAGGATCGATTAGGTGGATCAGGCAAGATCCCGAGGAAAGGGGGAGACCAGGTGGGCTGGCGGCGGTGGGCGGAATGGACGGATGGGACACCCTAGGATTAGGGTTAGGCTCAAATATAGGTAGGATATTAGGTTAGGGGCTACCGAGTCCCTCTGATCGAAATTAGACGGTCGGAAAACAATAGGCTAGGGAGACCAAAAGGAAAACGGAGATGTTCTATAGATGTTAGGGGATGATCCGGACCCAACGGTGACGACTGCCTAGGTCGGGTCCGGAACAGCTTTCGGACGCGCGCACGAGAAGGGCCGCGGGCTGACGAGAGAGGTTGGGTTGGACCTGGCGGTAGGTAGTGGACTGTGCAGAAGGCCTCAGGCTGAGAGAAGAGAAGAGAGAGAGGCCCGGCGACTGTTTCCGGAGACCGAAAACGTTCGACGTTAGACCGACTATACTGCCGCTATAGTTATTCGTTGGGGCATCAAACGGACTCTGAATGCGATGAAACTTGGCAGGCGGCCTACTGGCAACAAAACAACACCGCATGCCAACTTTCAACCCATTCAGAGAACATTTTTCAGCCACTTATAAAATACTATTTCGGACGTGCCGCGGGCGCGTGCAAGTGTGTATGGGCTCAGAACAGACAACAGACGGAACTGGGGGAACCCGGACGAATGCAAGTTTTGAAAACATGATGATGCAATGCACATGATGACATGACAAGATGCAACATGCAAGCGAATGACATGGCAACGACAGCGAATAACTAGGAGACACCTAGCGCATCAGTCTCGGGGCGTCACACAAATCCTAATCTCGATCTATGCCAACTCAACAAACACCATTGGAGACACCTGTAGAGCACCTTTATAATCACCTAGTTACATTGTGACGTTTGGTAGCACACAAAGTGTTCCTTCGGTATTCGAGAGTTGCATGATCTCATAGTCATAGGAACATGTATAAGTTATGGAGAAAGCAATAGCAACAAACTAAACGATCATCGTGCTAAGCTAACGGACGGGTCAAGTCAATCACATCATTCTCTAATGACGTGATCCCGTTAATAAAATGACAACTCATATCTATGGTTAGGAAACATAACCGTCATTGATTCAATGAGCTAGTCAAGTAGAGGCAAACTAGTGACACTCTGTTTGTCTATGTATTCACACATGTACTAAGTTTCCAGTTAATACAATTCTAGCATGAATAATAAACATTTATCATGATATAAGGAAATATAAATAACAACTTTATTATTGCCTCTAGGGCATATTTCCTTCAGTCTCCCACTTGCACTAGAGTCAATAATCTAGATTACATTGTAATGATTCTAACACCCATGGAGTCTTGGTGCTGATCATGTTTTGCTCATGAGAGAGGCTTAGTCAACGGGTCTGCAATATTCAGATCGTATGTATCTTGCAAATCTCTATGTCTCCCTCCTTGACTTCATCACGGATGGAATTGAAGTGTCTCTTGATGTGCTTGGTTCTCTTGTGAAATCTGGATTCCTTTGCCAAGGCAATTGCACCAGTATTGTCAAAAAAGATTTTCATTGGACCCGATGCACTAGGTATGACACCTAGATCGGATATGAACTCCTTCATCCAGACTCCTTCATTTGCTGCTTCCGTAGCAGCTATGTATTCCGCTTCACATGTAGATCCCGCCACGATGCTCTGCTTGGAACTGCACCAACTGACAGCTCCACCATTTAATAAAAACACGTATCCGGTTTGTGACTTAGAGTCATCCAGATCAGTGTCAAATCTTGCATCGACGTAACCGTTTACGACGAGCTCTTTGTCACCTCCATATACGAGAAACATATCCTTAGTGCTTTTCAGGTATTTCAAGATATTCTTGACCACTGTCCAGTGATCCACTCCTGGATTACTTTGGTACCTCCCTGCTAAACTAATATCAAGGCACACATCAGGTCTGGTACACAGCATTGCATACATGATAGAGCCTATGGTTGAAGCATAGGGAACACCTTTCATTTTCTCTCTATCTTCTGCAGTGGTCGGGCATTGAGTCTGACTCAACTTCACACCTTGTAATACAGGCAAGAACCCTTTCTTTGCCTGATCCATTTTGAACTTCTTCAAAAGTTTACCAAGGTATGTGCTTTGTGAAAGTCCAATTAAGCGTCTTCATCTATCTCTATAGATCTTGATGCCCAATATATAAGCAGCTTCACCGAGGTCTTTCATTGAAAAATTCTTATTCAAGTATCCTTTTATGCTATTCAGAAATTTAGTATCATTTCCGATCAACAATATGTCATCTAGATATAATATCAGAAATGCTACGGAGCTCCCACTCACTTTCTTGTAAATACAGGCTTCTCCAAAAGTCTGTATAAAACCATATGCTTTGATCACACTATCAAAGCGTATATTCCAACTCCGAGAGGCTTGCACTAGTCCATAAATGGATCGCTGGAGCTTGCACAGTTTGTTAGCACCTTTTGGATTGACAAAACCTTCTGGTTGCATCATATACAACTCTTCTTTAAGATATCCATTAAGGAATGCAGTTTTGACAACCATTTGCCAAATTTCATAATCATAAAATGCGGCAATTGCTAACATGATTCATACGGACTTAAGCATCGCTACGGGTGAGAAGGTCTCATCATAGTCAACTCCTTGAACTTGTCGAAAACCTTTTGCAACAAGTCGAGCTTTGTACACAGTAATATTACCGTCAGCGTCAGTCTTCTTCTTGAAGATCCATTTATTCTCTATGGCCTGCCGATCATCGGGCAAGTCAACCAAAGTCCACACTTTGTTCCCATACATGGATCCTAATGTCTACTACACAACCTTCTTCTTGTAGACGTTGTTGGGCCTCCAAGTGCAGAGGTTTGTAGGATAGTAGCAAATTTCCCTCAAGTGGATGACCTAAGGTTTATCAATCCATGGGAGGCCTAGGATGAAGATGGTCTCTCTCAAACAACCCTGCAACCAAAGAGCAAAGAGTCTCTTGTGTCCCCAACACACCCAATACAATGGTAAATTGTATAGGTGCACTAGTTCGGCGAAGAGATGGTGATACAAGTGCAATATGGATAGTAGATATAGGTTTTTGTAATCTGAAAATATAAAAATAGCAAGGTAACTAATGATAAAAGTGAGCACAAACGGTATTGCAATGCGTTGAAACAAGGCCTAGGGTTCATACTTTCACTCGTGCAAGTCCTCTCAACAATAATAACATGATTGGATCATATAACAATCCCTCAACATGCAACAAAGAGTCACTCCAAAGTCACTAATAGCGGAGAACAAACGAAGAGATTATGGTATGGTACGAAACCGCCTCAAAGTTATCCTTTCTGATCGATCTATTCAAGAGTCCATAGTAAAATAACATGAAGCTATTCTTTCCGTTCAATCTATCATAGAGTTCGTACTAGAATAACACCTTAAGACACAAATCAACCAAAACCCTAATGTCACCTAGATACTCCAATGTCACCTCAAGTATCCTTGGGTATGATTATACGATATGCATCACACAATCTCAGATTCATCTATTCAACCAACACAAAGAACTTCGAAGAGTGCCCCAAAGTTTCTACCGGAGAGTCAAGACAAAAACATGTGCCAACCCCTATGCATAAGTTCATGAGGTCACGGAACTCGCAAGTTGATCACCAAAACATACATCAAGTGGATCACGTGATATCCCATTGTCACCACAGGTAAGCACATGCAAGACATACACCAAGTGTTCTCAAATCCTTAAAGACTCGATCCGATAAGATAACTTCAAAGGGAAAACTCAATTCATCACAAGAGAGTAGAGGGGGAGAAACATCATAAGATCCAAATATAATAGCAAAGCTCCCGATACATCAAGATCGTGCCGACTCAAGAACACGAGAGAGAGAGAGAGATCAAACACATAGCTACTGGTACATACCCTCAGCCCCGAGGGTGAACTACTCCCTTCTCGTCATGGAGAGCACCGGGATGATGAAGATGGCCACCGGAGAGGGATTCCCCCCTCCGGCAGGGTGCCGGAACGGGTCTAGATTGGTTTTCGGTGGCTACGGAGGTTTCTGGCGGCGGAACTCCCGATCTATTGTGCTCCTCAATGTTTTTAGGGTATATGGACATATATATAGGTGAAAGAAGTCGGCCAGGGAAGCCACGAGGGGCCCACGAGGGTGGGGGCGCGCCCAGGGGTAGGGCGCGCCTCCCTGCCTCGTGGCTTCCTCGAAGCTTCCCTGACGTCTACTCCAAGTCCCCTGGATTGCTTCCGTTCCAAAAATAACTCTCGCGAAGGTTTCATTCCGTTTGGACTCCATTTGATATTCCTTTTCTTCGAAACACTGAAATAGGCAAGAAAACAGCAATTTGGGTTGGGCCTTCGGTTAATAGGTTAGTTCCAAAAATAATATAAAAGTGTATAATAGAGCCCATAAACATCCAAAACGGGTAATATAATAGCATGGAATGTTCCAAAAATTATCGATACGTTAGAGACGTATCAAGCATCCCCAAGCTTAATTCATGCTCGTCCTCGAGTAGGTAAATGATAAAAATAGAATTTTTGATGTGGAATGCTACCAAACATATTTATCCATGTGATTCTCTTTATTGTGGCAAGAATATTCAGATCCATAAGATTCAAGACAAAAGTTTAATATTGACATAAAATAATAATACTTCAAGCATACTAACAAAGTAATCATGTCTTCTCAAAATAACATGGCCAATGAAAGCTATCCCTAAAACATCATATAGTCTGGCTATGCTCTATCTTCATAACACAAAATATTTAAATCATGCACAACCCCGATGACAAGCCAAGCAATTGTTTCATACTTTTGATGTTCTCAAACTTTTTCAATCTTCACGCAATACATGAGCGTGAGCCATGGACATAGCAGTATAGGTGGAATAGAATGGTGCTTGTGGAGAAGACAAAAAGGAGAAGATAGTCTCACATCAACTAGGCGTATCAACGGGCTATGGAGATGCCCATCAATAGATATCAATGTGAGTGAGTAGGGATTGCCATGCAACGGATGCACTAGAGCTATAAGTGTATGAAAGCTCAAAAAGAAACTAAGTGGGTGTGCATCCAACTCGCTTGCTCACGAAGACCTAGGGCATTTTGAGGAAGCCCATCGTTGGAATATACAAGCCAAGTTCTATAATGAAAGATTCCCACTAGTATATGAAAGTCACAACATAGGAGACTCTCTATCATGAAGATCATGGTTCTACTTTGAAGGACAAGTGTAGTAAAAGGATAGTAGCATTGCCCCTTCTCTCTTTTTCTCCCATTTTTTGTTTTTCTTGTTTTTTTGGCCTTCTCTTTTTTTATCGCCTCTTTTTTTCTTTTTCTTTTTTTAGTCCGGAGTCTCATCCCGACTTGTGGGGAATCATAGTCTCCATCATCCTTTCCTCACTGGGACAATGCTCTAATAATGATGATCATCACACTTCTTTTTTACTTACAACTCAAGAATTACAACTCGATACTTAGAACAAGATATGACTCTATATGAATGCCTCCGGCGGTGTACCGGGATGTGCAATGACTCATGAGTGACATGTATGAAAGAATTACGAAGGTGGCTTTGCCACAAATACAATGTCAACTACATGATCATGCAAAGCAATATGACAATGATGAAGCGTGTCATAACAAACGAAACGGTGGAAAGTTGCATGGCAATATATCTCAGAATGGCTATGGAAATACCAAAATAGGTAGGTATGGTGGCTGTTTTGAGGAAGGTAAATGGTGGGTTTATGGTACCGGCGAAAGTTGCGCGGTACTAGAGAGGCTAGCAATGGTGGAAGGGTGAGAGTGCTTATAATCCATGGACTCAACATTAGTCATAAAGAACTCACATACTTATTGCAAAAATCTATTAGTTATCGAAACAAAGTACTAGGCGCATGCTCCTAGGGGGATAGATTGGTAGGAAAAGACCATCGCTCGTCCCCGACCGCCACTCATAAGGAAGACAATCAATAAATAAATCATGCTCCGACTTCATCACATAACGGTTCACCATACGTGCATGCTACGGGAATCACAAACTTCAACACAAGTATTTCTCAAATTCACAACTACTCAAATAGCATGACTCTAATATCACCATCTTCATATCTCAAAACAATCATCAAGTATCAAGCTTCTCTTAGTATTCAATGCACTTTATATGAAAGTTTTTATTATATCCCTCTTGGATGCCCATCATATTAGGACTAGTTTCATAACCAAAGCAAACTACCATGCTGTTCTAAAGACTCTCAAAATAATATAAGTGAAGCACGAGAGTTCATATATTTCTTCAAAATAAAACCACCACCGTTCTCTAAAATGATATAAGTGAAGCACTAGAGCAAATGACAAACTACTCCAAAAGATATAAGTGAAGCTCAATGAGTAGTCGAATAATTATGCAACTATGTGAAGACTCTCTAACATTTAATAATTTCAGATCTTGGTATTCTATTCAAACATCAATCAAAACAAATTAAAATAAAATGATGTTCCAAGCAAAACACATATCATGTGGTGAATAAAAATATAGCTCCAAGTAAAGTTACCGATGAAAGAAGACGAAAGAGGGGATGCCTTCCGGGGCATCCCCAAGCTTAGGCTCTTGGTTTTCCTTGAATATTACCTTGGGGTGCCTTGGTAATCCCCAATCTTAGGCTCTTTCCACTCCTTATTTCATAGTCCATCGAATCTTTACCCAAAACTTGAAAACTTCACAACACAAAACTTAACAGAAAACTCGTAAGCTCCGTTAGTATAAGAAAATAAATCACCACTTTTGGTACTGTTGTGAACTCATTCTAATTTCATATTGGTGTAATATCTACTGTATTCCAACTTATCTATGGTTCATACCCTCCTATACTACTCATAGATTCATCAAAATAAGAAAAGAACACATAGAAAACAGAATCTGTCAAAAAGAGAACAGTCTGTAGTAATCTGTATCAAACGTATACTTCTGGAACCCCAAAATTTCTAAAATAAATTTCTGGACGTGAGGAATTTATCTATTAATCATCTGCAAAAATAATTAACTAAATATAACTTTCCAATAAAAAAGGCAGAAAATCTCGTGAGCGCTAAAGTTTCTATTTTTTACAGCATGATCTCAAAGACTTTCCCCAAGTCTTCCCAAAGGTTCTACTTGGCACAAACACTAATTAAAACATGGAGCCACATCTAAACAGAGGCTAGATAAATTATTTATTAATAAAAAGGAGCAAAAATCAAAGAACAAAAATAAAATTGGGTTGCTTCCCAATATGCGCTATCGTTTAACGCCCCTAACTAGGCATGATGATTTCAATGATGCTCACATAAAGGATAAGAATTGAAACATAAAGAGAGTATCATGAAGAATATGACTAGAACATTTAAGTATAACCCACTTACTATGCATAGGTATTTTTTGAGCAAACAACTTGTGGGAACAAGAATCAACTTGCATAGGAAAGTAAAACAAGGATAACTTCAAGATTTTCGACACAGAGAGAGGAAACTTGATATTATTGCAATATGTAAAAGCATATGTTCCTCTATCATAATAATTTTCAGTAGCATCATGAATTAATTCAACAATATAACCATCACATAAATCATTCTTTTCATGATCTACAAGCATAGAAATTTTATTACTCTCCACATAAGCAAAATTCTTCTCATTCGGAATAGTGGGAGTATCATAAGAAACTCAAATACTATAAATTGTTTCCATATTAAAAGAGTAATGTTCAGAAAAGGGTTAATCATAATCATGACAAGTTTTATAAATATAATCATCATTACTTTTTACAGCATAAGTATCATCACAATAATCATCATAAGTAGCAACTTTGTTCTCATCATAATCAATTGAAACCTCTTCTAAGATAGTGAAATCACAATAAGATTCAACATCCTCCAAAATAGTGGGATCATTACTTCCTAAAGTTGACACTCTTGCAAACCCACTTTCATCAATATAATCATCATAAGTAGGAGGCATGCTATCATCATAATAAATTTGCATATCAAAACTTAGGAGACTACAATTATCATCTTCATTAAACATAGCATCCCCAATCTTGGGACTAACATTAATTGCAGCAAATACATTCTCAAACATGTCATTCTCATCAAACATAGCAGCCCCAAGCTTGGGCTTTTTCATATCATAAGCATAATCACTCTCATCATTAATAGTATGGATAGCAGCAATAGTATAGCAATTATCATCATCACAATGAGTAATAGGAGCAACATCATTTGGGAGGGATACCTTTTCACCTTTGCTTCTCCATCTTTTATTTTTCTTCTTCACATCATGTGTGGGTTTAACCCTCTTTTTTGAGCTCCTTATTAATGAGATTGGTTGAATAGAAGGCTCCTCCTCGTTACCTGATTCATCATAAGAAATAATAGGAGGATATTGGGAAGCCTCTTCCCCTTCATTAGTATTCTCTTCATCCTCTATTTGTTTTCTTTTCTTTATGTAATGGGAAATATAAGGATTTTCAATGCAATTCACCGCACAATACATAAAAATTTCTTCTACATCAATATCGAGGAATTTCTCAAGGTTATATTCTGGAATATGCTTAGTTATACATTTCATTTCTTAATAACCCAAAAGCAAACTAAGTTCATTATGATGTGCAAGGGAAATCAAATCATCACAATTTTTGCACACGATATGATCATGAAACAATTTGCATTTGAGATTTAAATGACCATGTTCATTGCAAAGTTCATAAGTATGGTGAAGAAATTTTAAATTTTCAGCACAATCATCTAGCCTTTCTTGCAACCATTTAGTTTCCAAATACTTATGCCTCTTGCAAAATCTATCTTCCCTATTTGGTGTGTGCTTGCAAGTTCTATGTATTCCACAAAAGTTGACATGCTTATAAGAGACATTTTCATCATGAATAGTGCAATCATCATTAGTACTATGGATATTCAAAGATTTCATACTAATAACATTGCAATCATGCTCATCATTCAAAGATTTAGTGCCAAACATTCTAATACATTCTTCTTCTAACACTTTGGCACAATTATCGGAATCCTTATTTTCATGAAATATATTAAAAAGATGAAGCATATGAGGTACCCTCAATTCCATTTTTTGGTAGTTTTCTTTTATAAACTAAACTAGTGATAAAACAAGAAACAAAAAGATTCGATTGCAAGATCTAAAGATATACCTTCAAGCACTAACCTCCCCGGCAACGGCGCCAGAAAAGATCTTGATGTCTACTACACAACCTTCTTCTTGTAGACGTTGTTGGGCCTCCAAGTGCAGAGGTTTGTAGGACAGTAGCAAATTTCCCTCAAATGGATGACCTAAGGTTTATCAATCCGTGGGAGGCGTAGGATGAAGATGGTCCCTCTCAAACAATCCTGCAACCAAATAGCAAAGAGTCTCTTGTGTCCCCAACACACCCCAATACAATGGTAAACTGTATAGGTGCACTAGTTCGGCGAAGAGATGGTGATACAAGTGCAATATGGATAGGAAGTATATGTTTTTGTAATCTGAAAATATAGAAACAACACGGTAACTAATGATAAAAGTGAGCACAAACGGTATTGCAATGCGTTGAAACAAGGCCTAGGGTTCGTACTTTCACTAGTGCAAGTCCTCTCAACAATAATAACATAGTTGGATCATATAACAATCCCTCAACATGCAACAAAGAGTCACTCCAATGTCACTAATAGCGTAGAACAAACGAAGAGATTATGGTAGGGTACGAAACCACCTCAAAGTTATCCTTTCTGATCGATCTGTTCAAGAGTCCGTAGTAAAATAACAAGAAGCTATTCTTTCCGTTCAATCTATCATAGAGTTCGTACTAGAATAACACCTTAAGACACAAATCAACCAAAACCCTAGTGTCACCTAGATACTCCAATGTCACCTCAACTATCTGTGGGTATGATAATACAATATGCATCACACAATCTCAGATTCATCTATTCAACCAACACAAAGAACTTCAAAGAGAGCCCCAAAGTTTCTACCGGAGAGTCAAGATGAAAACGGGTGCCAACCCCTATGCATAAGTTCACGAGGTCACGGAACTCGCAAGTTGATCACCAAAACATACATCAAGTGGATCACGTGATATCCCATTGTCACCACAGATAAGTGCTACCTCTTAAGCACTTGCGTTGGTTTTCCCTTGAAGTGGAAAGGGTGATGCAGCAAAGTAGCGTAAGTATTTCCCTCAGTTTTTGAGAACCAAGGTATAAATCCAGTAGGAGGCCACGCATGAGTCCCTCATACCTACACAAACAAATAAATCCTCGCAGTCAACGCGATAAGGGGTTGTCAATCCCTACACGGTCACTTACGAGAGTGAGATCTGATAGATATGATAAGATAATATTTTTGGTATTTTTATGATAAATATCCAGAGTAAAATAAAAGGCATGATCATGTATATAGGCATCACGTCCGAGACAAGTAGACCGACTCCTGCCTGCATCTACTACTATTACTCCACACATCGACCGCTATCCAGCATGCATCTAGAGTATTAAGTTCATAAGAACAGAGTAACACTTTAAGCAAGATGACATGATGTAGAGGGATAAACTCATGCAATATGATATAAACCCCATCTTGTTATCCTTGATGGCAACAATACAATACGTGCCTTGCTGCCCCTACTGTCACTGGGAAAGGACACCGCAAGATTGAACCCAAAGCTAAGAACTTCTCCCATTGCAAGAAAGATCAATCTAGTAGGCCAAACAAACTGATAATTCGAAGAGACTTGCAAAGATAACCAATCATACATAAAAGAATTCAGAGAAGATTCAAATATTGTTCATAGATAAACTTGATCATAAACCCACAATTCATCGGTCTCAACAAACACACCGCAAAAGAACATTACATCGAATAGATCTCCACAAGAGAGGGGGAGAACTTTGTATTGAGATCCAAAAAGAGAGAAAAAGCCATCTAGCTAATAACTATGGACCCGAAGGTCTGAGGTAAACTACTCACACTTCATCGGAAGGGCTATGGTGTTGATGCAGAAGCCCTCCGTGATCGATGCCCCCTCTGGCGGAGCTCCGGAAAAGGCCCCAAGATGGGATCTCATGGATACAGAAAGTTACGGCAGTGGAATTAGGGTTTTGGCTCCGTATGTGGTAGTTTGGGGTACGTAGGTATATACGGGAGGAAGGAGTACGTCGGTGGAGCAACAGGGGGCCCACGAGGGTGGAGGGCGCGCTCGGGGGGGGGGGGGGGGGTAGGCGCGCCCCCCAACCTCATGGCCTCCTGGTTGATGTCTTGACGTAGGGTCCAAGTCCTCTGGATCACGTTCGTTCCGAAAATCACGTTCCCGAAGATTTCATTCTGTTTGGACTCCGTTTGATATTCTTTTTCTGTGAAACTCTGCAATAGGCAAAAAAATAGCAATTCTGGGCTGGGCCTCCGGTTAATAGGTTAGTCCCAAAAATAATATAAAAGTGTATAATAAAGCCCAATAATGTCCAAAACAGAATATAATATAGCATGGAGCAATCAAAAATTATAGATACGTTGGAGACGTATCAAGCATCCCCAAGCTTAATTCCTGCTCGTCCTCGAGTAGGTAAATGATAAAAATAGAATTTTTGATGTGGAATGCTACTTGGCATAATTTTAATGTAATTCTTCTTAATTGTGGTATGAATATTCAGATCCGAAAGATTCAAGACAAAAGTTCAATATTGACATAGAAATAATAATACTTCAAGCATAGTAACTAAGCAATTATGTCTCTTCAAAATAACATGGCCAAAGAAAGTTATCCCTACAAAATCATATAGTCTGGCTATGCTCTATCTTCACCACACAAAGTATTTAAATCATGCACAACCCCGATGACAAGCCAAGCAATTGTTTCATACTTTTGGTGTTCTCAAACTTTTTCAATCTTCACGCAATACATGAGCGTGAGCCATGGACATAGCACTTTAGGTGGAATAGAATGGTGGTTGTGGAGGAGACAAAAAAGGGGGAAGATAGTCTCACATCAACTAGGCGTATCAACGGGCTATGGAGATGCCCATCAATAGATATCAATGTGAGTGAGTAGGGATTGCCATGCAACGGATGCACTAGAGCTATAAGTATATGAAAGCTCAACAAAAGGAACTAAGTGGGTGTGCATCCAACTCGCTTGCTCACGAAGACCTAGGGCATTTTGAGGAAGCCCATCATTGGAATATACAAGCCAAGTTCTATAATGAAAAATTCCCACTAGTATATGAAAGTGATAACATAGGAGACTCTCTATTGTGAAGATCATGGTGCTACTTTGAAGCACAAGTGTGGTAAAAGGATAGTAGCATGGTCCCTTCTCTCTTTTTCTCTCATATTTTTTTATTTGGGCCTTTTCTTCTTCTTTTTTATGGCCTCTTTTTTTCGTCCGGAGTCTCATCCCGACTTGTGGGGGAATCATAGTCTCCATCATCCTTTCCTCACTTGGGACAATGCTCTAAAAATGATGATCATCACACTTTTATTTACTTACAACTCAACAATTACAACTCAATACTTAGAACAAATTATGACTCTATGTGAATGCCTCCGGCGGTGTACCGAGATATGCCATGAATCAAGAGTGACATGTATGAAAGAATTATGAACGGTGGCTTTGCCACAAATACAATGTCAACTACATGATCATGCAAAGCAATATGACAATGATGGAGCGTGTCATAGTAAACAGAATGGTGGAAAGTTGCATGGCAATATATCTCGGAATGGCTATGGAAATGCCATGATAGGTAGGTATGGTGGCTGTTTTGAGGAAGGTATATGGTGGGTGTTTGATACCGGCGAAAGGTGCACGGTATTAGAGAGGCTAGCAATGGTGGAAGGAAGAAAAGTGTGTATGAGCCATGGACTCAACCTTAGTCATAAAGAACTCATATACTTATTGCAAAAATCTACAAGTTATCAAAGCAAAGTATTACGCGCATGCTCCTAGGGGGATAGATTGGTAGGAAAAGACCATCACTCGTCCCCGACCGCCACTCATAAGGAAGACAATCAATAAATAAATCATGCTCCGACTTCATCACATAACGGTTCACCATACGTGCATGCTACGGGAATCACAAACTTTAACACAAGTATTTCTCAAATTCACAACTACTCGACTAGCATACCTTTGATATCACTACCTCCATGTCTCAAAACAATCATCAAGCATCAAACTTCTCTTAGTATTCAACACACTCATAAGAAAGTTTTTACTAGTCTTGAATACCTAGCATATTAGGATTATTTTAAGTAAATTACCATGATATTTAAGACTCTCAAAATAATCTAAGTGAAGCATGAGAGAATAATAGTTTCTATAAAACACACCCTTCCAAGTGCCAGATACAACTGGTGATCGCTATCTCACAGGGCGATGAAGGGAGGATCATCAGTTAGGATTATGCTACGCGATGCTACTTGGTGAACTTACCTTCTTTTTCTCTTCTACATGCTGCAAGATGGAGGTGGCCAGAAGCGTAGTCTTTGAAGGACTAGCTATCCCCCTCTTATTCTGGCATTCTGCAGTTCAGTCCACATATGATACCCCTTTTCCATTTGATACCAATGCATACATATGTAGTGTAGCTCCTTGCTTGCGAGTACTTTGGATGAGTACTCACGGTTGCTTTGTTCCCCCTTTTTCCCCTTCCTATACCCGATTGCTGCGACTAGACGATGGAGCCCAGGAGCCAGACGCCACCGTTGATGACGGCTACTACTACTCGGGAGGTGCATACTACTACGTGCAGCCCGCTACGACGACCAGGAGTAGTTTAGGAGGATCCCAGGCAGGAGGCCTGCGCCTCTTTCGATCTGTATCCCAGTTTGTGCTAGCCTTCTTAAGGCAAACTTGTTTAACTTATGTCTGTACTCAGATATTGTTGCTTCCGCTGGCTCGTCTATGATCGAGCTCTTGTATTCGAGCCCTCGAGGCCCCTGGCTTGTAATATGATGCTTGTATGACTTATTTTATTTGTAGAATTGTGTTGTGATATCTTCCCGTGAGTCCCTGATCTTGATCGTACACGTTTGCGTGTATGATTGAATCGGGGGCGTCACAACCGTTAACATAACCAGGTTCCTAATAACAAATCTCATCTCCTTTAAATTTACATTATTCTTCATTTGCCTCTCGTTTGCCTCTCCGCTAATTCACAAAAATTTGCCGTTTTATTCGCCTCTCGTTTTCCGTTCACCGTTTTCTTGCCGGATTTGTTTTAGAGTGCAATCTTATTGTGTGGTCATCATGACTCAAGAGAACACCAAGTTATGTGATTTCTCAAATACCAACAACAATGATTTTATTGGCACTCCGCTTGCTCCTCCCGCCACTAGAGCGGAGACTTGTGATATTAATACTGCTTTGCTAAATCTTGTTATGAAAGACCAATTTTCCGGTACTCCTAATGAGGATGTCGCGTCCCATCTTAATACCTTCGTGGAATTATGTGATATGCAAAAGAAAAAATATGTGGACAATGATGTGGTCAAGATGAAGCTATTTCCGTTCTCTTTGCATGATTCTGCAAAAATTTGGTTCTCTTCTTTGCCTCGCAATAGTATCGATTCTTGGAATAAGTGCAAAGATGATTTTATCACTAAGTATTTTCCTCCCGCAAAAATTATTTCCCTTAGAACCCAGATCATGAATTTCAAGCAACTTGAACATGAGCATGTTGCGCAATCTTGGGAAAGGATGAAAATGATGCTAAGGAATTGCCCAACGCATGGGTTAAATCTTTGGATGATCATACAAATTTTTTATGCGGGATTGAATTTTGTTTCTCGTAATCTTTTAGATTCCGCCGCGGGTGGTACGTTTATGGAAATTACTTTGGGTGAAGCCACCAAATTGCTTGATAATATCATGGCAAATTATTCGCAATGGCATACCGAAAGAGCTCCTACTAGTAAAAAAGTTAATTCGATTGAAGAAATTTCTTCTTTGAGTGATAAAGTTGATGCTCTTATGAAATTGGTTGCTGGTAGAAGTGCTCCTATTGATCTTAATGATATGCCTTTGTCTACTTTGATTGAGCAAAATAGTGATGCTATTGATGTGAACTTTATTTCTCGCAATAATTTCAACAACAATGCTTATAGAGGTAATTTTAATCCTCGGCCTTTTCCTAGTAATTCCTCTTACAATTATGGTAATCCCTATGGAAATCAATCTTATAATAATAATAGGAACACCTCTGATCTTGAGAATAATATTAAAGAATTTATCAATACACAAAAAGTTTTCAACACTTCCATAGAAGAAAAGTTGAATAAGATTGATGATTTGTCTAGAAGTGTTGATACAATTGCTCATGATGTGGAAAATCTCAAGATGAAAATTTTTGTGCCTAAAGTATATGAATCGATTAAAGCTCTTTATGTTTCTATGGATGAAAGTAAGAAAAGAACTTCTATGCTTAGAGCTAAAAGGGAATTTTTGGAAAAAGCTTTTTCTAGTGATTATTCTTGGAAAGATGATGAAGATCTTAAAATGATTGGTGTTTCTTCTATTGATTCCTTGTTTAGTGAAGTTAAGAGTGATGAAAAAGGGGTTGGAGAAGATTCAACTTTAGGTAGAAGGCGTCCCAATATTTCGGAGGGTGAAAATCTTGTTGAGAAAATTGATGAAAGTGGGTTTGGAGACGTCAAAACTTTAGCTAGTGATGCACCCACTATCTTGGATTACGAAGACTTTAATTATGATAGTTGCTTTTTGATTGATTGTATTTCTTTGTTGCAATCCATGATAAATTCACCCCATGCTTATGAACAAAACAAAGCTTTTACTAAACATATTGTTGATGCTATGATGAAAGCTTTGGAAGAAAAGTTGGAATTAGAAGTTTCAATTCCTAGAAAATTATATGATGAGTGGGAACCTACTATCAAAGTCAAGATTAAAAATTATGAGTGTTTTGCTTGTGTGACTTGGGTGCTAGTGTTTCCACAATTCCGAAATTTTTATGTGATGTGCTTGGTCTTACCAATCTTGAAGGATGTTCCTTGAATTTGCACTTGGCAGATTCTACTATTAAAAAGCCTATGGGAAGAATTAATGAAGTTCTTATTCTTGCAAATAGGAATTATGTGCCCATAGATTTTATTGTTCTTGATATTGATTGCAATCCATCTTGTCCAATTATTCTTGGTAGACCATTTTTACACACTATCGGTGCCGTGATTGATATGAAAGAAGGCAATATTAAGTTCCAATTTCCTTTGAGGAAAGGTACGGAACACTTTCCTAGAACAAGAATTAGGCCACCTTATAAATCAATCATGAGGGCATCTTATGGATTTCGATCCAAAGATGACAAAACTTAGATGCTTGCTTTATGCCTACCTAAGGGTGTAAAAATATAGCGCTTGTTGGGAGGCAACCCAATGAATAAAATTTATTTTTGCTTTTTGCTTTCTGTTCTTGAGTGTTGCTACCTCTTGAGCTTGCGTTGGTTTTCCCTTGAAAAGGAAAGGGTGATGAAGCAAAGTAGCGTAAGTATTTCCCTCGGTTTTGAGAACCAAGGTATCAGTCTAGTAGGAGGTAACACACAAGTCACCTTGTACCTGCACAAACAAACAAGAACCTCGCAACCAACGCGATAAAGGGGTTGTCAATCCCTTCACGATCACTTACGAAAGTGAGATCTGACAGAGATAATAAGATAAATATTTTTGGTATTTTTATTGTATAGATTGGAAAATAAAGATTGCAAAATAAAAAACTATGGAAATAGCAAGTAGATAGGAAAATAATATGATGGAAGATAGACCCGGGGGCCATAGGTTTCACTAGTGGCTTCTCTCAGGATAGCAATTCTACGGTGGGTGAATGAATTACTGTCGGGCAATTGATAGAAAAGCGCATAGTTATGAGAATATCTAGGCATGATCATGTATATAGGCATCACGTCCGCGACAAGTGGACCAAAATCATGCATAAAAGGATTCAGAGAAGAATCAAATATTGTTCATAGATAATCTTGTCATAAACCCACAATTCATCAGATCTCGACAAACACACCGTAAAAAGAATGACATCGAATAGATCTCCAAGAGAATCGAGGAGAACTTTGTATTGAGATCCAAAGAGAGAGAAGAAGCCATCTAGCTAATAACTATGGACCCGAAGGTCTGTGGTAAACTACTCACACATCATCGGAGAGGCTATGGTGTTGATGTAGAAGCCCTCCGTGATCGATTCTCCCTCCAGCGAGGCGCCGGAAAAGGCCCCAAGATGGGATCTCATTGGTACAGAAGGTTGCGGCGGTGGAAATAGGGTTTCGTGGTGCTCCTGGATGTTTTCGGGGTACATGGGTATATATAGGAGGAAGAAGTACGTAGGTGGAGCTGCGAGGGGCCCACGAGGGTGGGTGCGCCTACCGCCCTGGGCGCGCCCTCCTGCCTCGTGGCCTCCTCCCTTCTTTCTTGACGTCCACTCCAAGTCTCCTGGATCACGTTGGTTCCAAAACTAACTCTCGCGAAGGTTTCATTCCGTTTGATATTCCTTTTCTGCGAAACACTGAAATAGGCAAAAAACAGCAATTTGCACTGGGCCTTTGGTTAGTAGGTTAGTCCCAAAAATAATATAAAAAGGTATATTAAAGCCCATTAAACATCCAAAACAGATAATATAATAGCATGGAGCAATCAAAAATTACAGATACGTTGGAGACGTATCAAGCATCCCCAAGCTTAATTCCTGCTCGTCCTCGAGTAGGTAAATGATAAAAACGGAATTTTTGATGTGGAATGCTACCTAGCATAATTCTCAATGTAATTTTATTTATTGTGGCATGAATGTTCAGATCCAAAACATTCAAGACAAAAGTATAATATTGACATAAAAATAATAATACTTCAAGCATACTAACAAAGCAATTATGTCTTCTCAAAATAACATGGCCAAAGAAAGTTATCCCTACAAAATCATATAGTCTGGCTATGCTCTATCTTCATCACACAAAGTATTTAATCATGCACAACCCCGATGACAAGCCAAGCAATTGTTTCATACTTTTGATGTTCTCAAACCTTTTCAATCTTCACGCAATACATGAGCGCGAGCCATGGATATAGCACTATATGTGGAATAGAATGGTGGTTGTGGAGAAGACAAAAAAGGAGAAGATAGTCTCACATCAACTAGGCGTATCAACGGGCTATGGAGATGCCCATCAATAGATATCAATGTGAGTGAGTAGGGATTGCCATGAAATAGATGCACTAGAGCTATAAGTGTATGAAAGCTCAACAAAAGAAACTAAGTGGGTGTGCATCCAACTCGCTTGCTCACGAAGACCTAGGGCATTTTTGGGAAGCCCATCATTGGAATGTACAAGCCAAGTTCTATAATGTAAAATTCCCACTAGTATATGAAAGTGACAACACAGGAGACTCTCTATCATGAAGATCATGGTGCTACTTTGAAGCACAAGTGTGGTAAAAGGATCGTAACATTGTCCCTTCTCTCTTTTTCTCTCATTTTTTTATTCGGGCCTTTTCTCTCTTTTTTTATTGTCTCTTTTTTTCTCCTTTTTTCGTCTGGAGTCTCATCCCGACTTGTGGGGGAATCATAGTATCCATCATCCTTTCCTCACTTGGGACAATGCTCAAATAATGATGATCATCACACTTTTATTTACTTACACTCAAAAATTACAACTCGATACCAGAACAAAATATGACTCTATGTGAATGCCTCCGACGGTGTACCGGGATGTGCAATGACTCATGATTGACATGTATGAAAGAATTAAGAATGGTGGCTTTGCCACAAATACGATGTCAAGTACATGATCATGCAAAGCAATATGACAATGATGAAGCGTGTCATAACAAACGAAACGGTGGAAAGTTGCATGGCAATATATCTCGGAATGGCTATGGAAATGCCATAATAGGTGGTATGGTGGCTGTTTTGAGGAAGGTAAATGGTGGGTTTATGGTACCGGAGAAAGTTGCGTGGTACTAGAGAGGCTAGCAATGGTGGAAGGGTGAGAGTGCCTTTAATCCATGGACTCAACATTAGTCATAAAGAACTCACATACGTATTGCAAAAATCTATTAGTTATCAAAACAAAGTACTACGTGCATGCTCCTAGGGGGATAGATTGGTAGGAAAAGACCATCGCTCGTCCCCGACCGCCACTCATAAGTAAGACAATCAATAAATAAATCATGCTCCGACTTCATCACATAACGGTTCACCATACGTGCATGCTACGGGAATCACAAACTTTAGAACAAGTATTTCTCAAATTCACAACTACTCAACTAGCATGACTCTATTATCACAATCTTCATATCTCAAAACAATTATCAAGTATCAAACTTCTCATAGTATCCAATGCACTTTTGATGAAAGTTTTTATTATACCCATCTTGGATGCCTATCATATTAGGACTAATTTTATAGCCAACACAAATTACCATGCTGTTATAAAAGACTCTCAAAATAATATAAGTGAAGCATGATATATCAATAATTTCTATAAAATAAAACCACCACTATGCTCTTAAAGATATAAGTGAAGCACTTAGAGCAAAATTATCTAGCTCAATAGATATAAGTGAAGCACATAGAGTATTTTAAAAAATTCCGATTCATGTGTGTCTCTCCAAAATGTGTGTACAGCAAGGATGATTGTGGTAAACTAAAAAGCAAAGACTCAAATCATACAAGACGCTCCAAGGAAAACACATATCATGTGGTGAATAAAAATATAGCCTCAAGTAAAGTTACCGATGGAAGAAGACGAAAGAGGGGATGCCTTCCGTGGCATCCCCAAGCTTAGGCTTTTGGTTGTCCTTGAATTTTACCTTGGGGTTCCTTGGGCATACCCAAGCTTAGGCTCTTGTGAAGGAAATATGCCCTAGAGGCAATAATAAAGTTATTATTTATTTCCTTATATCATGATAAATGTTTATTATTCATGCTAGAATTGTATTAACCGGAAACATAATACATGTGTGAATACATAGACAAATAGAGTGTCACTAGTATGCCTCTACTTGACTAGCTCGTTGATCAAAGATGGTTATGTTTCCTAACCATAGACATGAGTTGTCATTTGATTAACGGGATCACATCATTAGGAGAATGATGTGATTGACTTGACCCATTCCGTTAGCTTAGCACTTGATCGTTTAGTTTGTTGCTATTGCTTTCTTCATGACTTATACATGTTCCTATGACTATGAGATTACGCAACTCCCGTTTACCGGAGGAACACTTTGTGTGCCACCAAACATCACAACGTAACTGGGTGATTATAAAGGTGCTCTACAGGTGTCTCCAAAGGTACTTGTTGGGTTGGCGTATTTCGAGATTAGGATTTGTCACTCCGATTGTCGGAGAGGTATCTCTGGGCCCACTCGGTAATGCACATCACTATAAGCCTTGCAAGCATTGCAACTAATGAGTTAGTTGTGGGATGTTGTATTACGGAACGAGTAAAGAGACTTGCCAGTAACGAGATTGAACTAGGTATTGAGATACTGACGATCGAATCTCGGGCAAGTAACATACCGATGACAAAGGGAACAACGTATGTTGTTATGCGGTCTGACCGATAAAGATCTTCGTAGAATATGTAGGAGCCAATATGGGCATCCAGGTCCCGCTATTGGTTATTAACCAGAGAGGTGTCTCGGTCATGTCTACATAGTTCTCGAACCTGTAGGGTCCGCACGCTTAACGTTCGTTGACGATATAGTACTATATGAGTTATGTATGTTGATGACCGAATGTTGTTCAGAGTCCGGGATGAGATCACGGACATGACGAGGAACTCCGGAATGGTCCGGAGACAAAGTTTGATATATGGGATAGTAGTGTTTGATCTCTGGAAGGGTTCCGGAATTCACCGGAAGGGGTTCCGGATGTTTCCCGAAATGTTTGGGCACGAGAACACTTTATCTGGGCCAAAGGGGAAAGTCCATGAGGCTTTTGGAAAGTGCAAAAGGAAGTTTTGTGGAGACCAGAGGCTAGACGGCAGGAACCCTGGCGTCTAGGGGGTAGACGCCGGGAACGCTGGCGTCTAGCCCTGGAGTCCGAGAAGGACTCTTGCCTTTCGGGTGAAACCGACTTTGAGGATGCTTTTACTCCAAGTTTCGACCCCAGGGCTCAACATATAAATAGAGGGGTAGGGCTAGCACCAAAGACACATCAAGAAACGCCAAGCCGTGTGCCGGCAACCCCGTCCCCTCTAGTTTATCCTCCGTCATAGTTTTCGTAGTGCTTAGGCAAAGCCCTACAGAGATTGTTCTTCACCAACACCGTCACCACGCCTTCGTGCTGCCGGAACTCATCTACTACTTCGCCCCTCTTGCTGGATCGAGAAGGCGAGGACGTCACCGAGCCGAACATGTGCAGAACTCGGAGGCGCCGTGCTTTCGGTACTTGGATCGGTCGGACGTGAAGACGTACGACTACATCAACCGCGTTGATATAACGCTTCCGCGAACGGTCTACGAGGGTACGTAGACAACACTCTCCCCTCTTGTTGCTATGCATCACCATGATCTTGCATGTGCGTAGGAATTTTTTTGAAATTACTACGTTCCCCAACAGTGGCATCCGAGCCTAGGTTTTATGCGTTGATGTTGTGCACGAGTAGAACACAAGTGAGTTGTGGGCGATATAAGTCATACTGCTTACCAGCATGTCATACTTTGGTTCGGCGGTATTGTTGGATGAAGCGGCCCGGACCGACATTACGCGTATGCTTACGCGAGACTGGTTCTACCGACGTGCTTTGCACACAGGTGGCTGGCGGGTGTCAGTTTCTCCAACTTCAGTTGAACCAAGTGTGGCTACGCCCGGTCCTTGCGAAGGTTAAAACAGCACCAACTTGACAAACTATCATTGTGGTTTTGATGCGTAGGTAAGAACAGTTCTTGCTTAAGCCCGTAGCAGCCATGTAAAACTTGCAACAAAAAAGTAGAGGACGTCTAACTTGTTTTTGCAGGGCATGTTGTGATGTGATATAGTCAAGACATGATGCTAAATTTTATTGTATGAGATGATCATGTTTTGTAACCGAGTTATCGGCAACTGGCAGGAGCCATATGGTTGTCGCTTTATTGTATGCAATGCAATTGTGCTGTAATGCTTTACTTTATCACTAAGCGGTAGCGATAGTCGTGGAAGCATAAGATTGGCGAGACAACAACAATGCTATGATGGAGATCAATATGTCGCGCCGGTGACGATGGTGATCATGACGGTGCTTCGGAGATGGAGATCACAAGCACAAGATGATGATGGCCATATCATATCACTTATATTGATTGCATGTCATGTTTATCTTTTATGCATCTTATCTTGCTTTGATTGACGATAGCATTATAAGATGATCTCTCACTAAATTTCAAGATAAAAGTGTTCTCCCTGAGTATGCACCGTTGCCAAAGTTCGTCGTGCCTAGACACCACGTGATGAACAGGTGTGATAAGCTCTACGTCCATCTACAACGGGTGCAAGCCAGTTTTTGCACACGCAGAATACTCAGGTTAAACTTGACGAGCCTAGCATATGCAGATATGGCCTCGGAACACTAAGACCGAAAGGTCGAGCGTGAATCATATAGTAGATATGATCAACATATTGATGTTCACCATTGAAAGCTACTCCATTTCACGTGATGATCGGTTATGGTTTAGTTGATTTGGATCACGTGATCACTTAGAAGATTAGAGAGATGTCTTTCTAAGTGGGAGTTCTTAAGTAATATGATTAATTGAACTTTAATTTATCATGAACTTAGTCCTGGTAGTATTAGCATATCTATGTTGTAGATCAATAGCTCGCGTTTAGCTCCCCTGTTTTATTTTTGATATGTTCCTAGAGAAAACTAAGTTGAAAGATGTTAGTAGCAATGATGCGGATTGGATCCATGATCTGAGGTTTATCCTCATTGCTGCACAGAAGAAATATGTCTTTGATGCACCACTAGGTGATAAACCTATTGCAGGAGCAGATGCAAATGTTATGAACATTTGGCTAGCTCAATATGATGACTACTTGATAGTTTAGTGCACCATGCTTAAACGGCTTAGAATCAGGATTTCAAAGACGTTTTGAACGTCATGGACCATATGAGATGTTCCAGGAGTTGAAGTTAATATTTCAAGCAAATACCCGAGTTGAGAGATATGAAGTCTCCAACAAGTTCTATAGCTAAAAGATAGAGGAGAATAGCTCAAGCAGTGAGCATGTGCTCAGATTGTCTGGGTACTACAATCGCTTGAATCAAGTGGGAGTTAATCTTCCAGATAAAATAGTGATTGACAGAATTCTCTAGTCACCATCACCAAGTTAGTAGAACTTCGTGATGAACTATGATATGCAAGGGATAACGGAAACGATTCCCAAGCTCTTCGTAATGCTGAAATCGATGAAGGTAGAAATCAAGAAAAATATCAAGTGTTGATGGTAGACAAGACCACTAGTTTCAAGAAAAGGGCAAAGGGAAGAAGGGGAACTTCAAGAAGAACGGCAAGCAAGTTGCTGCTCAAGTGAAGAAGCCCAAGTCTGGTCCTAAGCCTGAGACTAAGTGCTTCTACTGCAAAGGGACTGGTCACTGGAAGCGGAACTGACCCAAGTATTTGGCGGATAAGAAGTATGTCAAAGTGAACAATGGTATATTTGATATACAGATTATTGATGTGTATTTTACTACTGTTCGTAGCAACCCCTCGGTATTTGATACTGGTTCAGTTGCTAAGAGTAGTAACTCGAAACGGGAGTTGCAGAATGAACATAGACTAGTTAAGGGTGAAGTGACGATGTGTGTTGGAAGTGGTTCCAAGATTGATATGATCATCATCGCACACTGCCTATACTTTTGGGATTAGTGTTGAACCTAAATAAGTGTTATTTGGTGTTTGCGTTGAGCATGAATATGATTTGATCATGTTTATTGCAATACGGTTATTCATTTAAGTAAGAGAATAAATTGTTGTTCTGTTTACATGAATAAAACCTTATATGGTTACACACCCAATGAAAATGGTTTGTTGGTTCTCGATCGTAGTGATACACATATTCATAATATTGAAACCAAAAGATGCAAAGTTAATAATGATGGTGCAATTTATTTGTGGCACTGCCGTTTAGGTCATATTGGTGTAAAGCGCATGAAGAAAATCCATGCTGATAGGATTTTGGAATCACTTGATTATGAATCAGTTGATGCTTGCGAACCATGCCTCATGGGCAAGATGACTAAGACTCCATTCTCCGGAACAATGGAGCGAGCAACTGACTTATTAGAAATAATACATACTGATGTATGCGGTCCGATGAGTGTTAAGGCTCACGGCAAGTATCGTTATTTTCTGACCTTCACAGATGATTTGAGCGGATATGGGTATATCTACTTAATGAAACACAAGTCTGAAACATTTGAAAAGTTCAAAGAATTTCAGAGTGAAGTGGAGAATCATCGTAACAAGAAAATAAAAGTTTCTACGATATGATCGCAGAGGTAAAATATTTGAGTTAAGAGTTTGGCCTTCAGTTAAAACAATGTGAAATAGTTTCACTACTCACGCCACCTGGAACACCACAGTGTAATGGTGTGTCCGAACGTCATAACCGTACTTTATTAGATATGGTGCGATCTATGATGTCTCTTACCGATCTACCACTTTCATTTTGGGGTTATGCATTAGAGACAACTGCATTCACGTTAAATAGGGTACCATCTAAATCCGTTGAGACGACACCGTATGAACTATGGTTTGGCAAGAAACCTAAGCTGTCGTTTCTTAAAGTTTGAGGTTGCAATGCTTATGTGAAAAAGTTTCAACCTGATAAGCTCTAACCCAAATCGGAGAAGTGCGTCTTCATAGGATACCCAAAAGAAAATGTTGGGTACACCTTCTATCACAGATCCGAAGGCAATATATTCGTTGTTTTGAATGGATCCTTTCTAGAAAAGGAGTTTTTCTCGAAAGAAGTGAGTGGGAGGAAAGTAGAACTTGATGAGGTAACTGTACCTGCTCCCTTATTGGAAAGTAGTTCATCACAGAAATCTGTTCCTGTGACTACTACACCGATTAGTGAGGAAGCTAATGATGATGATCATGTAACTTCAAATCAAGTTACTACCGAACCTCGTAGGTAAACCAGAGTGAGATACGCACCAGAGTGGTACGATAATCCTGTTCTAGAGGTCATGTTACTTGACCATGACGAGCCTACGAACTATGAGGAAGCGATGATGAGCCCAGATTCTGCGAAATGGATTGAGGCCATGAAATCTGAGATGAGATCCATGTATGAGAACAAATTATGGACTTTGATTGACTTGCCCAATGATCGGCGAGCCATTGAGATTAAATGGATCTTCAAGAGGAAGACGGACGCTAATAGTAGTGTTACTATCTACAAAGCTAGAATTGTCACAAAGGGGTTTTCGACAAGTTCAAGGTGTTGACTACGATGAGAGTTTCTCACTCGTATCTATGCTTAAGTCTGTCCGAATCATGTTAGCAATTGCCGCATTTTATGAAATCTGGCAAATGGATAAACAAAACTGCATTCCTTAATGGATTTATTAAAGAAGAGTTGTATATGATGCAACTAGAAGGTTTTGTCAATCCTAAAGGTACTAACAAAATATGCAAGCTCCAGCGATCCATCTATGGACTGGTGCAAGCATCTCGGAGTTGGAATATATGCTTTGATAAGTTGATCAAAGCATATAGTTTTATACAGACTTGAGGTGAAGCCTGTATTTACAAGAAAGTGAGTGGGAGCACTACAACATTTCTGATAAGTATATGTGAAAGACATATTGTTGATCGAAGATAATGTAGAATTATTCTGCAAAGCATAAAGGAATGTTTGAAAGGGGTTTTTCAAAGAAAGACCTCAGTGAAGCTGCTTACATATTGAGCATCAAGATCTATAGAGATAGATCAAGACGCTTGATAAGTTTTTCAATGAGTACATACCTTGACAAGATTTTGATGTAGTTCAAAATGGAACGGTCAAAGAAGGAGTTCTTGCCTGTGTTACAAAGGTGTGAAGTTGAGTAAGACTCAAAACCCGACCACGGCAGAAGATAGAGAGAGAATGAAAGTCATTCCCTATGCCTCAGCCGTAGGTTCTATAAAGTATGCCATGATGTGTACCAGACCTATTGTATACCCTGCCCTGAGTTTGGCAAGGGAGTACAATAGTGATCTAGGAGTAGATCACTGGACATTGGTCAAAATTATCCTTAGTG
This sequence comes from Triticum urartu, assembly GCF_056163025.1. Classification (NCBI taxonomy): domain Eukaryota; kingdom Viridiplantae; phylum Streptophyta; class Magnoliopsida; order Poales; family Poaceae; genus Triticum; species Triticum urartu. The sequence continues at coordinate 73,813,765 of NC_141873.1, read as the reverse complement.
GAATAAGGATATGTTTCTCGATTATGGAGGTGACAAAAGGTTCGTCGTAAAGGGTTATGTTGATGCAAGTTTTGACACTGATCCAGATGACTCTAAGTCTCAATCTGGATACATATTGAAAGTGGGACCAATTATCTAGAGTAGCTCCATGCAAAGCATTGTTGACATAGAAATTTGCAAAATACTTATGGATCTGAATGTGGCAGACCCGTTGACTAAACTTCTCTCACAAGCAAAACATGATCACACCTCAGTACTCTTTGGGTGTTAATTACATAGCGATGTGAACTAGATTATTGACTCTAGTAAACCCTTTGGGTGTTGGTCACATGTCGATGTGAACTATGGGTGTTAATCACATGGTGATGTGAACTATTGATGTTAAATCACATGGCGATGTGAACTAGATTATTGACTCTAGTGCAAGTGGGAGACTCAAGGAAATATGCCCTAGAGGCAATAATAAAGTTATTATTTATTTCCTTATATCATGATAAATGTTTATTATTCATGCTAGAATTGTATTAACCGGAAACATAATACATGTGTGAATACATAGACAAACAGAGTGTCACTAGTATGACTCTACTTGACTAGCTCGTTGATCAAAGATGGTTATGTTTCCTAACCATAGACATGAGTTGTCATTTGATTAACGGGATCACATCATTAGCAGAATGATGTGATTGACTTGACCCATTCCTTTAGCTTAGCACTTGATCGTTTAGTTTGTTGCTATTGCTTTCTTCATGACTTATACATGTTCCTATGACTATGAGATTATGCAACTCCCGTTTACCGGAGGAACACTTTGTGTGCCACCAAACGTCACAACGTAACTGGGTGATTATAAAGGTGCTCTACATGTGTCTCCAAAGGTACTTGTTGGGTTGGCGTATTTCGAGATTAGGATTTGTCACTCCGATTGTCGGAGAGGTATCTCTGGGCCCACTCGGTAATGCACATCACTATAAGCCTTGCAAGCATTGCAACTAATGAGTTAGTTGCCATTCCGTTAGCTTAGCACTTGATCGTTTAGTTTGTTGCTATTGCTTTCTTCATGACTTATACATGTTCCTATGACTATGAGATTATGCAACTCCCGTTTACCGGAGGAACACTTTGTGTGCCACCAAACGTCACAACGTAACTGGGTGATTATAAAGGTGCTCTACAGGTGTCTCCAAAGGTACTTGTTGGGTTGGCGTATTTCGAGATTAGGATTTGTCACTCCGATTGTCGGAGAGGTATCTCTGGGCCCACCCGGTAATGCACATCACTATAAGACTTGCAAGCATTGCAATTAATGAGTTAGTTGCGGGACGATGTATTATGGAACGGGTAAAGAGACTTGCCGTTAACGAGATTGAACTAGGTATTGAGATACCGACGATCGAATCTCGGGCAAGTAACATACCGATGACAAAGGGAACAACATATGTTGTTATGCGGTCTGACCGATAAAGATCTTCGTAGAATATGTAGGAGCCAATATGGGCATCCAGGTCCCTCTATTGGTTATTGACTAGAGAGGTGTCTCGGTCATGTCTACATAGTTCTCGAACCCGTAGGGTCCGCACGCTTAACGTTCGTTGACGATATAGTACTATATGAGTTATGTATGTTGATGACCGAATGTTGTTCGGAGTCCGGGATGAGATCACGGACATGACGAGGAATTCCGAAATGGTTCTTAGACAAAGTTTGATATATGGGATAGTAGTGTTTGATCTCTGGAAGGGTTCCGGAATTCACCGGAAGGGGTTCCGGATGTTTCCCGAAATGTTTGGGCACGAGAACACTTTATCTGGGCCAAAGGGGAAAGCCCACGAGGCTTTTGGAAAGTGCAAAAGGAAGTTTTGCAGAGACCAGAGGCTAGACGCTAGGAACCCTGGCGTCTAGGGGATAGACGCTGGGAACCCTGGCGTCTAGCCCTGGAGTCCGAGAAGGACTCTTGCCTTTCGGGTGAAACCGACTTTGAGGAGGCTTTTACTCCAAGTTTCGACCCCAGGGCTCAACATATAAATAGAGGCGTAGGGCTAGCACCAAAGACACATCAAGAAACACCAAGCCATGTGCCGGCTACCCCGTCCCCTCTAGTTTATCCTCCGTCATAGTTTTCGTAGTGCTTAGGCGAAGCCCTGCAAAGATTGTTCTTCACCAACACCGTCACCACGCCGTCGTGCTGCCGGAACTCATCTACTACTTCGCCCCTCTTGCTGGATCGAGAAGGCGAGGACGTCACCGAGCCAAACGTGTGCAGAACTCGGAGGTGCCGTGCTTTCGGTACTTGGATCGGTTGGACATGAAGACGTACGACTACATCAACCATGTTGATATAACGCTTCCGCGAACGGTCTACGAGGGTACGTAGACAACACTCTCCCCTCTCGTTGCTATGCATCACCATGATCTTGCATGTGCGTAGGAAATTTTTTGAAATTACTATGTTCCCCAACATCTTGCCACTCCTTGTTCCAAAATCCATCATGTCTTTACCCAAAACATGAAAACTTCACAACACAAAACTCAACAGAAAATCTCATGAGCTCCGTTAGTATAAGAAAACAAATTACCACTTCAAGGTAATGTAACTAACTCATTCTTTATTTATATTGGTGTTAAACCTACTGTATTCTAACTTCTCTATGGTTCATACCCTCCGGTACTATCCATAGATTCATGAAAATAAGCAAACAACACGCGAAAAACAGAATCTGTCAAAAACAGAACAGTCTGTAGTAATCTGTGGGTTTCGAATAATTCTGTAACCCCAAAAATTCTGAAATAAACTGGTGGACTTGAGTAATTTGTCTATTAATCATCTTCAAAAATAATCAACCTAATCTCACTCTCCATTAAAAAATGGCAGCAAATCTCGTGAGCGCTAAAGTTTCTGTTTTTTACAGTGAGATCGCAAAGACTTCCCCCAAGTCTTCCCAAAGGTTCTACTTGGCACAAATTCCAATTAAAACATAAAACCACATCTAAATAGAAGCTAGATGAATTATTTATTACTAAATAGTAATAAAAAGCTAGGAACAAAAATAAAATTGGGTTGCCTCCCAACAAGCGCTATCGTTTAACGCCCCTAGCTAGGCATTGATAGTTTCAATGATGCTCACATGAAAGACAAGAATTGAAGCACAAAGAGAGCATCATAAAACACGTGAAAAACACATCTAAGTCTAACATACTTCATATGCATAGGCATCTTATAGGCAAACAAATTATCATAGCAAGCAAAAACTAGCATATGCAAGGAAGAGGAAAGAAACAATAGCAATCTCAACATAACAAGAGGTAATTTAGCAACATGATAATCTCTACAACCATATTTACCTCTCCCATAATAGTTACATGTGGGATCATAATCAAATTCAACAATATAGCTATCATATAAAAATATTTTCAACATGATCCACATGCATGCAAAGTTGACACTCTTCCAAAATAGTGGGATTAAAATTAACTAAAGTCATGACCTCTCCAAACCCACTTTTATCAAAAACTTCATAAGATTGATCATTCTCCAAATATGTGGGATCTAAAGTTGACACTCTTCCAAACCCACTTTCAATACTATTGCAAACATTATTATCAATCTCATATTCATCATGGGGCTTAAATAAATTTTCAAGATCATAAGAAATACTATCACCCCAATCATGATCATTGCAACAAGTAGAGGACATAGAAAAACTAGCATCCCCAAGCTTAGGGTTTTGCATATTATTGGCACAATTTACATCAATATAATTTATAATAAAATCATTGCAATCATGCTTTTTATCTAAGGAACTATCAAGTATGGGTGCAATAGCAACGATCTCATGTTTAACATAAGGAACTATAGCAAATTCATCTTCATAAATATTTGCATCATGGCCACAAGAATAGCAAGCATCTTGTTCATCAAGGGATATTTCAATCAAATCATTGGAATCATAATTATCTATAGATTCATGCATATCATTATTTTCTTCCGAAGCAACGGTCATTCTTTCAATAAACTCTTTGACATAGACATTATGAGCATAGTTTTCATAGCAATATTTAAGTATGTCAAGATTTTCAGATTCGTAGAGAGTAATATCATACTTTTCAACCAAAGAAGCAACTTCATAAGCACCCTTAAAAGCAAAAAATTCTTCAATTTGTTCGATATCGTAGTAACTATAAACACCCTTTACATAAGAAGATAAGATTTCATTGTCATTAAACTCACATAGGTAGGGGAGGTGTTTTTTAGGTTTCTTAGAGCAACAAGTAACATCATAAATTTCACAAAGATTCCAAGCATAACATAGCAATCTATTTATTTGATCCCACAAGAGTCTCCCTTTTTTAGAAAAACGTGACGCGCAAAATGAGCATGCTCATCTAAAGATTTCCCATCAACTAGGCTAGTTGGGGTTTCAGCATGAGCGCATAAGGATCGAAGATTATCCAAGTAGAACACTTTAAGTGGATCCATAACAATAGATTTTTAGCAAGCAAATAGAAGGCACATGGAAACACAAACAAAGATACATACGGGAAGAAGGCGAAGAAAAGGCAAAGGTTTTCAAAAATTGTTTTAGAAGTGGGGAAGAGGAAAACGAGAGGCAAATGAAAAATAATGTAATGCGAAGGATAAGAGTTTGTGATGGGTCCTTGGTATCAGTGCCAGAAATCTGCACGTTGGCGGGTGATCAAAGCTTGACTTGACTTGATGTAAACCTTCCCGGCAACGGCGCCAGAAATCCTTCTTGCTACCTCTTGAGCTTGCGTTGGTTTTCCCTTGAAGAGGAAAGGGTGATGCAGCAAAGTAGCATAATTATTTCCCTCAGTTTTGAGAACCAAGGTATCAATCCAGTAGGAGGTAACACACAAGTCACCTTGTACCTGCACAAACAAACAAGAACCTCGCCACCAACGCAATAAAGGGGTTGTCAATCCCTTCACGGTCACTTACGAAAGTGAGATCTGATAGAGATAATAAGATAAATATTTTTGGTATTTTTATTGTATAGATTGGAAAATAAAGATTGCAAAATAAAAAACTATGGAAATAGCAAGTAGATAGGAAAATAATATGATGGAAGATAGACCCGGGGGCCATAGAATTCACTAGTGGCTTCTCTCAAGATAGCAAATTCTATGATGGGTGAACGAATTACTATCGAGCAATTGATAGAAAAGCGCATAGTTATGAGAATATCTAGGCATGATCATGTATATAGGCATCACGTCCGCGACAAGTAGACCGAAAGGATTCTGCATCTACTACTATTACTCCACACATCGACCGCTATCCAGCATGCATCTAGAGTATTAAGTTCATAAGAACAGAGTAACACATTAGGCAAGATGACATGATGTAGAGGGATAAACTTAAGCAATATGATATAAACCCCATCTTTTTATCCTCGATGGCAACAATGCAATACGTGCCTTGCTGCCCTTGCTGTCACTGGGAAAGGACACCGCAAGATTGAACCCAAAGCTAAGCACTTCTCCCATTGCAAGAAAGATCAATCTAGTAGGCCAAACCAAACTGATAATTCGAAGAGACTTGCGAAGATGTTTAAATCATGCATAAAAGAATTCAGAGAAGAATCAAATATTGTTCATAGATAATATTGATCATAAACCCACAATTCATCGGATCTCGACAAACACACCGCAAAAGAAGATTACATCGAATAGATCTCCAAGAGAATCGAGGAGAACTTTGTATTGAGATCCAAAGAGAGAGAAGAAGCCATCTAGCTAATAACTATGGAACCGAAGGTCTGTGCTAAACTACTCACACATCATCGGAGAGGCTATGGTGTTGATGTAGAAGACCTCCGTGATCGATTCCCCCTCCGGCGGGGCGCCGGAAAAGGTCCCAAGATGGGACCTCACGGGTACAGAAGGTTGTGGCGGTGGAAATAGGGTTTCGTGGTGCTCCTGGATGTTTTTGGGGTATATGGGTATATATAGGAGGAAGAAGTACGTCAGTGGAGCTGCGAGGGGCCCATGAGAGTGGCGGGCACGCATACCCCCTGGGCGCGCCCTCCTGCCTCGTTGCCTCCTCGTATCTTTCTTGACGTCCACTTCAAGTCTCCTGGATCACGTTTGTTCCAAAAATAACTCTCCCGAAGGTTTCATTCCATTTGATATTCCTTTTCTGCGAAACACTGAAATAGGCAAAAAGAAACAGCAATTTGCACTGGGCCTTTGGTTAGTAGGTTAGTCCCAAAAATAATATAAAAAGTATATTAAAGCCCATTAAACATCCAAAACAGATAATATAATAGCATGGAACAATAAAAAATTACAGATACGTTGGAGACGTATCAAGTGTTAGCACAATTATGCTACTATTATAATTGTGTTTTTTATGTTTAAATTAGTGTTTGTGCCGATTAAAGCCTTTAGGATCTTATTGGGCAATAGTTGTTTGATCTTGCTGAAAAAACAGAAACTTTTACGCTCACGAAATTAATTTTCATTTTTTACCGGAGAGCGATAAAATACCCATTCCACTTGCAGTAGATCAATATACAATTTTCTCAGGTCGTCCTAATTTTTCAGAGTTTTTTGAGTTGCAGAAGTATTCGAAATAGTCAGATTGCTATAGACTATTCTGTTTCGACAGATTCTGTTTTCTTTGTGTTGTGTGCTTATTTTGATGACTCTATGGTTTTCTTTGATGAGTTTTTGTCATAGAAAAGTTGGAATACAGTAGATACAATACAAAAACAAAATATAAATTGGTTTGATGCAACACTTATAGTTGTGGTTTATTATTCTTATACTAACGGATATCACGAAGGCTTTGTTGAGTTTTGTGTTCTTGAAGTGTTCAAGTTTTGGGTTATCTTACGATGGATGAAGGAAGGATGTAAGAGCCTAAGCTTGGGGATGCCCATGCATCCCAAGCTATTATCCAATAATGAGCAACCAACTAAGCTTGGGGATGCCCACGTGTGGCATCCCCGCTTTCTTCCAACAACTATAGGTATTTTACTCGAGACTATATTTTTATTCGTCACATGATATCTGTTTTGCTTGGAGCGTCTTGTATGATATGTGTCTTTTCTTATTTTATTTTGTGTTTTAAGTCATCAATCCTTGCTGGACACACCTTTTTGAGAGAGCCAAAATTATGTCATGACTTGTTAGAATTGCTCTCTATGCTTCACTTAAATCTTTTATGAGCTAGGACTTGCTCTAGTGCTTCACTTATATCTTTTTGAGCACGGTGTGCTTTGTTATTTTTGAAGAAATGCTCTCTTTCTTCACTTAGATTTGTTTGAGAGTTGGTATAACTTTGAAGAAATTCTCTCTTGCTTCACTTAAATTGTTTTGAGAGAAAGAAAATTTGTTATGCTCATGATCTTCACTTATATTTGTTTGAGCTTATGAAAAGCAACACATGAAAATTAGTGATAAAGTGATAGATATCGAAGAAGGATGTAAAAGAAAATGTCATGAAGATCACTGGACAAAATAAACTTGATTCTTAGTAATACTTTTGAGATATGATGATGTGATATGTGAGTTATGTTGATGAGTAATTATGCTTTAGTAGGAATATTGGTGTTAAGGTTTGTGCTTCCCTACGCATGCACGAAAGTCAATAATCATGCAATGAAAATTATATCCTACTTGTGGTGCATTATTCAGTGTTAATTATGCTTAATGATTTCTTATGAGATTATTCGTTTCTTGGTTGGTCGCTTCACAATCTTTTCCTAGCCTTCATTTTGCACTAAGTATGACCTCTACTTGTGCATCCAAAATCCTTTAACCCAGTTTCGCCACATGAGTCCACTATATCTACCTATATGCGGTATTCTTTTTCCGTTCTAAGAAAATTAGTATGTGTCATCTCTAATTTTCAAAATAAACTTCTCTTTTGTGTATTTGTGTATTTGTTTCTCTCACGGAGCAGTTAGGGGTGGCTAATATTTTCCATGCTAGATTTGTTATTCTCAATATGAGTGTTTATTCACCTGTCATTGCACTAGAGTAAGGCAAAGGTATTAGGGATGCCCAGTCCCGAAATGAAAAAAGAAATGAATTTACTTTATGTTGTCAAATAATAAATTCCTTGGAAAGTGTTGGTATGGAGGGCACCCGTGGATACGGTTAGCCATGGAAAGTGAAAGTTATGGTGGAAAAAGGAATGAACTTCATTTTCTTTTTGGGAACCGCCTATGATATATCTATGCATGGAAAGTAATGGGAACTCTAGGTCGTTTTCGTTGGTGGGATGGATACACCTCCCAAAATGTTTTTATCTCTAATTTTTTCGCTTTGAGCTCTGGCACCTCTACAAATCCTTACTTCCCTCTATGAAGGGCCTATCTTTTACTTTATGCAATTTTTATTTTGAGTCTCCATCTTCTCTCATAAAAGCACCAACTATGAATGCAATATGATCGTGCTCAAGTATTGGGTGTAGTTAATATTCGAGTGTGTTTCATAAATGTATCAATGTTTGAGCATGATGGGCTAAGGATAACTTATTTTAGCATTGATATTTTGAAAAATATGGTGGCTTGTTGATATGCTTGAGTATCTAAGTTATTATGTCAAAACTAGACTATTGCTTTGAATCACATAAAAGTCCAAATGTCCATGCTATAAAGAAAAGAATATGATATGACTTGATGAACAACACTCCACATCAAAAATTTCGTTTTTATCACTTACCTACTCAAGGACGAGTAGGAGTTAAGCTAGGGGATGCTAATACATCTCCAATGTATCTTTAATTTTTGATTGTTCCATGTTGTTTTATTATCAATCTTGGATGTTTTATAATCATTTTGTAGTCATTTTGTATCATTTTTTGGTACAAATCTATTGACATTGTGCCAAGTGACAGTTGCTGTTTTTCCCATGTTTTTACATCATAGAAAATCAATATCAAACGGAGTCCAAATGCCACAAAACTTTACGGAGATTTTTTATGTGCCAGAAGGAAGGAAATGGGCCCTTGTTGCGCCTGGGGGTGCCCCCAGGGGGCACAACCCACCAGGGCACGCCATGAGGCCCTGGAGCCCTGGTGGGTTGTGCCCACCTCGGGTGCCCCCCGGACTACCTCTTTGCTCTATAAATACCCCAAAAATACCAGAACCCTAGGGGAGTAAACGAAATATTCATCCAGCCGCCTGATAACCCACAAGTATAGGGGGTCGCAACATTTTTCGAGGGTAGAGTATTCAACCGAAATTTATTGATTCGACACAAGGGGAGCCAAAGAATATTCTCAAGCATTATCAGTTGAGTTGTCAATTCAACCGCACCTGAAAGACTTAATATCTGTAACAAAATATTTAGTAGCAAAGTAATATGGAAGTAGAGGTAACGGTGGTAAACGTAACAGTAGTAGTTTTTGTAGTGATTGTAACAGTGGCAACGGAAAAGTAACAAAGCAAAGATCAATATGTGAAAAGCTCGTAGGCAATGGATCAGTGATGGATAATTATGTCAGATGTGATTCCTCATGCAGCAGTTATAACATAGGGTGACACAGAACTAGCTCGAGTTCATCAATGCAATGTAGGCATGTATTCCAAATATAGTCATATGTGCTTATGGAAAAGAACTTGCATAACATCTTTTGTCCTACCCTCCCGTGGCAGCGGGGTCCTATTGGAAACTAAGGGATATTAAGGCCTCCTTTTAATAGAGTACCGAAACACAGCATTAACACTTAGTGAATACATGAACTCCTCAAACTATAGTCATCACCGGGAGTGGTCCTGATTATTATCTCTTCGGGGTTACCGGATCATAACACATAGTAGGTGACTATTGACTTGCAAAATAGGATCAAGAACTCACATATATTCATGAAAACATAATAGGTTCAAATCTGAAATCATGGCACTCGGGCCCTAGTGACAAGCATTAAGCATAGCAAAGTCATAGAAACATCAATCTTAGAACATAATGGATACTAGGGATCAAACCCTAACAAAACTAACTCGATTACATGATAAATCTCATCCAACCCATCACCATCCAGCAAGCCTACGATGGAATTACTCACGCACGGCGGTGAGCATCATGAAATTGGTGATGGAGGAAGGTTGATGATGATGATGGCGATGGATGCCCCTCTCCAGAGCCCCGAACGGACTCCAGGTCAGCCCTCCCGAGAGAGATTAGGGCTTGGCGGTGGCTCCGTATCATAAAACGCAATGAATCCTTCTCCTTGATTCTTTTCTCCCCGAACGTGAATATATAGAGTTGGAGTTGACGTCGGTGGAGCCTCGGGGGGGCCACGAGGTAGGGGGCGCGCCCCAGGGGGGCATCTTGCACCCTTGTGGACAGGGTGTGGGCCCCCTGGTGTTGATTCTTTAGCCAATATTTTTGATTTATTCCAATACGTGTCTCCGTTGATTTTCAGGTCATTCCGAGAACTTTTATTTCTGCACAAAAATAACACCATGGCAATTCTTGCTAAAAGAAGCGTCAGTCCAGGTTAGTTCTATTCAAATCATGCAAGTTAGAGTCCAAAACAAGGCCAAAAGTGTTTGCAAAAGTAGATACGATGGAGACGTATCAACTCCCCCAAGCTTAAACCTTTGCTTGTCCTCAAGCAATTCAGTTGACAAACTGAACATGATAAAGAAAAACTTTTACAAACTCTGTTTGATCTTGTTGTCGTAAATATGTAAAGCCAGCATTCAAGTTTTCAGCAAAGATTATGAACCAACCATATTCGCAATAACATTTAGGTCTCATGTTTACTCATATCAATGGCATAATCAACTAGCGAGCAACAATAACAAATCTCAGATGACAACACTTTCTCAAAACAATCATAATATGATATAACAAGATGGTATGTCGCTAGCCCTTTCTGAGACCGCAAAACATAAATGCAGAGCACCTCTAAAGCTCAAGGACTGACTAAACATTGTAATTCATGGTAAAAGAGATCCAGTAACAGTTATACTCAATGTAAATTAATAGTAATGCATGCACATGACAACGGTGCTCTCCAACTGGTGCTTTTTAATAAGAGGATGATGACTCAACATAAAAGTAAATAGATAGGCCCTTCGCAGAGGGAAGCGGAGATTTTTATAGGTGCTAGCGCTCAAGTTTTGAAATAGAGATGAATAATATTTTGAATGGTATACTTTCATTGTCAACATAACAACCAAGAGATCTCGATATCTTCCATGCTACACACATTATAGGCGGTTCCCAAATAGAATGGTAAAGTTTATACTCCCCCACCACCAACAAACATCAATCCATGGCTTGTCCGAAACAACGGGTGCCTCCAACTAACAACAATCTTGGGGGAGTTTTGTTTGCAATTATTTTAATTTAAGCATGGGACTGGGCATCCCAGTTACCAGCCATTTTCTCGTGAATGATGAGTGGAGTCCACTCATCTTGAGAATAACCCACCTAGCATGGAAGATATAGACAGCCCTAGTTGATACATGAGCTATTCGAGCATACAAAACAAAATTTCATTTGAAGGTTTAGAGTTTGGCACATACAAATTTACTTGGAATGGCAGGTAGATACTGCTTATAGGAAGGTATGGTGGACTCATGTGGAATAACTTTGGGGTTTATGGAAGTGAATGCACAAGAAGTATTCCCGCTTAGTACAAGTGAAGGCTAGAAAAAGACTGGGAAGCGACCAACTAGAGAGCGACAACAGTCATGAACATGCATTAAAATTAATAAACATTGAGTGATGATACGTCTCCAACTTATCTATAATTTTTGATTGTTCCATGCTATTATATTATCTGTTTTGGATGTTTATGGGCTTTATTATACACTTTTATATTATTTTTGGGACTAACCTATTAACCGGAGGCCCAACCCAAATTGTTGTTTTCTTGCCTATTTCAGTGTTTCGAAGAAAAGGAATATCAAACGGAGTCCAAATGGAATGAAACCTTCGGGAGAGTTATTTTTTGGAACGGAAGCAACCCAGGAGACTTGGAGTAGACGCCAGGGAAGCTTCGAGGAAGCCACAAGGCAGGGAGGCGCGCCCTACCCCCCTGGGCGCGCCCCCCATCATTGTGGGCCCCTCGTGGCTCCCCTGACCGACTTGTTTCGCCTATATATGTCCATATACCCTAAAAACATCAGAGAGCAAAATAGATCAGGAGTTCCGCCGCCAGAAGCCTCTGTAGCCACGGAAACCAATCTAGACTCGTTCCAGCACCCTGCCGGAGGGGGGGGAATCCCTCTCCGGTGGCCAACTTCATCATCCCAGCGCTCTCCATGACAAGGAGGGAGTAGATCACCCTCGGGGTTGAGGGTATGTACCAGTAGCTATGTGTTTGATCTCTCTCTCTCTCTCTCGTGTTCTTGAGTTGGCACGATCTTGATGTATCACGAGCTTTGCTATTATAGTTGGATCTTATGATGCTTCTCCCCCTCTACTCTCTTGTGATGAATTGAGTTTTCCCTTCGAAGTTATCTTATCGGATTGAGTCTTTAAGGATTTGAGAACACTTGATGTATGTCTTGCATGTTCTTATCTGTGGTGACAATGGGATATCACGTGATCCACTTGATGTATGTTTTGGTGATCAACTTGCGAGTTCCGTGACCTCGTGAACTTATGCATAGGGGTTGGCACACGTTTTCGTCTTGACTCTCCGGTAGAAACTTTGGGGCACTCTTTGAAGTTCTTTGTGTTGGTTGAATAGATGAATATGAGATTGTGTGATGCATATCGTATAATCATACCCACGGATACTTGAGGTGACATTGGAGTATCTAGGTGACATTAGGGTTTTGGTTGATTTGTGTCTTAAGGTGTTATTCTAGTACGAACTCTAGGATAGATCGAACCAAAAGGATAGCTTCGTGTTATTTTGGACTCTTGAATAGATCGATCAGAAAGAATAACTTTGAGGTGGTTTCGTACCCTACAATAATCTCTTCGTTTGTTCTCCACTGTTAGTGACTTTGGAGTGACTCTTTGTTGCATGTTGAGGGATAGTTATATGATCCAATTATGTTATTGTTGTTGAGAGGACTTGCACTAGTGAAAGTATGAACCCTAGGCCTTGTTTCCTAGCATTGCAATACCGTTTACGCTCACTTTTATTACTTGTTACCTTGCTGTTTTTATAATTTCAGATTACAAAAACCTATATCTACCATCGATATTGCACTTGTATCACCATCTCTTCACCGAACTAGTGCACCTATACAATTTACCATTGTATTGGGTGTGTTGGGGACACAAGAGACTCTTTGTTATTTGGTTGCAGGGTTTTTTGAGAGAGGCCATCTTCAACCTACACCTCCCACGGATTGATAAACCTTAGGTCATCCACTTGAGGGAAAGTTTCTACTGTCCTATAAACCTCTGCACTTGGAGGCCCAACAACGTCTACAAGAAGAAGGTTGCGTAGTAGACATCAAGTGTAAGCATGAGTAGGATATAATTCACCATGAACATAAATATTGTGGGGGCTATGTTGATTTTGTTTCAACTGCATGCATGAACATGTGCCAAGTCAAGCCATTCGAATCGTTCGAAGGAGGATACCATCCTATCATACTACATCACAACCATTTTAATAGCATGTTGGCACACAAGGTAAACCATTATAAACTCCTGGCTAATTAAGCATGGCATGAGCAACTATAATCTCTAATTGTCATTGCAAACATGTTTCGTTCATAATAGGCGGAATCAGGAATGATGAACTAATCATATTTACAAAAACAAGATAGGTCGAGTTCATACCAGCTTTTCTCATCTCAATCAGTCCATCATATATCGTCATTATTGCCTTTCACTTGCACGGCCGAACGGTGTGGATAATAATAATAGTGCACGTGCATTGGACTAAGCTAGAATCTGCAAGAATTTAATACAAGGGAGAAGACAAGGTAATATGGGCTCTTGGTTAGATCAACAATAATGCTTATGAGAGCCACTCAACATTTTCATCATGGTCTTCTCCTCTCGACCCCCAAAGAAAAGAAACAAAACTATTTACATGGGAAAGCTCCCAACAAGCAAAAGAAGAATGAGAAATCTATTTGAGTTTTCTTTTAATTACTACTACTACAAGCATGGAAAGTAAACTAGCTAAAAGCTACAACTAATTTTTTTGGTTTTTATTAAGGTGTTTCAAACACACAAGAAGAATGCTGCAAAAGAAAATAAACTAGCATGGATAGTACAATGAAAAAGTATGAGCACCAACAACTAGAATGAGCGTGTGAACATGAATGTAATGTCGGTGAGAAATACGTACTCCCCCATGCTTAGGCTTTTGGCCTAAGTTGGTCTATGGCCATTGCTAGCCCGGTGGATATCCAAAGTTGTAGCTGGGGTCATACTGAGATGCAGAAGCTACTGCCTGACGAGCTGCAGCTTGGAGGCAAGCTGCCTCCGTCCTCCTCTCATATTCGTTTGCTTCCTCCTTGGTTATGACATATCTCCTTTTCGCCTGAAAGTCAAAGAAAGTAGGAGCAGGGAGGGCAACATGGACAGTGAGCCGTCTGTCAAAGATTAGTCGGTACTGGAGGAATTGTTCATTCCTCTCAACAACTAATGGCGAACCATGGCATTATAGTCTAGGTAAGCAGGAGGTAACTCTATATCATTTCCATGTATGGGTATATTAAGATAATTAGCTACACGAGTTGCATAAATTGCACCAAAAAAATCTCCACTTACACTGTTGTGATGCAACCTTCGTGCAACAATGGCCCCCAAGTTATATTGTTTATCACCTAATACCGCACTCTTGAGGACACCTAGATCTGGAACGCACATGTGACAAGCCTCATCTTTACCGTTCATGCATCTACCAATGAAGAGAGCAAAATAATTTATGGAAGGGAAATGAATGCTCCCTACGGTAGCTTGTGTGATTTCCCTAGATTCCCCCACAGTAATACTAGAAAGAAAGTCTTTATATTCAGATTTGCGAGGTTCACTAACATTGGCCCACTACGGGAGTTTACAAGCAATATTAAAATCTTCTAGGTCCATGGTATATGATTTATCATAAAGATCAAATAAAACAGTGTGAGAATTGCGCCAGGATGTAAATTTAAACCTTCTCACAAAGGAATCGGTTAGGTAGCGGTACTTCCGGCACTTATCTGGCACGAAGTCCTCAAGATCAACATTACGCATATACGCGTCAAATTCATCCTTGATGCCTGCTTGGACCATAAACTCCTCTAACGGCCATTCACAAGGCCGCACTTGGGCTTCCCTCAGTGGTTCATCGTCCGGCTCACGTATCGCGAGCCTCGGTCCTTGCTTCCTTGAGGAACCACCTTGGTACATTTTCCTAAACATTTTTCTTCCTTTGATTTTTTTTTTGAAATTTTTAGTGACACAAAATAAAAGTGAACTAAACTCAACAAGATTGATAGCAACTACTCCTACAAGCGCCTAGATGCCATATCATGCATTAAATCTACTTTTGACCACATAAATTTGACATGCAAGCTCAATAACAGGGTCACCTAAGAAGCAAAAATTTGCAATAAATAAAGAACTAGCACAAAAACTAATTGGACCATTGGAGGAGTCCATACCAACGAACAATCCCCCAAAGCAGTTTTGTGAATGGAGCTTTGAGCTAGGAGATCAAAAATGGCAGCAAGATGAGCTAGAACTCGGGTTTGAGCTATGGGATGATTTTTTCTAGAGGAAGACGAAGTGTGTGAGTGCTGGAATAAGTGGAGGGGGGCCACGTGGGGTCCACGAGGCAGGGGCGCGCCCTGGACCCTCGTGGCCAGGTGGTGTGGCCCCCTGGTGTGTTCTCAGTGCCAATAATTCTTAAATATTCTACAAAAAAATCATATTTCATTTTTAGGAAATTTAGAGAACATTTATTTTCGGGGTATTTTTTTATTGCAAGGATAATTCAGAAAATAGACATAAAATACTATTTTTGCTTTATTTAATCTAAACAACAGAAAGTAAAAGGATGGTACAGGGAGTTGTGCTTTCTAACTTCATCCATCTCATGCTCATCAAAAGTAATCCACTAATAAGGTTGATCAAGTCTTGTTAACAAACTCTTTCCGAATAACATGAACCCGGAGAATTTTCGAATAACACTAAGTTACCTCAACGGGGATATGCATGTCCCCAACAATAAGAATATCATATTTCTTCTTGACAGTAGGAAGAGGGAATTCAAAACCTCCAATAGTAATCGTTGAAATTTTTCCAATAGAATTGATACTATTGTCTTGAAGTTGTTTCCTCGGAAAGTGTACCGTATGCTCATTACCATTAACATGAAAAGTGACATTGCCTTTGTTGCAATCAATAATAGCCCCTGCAGTATTCAAAAAGGGTCTACCAAGGATAATCGACATACTATCGTCCTCGGGAATGTCAAGAATAACAATGTCTGTTAAAATAGTAATGTTTGCAACCACAACAGGTACATCCTCACAAATACGGACAGGTATAGCAGTTGATTTATCAGCCATTTGCAAAGATATTTCAGTAGGTGTCAACTTATTCAAATCAAGTCTACGATATAAACAGAGAGGCATAACACTAACACCGGCTCCAAGATCACATAAAGCAGTTTTAACATAGTTTATTTTAATGGAGCATGGTATAGTTGGTACTCCTGGATCTCCTAGTTTCTTTAGTATTCCACCTTTAAAAGTATAATTGGCAAGCATGGTGGAAATTTCAGCTTCCGGTATCTTTCTTTTATTTGTAACAATATCTTTCATATACGTAGCATAAGGATTCATTTTAAGCATATTAGTCAAACGCATACGCAAAAAGATAGGTCTAATCATTTCAGCAAAGTGCTCAAAATTCTCATCATTCTTTTTCTTGGATGGTTTAAGAGGAAAAGGCATGGGTTTCTGAACCCATGGTTCTCTTTCTTTACCATGATTCCTAGCAACAAAGTCTCTCTTATCATTACGTTGATTCTTTGATTGTGGGTTATCAAGATCAATAGCAGGTTCAATCTCTACATCATTGTTATTGCTAGGTTGAGCATCAACATGAACATCATCATTAATATTATCACTAGGTTCATGTTCATTACCAGATTGTGTTTCAGTATCAGAAATAGAAATATCATTGGGATTCTCAGGTGTGTCAACAACAGGTTCACTAGAAGCATGCAAAGTCCTATCTTTTTTATTTTTCTTCTTTTTAGAAGGACTAGGTGTATCAACGTTAGTTCTCTGAGAATCTTGCTCAACTCTCTTAGGGTGGCCCTCGGGATACAAACGTTCCTGAGTCATTTTACCCCCTCTAGTCATAACTCTAACAGCATTATCATTTCTCTTATTATCTAATTCATTGAGCAAATAATCTTGTGCTTTAAGCACTTGTTCTACTTGAGTGGTAACCATAGAAGCATGTTTACTAATAAGTTTAAGTTCACCTTTAACTCTAGACATATAATCACTCAAGTGTTCAATCATATAAGCATTACGTTTCAATTGTCTACCAACATAAGCATTGAAGTCTTCTTGTTTAACAATAAAATTATCAAACTTATCCAAGCATTGGCTAGCAAACTTAGTAGATGGAATTTCAACCTTATTAAATCTATAGAGAGAATTTACCTTTACTACCCGTGTCGGGTTATCAAGACCATGTATTTCTTCAATAGGTGGTAAATTGTTAACATCTTCAGCTTTAATACCCTTTTCTTTCATAGATTTCTTTGCCTCTTGCATATCTTCAGGACTGAGAAATAGAATACCCCTTTTCTTTGGAGTTGGCTTAGGAGTTGGTTCAGGAAGTGTCCAATCATTATAATTACTCAACATATTATTCAATAGCAATTCATCTTGTTCAATAGTCCTTTTCGTGAAAGCACAACCAGCACAACTATCCAGGTGGTCTCTGGAAGCATCGGTCAGTCCATTATAAAAGATATCAAGTATTTCATTTTTCTTGAGAGGATGATCAGGCAAAGCATTAAGTAATCGGGGAAGCCTCCCCCAAGCTTGTGGGCGACTCTCTTCTTCAATTTGCACAAAATTATATATTTCCCTTAAGGCAGCTTGTTTCTTATGAACGGGGAAATATTTAGCAGAGAAGTAATAAATCATATGCTGGGGACTACGCACACAACCAGGATCAAGAGAATTAAACCATATTTTAGCATCACCCTTTAATGAGAACGGAAATAACTTAAGGATATAGTAGTAACGAATTTTTTCCTCATTAGTGAATAGGGTGGCTATATCATTCAGTTTAGTAAGATGTGCCACAACAGTTTCAGGTTCATTGTCATAAAAAGGATCAGATTCAACCAAACTAATTATCTCAGGATCGACAGAGAAATCATAATCCTTATCAGAAATACAGATATGCGAAGTAGCAAAAGAAGTGTCATATTTGTTGGGGAACGCAGTAATTTCAAAAAAAAAATCTACGCACACGCAAGATCATGGTGATGCATAGCAACGAGAGGGAAGAGTGTTGTCTACGTACCCTCGTACACCGTAAGCGGAAGCTTTATGACAACGTGGTTGATGTAGTTGTACGTCTTCACGATCGACCGATCCTAGCATCGAAGGTACGGCACCACCGCGATCTGCACACGTTCGGCTTGGTTGTTGGGGAACGTAGTAATTTCAAAATTTTCCAACGCACACGCAGGATCATGGTGATGCATAGCAATGAGAGGGGAGAGTGATGTCCACGTACCCTCGTAGACCATAAGCGGAAGAGTTATGACAACGCGGTTGACGTAGTCGTGCGTCTTCACGATCGACTGATCCTAGTATCGAAAGTACGGCACCTCCGCGATCTGCACACGTTCGGCTCGGTGACGTCCCACGAACTCACGATCCAGCAGAGTATTGAGGGAGAGCTTCGTTAGCATGACGGCATGATGACGGTAATGATGATGCTACCGGAATAGGGCTTCGCCTAAGCACCGCTACGATATGACCGAGGTGGATTATGGTGGAGGGGGCACCGCACACGGCTAAGGGATCAATGATCAACTTGTGTGTCTATGGGGTGCCCCCTGGCCACGTATATAAAGGATGGAGGGAGGAGGCCGGCCCTCATAGGGTGCGCCCAAAGTGTGGAGTCCTACTAGGACTCCCTAGTCCTAGTAGGATTCCACCTCCCACATGGAATAGGAAAAAGGGAAGAGAGAAGGAGAAGGAATGAAGGGGGCGCCCCCTTTCCCTAGTCCAATTCGGACCAGTCCATGGGGAAGGGGCGCGGCCACCCTTGAGGCCTTTCTCTCCTTTCCAGTATGGCCCATTAAGGCCCAATACGAATTTCGTAACTCTCTGGTACTCCAAAAAATACCTGAATCACTCAAAACCTTTACGATGTCCGAATATAGCCTTCCAATATATCGATCTTTATGTCTCTACCATTTCGAGACTCCTCGTCATGTCCCCGATCTCATACGGGACTCCGAACAAACTTCGGTCATCAAATCACATAACTCATAATACAAATCATCACAGAACGTTAAGCGTGCGGACCGTATGGGTTCGAGAACTATGTAGACATGACCGAGACTCATCTCCAGTCAATAAACAATAGCGGAACCTGGATGCTCATATTGGTTCCTACATATTCTACGAAGATCTTTATCGGTCAAACCGCATAACAACATACGTTGTTCCCTTTGTCAACGGTATGTTACTTGCCCGAGATCCGATCATCGGTATCTCAATACCTAGTTCAATCTCATTACTGGCAAGTATCTTTCCTCGTTCCGTAATGCATCATCCCGCAACTAACTCATTAGTCACAATGCTTGCAAGGATTATAGTGATGTGCATTACCGAGAGGGCCCAGAGATACTTCTCCGATACACGGAGTGACAAATCCTAATCTCAATCTATGCCAACTCAACAAACACCATCGGAGACACCTGTAGAGCATCTTTATAATCACCCAGTTATGTTGTGATGTTTGATAGCACACAAGGTGTTCCTCCGGTATTCGGGAGTTGCATAATCTCATAGTCTGAGGAACATGTATAAGTCATGAAGAAAGCAGTAGCAATGAAATTGTAACAATCATAATGCTAAGCTAACGAATGGGTCTTGTCCATCACATCATTCTCCTAATGATGTGATCCCATTCATCAAATGACAACACATGTCTATAGTTTGGAAACATAACCATCTTTGATAAACGAACTAGTCAAGTAGAGGCATACTAAGGACACTTTGTTTTGTCTATGTATTCACACATGTACTAAGTCTCCGGTTAATACAATTCTAGCATGAATAATAAACATTTATCATGAAATAAGGAAATAAATAATAACTTTATTATTGCATCTATGGCATATTTCCTTCAGTCTCCCACTTGCACTAGAGTCAATAATCTAGTTCACATCGCCATGTGACTTAACACCAATAGTTCACATCACCATGTGATTAACACCCATAGTTCACATCGCCATGTGACCAACACTCAAAGGGTTTACTAGAGTCAGTAATCTTAGTTCACATCACCATGTGATTAACACCCAAAGAGTACTAAGGTGTGATCATGTTTTGCTTGTGAGAGAAGTTTAGTCAACGGGTCTACCAAATTCAGATCCATATGTATTTTGCAAATTTCCATGTCTACAATGCTCTGCATGGAGCTACTTTAGCTTATTGCTCCCACTTTCAATATGTATCCGGATTGTGACTTAGAGTCATCTAGATCGGTGTCAAACTTGCATCGACGTAACTCTTTACGACGAACTCTTTATCACCTCGATAACTAAGAAATATTTCCTTAGTCCTCAAGGATAATTTTGACCGATGTCCAGTGATCTACTCCTAGATCAAAAATTGTACTCCCTTGCCAAACTCAGGGCAGGGTATACAATAGGTCTGGTACAAAGCATGGCATAGTTTATAGAACCTATGGCTGAGGCATAGGGAATGACTTTAATTCTCTCTCTATCTTCTGTTGTGGTCGGGCTTTGATTCTTACTCAACTTCACACCTTGCAACATAGACAAGAACTCTTTCTTTTACTGTTCCATTTTGAACTACTTCAAAAACTTGTCAAGGTATATACTCATTGAAAAATATATCAAGCGTTTTGATCTATCTCTATAGATCTTGACGCTCAATATGTAAGTAGCTTCACCGAGGTCTTTCTTTGAAAAACTCCTTTCAAACGCTCCTTTATGATTTCCAGAAAATTCTACATTATTTCCGATCAACAATATATCATTCACATATACTTATCAAAAATGTTGTAGTGCTCCCACTCACTTTCTTGTAAATACAGGCTTCACCGCAAGTCTGTATAAAACCATATGCTTTGATCACTTTATCAAAGCATATATTCCAACTCCGAGATGCTTGCACCAGTCCATAGATGGATCGCTGGAGCTTGCTTACCTTGTTAGCACCTTTAGGATCGACAAAACCTTCTGGTTGCATCATATACAACTCTTCTTTAAGAAATTCATTAAGGAATGCAGTTTTGACATCCATTTGCCAGATTTCATAAAATGCAGCAACTGCTAACATGATTCGGACAGACTTTTAAGCATCGATACGAGTGAGAAAATCTCATCATAATCAACTCCTTGAACTTGTTGAAAACCTTTTGCAACAAGTCGAGCTTTGTAGATAGTAAGACTGCTACCAACGTCCGTCTTCCTCTTGAAGATCCATTTATTCTCAATGACTCACTGATCAACGGGCAAGTCCATCAAAGTCCATACTTTGTTCTCATACATGGATCCCATCTCAGATTTCATGGCCTCAAGCCATTTTACGGAATCTGGGCTTATCATCGCTTCCTCATAGTTTGTAGGTTCGTCATGGTCTAGTAACATGACTTCCAGAACAGGATTACCGTACCACTCTGGTGCAGACTGTACTCTGGTTGACCTACGAGGTTCGGTAGTAACTTGATCTGAAGTTTTATGATCATCATCATTAGCTTCCTCACTAATTGGTGTAGGAATCGCTGGAACTGATTTCTGTGATGAACTACTTTCCAATTCGAGAGAAGGTACAATTACCTTATCAAGTTCTACTTTCCTCCCACTCACTCCTTTCGAGAGAAACTCCTTCTCTAGAAAGGATCCATTCTTAGCAACAAAATATCTTGCCTTCGGATCTGTGATAGAAGGTGTACCCAACAATTTATTTTGGGTATCCTATGAAGACGCACTACTCCGATTTGGGTTTGAGCTTATCAGTTTGAAACTTTTTCACATAAGCATCGCAACCTCAAACTTTAAGAAACGACAGCTTTGGTTTCTTGCCAAACCATAGTTCATACGGTGTCATTTCAATGGATTTAGATGGTGCCCTATTTAACGTGAATGCAGCTGTCTCTAATGCACAACCCCAAAACGATAGTGTTAAATCGGTAAGAGACATCATAGATCGCACCATATCCAATAAAGTACGATTACAACGTTCGGACACACCATTACGCTATGGTGTTCCAGGTGGCGTGATTTGCGAAACTATTCCACATTGTTTCAAATGAAGACCAAACTCATAACTCAAATATTCGCCTCTGTGATCAGATCATAGAAACTTTATTTTCTTGTGACGATGATTTTCCACTTCACTCTGAAATTCTTTGAACTTTTCAAAATTTTCAGACTTATGTTTCATTAAGTAGATATACCCATATCTGCTCAAATCATCTGTGAAGTTCAGAAAATAACGATACCCGCCGCGAGCCTCAACACTTATCGGATCGCATTCATCAGTATGTATTATTTCCAATAAGTCAATTGCTCGCTCCATTGTTCTGGAGAACTGAGTCTTAGTCATCTTGCCCATGAGGCATGGTTCGCAAGCATCAAGTGATTCCAAAAGTCCATCGGCATGGAGTTTCTTCATGCGCTTTACACCAATATGACCTAAACGGCAGTGCCACAAATAGGTTGCACTATCATTATTAAATTTGCATCTTTTGGCTTTAATATTATGAATATGTGTATCACTACGATCGAGATTCAAAAAACCATTCACCTTGGGTGTATGACCACATAAGGTTTTATTCATGTAAATAGAATAAAAATTATTCTTTGACTTAAATGAATAACCGTATTGCAATAAACATGATCCGATCATATTATGCTCAACAGAAACACCATATAACATTTATTTTAGGTTGAACACTAATCCCGAAGGTAAAGGGAGTGTGCAATGGTGATCTTATCAACCTTGGAATCATTTCCAACACACATCGTCACCTCGTCCTCAACTAGTCTTTGTTTATTTTGCAACTCCTGTTTCGAGTTACTACTCTTAGCAACTGAACTAGTATCAAATACCGAGGGGTTTTCTATAAACACTAGTAAAGTACACATCAATAACATGTATATCAAATATACCTTTGTTCACTTTGCCATCCTTCATATCCGCCAAGTATCTAGGGCAGTTCCACTTCCAGTGACCATTTCCTTTGCAGTACAAGCACTCAGTTTTAGGCTTGGGTCTAGCTTTGGGCTTCTTTATGGGAGTGACAAATTGTTTGTCATTCTTCTTGAAGTTCCCTTTCTATCCCTTTGCCCTTTTCTTAAAACTAGTGGTCTTGTTAACCATCAACACTTGATGCTTTTCTTGATTTCTACCTTCACCGATTTTAGCATCGCGAAGAGCTTGGGAATTGTTTTCGTTATCCCTTGCATATTATAGTTCATCACGAATTTATAGTAACTTGGTGATAGTGACTAGAGAACTTTGTCAATTACTATCTTATCTAGAAGATTAACTCCCACCTGATTCAAGCAATTGTAGTACCCAGACAATCTGGGCACATGCTCACCAGTTGAGCTATTCTCCACCATCTTGTAGGCAAAGTATTGTCAGAGGTCTCATACCTCTCGACACGGGAATGAGTATGAAATACCAATTTCAACTCTTGGAACATCTCATATGCTCCATGTCTTCCACAACATTTTTGAAGTCCTGGTTCTAAGCCGTAAAGCATGGTGCACTAAACTATGAAGTAGTCATCATACTGAGCATTGTCAAACATGCATAACGTCTGCATCTGCTCCTGCAATGGGTCTGTCACCTAGCGGTGCATCAAGGACATAATATTTTTGTGCATCAATGAGGATAATCCTCAGATCACGGAGCTAGTCCGCATCATTGCTACTAACATTTTTCAACTTATTTTATCTCTAGGAACATATCAAAAATAAATGGGGAGCTACATCGCGAGCTATTGATCTACAACATAGTTATGAAAATACTATCAGGACTAAGTTCATGATAAATTAAATTTCAATTAATCATATTACTTAAGAACTCCCACTTAGATAGACATCCCTCTAGTCATCTAAATGATCACATGATCCAAATCAACTAAACCATGTCCGATCATCACGTGAGATGGAGTAGTTTTCAATGGTGAACATCACTATGTTGATCATATCTACTATATGATTCACGCTCGAACTTTTGGTCTCCAGTGTTCCGAGGCCATATCTGCATATGCTAGGCTCGTCAAGTTTAACCCGAGTATTCTGCGTGTGCAAAACTGACTTGCACCCATTGTATGTGAACGTAGAGCTTATCACACCCGATCATCACGTGGTGTCTCGGCACGACGAACTATCGCAGCGGTGCATACTCAGGGAGAACACTTATACCTTGAAATTTAGTGACAGATCATCCTATAATGCTACCGCCGAACTAAGCAAAATAAGATGCATAAAGGATAAACATCATGTGCAATCAAAATATGTGACATGATATGGCCATGATCATCTTGCGCCTTTGATCTCCATCTCCAAAGTACCGTCATGATCTCTATCGTCGCCGGCATGACACCATGATCTCCATCATATTGATCTCTATCAACGTGTCATCACATGGTCGTCTCGCCAACTATTGCTCTTGCAACTATTGCTATCGCATAGCGATGAAGTAAAGCAATTATTTGGCGCTTGCATCTTATGCAATAAAGAGACAACCATAAGGCTTCTTCCAGTTAACGATAACTTCAACAAAACATGATCATCTCATACAACAACTTATTTCTCATCACGTCTTGACCATATCACATCACAACAAGCCCTGCAAAAACAAGTTAGACATCCTCTACTTTGTTGTTGCAAGTTTTACATGGCTGCTACGGGCTGAGCAAGAACTGTTCTTACCTACGCATGAAAAACCATAATGCAGTATAGTGATTGCTTTTTGATCTTCAGAAAGAAACCTGTTCATTGAATCCGATTCAACTAAAGTTGGAGAAACAGACACCCACCACCCACCTGTGTGCGAAGCACGTCGGTAGAACCAGACTCGCGTAAGCATACACGTAATGTCGGTCTGGGCCGCTTCATCCAACAATACCGCCGAATCAAGAAACAACTAGTTACGGCAAGCAATATGTATATACCCACGCCCACAACTCCTTTGTGTTCTACTCGTGCATATAACATCTACGCATAAACCTGGCTCTGATACCACTGTTGGGGAACGTAGTAATTTCAAAATTTTCCAACGCACACGCAAGATCATGGTGATGAATAGCAACGAGAGGGGAGAGTGATGTCCACGTACCCTCGTAGACCGTAAGTGGAAGTGTTATGACAATGCGGCTGATGTAGTCGTACGTCTTCACGATCGACCAATCCTAGAACCGAAAGTACGGCACCTCCGCAATATGCACACATTCAGCTCGTTGACGTCCCACAAACTCATGATCCAGCAGAGTGTCGAGGGAGAGCTTCATCAGCATGACGGCGTGATGACGGTGATGATGATGCTACCGGAATAGGGCTTCACCTAAGCACCGCTATGATATGACCGAGGTGGATTATGGTGGAGGGGGGCACCGTACGCGGCTAAGGGATCAATGATCAACTTGTGTGTCTATGGGGTGCCCCCTGGCCACGTATATAAAGGATGGAGGGAGGAGGAGGCCGGCCCTCATAGGGCGCGCCCAAAGTGTGGAGTCCTACTAGGACACCCTAGTCCTAGTAGGATTCCACCTCCCACATGGAATAGGAAAAAGGGAAGGGAGAAGAAGAAGGAAGGAAGGGGGCGCCCCCTTTCCCTAGTCCAACTCGGACCAGTCCATGGGGAAGGGGCGCGGCCACCCTTGAGGCCTTTCTCTCCTTTCCTGTATGGCCCATTAAGGCCCAATATGAATTCCCGTAACTCTCCGGTACTCTGAAAAATACCCGAATCACTTGGAACCTTTCCGACATCTGACCATTTCGAGACTCCTCGTCATGTCCCCGATCTCATCCAGGACTCCGAACAAACTTCGGTCATCAAATCACATAACTCATAATACAAATCGTCATAGAACGTTAAGCGTGCGGACCCTACGGGTTCGAGAACTATGTAGACATGACCGAGAATCATCTCCAGTCAATAACCAATAGCGGAACTTGGATGCTCATATTGGTTCCTACATATTCTACGAAGATCTTTATCGGTCAAACCGCATAACAACATACGTTGTTCCCTTTGTCAACTGTATGTTACTTGCCCGAGATTTGATCGTCGGTATCTCAATATATACCTAGTTCAATCTCGTTACTGGCATGTCTCTTTACTCGTTCCGTAGTGCATCATCCCGCAACTAACTCATTAGTCATAATGCTTGCAAGGCTTATAGTTATGTGCATTACCGAGAGGGCCTAGAGATACCTATCCGATACACGGAGTGACAAATCCTAATCTCGATCTATGCCAACTCAACAAACACCATCAGAGACACCTGTAGAGCATCTTTATAATCACCCAGTTACGTTGTGACGTTTGATAGCACACAAGGTGTTCCTCCGGTATTCGGGAGTTGCATAATCTCATAGTCTGAAGAACATATATAAGTCATGAAGAAAGCATTAGCAATGAAACTGTAATGATCATAATGCTAAGCTAACAAATGGGTCTTGTCCATCACATCATTCTCCTAATGATGTGATCCCGTTCATCAAATGACAACACATGTCTATGGTTAGGAAACATAACCATATTTGATAAACGAACTAGTCAAGTAGATGCATACTAGGGACACTTTGTTTTGTCTATGTATTCACACATGTACTAAGTTTCTGGTTGATACAATTCTAGCATGAATAATAAACATTTATCATGAAACAAGGAAATAAATAATAACTTTATTATTGCCTCTAGGGCATATTTCCTTCATCGGTGACGTCCCACGAACTCACGATCCAGCAGAGTGTCGAGGGAGAGCTTCCTCAGCACGACGGCGTGATGACGGTGATGATGATGCTACCGGAATAGGGCTTCGCCTAAGCACCGCTACGATATGACCGAGGTGGATTATGGTGGAGGGTGTCACCGCACACAGCTGGAAAACAATCAACTTGTGTGTTCTAGGGTGCCCCCTACCCCTGTATATAAAGGAGCAAGGGGGGGCCGGACGGCCTAGGGGCGCGCCAAGAAGAGGTGGAGTCCTCCTCCTAGTAGGAGTAGGAATCCCCTTTTTCCTAGTCCAACTAGGAAGGGGGAGGGGAAAGGAAGGAGAGGAGAGAGGGAGGAAAGAGGGGGCGTCGCCCCCCCTCCTTGTCCAATTCGGACTCCCAAGGGGAGGGGCGGCCATCAATAGGCCCTTCCTCTCTCTCTCTCACACAAGACCCGTGTAGGCCCATTAGTTCCCCCGGGGGTTCCGATAACCCCCCGACACTCCGATAAATATCCGGTGACCCCCGGAACTCATCCGGTGTCCGAATATAGTCGTCCAATATATCAATCTTTTTGTATCAACCATTTCGAGACTCCTCATCATGTCCGTGATCACATCTAGGTCTCCGAACTATCTTCGGTACATCAAAACACATAAACTCATAATACTGATCGTCACCAAACGTTAAGCGTGCGGACCCTACGGGTTCGAGAACTATGTAGACATGACCGAGACACGTCTCCGGTCAATAACCAATAGCGGAACCTGGATGCTCATATTGGTTCCTACATATTCTATGAAGATCTTTATCGGTCAAACGCATAACGATATATGTTGTTCCCTTTGTCATCGGTATGTTACTTGCCCGAGATTCGATCGTCGGTATCTCAATACCTAGTTAAATCTCGTTACCGGCAAGTCTCTTTACTCATTACGTAATGCTACGTCCCGTAACTAACTCATTAGCTACATTGCTTGCAAGGATTATAATGATGTACATTACCGAGAGGGCCCAGAGATACCTCTCCGACAATCGCAGTGACAAATTGTAACACCCACGATGCGGCTATATCTCCCATGTGTCGGAGCACGACTTAGAGGCATAACCGCATTGTAGGCATGTCGCGAGAGGGGTAATCTTTACACATCCCATGTACTGAATAAGAAAGAGGTACAGAGTTGGCTTACAATCACCACTTCACACAATACAATAATATAGCATTACATCATCCAAATACAAACAAGGTCCGACTACGGAACCAAAATAAAGAAGACCACCCCTAATGCTAGATCCCCGATCGCCCCGACTGGGCTCCACTACTGATCAACTAGAAACGGAACAACATAAAGAACACGATCTTCATCGAGCTCCTCCTTGAGCTTGGTTGCGTCACCTGCACGATATCATCGGCACCTATAACCTGGTTTTGGAAGTAATCTGTGAGTCACGGGGACTCAGCAATCTCACACCCTCGTGATCAAGACTATTTAAGGTTATGGGTAGGGAAAAGGTATGTGAGGTGGAGCTGCAGCAAGCACTAGCATATATGGTGGCTAACATACGCAAATGAGAGCGAGAAGATAAGGCAAAGCACGGTCAAGAATCTATGATCAAGAAGTGATCCTAGACTACTTACGTTCAATCATAACTCCAACACCGTGTTCACTTCCTAGACTTCGCCGGAAAGAGACCATCACGGCTACACACTCGGTTGATGCATTTTAATTAAGTTCAGTGCCAAGTTCTCTACAACCGGACATTAACAAATTCCCATCTGCCCATAACTACGGGCACGGCTTTCGAAAGTTCATAACCCTGCAGGGGTGTCCCAACTTAGCCCATCACAAGCTCTCACGGTCAACGAAGGATATTCCTTCTCCCAGGAAGACCCGATCAGACTCGGAATCCCGGTTACAAGAAATTTCGACAATGGTAAAACAAGACCAGCAAAGCCACCCAGATGTGCCGACAAATCCCGATAGGAGCTGCACATATCTCGTTCTCAGGGCACACCGGATGAGCAAGACGCCGGATTGGCATAAACCCTGGTTGCCCAGGGGGCGCCGGACATCGCTTAGGTTGGACCAACACTTAGAGAAGCACTGGCCCAGGGTGTTTAAATAAAGATGACCCTTGTGTCTGCAGAACCCAAGGGAAAAAGGCTAGGTGGCAAATGGTAAAACCAAGGTTGGGCCTTGCTGGAGGAGTTTTATTCAAGGCGAACTATCAAGGGGTTCCCATTATAACCCAACCACGTAAGGAATGCAAAATCAAGGAACATAACACCGGTATGACGGAAACTAGGGCGGCAAGAGTGGAACAAAACACCAGGCATAAGGCTGAGCCTTCCACCCTTTACCAAGTATATAGATGCACTAATATAAATAAGAGATATTGTGATATCCCAACAAATATCCATGTTCCAACAAGGAACAAACTCCAATCTTCACCTGCAACTAGCAACGCTATAAGAGGGGCTGAGCAAAGCGGTAACATAGCCAAACAACGGTTTGCTAGGACAAGGTGGGTTAGAGGTTTGACATGGCAAAATGGGAGGCATGATATAGCAAGTGGTAGGTATCACGGCATAGGCATAGCAATAGAGTGAGAAACTAGCAAGCAAAGATAGAAGTGATTTCGAGGGTATGGTCATCTTGCCTAAGAACCCGCAAGGAAGAAGAACGAGTCCATGAAGAAGACAAACAGACGTAGTCGAATGAATCCTCACAAACGCAACATTACCAGAACTAACCCGAAGAAGCAACACCGAAAAGAAGCAAACAATATAGTAAACAACCATCACATAAGTATGGCATGATGCACAACCAAGTATGATGCATGTCCGGTTTAATGAAGCATGGCATGGTAAAGTGCCCAAGCAATCCTACAAATGAAGTGGAGCTCAATATGCAACGAGTTGCATATTGACAAAACACCACATTCAAGTTATTTATTTCGATCTCATTTATGTACCCAACAATATTAAATGTTGATTAACATGGCAAGGGGTGAAGCACACCAAAACTACCTATCTAGGCAAGTTTAAATGAGGCCGGAAACAACGAACAACAATTCTGGAAATCCTCATATGCATAAATTAGATTTGGTACTGTTCTGCCCTAAAACACAATTTTAGAGTTATTAAACATGCAAAGTAAGGTAACCATGTTAAACTAGGCATTTTTCTACCCCATTTACATATAAAGTTTATTAAATTTGGAGCTACGGTTGAATAGTTATGAATTAAATCATTTTACATGGCAATATGGGAAAATATATGCAAACATCATTTTAAACATTTTAAATATAGATGAAAGTTGCACAATATGAATCTACACAAAATTCTAAGCATCTTTCATACATAAAGTTTTTACAAAAGATGTATGGTTGGTGATTTATTAAATGCATGGACTCTAGGGGCTATTCTGCAAAGCTGACGTTCCCTGGGAAAATAGGAAAACATTCTATAAAAAAACACACGGGCCGGATCTGGTTGGCCCATCAGTGCACAGGAGGGGCTGGGGGGTCTCTCACCATGGGCCTCGGCCCAGCTGGTGGAGAGGTAGGCCGGTTGCTGGGCTTGGAGGCTGCTGGCCCAAGCGTTGTCGCGGTCAACGCGTGCCAGCGGATCGAGCGGGCGCCTCGTCCTGGAAGAAGAGGACGCAGGCGGCGGCGGACCTGGCGCTGGCATCTCCCGGCGATGAGTGGAAGGACGAGGGGGACGGATCCGGTGCGCAGGAGGTCGAGGAGGGCCGAGGCGAGACTGGAGCTGCTGCCGTTCGTCCCGGCGCTCGACGGGAGGACACAGACGAGGAACTTGGCGGAGTGGCAGTTCGCGAGGCAGGCGTGCGGGCGGAGCTGGAGGCCATGGCAGCGGCGGCGGCCGGAGCACCAACGGGCGGCGAGGACGAAGCAGGGGCAACCCGAGGTCGCAGGTGATCCGGGCGGCGCAGTTCATCTCCATGGAGGGGCAGCCATGCTTGCCTTCCTGTCGAGAACAAGAGAGAGAGACATGAGAGAAACGGGAGAGGAAATGAGGGGAAGGAAAGGAGCAAAGGAGGAGCGGCGACGGGGTCGGCCTGCAGGCTCGCAGGAGGTGCTCGTCTCCTTAGGTCGACGAGGATAGCGAGGAGGCTCCCAGTGGCTGGAAGGCTTTGTGGATGGCAGCGAGTGGAGACCGATGGAATCGGGCACGGCTGCGCTGGTTGGTGGGATGGGGAAAATGAGGAGAAGGCAGGATCTATTGGGTGGATCGGGCAAGATCCCGAGGAAAGGGGGAGACCAGGTGGGCTGGCGGCGGTGGGCGGAATGGACGGATGGGACACCCTAGGATTAGGGTTAGGCTCAAATATAGGTAGGATATTAGGTTAGGGGCTACCGAGTCCCTCCGATCAAAATCAGACGGTCAGAAAAAAATAGGCTAGGGAGACCAAAAGGAAAAACAGAGATGTTTTATAGATGTTAGGGGATGATCCGAACCCAATGGTGACGACTGCCCGGGTCGGGTCCGGGACAGCTTTCGGACGCGCGCGCGAGGAGGGCCGCGGGCTGACGAGAGAGGTTGGGTTGGACCCGGCGGTAGGTAGTGGACTATGCAGAAGGCCTCAGGCTGAGAGAAGAGAAGAGAGAGAGGCCCGACGACTGTTTCCGGAGACCGAAAACGTCCGACGTTAGACCGGCTATACTGCCGCTATAGTTATTCGTTGGGGCATTAAACGGACTCTGAATGCGATGAAACTTGGCAAGCGGCCTACTGGCAACAAAACAACACTGCATGCCAACTTTCAACCCATTCAGAGAACATTTTTCGATCACTTATAAAATACTATTTCGGACGTGCCGCGGGCGCGTGCAAGTGTGTATGGGCTCAGAACGGACAACAGACGGAACTGGGGGAACCCGGACGAATGCAAGTTTTGAAAAAATGATGATGCAATGCACATGATGACATGAAAAGATGCAACACGCAAGCGAATGACATGGCAACAACGGCGAATAACTGGGAGACACCTGGCGCATCGGTCTCGGGGCGTCACAACACTCCACCACTACGAGAGGATCTCGTCCCGAGATCTAGGATGGCACCGGAGAGAAGCGGGAGAGGAACAGAAGAGATAAAACTAATTGCTTCTATGACAAACGTGTGAAACCAAAGAACCTTGCGAGGTTGAACAAATTTAAAGAAAGAAAACCACGAAGATGAACAAAGTTGCAAACACTCCGTTAGACAAAAGGAACAAGGAACATTACTAGAACCTTGTAGGTTGAAAGACATAAGAAGAGTGTCACAAAGGACAAGAAGTACATGCAAGCACTCCGGTAGAACAAGATGTACAAGGAATGATAAAGATCAATTACGGTAACACTTCGGTTGCAAATGGAAGGTAAAGAATATGAGCTTTGCAATATTAAAGCACTTGGATGAGACTCCGGTTAGAAGAGGAATGATAGACATAACACTCCGGTTAAAACAAGATAGAGAAGGAATAAGACTGATATAATTTGGATAGCACTTTGACTGTAAATGGAAGGAATTGAACAAGATCTTGACAAACAAGATGATGGGTTGAAGAGAGCAGCATCACAATGCCTCCGGAACAAAAGATAGAACGGACTGAAAGTAACAAAGAAGAAAACAACATCTTCCACGTCGAATGAATTTGAAAGCATCCTTAGAAAGAAGGATTGAATGGAGTTGTTGAAAATTTAAAAACAAAAGAATAAGGTTGTTGTGGGCTTATAGAAAACATCCCAAAATTATGAGGTGAAATTCTGCCACTAACGGAAACAAAAGATTGGATTGATATGAGCAAGAAGGCGAGAAACTATTTCACCGGGAGGATAAAAGAAGAACTTGGGTCATTTATAAGCACCATAAATAGCAACAATCCTTAGGGAAAGCTTTAGGTGAAATATAACCCAAGACAACTCCAATGAAGAGGTTGATGGAATGAGAAGAGCTCATGCTCGAAGAAATTGATGGGTTGAAAAAATGACTTGAGCGAAGAGAAAATGATGGATTTAGATATGTCACTCTTGAAAACGTGTGAATCATGAAACACGAAGGGAAATTATCAACAATGACATAACACCACCTTAGATGATAAGGTAGAAAGAATTGCATTTTGGAATGCAAGATGAAGAATCCTTGAGCTCCTTTGAAAAGAATCTAGATGAACACCTCGAGAAGGAATTAGAACCTTGCTGAACCATCATGTGGAACCTCCATGAAGAACTCCGGTAACAAAAGAATGATAAAAAAATTTAAAGAGAAGTTGAAAACACAAGGTGAAGCCTTGTAATGATTTAGATGGATCTTTGCGACGAGATAAAGTGGAAACTTGGAACTCCGGAAGAGAAGATAAAGCATCTCGAACCGAGAATGTGATATGATGAACCACTCCGGAAGGAAGAAATTAGATCACTTGTATGGAACAATAATAAGAATTACGTTATGCGCATCCTTCACCAATTTAGATTGATGGCAAGCAACGGATTTGGCAAACTACTTATTCTCATAGAAAATATTAAGGTAGATCTAGCGCCAACTTGGGAAGGTATTCAACGAACCATCGGTAGGATTGAAACAACGAATAAAACTGTATGATAACGAAGGAAGAGAACTCTTGAATGAACCACCGTAAGAATTAAAAAAGATCAAGGAAAAGACAGAGAAACACCAAGAAGAATTAGCACATGAACGAAGATGCTTGAGGGGATTTAGATGCAAGTGAACGAAGAGATCCCAAGCTGATTAGAGAACACTTGAAGGATGCACTGGTAAGAATTGAAAATGAGAGCTGAAAGCTGTAATGAATAATCCCAAAATGATGGCCTTCGAAGGAAAGACATGGAAACAACTCATGAAATGCTCCGGATGGGTGAAAAAAATTCTCACAATCGAAAACAATTATGAGAAGATGGCATAAAGCTAGCATCATGAATCTTGAAGAGAATGGAGCAAGATATGGAAGAAAATTCTTCTTTGGTCTTCAAATGTTGAGAATGACGATGAGAAACACCACCATGAATTGTTGAGGCACTCCAGAATGAAGAATGGAAAGGTTGAGCCAACGATGAAAAGAATTATAAGATCTTGGAGAAACCATCTGACTGATGATAATTCATTCTTACATCAAACTTTGCAATGAATTTGATTATAACTCCGGAAAAATAGAAGAGTCAGGTAAGATCCTGGGAAAAGACCTGTGGGTTAGGGCCCACTCAAAAGAAACATCGTTGAATGATTGCTTGAAAAGGGAGATTGCACCAGTTGAATTAAATGGCTTGAATGAGATAATAACCTCGAAATAGGTTGAACGGATCTTGAATGACAAGACGAGCCTTCTGAGATATCTTCAGCACTCCAGAACAAATGAATAGCAAGGAGGTGGATGATTAAGAGGTGCACCGGCATGAGAAAGCATTTGAAACAAGGAAAGTAATGATCAACACTGAAAGCTTGAATTTAATCCACCGGAGAAGAAAAAGAATGACAAATGATGAACTTGTAGAGCATCTTCATGAGAACCACCGGGTAAGAACATTGATGGAAAGAATGGAGAAACTTCAGATCAATAAGATGGATATTTGATTAAGAAATCTGAGTCCTTGAAGGAAAAGGGTGGGAGGGTGGGAAAAACAAAGGCATCTTGGGACGGATGAAATGAGCACCATTGAGAAGAACTGATAATTGACCTTGCGGATGTAGAAAAGATCGGATCCACTTGAAGAGAAACACGTCGGTTGAAAAAGGATTGACATGACAATCTAGATTATCAAGAAGGATTAGTATTCACATAGGAACATGAGAACACCGCTTAGGAAAGGTATGGAATCAACACTTGACATTGAAGCAACTCGAATACCACAACTGAAAACAAAAACAAAGGATTGGCTTGCAGAATAAGCTGGAACAAACATATGATAGAGATTTCGTCCGAAGTTTTCGTGGTGGGGCCCACACAGGCTCGATCATACAGCACCATCATGTACAAGGCAGTGCACATGACATACGAAGCGTCCCCGAGTCAGCATAGCCAAGGACTCTTTAAGACACAACGAGACCACTGTAAAACCAACTGTGGATAGGCGGATCACTAGACGTCGAACCCCAATCTCATATCATGCATATGTCCGAAAGATATCCTAGGGGCTACTTGAATTCCCACTTATAAACTCCCAAAACTTTCTGGTTATGCAATCAGGTGTTGGGGATACAGGGGAAGCATAATATTTCACCCAAAAGTAGCAAATCCTACATCCAGCTGTATCCATCCTTCAACACATAACCAAGAAACCTTCGGAAATCATTTACCTCAACCTTCGAAAAGCATCCGTTATACGAGTTATGGCAATACTCCCGAACTCCCGCCCCAGTACTGGGTGGCGTTGAGGTTATCTCACCAACAACTGCATAAAAGAGATTTTCGATGTCGGCGAAACTCAGGTATTCCAGAACTGCAACGATAAAATTGTGATGACAACACCTCAGAGCTCAACTCCCCGGGACACTGCCACAACCCCTAAATGTCAGGAGGCACCAAGAACAATGTTCTCGTCACAAAACCATCGGAACGATTCCAAGATACCCGCGTGATCCTAAAAAAATTCATGAAATTTGAGGAGAGAAGAGTCAAAACTCTACGTCAGGATGCCTCACCAGAGCGACGAAGGGACTGAGGAGTAAAAAGAATCCTACTCTCCGATATATAAATAATCCTAAAAGACTCAAAACATTTTTCTAGACTCAACAGCGCCAGCGATTCGATCAAGTAGGGGGCTCCTAAGTCGGGGAAGGCTCTGATTACCAACTTGTAACACCCACGATGCGGCTATATCTCCCACGTGTCGGAGCACGACTTAGAGGCATAACTGCATTGTAGACATGTCGCAAGAGGGGTAATCTTTACACATCCCATGTACTGAATAAGAAAGAGGTACAAAGTTGGCTTACAATCACCACTTCACACAATACAAGAATATAGCATTACATCATCCAAATACAAACAAGGTCCGACTACGGAACCAAAATAAAGAAGACCACCCCTAATGCTAGATCCCCGATCGCCCCGACTGGGCTCCACTACTGATCAACTAGAAATGGAACAACACAAAGAACACAATCTTCATCGAGCTCCTCCTTGAGCTCGGTTGCGTCACCTGCACGATATCATCGGCACCTGCAACCTAGTTTTGGAAGTAATCTGTGAGTCACGGGGACTCAGCAATCTCACACCCTCGCGATCAAGACTATTTAAGCTTATGGGTAGGGAAAAGGTATGTGAGGTGGAGCTGTAGCAAGCACTAGCATATATGGTGGCTAACATACGCAAATGAGAGCGAGAAGAGAAGGCAAAGCACGGTCGAGAATCTATGATCAAGAAGTGATCCTAGACTACTTACGTTCAATCATAACTCCAACACCGTGTTCACTTCCCAGACTCCGCCGGAAAGAGACCATCACGGCTACACACGCGGTTGATGCATTTAATTTAAGTTAAGTGTCAAGTTCTCTACAACCGGACATTAACAAATTCAAATCTGCCCATAACCGCGGGCACGGCTTTTGAAAGTTCATAACACTTTAGGGGTATCCCAACTTAGCCCATCACAAGCTCTCACGGTCAACGAAGGATATTCCTTCTCCCAGGAAGACCCGATCAGACTCGGAATCCCGGTTACAAGACATTTCGACAATGGTAAAATAAGACCAGCAAAGCCACCCAGATGTGCCGATAAATCCCGATAGGAGCTGCACATATCTCGTTCTCAGGGCACACCAGATGAGCAAGACGTCGGGTTGGCATAAACCCTGGTTGCCCAGGGGGCGCCGGACATCGCTCAGGTTGGACCAACACTTAGAGAAGCACTGGCTCGGGGGGGTTAAATAAAGATGACCCTTGAGTCTGCAGAACCCAAGGGAAAAAGGCTAGGTGGCAAATGGTAAAACCAAGGTTGGGCCTTGCTGGAGGAGTTTTATTCAAGGTGAACTGTCAAGGGGTTCCCATTAGAACCCAACCGCGTAAGGAACGCAAAATCAAGGAACATAACACCGGTATGACGGAAACTAGGGCGGCAATAGTGGAACAAAACACCAGGCATAAGGCCGAGCCTTCCACCCTTTACCAAGTATATAGATGCATTAATATAAATAAGACATATTGTGATATCCCAACAAATATCCATGTTCCAACAAGGAACAAACTCCAATCTTCACCTGCAACTAGCAACGCTATAAGAGGGGCTGAGCAAAGCGGTAACATAGCCAAACAACGGTTTGCTAGGAAAAGGTGGGTTAGAGGTTTGACATGGCAAAATAGGAGGCATGATATAGGAAGTGGTAGGTATCGCGGCATAGGAATAGCAATAGAGCGAGCAACTAGCAAGCAAAGATAGAAGTGATTTCGAGGGTATGGTCATCTTGCCTGAGAACCCGCAAGGAAGAAGAACGAGTCCATGAAGAAGACAAACGGACGTAGTCGAACGAATCCTCACAAACGCAACGTTATCAGAACTAACCCAAAGAAGCAACACCGGAAAGAAGCAAACAACATAGTAAACAACCATCACATAAGCATGGCACGATGCACAACCAATTATGATGCATGTCCGGTTTAATGAAGCATGGCATGGCAAAGTGCCCAAGCAATCCTACAAATTAAGTGGAGCTCAATATGCAATGAGTTGCATATTGACAGAACACCACATTCATGTTATTTAGTTCGATCTCGTTTATGTACCCAACAATATTAAATGTTGATTAACATGGCAAGGGGTGAAGCATACCAAAACTACCTATCTAGGCAAGTTTAAATGAGGCCGGAAACAACGAACAACAATTCCGGAAATCCTCATATGCATATATTAGATTTGGTACTGTTCTGCCCTAAAACACAATTTAGAGTTATTAAACATGCAAAGTAAGGTCACCATGTTAAACTAGGCATTTTTCTACCCCATTTACATATAAAGTTTATTAAATTTGGAGCTACGGTTGAATAGTTATGAATTAAATCATTTTACATGGCAATATGGGAAAATATATGCAAACATCATTTTAAACATTTTAAATATAGATGAAAGTTGCACAATATGAATCTACACAAACTTCTAAGCATCTTTCATACATAAAGTTTTTACAAAAGATGCATTGTTGGTGATTTATTAAATGCAAGGACTCTAGGGGCTATTCTGCAAAACTGATGTTCCCTGGGAAAATAGGAAAACGTTCTATAAAAAAACATGATACGGGTCGGATCTGGTTGGCCCATCAGTGCACAGGAGGGGCTGGGGGGTCTCTCACCATGGGCCTCGGCCCAGCTGGTGGAGAGGTAGGCCGGTTGCTGGGCTTGGAGGCTGCTGGCCCAAGCGTTGTCGCGGTCAACGCGTGCCAGCGGATCGAGCGGGCGCCTCGTCCTGGAAGAAGAGGACGCAGGCGGCGGCGGACCTGGCGCTGGTGTCTCCCGGCGACAAGTGGAAGGACGAGTGGGACGGATCCGGTGCGCAGGAGGTCAAGGAGGGCCGAGGCGAGACTGGAGCTGCTGCCGTTCGTCCCGCCGCTCGACGGGAGGACACCGACGAGGAACTTGGCGGAGCGGCAGTTCACGAGGCAGGTGCGCGGGCGGAGCTGGAGGCCATGGCGGTGGCGGCCGGAGCACCAACGGGCGGCGAGGACGAAGCAGGGGCGACCCGAGGTTGCAAGTGATCCGAGCAGCATAGTTCATCTCCATGGAGGGGCAGCCATGCTTGCCTTCCTGTCCAGAACGAGAGAGAGAGAGAGATGAGAGAAACGGGAGAGGAAACGAGGGGAAGGAAAGGAGCAGAGGAGGAGCGGCGACGGGGTCGGCCTGCAGGCTCGCGGGAGGTGCTCGTCTCCTTGGGTCGACGAGGATAGCGAGGAGGCTCCCGGTGGCTGGAAGGCTTTGTGGATGGCAGCGAGTGGAGACTGAGGGAATCGGGCGCGGCTGCGCTGGTTGGTGGGATGGGGAAAATGAGGACAAGGCAGGATCGATTAGGTGGATCGGGCAAGATCCCGAGGAAAGGGGGAGACCAGGTGGGCTGGCGGCGGTGGGCGGAATGGACGGATGGGACACCCTAGGATTAGGGTTAGGCTCAAATATAGGTAGGATATTAGGTTAGGGGCTACCGAGTCCCTCTGATCGAAATTAGACGGTCGGAAAACAATAGGCTAGGGAGACCAAAAGGAAAACGGAGATGTTCTATAGATGTTAGGGGATGATCCGGACCCAACGGTGACGACTGCCCGGGTCGGGTCCGGAACAGCTTTCGGACGCGCGCACGAGAAGGGCCGCGGGCTGACGAGAGAGGTTGGGTTGGACCTGGCGGTAGGTAGTGGACTGTGCAGAAGGCCTCAGGCTGAGAGAAGAGAAGAGAGAGAGGCCCGGCGACTGTTTTCGGAGACCGAAAACGTTCGACGTTAGACCGACTATACTGCCGCTATAGTTATTCGTTGGGGCATCAAACGGACTCTGAATGCGATGAAACTTGGCAGGCGGCCTACTAGCAACAAAACAACACCGCATGCCAACTTTCAACCCATTCAGAGAACATTTTTCAGCCACTTATAAAATACTATTTCGGACGTGCCGCGGGCGCGTGCAAGTGTGTATGGGCTCAGAACAGACAACAGATGGAACTGGGGGAACCCGGACGAATGCAAGTTTTGAAAACATGATGATGCAATGCACATGATGACATGACAAGATGCAACATGCAAGCGAATGCCATGGCAACGACAGCGAATAACTAGGAGACACCTAGCGCATCAGTCTCGGGGCGTCACACAAATCCTAATCTCGATCTATGCCAACTCAACAAACACCATTGGAGACACCTGTAGAGCACCTTTATAATCACCTAGTTACATTGTGACGTTTGGTAGCACACAAAGTGTTCCTTCGGTATTCGAGAGTTGCATGATCTCATAGTCATAGGAACATGTATAAGTTATGGAGAAAGCAATAGCAACAAACTAAACGATCATCGTGCTAAGCTAACGGACGGGTCAAGTCAATCACATCATTCTCTAATGACGTGATCCCGTTAATAAAATGACAACTCATATCTATGGTTAGGAAACATAACCGTCATTGATTCAATGAGCTAGTCAAGTAGAGGCAAACTAGTGACACTCTGTTTGTCTATGTATTCACACATGTACTAAGTTTCCAGTTAATACAATTCTAGCATGAATAATAAACATTTATCATGATATAAGGAAATATAAATAACAACTTTATTATTGCCTCTAGGGCATATTTCCTTCAGTCTCCCACTTGCACTAGAGTCAATAATCTAGATTACATTGTAATGATTCTAACACCCATGGAGTCTTGGTGCTGATCATGTTTTGCTCATGAGAGAGGCTTAGTCAACGGGTCTGCAATATTCAGATCGTATGTATCTTGCAAATCTCTATGTCTCCCTCCTTGACTTCATCACGGATGGAATTGAAGTGTCTCTTGATGTGCTTGGTTCTCTTGTGAAATCTGGATTCCTTTGCCAAGGCAATTGCACCAGTATTGTCAAAAAAGATTTTCATTGGACCCGATGCACTAGGTATGACACCTAGATCGGATATGAACTCCTTCATCCAGACTCCTTCATTTGCTGCTTCCGTAGCAGCTATGTATTCCGCTTCACATGTAGATCCCGCCACGATGCTCTGCTTGGAACTGCACCAACTGACAGCTCCACCATTTAATAAAAACACGTATCCGGTTTGTGACTTAGAGTCATCCAGATCAGTGTCAAATCTTGCATCGACGTAACCGTTTACGACGAGCTCTTTGTCACCTCCATATACGAGAAACATATCCTTAGTGCTTTTCAGGTATTTCAAGATATTCTTGACCACTGTCCAGTGATCCACTCCTGGATTACTTTGGTACCTCCCTGCTAAACTAATATCAAGGCACACATCAGGTCTGGTACACAGCATTGCATACATGATAGAGCCTATGGTTGAAGCATAGGGAACACCTTTCATTTTCTCTCTATCTTCTGCAGTGGTCGGGCATTGAGTCTGACTCAACTTCACACCTTGTAATACAGGCAAGAACCCTTTCTTTGCCTGATCCATTTTGAACTTCTTCAAAAGTTTACCAAGGTATGTGCTTTGTGAAAGTCCAATTAAGCGTCTTCATCTATCTCTATAGATCTTGATGCCCAATATATAAGCAGCTTCACCGAGGTCTTTCATTGAAAAATTCTTATTCAAGTATCCTTTTATGCTATTCAGAAATTTAGTATCATTTCCGATCAACAATATGTCATCTAGATATAATATCAGAAATGCTACGGAGCTCCCACTCACTTTCTTGTAAATACAGGCTTCTCCAAAAGTCTGTATAAAACCATATGCTTTGATCACACTATCAAAGCGTATATTCCAA
This sequence comes from Triticum urartu, assembly GCF_056163025.1. NCBI lineage: Eukaryota > Viridiplantae > Streptophyta > Magnoliopsida > Poales > Poaceae > Triticum > Triticum urartu. Next base: position 73,772,260 of record NC_141873.1, on the reverse strand, counting down.
CTCCGAGAGGCTTGCACTAGTCCATAAATGGATCACTGGAGCTTGCACAGTTTGTTAGCACCTTTTGGATTGACAAAACCTTCTGGTTGCATCATATACAACTCTTCTTTAAGATATCCATTAAGGAATGCAGTTTTGACAACCATTTGCCAAATTTCATAATCATAAAATGCGGCAATTGCTAACATGATTCATACGGACTTAAGCATCGCTACGGGTGAGAAGGTCTCATCATAGTCAACTCCTTGAACTTGTCGAAAACCTTTTGCAACAAGTCGAGCTTTGTACACAGTAATATTACCGTCAGCGTCAGTCTTCTTCTTGAAGATCCATTTATTCTCTATGGCCTGCCGATCATCGGGCAAGTCAACCAAAGTCCACACTTTGTTCCCATACATGGATCCTAATGTCTACTACACAACCTTCTTCTTGTAGACGTTGTTGGGCCTCCAAGTGCAGAGGTTTGTAGGATAGTAGCAAATTTCCCTCAAGTGGATGACCTAAGGTTTATCAATCCATGGGAGGCCTAGGATGAAGATGGTCTCTCTCAAACAACCCTGCAACCAAAGAGCAAAGAGTCTCTTGTGTCCCCAACACACCCAATACAATGGTAAATTGTATAGGTGCACTAGTTCGGCGAAGAGATGGTGATACAAGTGCAATATGGATAGTAGATATAGGTTTTTGTAATCTGAAAATATAAAAATAGCAAGGTAACTAATGATAAAAGTGAGCACAAACGGTATTGCAATGCGTTGAAACAAGGCCTAGGGTTCATACTTTCACTCGTGCAAGTCCTCTCAACAATAATAACATGATTGGATCATATAACAATCCCTCAACATGCAACAAAGAGTCACTCCAAAGTCACTAATAGCGGAGAACAAACGAAGAGATTATGGTATGGTACGAAACCACCTCAAAGTTATCCTTTCTGATCGATCTATTCAAGAGTCCATAGTAAAATAACATGAAGCTATTCTTTCCGTTCAATCTATCATAGAGTTCGTACTAGAATAACACCTTAAGACACAAATCAACCAAAACCCTAATGTCACCTAGATACTCCAATGTCACCTCAAGTATCCTTGGGTATGATTATACGATATGCATCACACAATCTCAGATTCATCTATTCAACCAACACAAAGAACTTCGAAGAGTGCCCCAAAGTTTCTACCGGAGAGTCAAGACAAAAACATGTGCCAACCCCTATGCATAAGTTCATGAGGTCACGGAACTCGCAAGTTGATCACCAAAACATACATCAAGTGGATCACGTGATATCCCATTGTCACCACAGGTAAGCACATGCAAGACATACACCAAGTGTTCTCAAATCCTTAAAGACTCGATCCGATAAGATAACTTCAAAGGGAAAACTCAATTCATCACAAGAGAGTAGAGGGGGAGAAACATCATAAGATCCAAATATAATAGCAAAGCTCCCGATACATCAAGATCGTGCCGACTCAAGAACACGAGAGAGAGAGAGATCAAACACATAGCTACTGGTACATACCCTCAGCCCCGAGGGTGAACTACTCCCTTCTCGTCATGGAGAGCGCCGGGATGATGAAGATGGCCACCGGAGAGGGATTCCCCCCTCCGGCAGGGTGCCGGAACGGGTCTAGATTGGTTTTCGGTGGCTACGGAGGTTTCTGGCAGCGGAACTCCCGATCTATTGTGCTCCTCAATGTTTTTAGGGTATATGGACATATATATAGGTGAAAGAAGTCGGCCAGGGAAGCCACGAGGGGCCCACGAGGGTGGGGGCGCGCCCAGGGGTAGGGCGCGCCTCCCTGCCTCGTGGCTTCCTCGAAGCTTCCCTGACGTCTACTCCAAGTCCCCTGGATTGCTTCCGTTCCAAAAATAACTCTCGCGAAGGTTTCATTCCGTTTGGACTCCATTTGATATTCCTTTTCTTCGAAACACTGAAATAGGCAAGAAAACAGCAATTTGGGTTGGGCCTTCGGTTAATAGGTTAGTTCCAAAAATAATATAAAAGTGTATAATAGAGCCCATAAACATCCAAAACGGGTAATATAATAGCATGGAATGTTCCAAAAATTATCGATACGTTAGAGACGTATCAAGCATCCCCAAGCTTAATTCATGCTCGTCCTCGAGTAGGTAAATGATAAAAATAGAATTTTTGATGTGGAATGCTACCAAACATATTTATCCATGTGATTCTCTTTATTGTGGCAAGAATATTCAGATCCATAAGATTCAAGACAAAAGTTTAATATTGACATAAAATAATAATACTTCAAGCATACTAACAAAGTAATCATGTCTTCTCAAAATAACATGGCCAATGAAAGCTATCCCTAAAACATCATATAGTCTGGCTATGCTCTATCTTCATAACACAAAATATTTAAATCATGCACAACCCCGATGACAAGCCAAGCAATTGTTTCATACTTTTGATGTTCTCAAACTTTTTCAATCTTCACGCAATACATGAGCGTGAGCCATGGACATAGCAGTATAGGTGGAATAGAATGGTGCTTGTGGAGAAGACAAAAAGGAGAAGATAGTCTCACATCAACTAGGCGTATCAACGGGCTATGGAGATGCCCATCAATAGATATCAATGTGAGTGAGTAGGGATTGCCATGCAACGGATGCACTAGAGCTATAAGTGTATGAAAGCTCAAAAAGAAACTAAGTGGGTGTGCATCCAACTCGCTTGCTCACGAAGACCTAGGGCATTTTGAGGAAGCCCATCGTTGGAATATACAAGCCAAGTTCTATAATGAAAGATTCCCACTAGTATATGAAAGTCACAACATAGGAGACTCTCTATCATGAAGATCATGGTTCTACTTTGAAGGACAAGTGTAGTAAAAGGATAGTAGCATTGCCCCTTCTCTCTTTTTCTCCCATTTTTTGTTTTTCTTGTTTTTTTGGCCTTCTCTTTTTTTATCGCCTCTTTTTTTCTTTTTCTTTTTTTAGTCCGGAGTCTCATCCCGACTTGTGGGGAATCATAGTCTCCATCATCCTTTCCTCACTGGGACAATGCTCTAATAATGATGATCATCACACTTCTTTTTTACTTACAACTCAAGAATTACAACTCGATACTTAGAACAAGATATGACTCTATATGAATGCCTCCGGCGGTGTACCGGGATGTGCAATGACTCATGAGTGACATGTATGAAAGAATTACGAAGGTGGCTTTGCCACAAATACAATGTCAACTACATGATCATGCAAAGCAATATGACAATGATGAAGCGTGTCATAACAAACGAAACGGTGGAAAGTTGCATGGCAATATATCTCAGAATGGCTATGGAAATACCAAAATAGGTAGGTATGGTGGCTGTTTTGAGGAAGGTAAATGGTGGGTTTATGGTACCGGCGAAAGTTGCGCGGTACTAGAGAGGCTAGCAATGGTGGAAGGGTGAGAGTGCTTATAATCCATGGACTCAACATTAGTCATAAAGAACTCACATACTTATTGCAAAAATCTATTAGTTATCGAAACAAAGTACTAGGCGCATGCTCCTAGGGGGATAGATTGGTAGGAAAAGACCATCGCTCGTCCCCGACCGCCACTCATAAGGAAGACAATCAATAAATAAATCATGCTCCGACTTCATCACATAACGGTTCACCATACGTGCATGCTACGGGAATCACAAACTTCAACACAAGTATTTCTCAAATTCACAACTACTCAAATAGCATGACTCTAATATCACCATCTTCATATCTCAAAACAATCATCAAGTATCAAGCTTCTCTTAGTATTCAATGCACTTTATATGAAAGTTTTTATTATATCCCTCTTGGATGCCCATCATATTAGGACTAGTTTCATAACCAAAGCAAACTACCATGCTGTTCTAAAGACTCTCAAAATAATATAAGTGAAGCACGAGAGTTCATCTATTTCTTCAAAATAAAACCACCACCGTTCTCTAAAATGATATAAGTGAAGCACTAGAGCAAATGACAAACTACTCCAAAAGATATAAGTGAAGCTCAATGAGTAGTCGAATAATTATGCAACTATGTGAAGACTCTCTAACATTTAATAATTTCAGATCTTGGTATTCTATTCAAACATCAATCAAAACAAATTAAAATAAAATGATGTTCCAAGCAAAACACATATCATGTGGTGAATAAAAATATAGCTCCAAGTAAAGTTACCGATGAACGAAGACGAAAGAGGGGATGCCTTCCGGGGCATCCCCAAGCTTAGGCTCTTGGTTTTCCTTGAATATTACCTTGGGGTGCCTTGGTAATCCCCAATCTTAGGCTCTTTCCACTCCTTATTTCATAGTCCATCGAATCTTTACCCAAAACTTGAAAACTTCACAACACAAAACTTAACAGAAAACTCGTAAGCTCCGTTAGTATAAGAAAATAAATCACCACTTTTGGTACTGTTGTGAACTCATTATAATTTCATATTGGTGTAATATCTACTGTATTCCAACTTATCTATGGTTCATACCCTCCTATACTACTCATAGATTCATCAAAATAAGAAAAGAACACATAGAAAACAGAATCTGTCAAAAAGAGAACAGTCTGTAGTAATCTGTATCAAACGTATACTTCTGGAACCCCAAAATTTCTAAAATAAATTTCTGGACGTGAGGAATTTATCTATTAATCATCTGCAAAAATAATTAACTAAATATAACTTTCCAATAAAAAAGGCAGAAAATCTCGTGAGCGCTAAAGTTTCTATTTTTTACAGCATGATCTCAAAGACTTTCCCCAAGTCTTCCCAAAGGTTCTACTTGGCACAAACACTAATTAAAACATGGAGCCACATCTAAACAAAGGCTAGATAAATTATTTATTAATAAAAAGGAGCAAAAATCAAAGAACAAAAATAAAATTGGGTTGCTTCCCAATATGCGCTATCGTTTAACGCCCCTAACTAGGCATGATGATTTCAATGATGCTCACATAAAGGATAAGAATTGAAACATAAAGAGAGTATCATGAAGAATATGACTAGAACATTTAAGTATAACCCACTTACTATGCATAGGGATTTTTTGAGCAAACAACTTGTGGGAACAAGAATCAACTTGCATAGGAAAGTAAAACAAGGATAACTTCAAGATTTTCGACACAGAGAGAGGAAACTTGATATTATTGCAATATGTAAAAGCATATGTTCCTCTATCATAATAATTTTCAGTAGCATCATGAATTAATTCAACAATATAACCATCACATAAATCATTCTTTTCATGATCTACAAGCATAGAAATTTTATTACTCTCCACATAAGCAAAATTCTTCTCATTCGGAATAGTGGGAGTATCATAAGAAACTCAAATACTATAAATTGTTTCCATATTAAAAGAGTAATGTTCAGAAAAGGGTTAATCATAATCATGACAAGTTTTATAAATATAATCATCATTACTTTTTACAGCATAAGTATCATCACAATAATCATCATAAGTAGCAACTTTGTTCTCATCATAATCAATTGAAACCTCTTCTAAGATAGTGAAATCACAATAAGATTCAACATCCTCCAAAATAGTGGGATCATTACTTCCTAAAGTTGACACTCTTGCAAACCCACTTTCATCAATATAATCATCATAAGTAGGAGGCATGCTATCATCATAATAAATTTGCATATCAAAACTTAGGAGACTACAATTATCATCTTCATTAAACATAGCATCCCCAATCTTGGGACTAACATTAATTGCAGCAAATACATTCTCAAACATGTCATTCTCATCAAACATAGCAGCCCCAAGCTTGGGCTTTTTCATATCATAAGCATAATCACTCTCATCATTAATAGTATGGATAGCAGCAATAGTATAGCAATTATCATCATCACAATGAGTAATAGGAGCAACATCATTTGGGAGGGATACCTTTTCACCTTTGCTTCTCCATCTTTTATTTTTCTTCTTCACATCATGTGTGGGTTTAACCCTCTTTTTTGAGCTCCTTATTAATGAGATTGGTTGAATAGAAGGCTCCTCCTCGTTACCTGATTCATCATAAGAAATAATAGGAGGATATTGGGAAGCCTCTTCCCCTTCATTAGTATTCTCTTCATCCTCTATTTGTTTTCTTTTCTTTATGTAATGGGAAATATAAGGATTTTCAATGCAATTCACCGCACAATACATAAAAATTTCTTCTACATCAATATCGAGGAATTTCTCAAGGTTATATTCTGGAATATGCTTAGTTATACATTTCATTTCTTAATAACCCAAAAGCAAACTAAGTTCATTATGATGTGCAAGGGAAATCAAATCATCACAATTTTTGCACACGATATGATCATGAAACAATTTGCATTTGAGATTTAAATGACCATGTTCATTGCAAAGTTCATAAGTATGGTGAAGAAATTTTAAATTTTCAGCACAATCATCTAGCCTTTCTTGCAACCATTTAGTTTCCAAATACTTATGCCTCTTGCAAAATCTATCTTCCCTATTTGGTGTGTGCTTGCAAGTTCTATGTATTCCACAAAAGTTGACATGCTTATAAGAGACATTTTCATCATGAATAGTGCAATCATCATTAGTACTATGGATATTCAAAGAGTTCATACTAATAACATTGCAATCATGCTCATCATTCAAAGATTTAGTGCCAAACATTCTAATACATTCTTCTTCTAACACTTTGGCACAATTATCGGAATCCTTATTTTCATGAAATATATTAAAAAGATGAAGCATATGAGGTACCCTCAATTCCATTTTTTGGTAGTTTTCTTTTATAAACTAAACTAGTGATAAAACAAGAAACAAAAAGATTCGATTGCAAGATCTAAAGATATACCTTCAAGCACTAACCTCCCCGGCAACGGCGCCAGAAAAGATCTTGATGTCTACTACACAACCTTCTTCTTGTAGACGTTGTTGGGCCTCCAAGTGCAGAGGTTTGTAGGACAGTAGCAAATTTCCCTCAAATGGATGACCTAAGGTTTATCAATCCGTGGGAGGCGTAGGATGAAGATGGTCCCTCTCAAACAATCCTGCAACCAAATAGCAAAGAGTCTCTTGTGTCCCTAACACACCCCAATACAATGGTAAACTGTATAGGTGCACTAGTTCGGCGAAGAGATGGTGATACAAGTGCAATATGGATAGGAAGTATATGTTTTTGTAATCTGAAAATATAGAAACAACACGGTAACTAATGATAAAAGTGAGCACAAACGGTATTGCAATGCGTTGAAACAAGGCCTAGGGTTCGTACTTTCACTAGTGCAAGTCCTCTCAACAATAATAACATAGTTGGATCATATAACAATCCCTCAACATGCAACAAAGAGTCACTCCAATGTCACTAATAGCGTAGAACAAACGAAGAGATTATGGTAGGGTACGAAACCACCTCAAAGTTATCCTTTCTGATCGATCTGTTCAAGAGTCCGTAGTAAAATAACAAGAAGCTATTCTTTCCGTTCAATCTATCATAGAGTTCGTACTAGAATAACACCTTAAGACACAAATCAACCAAAACCCTAGTGTCACCTAGATACTCCAATGTCACCTCAACTATCTGTGGGTATGATAATACAATATGCATCACACAATCTCAGATTCATCTATTCAACCAACACAAAGAACTTCAAAGAGAGCCCCAAAGTTTCTACCGGAGAGTCAAGATGAAAACGGGTGCCAACCCCTATGCATAAGTTCACGAGGTCACGGAACTCGCAAGTTGATCACCAAAACATACATCAAGTGGATCACGTGATATCCCATTGTCACCACAGATAAGTGCTACCTCTTAAGCACTTGCGTTGGTTTTCCCTTGAAGTGGAAAGGGTGATGCAGCAAAGTAGCGTAAGTATTTCCCTCAGTTTTTGAGAACCAAGGTATAAATCCAGTAGGAGGCCACGCATGAGTCCCTCATACCTACACAAACAAATAAATCCTCGCAGTCAACGCGATAAGGGGTTGTCAATCCCTACACGGTCACTTACGAGAGTGAGATCTGATAGATATGATAAGATAATATTTTTGGTATTTTTATGATAAATATCCAGAGTAAAATAAAAGGCATGATCATGTATATAGGCATCACGTCCGAGACAAGTAGACCGACTCCTGCCTGCATCTACTACTATTACTCCACACATCGACCGCTATCCAGCATGCATCTAGAGTATTAAGTTCATAAGAACAGAGTAACACTTTAAGCAAGATGACATGATGTAGAGGGATAAACTCATGCAATATGATATAAACCCCATCTTGTTATCCTTGATGGCAACAATACAATACGTGCCTTGCTGCCCCTACTGTCACTGGGAAAGGACACCGCAAGATTGAACCCAAAGCTAAGAACTTCTCCCATTGCAAGAAAGATCAATCTAGTAGGCCAAACAAACTGATAATTCGAAGAGACTTGCAAAGATAACCAATCATACATAAAAGAATTCAGAGAAGATTCAAATATTGTTCATAGATAAACTTGATCATAAACCCACAATTCATCGGTCTCAACAAACACACCGCAAAAGAACATTACATCGAATAGATCTCCACAAGAGAGGGGGAGAACTTTGTATTGAGATCCAAAAAGAGAGAAAAAGCCATCTAGCTAATAACTATGGACCCGAAGGTCTGAGGTAAACTACTCACACTTCATCGGAAGGGCTATGGTGTTGATGCAGAAGCCCTCCGTGATCGATGCCCCCTCTGGCGGAGCTCCGGAAAAGGCCCCAAGATGGGATCTCGTGGATACAGAAAGTTACGGCAGTGGAATTAGGGTTTTGGCTCCGTATGTGGTAGTTTGGGGTACGTAGGTATATACAGGAGGAAGGAGTACGTCGGTGGAGCAACAGGGGGCCCACGAGGGTGGAGGGCGCGCTCGGGGGGGGGGGGGGGGTAGGCGCGCCCCCCTACCTCATGGCCTCCTGGTTGATGTCTTGACGTAGGGTCCAAGTCCTCTGGATCACGTTCGTTCCGAAAATCACGTTCCCGAAGATTTCATTCTGTTTGGACTCCGTTTGATATTCTTTTTCTGTGAAACTCTGCAATAGGCAAAAAAATAGCAATTCTGGGCTGGGCCTCCGGTTAATAGGTTAGTCCCAAAAATAATATAAAAGTGTATAATAAAGCCCAATAATGTCCAAAACAGAATATAATATAGCATGGAGCAATCAAAAATTATAGATACGTTGGAGACGTATCAAGCATCCCCAAGCTTAATTCCTGCTCGTCCTCGAGTAGGTAAATGATAAAAATAGAATTTTTGATGTGGAATGCTACTTGGCATAATTTTAATGTAATTCTTCTTAATTGTGGTATGAATATTCAGATCCGAAAGATTCAAGACAAAAGTTCAATATTGACATAGAAATAATAATACTTCAAGCATAGTAACTAAGCAATTATGTCTCTTCAAAATAACATGGCCAAAGAAAGTTATCCCTACAAAATCATATAGTCTGGCTATGCTCTATCTTCACCACACAAAGTATTTAAATCATGCACAACCCCGATGACAAGCCAAGCAATTGTTTCATACTTTTGGTGTTCTCAAACTTTTTCAATCTTCACGCAATACATGAGCGTGAGCCATGGACATAGCACTTTAGGTGGAATAGAATGGTGGTTGTGGAGGAGACAAAAAAGGGGGAAGATAGTCTCACATCAACTAGGCGTATCAACGGGCTATGGAGATGCCCATCAATAGATATCAATGTGAGTGAGTAGGGATTGCCATGCAACGGATGCACTAGAGCTATAAGTATATGAAAGCTCAACAAAAGGAACTAAGTGGGTGTGCATCCAACTCGCTTGCTCACGAAGACCTAGGGCATTTTGAGGAAGCCCATCATTGGAATATACAAGCCAAGTTCTATAATGAAAAATTCCCACTAGTATATGAAAGTGATAACATAGGAGACTCTCTATTGTGAAGATCATGGTGCTACTTTGAAGCACAAGTGTGGTAAAAGGATAGTAGCATGGTCCCTTCTCTCTTTTTCTCTCATATTTTTTTATTTGGGCCTTTTCTTCTTCTTTTTTATGGCCTCTTTTTTTCGTCCGGAGTCTCATCCCGACTTGTGGGGGAATCATAGTCTCCATCATCCTTTCCTCACTTGGGACAATGCTCTAAAAATGATGATCATCACACTTTTATTTACTTACAACTCAACAATTACAACTCAATACTTAGAACAAATTATGACTCTATGTGAATGCCTCCGGCGGTGTACCGAGATATGCCATGAATCAAGAGTGACATGTATGAAAGAATTATGAACGGTGGCTTTGCCACAAATACAATGTCAACTACATGATCATGCAAAGCAATATGACAATGATGGAGCGTGTCATAGTAAACAGAATGGTGGAAAGTTGCATGGCAATATATCTCGGAATGGCTATGGAAATGCCATGATAGGTAGGTATGGTGGCTGTTTTGAGGAAGGTATATGGTGGGTGTTTGATACCGGCGAAAGGTGCACGGTATTAGAGAGGCTAGCAATGGTGGAAGGAAGAAAAGTGTGTATGAGCCATGGACTCAACCTTAGTCATAAAGAACTCATATACTTATTGCAAAAATCTACAAGTTATCAAAGCAAAGTATTACGCGCATGCTCCTAGGGGGATAGATTGGTAGGAAAAGACCATCGCTCGTCCCCGACCGCCACTCATAAGGAAGACAATCAATAAATAAATCATGCTCCGACTTCATCACATAACGGTTCACCATACGTGCATGCTACGGGAATCACAAACTTTAACACAAGTATTTCTCAAATTCACAACTACTCGACTAGCATACCTTTGATATCACTACCTCCATGTCTCAAAATAATCATCAAGCATCAAACTTCTCTTAGTATTCAACACACTCATAAGAAAGTTTTTACTAGTCTTGAATACCTAGCATATTAGGATTATTTTAAGTAAATTACCATGATATTTAAGACTCTCAAAATAATCTAAGTGAAGCATGAGAGAATAATAGTTTCTATAAAACACACCCTTCCAAGTGCCAGATACAACCGGTGATCGCTATCTCACAGGGCGATGAAGGGAGGATCATCAGTTAGGATTATGCTACGCGATGCTACTTGGTGAACTTACCTTCTTTTTCTCTTCTACATGCTGCAAGATGGAGGTGGCCAGAAGCGTAGTCTTTGAAGGACTAGCTATCCCCCTCTTATTCTGGCATTCTGCAGTTCAGTCCACATATGATACCCCTTTTCCATTTGATACCAATGCATACATATGTAGTGTAGCTCCTTGCTTGCGAGTACTTTGGATGAGTACTCACGGTTGCTTTGTTCCCCCCTTTTCCCCTTCCTATACCCGATTGCTGCGACCAGACGATGGAGCCCAGGAGCCAGACGCCACCGTTGATGACGGCTACTACTACTCGGGAGGTGCATACTACTACGTGCAGCCCGCTACGACGACCAGGAGTAGTTTAGGAGGATCCCAGGCAGGAGGCCTGCGCCTCTTTCGATCTGTATCCCAGTTTGTGGTAGCCTTCTTAAGGAAAACTTGTTTAACTTATGTCTGTACTCAGATATTGTTGCTTCCGCTGGCTCGTCTATGATCGAGCTCTTGTATTCGAGCCCTCGAGGCCCCTGGCTTGTAATATGATGCTTGTATGACTTATTTTATTTGTAGAATTGTGTTGTGATATCTTCCCGTGAGTCCCTGATCTTGATCGTACACGTTTGCGTGTATGATTGAATCGGGGGCGTCACAACCGTTAACATAACCAGGTTCCTAATAACAAATCTCATCTCCTTTAAATTTACATTATTCTTCATTTGCCTCTCGTTTGCCTCTCCGCTAATTCACAAAAATTTGCCGTTTTATTCGCCTCTCGTTTTCCGTTCACCGTTTTCTTGCCGGATTTGTTTTAGAGTGCAATCTTATTGTGTGGTCATCATGACTCAAGAGAACACCAAGTTATGTGATTTCTCAAATACCAACAACAATGATTTTATTGGCACTCCGCTTGCTCCTCCCGCCACTAGAGCGGAGACTTGTGATATTAATACTGCTTTGCTAAATCTTGTTATGAAAGACCAATTTTCCGGTACTCCTAATGAGGATGTCGCGTCCCATCTTAATACCTTCGTGGAATTATGTGATATGCAAAAGAAAAAATATGTGGACAATGATGTGGTCAAGATGAAGCTATTTCCGTTCTCTTTGCATGATTCTGCAAAAATTTGGTTCTCTTCTTTGCCTCGCAATAGTATCGATTCTTGGAATAAGTGCAAAGATGATTTTATCACTAAGTATTTTCCTCCCGCAAAAATTATTTCCCTTAGAACCCAGATCATGAATTTCAAGCAACTTGAACATGAGCATGTTGCGCAATCTTGGGAAAGGATGAAAATGATGCTAAGGAATTGCCCAACGCATGGGTTAAATCTTTGGATGATCATACAAATTTTTTATGCAGGATTGAATTTTGTTTCTCGTAATCTTTTAGATTCCGCCGCGGGTGGTACGTTTATGGAAATTACTTTGGGTGAAGCCACCAAATTGCTTGATAATATCATGGCAAATTATTCGCAATGGCATACCGAAAGAGCTCCTACTAGTAAAAAAGTTAATTCGATTGAAGAAATTTCTTCTTTGAGTGATAAAGTTGATGCTCTTATGAAATTGGTTGCTGGTAGAAGTGCTCCTATTGATCTTAATGATATGCCTTTGTCTACTTTGATTGAGCAAAATAGTGATGCTATTGATGTGAACTTTATTTCTCGCAATAATTTCAACAACAATGCTTATAGAGGTAATTTTAATCCTCGGCCTTTTCCTAGTAATTCCTCTTACAATTATGGTAATCCCTATGGAAATCAATCTTATAATAATAATAGGAACACCTCTGATCTTGAGAATAATATTAAAGAATTTATCAATACACAAAAAGTTTTCAACACTTCCATAGAAGAAAAGTTGAATAAGATTGATGATTTGTCTAGAAGTGTTGATACAATTGCTCATGATGTGGAAAATCTCAAGATGAAAATTTTTGTGCCTAAAGTATATGAATCGATTAAAGCTCTTTATGTTTCTATGGATGAAAGTAAGAAAAGAACTTCTATGCTTAGAGCTAAAAGGGAATTTTTGGAAAAAGCTTTTTCTAGTGATTATTCTTGGAAAGATGATGAAGATCTTAAAATGATTGGTGTTTCTTCTATTGATTCCTTGTTTAGTGAAGTTAAGAGTGATGAAAAAGGGGTTGGAGAAGATTCAACTTTAGGTAGAAGGCGTCCCAATATTTCGGAGGGTGAAAATCTTGTTGAGAAAATTGATGAAAGTGGGTTTGGAGACGTCAAAACTTTAGCTAGTGATGCACCCACTATCTTGGATTACGAAGACTTTAATTATGATAGTTGCTTTTTGATTGATTGTATTTCTTTGTTGCAATCCATGATAAATTCACCCCATGCTTATGAACAAAACAAAGCTTTTACTAAACATATTGTTGATGCTATGATGAAAGCTTTGGAAGAAAAGTTGGAATTAGAAGTTTCAATTCCTAGAAAATTATATGATGAGTGGGAACCTACTATCAAAGTCAAGATTAAAAATTATGAGTGTTTTGCTTGTGTGACTTGGGTGCTAGTGTTTCCACAATTCCGAAATTTTTATGTGATGTGCTTGGTCTTACCAATCTTGAAGGATGTTCCTTGAATTTGCACTTGGCAGATTCTACTATTAAAAAGCCTATGGGAAGAATTAATGAAGTTCTTATTCTTGCAAATAGGAATTATGTGCCCATAGATTTTATTGTTCTTGATATTGATTGCAATCCATCTTGTCCAATTATTCTTGGTAGACCATTTTTACACACTATCGGTGCCGTGATTGATATGAAAGAAGGCAATATTAAGTTCCAATTTCCTTTGAGGAAAGGTACGGAACACTTTCCTAGAACAAGAATTAGGCCACCTTATAAATCAATCATGAGGGCATCTTATGGATTTCGATCCAAAGATGACAAAACTTAGATGCTTGCTTTATGCCTACCTAAGGGTGTAAAAATATAGCGCTTGTTGGGAGGCAACCCAATGAATAAAATTTATTTTTGCTTTTTGCTTTCTGTTCTTGAGTGTTGCTACCTCTTGAGCTTGCGTTGGTTTTCCCTTGAAAAGGAAAGGGTGATGAAGCAAAGTAGCGTAAGTATTTCCCTCGGTTTTGAGAACCAAGGTATCAGTCTAGTAGGAGGTAACACACAAGTCACCTTGTACCTGCACAAACAAACAAGAACCTCGCAACCAACGCGATAAAGGGGTTGTCAATCCCTTCACGATCACTTACGAAAGTGAGATCTGACAGAGATAATAAGATAAATATTTTTGGTATTTTTATTGTATAGATTGGAAAATAAAGATTGCAAAATAAAAAACTATGGAAATAGCAAGTAGATAGGAAAATAATATGATGGAAGATAGACCCGGGGGCCATAGGTTTCACTAGTGGCTTCTCTCAGGATAGCAATTCTACGGTGGGTGAATGAATTACTGTCGGGCAATTGATAGAAAAGCGCATAGTTATGAGAATATCTAGGCATGATCATGTATATAGGCATCACGTCCGCGACAAGTGGACCAAAATCATGCATAAAAGGATTCAGAGAAGAATCAAATATTGTTCATAGATAATCTTGTCATAAACCCACAATTCATCAGATCTCGACAAACACACCGTAAAAAGAATTACATCGAATAGATCTCCAAGAGAATCGAGGAGAACTTTGTATTGAGATCCAAAGAGAGAGAAGAAGCCATCTAGCTAATAACTATGGACCCGAAGGTCTGTGGTAAACTACTCACACATCATCGGAGAGGCTATGGTGTTGATGTAGAAGCCCTCCGTGATCGATTCTCCCTCCAGCGAGGCGCCGGAAAAGGCCCCAAGATGGGATCTCATTGGTACAGAAGGTTGCGGCGGTGGAAATAGGGTTTCGTGGTGCTCCTGGATGTTTTCGGGGTACATGGGTATATATAGGAGGAAGAAGTACGTAGGTGGAGCTGCGAGGGGCCCACGAGGGTGGGTGCGCCTACCGCCCTGGGCGCGCCCTCCTGCCTCGTGGCCTCCTCCCTTCTTTCTTGACGTCCACTCCAAGTCTCCTGGATCACGTTGGTTCCAAAACTAACTCTCGCGAAGGTTTCATTCCGTTTGATATTCCTTTTCTGCGAAACACTGAAATAGGCAAAAAACAGCAATTTGCACTGGGCCTTTGGTTAGTAGGTTAGTCCCAAAAATAATATAAAAAGGTATATTAAAGCCCATTAAACATCCAAAACAGATAATATAATAGCATGGAGCAATCAAAAATTACAGATACGTTGGAGACGTATCAAGCATCCCCAAGCTTAATTCCTGCTCGTCCTCGAGTAGGTAAATGATAAAAACGGAATTTTTGATGTGGAATGCTACCTAGCATAATTCTCAATGTAATTTTATTTATTGTGGCATGAATGTTCAGATCCAAAACATTCAAGACAAAAGTATAATATTGACATAAAAATAATAATACTTCAAGCATACTAACAAAGCAATTATGTCTTCTCAAAATAACATGGCCAAAGAAAGTTATCCCTACAAAATCATATAGTCTGGCTATGCTCTATCTTCATCACACAAAGTATTTAATCATGCACAACCCCGATGACAAGCCAAGCAATTGTTTCATACTTTTGATGTTCTCAAACCTTTTCAATCTTCACGCAATACATGAGCGCGAGCCATGGATATAGCACTATATGTGGAATAGAATGGTGGTTGTGGAGAAGACAAAAAAGGAGAAGATAGTCTCACATCAACTAGGCGTATCAACGGGCTATGGAGATGCCCATCAATAGATATCAATGTGAGTGAGTAGGGATTGCCATGAAATAGATGCACTAGAGCTATAAGTGTATGAAAGCTCAACAAAAGAAACTAAGTGGGTGTGCATCCAACTCGCTTGCTCACGAAGACCTAGGGCATTTTTGGGAAGCCCATCATTGGAATGTACAAGCCAAGTTCTATAATGTAAAATTCCCACTAGTATATGAAAGTGACAACACAGGAGACTCTCTATCATGAAGATCATGGTGCTACTTTGAAGCACAAGTGTGGTAAAAGGATCGTAACATTGTCCCTTCTCTCTTTTTCTCTCATTTTTTTATTTGGGCCTTTTCTCTCTTTTTTTATTGTCTCTTTTTTTCTCCTTTTTTCGTCTGGAGTCTCATCCCGACTTGTGGGGGAATCATAGTATCCATCATCCTTTCCTCACTTGGGACAATGCTCAAATAATGATGATCATCACACTTTTATTTACTTACACTCAAAAATTACAACTCGATACCAGAACAAAATATGACTCTATGTGAATGCCTCCGACGGTGTACCGGGATGTGCAATGACTCATGATTGACATGTATGAAAGAATTAAGAATGGTGGCTTTGCCACAAATACGATGTCAAGTACATGATCATGCAAAGCAATATGACAATGATGAAGCGTGTCATAACAAACGAAACGGTGGAAAGTTGCATGGCAATATATCTCGGAATGGCTATGGAAATGCCATAATAGGTGGTATGGTGGCTGTTTTGAGGAAGGTAAATGGTGGGTTTATGGTACCGGAGAAAGTTGCGTGGTACTAGAGAGGCTAGCAATGGTGGAAGGGTGAGAGTGCCTTTAATCCATGGACTCAACATTAGTCATAAAGAACTCACATACGTATTGCAAAAATCTATTAGTTATCAAAACAAAGTACTACGTGCATGCTCCTAGGGGGATAGATTGGTAGGAAAAGACCATCGCTCGTCCCCGACCACCACTCATAAGTAAGACAATCAATAAATAAATCATGCTCCGACTTCATCACATAACGGTTCACCATACGTGCATGCTACGGGAATCACAAACTTTAGAACAAGTATTTCTCAAATTCACAACTACTCAACTAGCATGACTCTATTATCACAATCTTCATATCTCAAAACAATTATCAAGTATCAAACTTCTCATAGTATCCAATGCACTTTTGATGAAAGTTTTTATTATACCCATCTTGGATGCCTATCATATTAGGACTAATTTTATAGCCAACACAAATTACCATGCTGTTATAAAAGACTCTCAAAATAATATAAGTGAAGCATGATATATCAATAATTTCTATAAAATAAAACCACCACTATGCTCTTAAAGATATAAGTGAAGCACTTAGAGCAAAATTATCTAGCTCAATAGATATAAGTGAAGCACATAGAGTATTTTAAAAAATTCCGATTCATGTGTGTCTCTCCAAAATGTGTGTACAGCAAGGATGATTGTGGTAAACTAAAAAGCAAAGACTCAAATCATAAAAGACGCTCCAAGGAAAACACATATCATGTGGTGAATAAAAATATAGCCTCAAGTAAAGTTACCGATGGAAGAAGACGAAAGAGGGGATGCCTTCCGGGGCATCCCCAAGCTTAGGCTTTTGGTTGTCCTTGAATTTTACCTTGGGGTTCCTTGGGCATACCCAAGCTTAGGCTCTTGTGAAGGAAATATGCCCTAGAGGCAATAATAAAGTTATTATTTATTTCCTTATATCATGATAAATGTTTATTATTCATGCTAGAATTGTATTAACCGGAAACATAATACATGTGTGAATACATAGACAAATAGAGTGTCACTAGTATGCCTCTACTTGACTAGCTCGTTGATCAAAGATGGTTATGTTTCCTAACCATAGACATGAGTTGTCATTTGATTAACGGGATCACATCATTAGGAGAATGATGTGATTGACTTGACCCATTCCGTTAGCTTAGCACTTGATCGTTTAGTTTGTTGCTATTGCTTTCTTCATGACTTATACATGTTCCTATGACTATGAGATTACGCAACTCCCGTTTACCGGAGGAACACTTTGTGTGCCACCAAACATCACAACGTAACTGGGTGATTATAAAGGTGCTCTACAGGTGTCTCCAAAGGTACTTGTTGGGTTGGCGTATTTCGAGATTAGGATTTGTCACTCCGATTGTCGGAGAGGTATCTCTGGGCCCACTCGGTAATGCACATCACTATAAGCCTTGCAAGCATTGCAACTAATGAGTTAGTTGTGGGATGTTGTATTACGGAACGAGTAAAGAGACTTGCCAGTAACGAGATTGAACTAGGTATTGAGATACTGACGATCGAATCTCGGGCAAGTAACATACCGATGACAAAGGGAACAACGTATGTTGTTATGCGGTCTGACCGATAAAGATCTTCGTAGAATATGTAGGAGCCAATATGGGCATCCAGGTCCCGCTATTGGTTATTAACCAGAGAGGTGTCTCGGTCATGTCTACATAGTTCTCGAACCTGTAGGGTCCGCACGCTTAACGTTCGTTGACGATATAGTACTATATGAGTTATGTATGTTGATGACCGAATGTTGTTCAGAGTCTGGGATGAGATCACGGACATGACGAGGAACTCCGGAATGGTCCGGAGACAAAGTTTGATATATGGGATAGTAGTGTTTGATCTCTGGAAGGGTTCCGGAATTCACCGGAAGGGGTTCCGGATGTTTCCCGAAATGTTTGGGCACGAGAACACTTTATCTGGGCCAAAGGGGAAAGTCCATGAGGCTTTTGGAAAGTGCAAAAGGAAGTTTTGTGGAGACCAGAGGCTAGACGGCAGGAACCCTGGCGTCTAGGGGGTAGACGCCGGGAACGCTGGCGTCTAGCCCTGGAGTCCGAGAAGGACTCTTGCCTTTCGGGTGAAACCGACTTTGAGGATGCTTTTACTCCAAGTTTCGACCCCAGGGCTCAACATATAAATAGAGGGGTAGGGCTAGCACCAAAGACACATCAAGAAACGCCAAGCCGTGTGCCGGCAACCCCGTCCCCTCTAGTTTATCCTCCGTCATAGTTTTCGTAGTGCTTAGGCGAAGCCCTACAGAGATTGTTCTTCACCAACACCATCACCACGCCTTCGTGCTGCCGGAACTCATCTACTACTTCGCCCCTCTTGCTGGATCGAGAAGGCGAGGACGTCACCGAGCCGAACATGTGCAGAACTCGGAGGCGCCGTGCTTTCGGTACTTGGATCGGTCGGACGTGAAGACGTACGACTACATCAACCGCGTTGATATAACGCTTCCGCGAACGGTCTACGAGGGTACGTAGACAACACTCTCCCCTCTTGTTGCTATGCATCACCATGATCTTGCATGTGCGTAGGAATTTTTTTGAAATTACTACGTTCCCCAACAGTGGCATCCGAGCCTAGGTTTTATGCGTTGATGTTGTGCACGAGTAGAACACAAGTGAGTTGTGGGCGATATAAGTCATACTGCTTACCAGCATGTCATACTTTGGTTCGGCGGTATTGTTGGATGAAGCGGCCCGGACCGACATTACGCGTATGCTTACGCGAGACTGGTTCTACCGACGTGCTTTGCACACAGGTGGCTGGCGGGTGTCAGTTTCTCCAACTTCAGTTGAACCAAGTGTGGCTACGCCCGGTCCTTGCGAAGGTTAAAACAGCACCAACTTGACAAACTATCATTGTGGTTTTGATGCGTAGGTAAGAACAGTTCTTGCTTAAGCCCGTAGCAGCCATGTAAAACTTGCAACAAAAAAGTAGAGGACGTCTAACTTGTTTTTGCAGGGCATGTTGTGATGTGATATAGTCAAGACATGATGCTAAATTTTATTGTATGAGATGATCATGTTTTGTAACCGAGTTATCGGCAACTGGCAGGAGCCATATGGTTGTCGCTTTATTGTATGCAATGCAATTGTGCTGTAATGCTTTACTTTATCACTAAGCGGTAGCGATAGTCGTGGAAGCATAAGATTGGCGAGACAACAACAATGCTATGATGGAGATCAATATGTCGCGCCGGTGACGATGGTGATCATGACGGTGCTTCGGAGATGGAGATCACAAGCACAAGATGATGATGGCCATATCATATCACTTATATTGATTGCATGTCATGTTTATCTTTTATGCATCTTATCTTGCTTTGATTGACGATAGCATTATAAGATGATCTCTCACTAAATTTCAAGATAAAAGTGTTCTCCCTGAGTATGCACCGTTGCCAAAGTTCGTCGTGCCTAGACACCACGTGATGAACAGGTGTGATAAGCTCTACGTCCATCTACAACGGGTGCAAGCCAGTTTTTGCACACGCAGAATACTCAGGTTAAACTTGACGAGCCTAGCATATGCAGATATGGCCTCGGAACACTAAGACCGAAAGGTCGAGCGTGAATCATATAGTAGATATGATCAACATATTGATGTTCACCATTGAAAGCTACTCCATTTCACGTGATGATCGGTTATGGTTTAGTTGATTTGGATCACGTGATCACTTAGAAGATTAGAGAGATGTCTTTCTAAGTGGGAGTTCTTAAGTAATATGATTAATTGAACTTTAATTTATCATGAACTTAGTCCTGGTAGTATTAGCATATCTATGTTGTAGATCAATAGCTCGCGTTTAGCTCCCCTGTTTTATTTTTGATATGTTCCTAGAGAAAACTAAGTTGAAAGATGTTAGTAGCAATGATGCGGATTGGATCCATGATCTGAGGTTTATCCTCATTGCTGCACAGAAGAAATATGTCTTTGATGCACCACTAGGTGATAAACCTATTGCAGGAGCAGATGCAAATGTTATGAACATTTGGCTAGCTCAATATGATGACTACTTGATAGTTTAGTGCACCATGCTTAAACGGCTTAGAATCAGGATTTCAAAGACGTTTTGAACGTCATGGACCATATGAGATGTTCCAGGAGTTGAAGTTAATATTTCAAGCAAATACCCGAGTTGAGAGATATGAAGTCTCCAACAAGTTCTATAGCTAAAAGATAGAGGAGAATAGCTCAAGCAGTGAGCATGTGCTCAGATTGTCTGGGTACTACAATCGCTTGAATCAAGTGGGAGTTAATCTTCCAGATAAAATAGTGATTGACAGAATTCTCTAGTCACCATCACCAAGTTAGTAGAACTTCGTGATGAACTATGATATGCAAGGGATAACGGAAACGATTCCCAAGCTCTTCGTAATGCTGAAATCGATGAAGGTAGAAATCAAGAAAAATATCAAGTGTTGATGGTAGACAAGACCACTAGTTTCAAGAAAAGGGCAAAGGGAAGAAGGGGAACTTCAAGAAGAACGGCAAGCAAGTTGCTGCTCAAGTGAAGAAGCCCAAG
The DNA here is from genome assembly GCF_056163025.1 of Triticum urartu. Taxonomy (NCBI): domain Eukaryota; kingdom Viridiplantae; phylum Streptophyta; class Magnoliopsida; order Poales; family Poaceae; genus Triticum; species Triticum urartu. The sequence continues at coordinate 73,751,067 of NC_141873.1, read as the reverse complement.
TCTGGTCCTAAGCCTGAGACTAAGTGCTTCTACTGCAAAGGGACTGGTCACTGGAAGCGGAACTGACCCAAGTATTTGGCGGATAAGAAGTATGTCAAAGTGAACAACGGTATATTTGATATACAGATTATTGATGTGTATTTTACTACTGTTCGTAGCAACCCCTCGGTATTTGATACTGGTTCAGTTGCTAAGAGTAGTAACTCGAAACGGGAGTTGCAGAATGAACATAGACTAGTTAAGGGTGAAGTGACGATGTGTGTTGGAAGTGGTTCCAAGATTGATATGATCATCATCGCACACTGCCTATACTTTTGGGATTAGTGTTGAACCTAAATAAGTGTTATTTGGTGTTTGCGTTGAGCATGAATATGATTTGATCATGTTTATTGCAATACGGTTATTCATTTAAGTAAGAGAATAAATTGTTGTTCTGTTTACATGAATAAAACCTTATATGGTTACACACCCAATGAAAATGGTTTGTTGGATCTCGATCGTAGTGATACACATATTCATAATATTGAAACCAAAAGATGCAAAGTTAATAATGATGGTGCAATTTATTTGTGGCACTGCCGTTTAGGTCATATTGGTGTAAAGCGCATGAAGAAAATCCATGCTGATAGGATTTTGGAATCACTTGATTATGAATCAGTTGATGCTTGCGAACCATGCCTCATGGGCAAGATGACTAAGACTCCATTCTCCGGAACAATGGAGCGAGCAACTGACTTATTAGAAATAATACATACTGATGTATGCGGTCCGATGAGTGTTAAGGCTCACGGCAAGTATCGTTATTTTCTGACCTTCACAGATGATTTGAGCGGATATGGGTATATCTACTTAATGAAACACAAGTCTGAAACATTTGAAAAGTTCAAAGAATTTCAGAGTGAAGTGGAGAATCATCGTAACAAGAAAATAAAAGTTTCTACGATATGATCGCAGAGGTAAAATATTTGAGTTAAGAGTTTGGCCTTCAGTTAAAACAATGTGAAATAGTTTCACTACTCACGCCACCTGGAACACCACAGTGTAATGGTGTGTCCGAACGTCATAACCGTACTTTATTAGATATGGTGCGATCTATGATGTCTCTTACCGATCTACCACTTTCATTTTGGGGTTATGCATTAGAGACAACTGCATTCACGTTAAATAGGGTACCATCTAAATCCGTTGAGACGACACCGTATGAACTATGGTTTGGCAAGAAACCTAAGCTGTCGTTTCTTAAAGTTTGAGGTTGCAATGCTTATGTGAAAAAGTTTCAACCTGATAAGCTCTAACCCAAATCGGAGAAGTGCGTCTTCATAGGATACCCAAAAGAAAATGTTGGGTACACCTTCTATCACAGATCCGAAGGCAATATATTCGTTGTTTTGAATGGATCCTTTCTAGAAAAGGAGTTTTTCTCGAAAGAAGTGAGTGGGAGGAAAGTAGAACTTGATGAGGTAACTGTACCTGCTCCCTTATTGGAAAGTAGTTCATCACAGAAATCTGTTCCTGTGACTACTACACCGATTAGTGAGGAAGCTAATGATGATGATCATGTAACTTCAGATCAAGTTACTACCGAACCTCGTAGGTAAACCAGAGTGAGATACGCACCAGAGTGGTACGATAATCCTGTTCTAGAGGTCATGTTACTTGACCATGACGAGCCTACGAACTATGAGGAAGCGATGATGAGCCCAGATTCTGCGAAATGGATTGATGCCATGAAATCTGAGATGAGATCCATGTATGAGAACAAATTATGGACTTTGATTGACTTGCCCAATGATCGGCGAGCCATTGAGATTAAATGGATCTTCAAGAGGAAGACGGACGCTAATAGTAGTGTTACTATCTACAAAGCTAGAATTGTCACAAAGAGGTTTTCGACAAGTTCAAGGTGTTGACTACGATGAGAGTTTCTCACTCGTATCTATGCTTAAGTCTGTCCGAATCATGTTAGCAATTGCCGCATTTTATGAAATCTGGCAAATGGATAAACAAAACTGCATTCCTTAATGGATTTATTAAAGAAGAGTTGTATATGATGCAACCAGAAGGTTTTGTCAATCCTAAAGGTACTAACAAAATATGCAAGCTCCAGCGATCCATCTATGGACTGGTGCAAGCATCTCGGAGTTGGAATATATGCTTTGATAAGTTGATCAAAGCATATAGTTTTATACAGACTTGAGGTGAAGCCTGTATTTACAAGAAAGTGAGTGGGAGCACTACAGCATTTCTGATAAGTATATGTGAAAGACATATTGTTGATCGAAGATAATGTAGAATTATTCTGCAAAGCATAAAGGAATGTTTGAAAGGGGTTTTTCAAAGAAAGACCTCAGTGAAGCTGCTTACATATTGAGCATCAAGATCTATAGAGATAGATCAAGACGCTTGATAAGTTTTTCAATGAGTACATACCTTGACAAGATTTTGAAGTAGTTCAAAATGGAACGGTCAAAGAAGGAGTTCTTGCCTGTGTTACAAAGGTGTGAAGTTGAGTAAGACTCAAAACCCGACCACGGCAGAAGATAGAGAGAGAATGAAAGTCATTCCCTATGCCTCAGCCGTAGGTTCTATAAAGTATGCCATGATGTGTACCAGACCTATTGTATACCCTGCCCTGAGTTTGGCAAGGGAGTACAATAGTGATCTAGGAGTAGATCACTGGACATTGGTCAAAATTATCCTTAGTGGAATAAGGATATGTTTCTCGATTATGGAGGTGACAAAAGGTTCGTCGTAAAGGGTTATGTCGATGCAAGTTTTGACACTGATCCAGATGACTCTAAGTCTCAATCTGGATACATATTGAAAGTGGGACCAATTATCTAGAGTAGCTCCATGCAAAGCATTGTTGACATAGAAATTTGCAAAATACTTATGGATCTGAATGTGGCAGACCCGTTGACTAAACTTCTCTCACAAGCAAAACATGATCACACCTCAGTACTCTTTGGGTGTTAATTACATAGCGATGTGAACTAGATTATTGACTCTAGTAAACCCTTTGGGTGTTGGTCACATGTCGATGTGAACTATGGGTGTTAATCACATGGTGATGTGAACTATTGATGTTAAATCACATGGCGATGTGAACTAGATTATTGACTCTAGTGCAAGTGGGAGACTCAAGGAAATATGCCCTAGAGGCAATAATAAAGTTATTATTTATTTCCTTATATCATGATAAATGTTTATTATTCATGCTAGAATTGTATTAACCGGAAACATAATACATGTGTGAATACATAGACAAACAGAGTGTCACTAGTATGACTCTACTTGACTAGCTCGTTGATCAAAGATGGTTATGTTTCCTAACCATAGACATGAGTTGTCATTTGATTAACGGGATCACATCATTAGGAGAATGATGTGATTGACTTGACCCATTCCTTTAGCTTAGCACTTGATCGTTTAGTTTGTTGCTATTGCTTTCTTCATGACTTATACATGTTCCTATGACTATGAGATTATGCAACTCCCGTTTACCGGAGGAACACTTTGTGTGCCACCAAACGTCACAACGTAACTGGGTGATTATAAAGGTGCTCTACAGGTGTCTCCAAAGGTACTTGTTGGGTTGGCGTATTTCGAGATTAGGATTTGTCACTCCGATTGTCGGAGAGGTATCTCTGGGCCCACTCGGTAATGCACATCACTATAAGCCTTGCAAGCATTGCAACTAATGAGTTAGTTGCCATTCCGTTAGCTTAGCACTTGATCGTTTAGTTTGTTGCTATTGCTTTCTTCATGACTTATACATGTTCCTATGACTATGAGATTATGCAACTCCCGTTTACCGGAGGAACACTTTGTGTGCCACCAAACGTCACAACGTAACTGGGTGATTATAAAGGTGCTCTACAGGTGTCTCCAAAGGTACTTGTTGGGTTGGCGTATTTCGAGATTAGGATTTGTCACTCCGATTGTCGGAGAGGTATCTCTGGGCCCACCCGGTAATGCACATCACTATAAGACTTGCAAGCATTGCAATTAATGAGTTAGTTGCGGGACGATGTATTATGGAACGGGTAAAGAGACTTGCCGTTAACGAGATTGAACTAGGTATTGAGATACCGACGATCGAATCTCGGGCAAGTAACATACCGATGACAAAGGGAACAACATATGTTGTTATGCGGTCTGACCGATAAAGATCTTCGTAGAATATGTAGGAGCCAATATGGGCATCCAGGTCCCGCTATTGGTTATTGACTAGAGAGGTGTCTCGGTCATGTCTACATAGTTCTCGAACCCGTAGGGTCCGCACGCTTAACGTTCGTTGACGATATAGTACTATATGAGTTATGTATGTTGATGACCGAATGTTGTTCGGAGTCCGGGATGAGATCACGGACATGACGAGGAATTCCGAAATGGTTCTTAGACAAAGTTTGATATATGGGATAGTAGTGTTTGATCTCTGGAAGGGTTCCGGAATTCACCGGAAGGGGTTCCGGATGTTTCCCGAAATGTTTGGGCACGAGAACACTTTATCTGGGCCAAAGGGGAAAGCCCACGAGGCTTTTGGAAAGTGCAAAAGGAAGTTTTGCAGAGACCAGAGGCTAGACGCTAGGAACCCTGGCGTCTAGGGGATAGACGCTGGGAACCCTGGCGTCTAGCCCTGGAGTCCGAGAAGGACTCTTGCCTTTCGGGTGAAACCGACTTTGAGGAGGCTTTTACTCCAAGTTTCGACCCCAGGGCTCAACATATAAATAGAGGCGTAGGGCTAGCACCAAAGACACATCAAGAAACACCAAGCCATGTGCCGGCTACCCCGTCCCCTCTAGTTTATCCTCCGTCATAGTTTTCGTAGTGCTTAGGCGAAGCCCTGCAAAGATTGTTCTTCACCAACACCGTCACCACGCCGTCGTGCTGCCGGAACTCATCTACTACTTCGCCCCTCTTGCTGGATCGAGAAGGCGAGGACGTCACCGAGCCAAACGTGTGCAGAACTCGGAGGTGCCGTGCTTTCGGTACTTGGATCGGTTGGACATGAAGACGTACGACTACATCAACCATGTTGATATAACGCTTCCGCGAACGGTCTACGAGGGTACGTAGACAACACTCTCCCCTCTCGTTGCTATGCATCACCATGATCTTGCATGTGCGTAGGAAATTTTTTGAAATTACTATGTTCCCCAACATCTTGCCACTCCTTGTTCCAAAATCCATCATGTCTTTACCCAAAACATGAAAACTTCACAACACAAAACTCAACAGAAAATCTCATGAGCTCCGTTAGTATAAGAAAACAAATTACCACTTCAAGGTAATGTAACTAACTCATTCTTTATTTATATTGGTGTTAAACCTACTGTATTCTAACTTCTCTATGGTTCATACCCTCCGGTACTATCCATAGATTCATGAAAATAAGCAAACAACACGCGAAAAACAGAATCTGTCAAAAACAGAACAGTCTGTAGTAATCTGTGGGTTTCGAATAATTCTGTAACCCCAAAAATTCTGAAATAAACTGGTGGACTTGAGTAATTTGTCTATTAATCATCTTCAAAAATAATCAACCTAATCTCACTCTCCATTAAAAAATGGCAGCAAATCTCGTGAGCGCTAAAGTTTCTGTTTTTTACAGTGAGATCGCAAAGACTTCCCCCAAGTCTTCCCAAAGGTTCTACTTGGCACAAATTCCAATTAAAACATAAAACCACATCTAAATAGAAGCTAGATGAATTATTTATTACTAAATAGTAATAAAAAGCTAGGAACAAAAATAAAATTGGGTTGCCTCCCAACAAGCGCTATCGTTTAACGCCCCTAGCTAGGCATTGATAGTTTCAATGATGCTCACATGAAAGACAAGAATTGAAGCACAAAGAGAGCATCATAAAACACGTGAAAAACACATCTAAGTCTAACATACTTCATATGCATAGGCATCTTATAGGCAAACAAATTATCATAGCAAGCAAAAACTAGCATATGCAAGGAAGAGGAAAGAAACAATAGCAATCTCAACATAACAAGAGGTAATTTAGCAACATGATAATCTCTACAACCATATTTACCTCTCCCATAATAGTTACATGTGGGATCATAATCAAATTCAACAATATAGCTATCATATAAAAATATTTTCAACATGATCCACATGCATGCAAAGTTGACACTCTTCCAAAATAGTGGGATTAAAATTAACTAAAGTCATGACCTCTCCAAACCCACTTTTATCAAAAACTTCATAAGATTGATCATTCTCCAAATATGTGGGATCTAAAGTTGACACTCTTCCAAACCCACTTTCAATACTATTGCAAACATTATTATCAATCTCATATTCATCATGGGGCTTAAATAAATTTTCAAGATCATAAGAAATACTATCACCCCAATCATGATCATTGCAACAAGTAGAGGACATAGAAAAACTAGCATCCCCAAGCTTAGGGTTTTGCATATTATTGGCACAATTTACATCAATATAATTTATAATAAAATCATTGCAATCATGCTTTTTATCTAAGGAACTATCAAGTATGGGTGCAATAGCAACGATCTCATGTTTAACATAAGGAACTATAGCAAATTCATCTTCATAAATATTTGCATCATGGCCACAAGAATAGCAAGCATCTTGTTCATCAAGGGATATTTCAATCAAATCATTGGAATCATAATTATCTATAGATTCATGCATATCATTATTTTCTTCCGAAGCAACGGTCATTCTTTCAATAAACTCTTTGACATAGACATTATGAGCATAGTTTTCATAGCAATATTTAAGTATGTCAAGATTTTCAGATTCGTAGAGAGTAATATCATACTTTTCAACCAAAGAAGCAACTTCATAAGCACCCTTAAAAGCAAAAAATTCTTCAATTTGTTCGATATCGTAGTAACTATAAACACCCTTTACATAAGAAGATAAGATTTCATTGTCATTAAACTCACATAGGTAGGGGAGGTGTTTTTTAGGTTTCTTAGAGCAACAAGTAACATCATAAATTTCACAAAGATTCCAAGCATAACATAGCAATCTATTTATTTGATCCCACAAGAGTCTCCCTTTTTTAGAAAAACGTGACGCGCAAAATGAGCATGCTCATCTAAAGATTTCCCATCAACTAGGCTAGTTGGGGTTTCAGCATGAGCGCATAAGGATCGAAGATTATCCAAGTAGAACACTTTAAGTGGATCCATAACAATAGATTTTTAGCAAGCAAATAGAAGGCACATGGAAACACAAACAAAGATACATACGGGAAGAAGGCGAAGAAAAGGCAAAGGTTTTCAAAAATTGTTTTAGAAGTGGGGAAGAGGAAAACGAGAGGCAAATGAAAAATAATGTAATGCGAAGGATAAGAGTTTGTGATGGGTCCTTGGTATCAGTGCCAGAAATCTGCACGTTGGCGGGTGATCAAAGCTTGACTTGACTTGATGTAAACCTTCCCGGCAACGGCGCCAGAAATCCTTCTTGCTACCTCTTGAGCTTGCGTTGGTTTTCCCTTGAAGAGGAAAGGGTGATGCAGCAAAGTAGCATAATTATTTCCCTCAGTTTTGAGAACCAAGGTATCAATCCAGTAGGAGGTAACACACAAGTCACCTTGTACCTGCACAAACAAACAAGAACCTCGCCACCAACGCAATAAAGGGGTTGTCAATCCCTTCACGGTCACTTACGAAAGTGAGATCTGATAGAGATAATAAGATAAATATTTTTGGTATTTTTATTGTATAGATTGGAAAATAAAGATTGCAAAATAAAAAACTATGGAAATAGCAAGTAGATAGGAAAATAATATGATGGAAGATAGACCCGGGGGCCATAGAATTCACTAGTGGCTTCTCTCAAGATAGCAAATTCTATGATGGGTGAACGAATTACTATCGAGCAATTGATAGAAAAGCGCATAGTTATGAGAATATCTAGGCATGATCATGTATATAGGCATCACGTCCGCGACAAGTAGACCGAAAGGATTCTGCATCTACTACTATTACTCCACACATCGACCGCTATCCAGCATGCATCTAGAGTATTAAGTTCATAAGAACAGAGTAACACATTAGGCAAGATGACATGATGTAGAGGGATAAACTTAAGCAATATGATATAAACCCCATCTTTTTATCCTCGATGGCAACAATGCAATACGTGCCTTGCTGCCCTTGCTGTCACTGGGAAAGGACACCGCAAGATTGAACCCAAAGCTAAGCACTTCTCCCATTGCAAGAAAGATCAATCTAGTAGGCCAAACCAAACTGATAATTCGAAGAGACTTGCGAAGATGTTTAAATCATGCATAAAAGAATTCAGAGAAGAATCAAATATTGTTCATAGATAATATTGATCATAAACCCACAATTCATCGGATCTCGACAAACACACCGCAAAAGAAGATTACATCGAATAGATCTCCAAGAGAATCGAGGAGAACTTTGTATTGAGATCCAAAGAGAGAGAAGAAGCCATCTAGCTAATAACTATGGAACCGAAGGTCTGTGCTAAACTACTCACACATCATCGGAGAGGCTATGGTGTTGATGTAGAAGACCTCCGTGATCGATTCCCCCTCCGGCGGGGCGCCGGAAAAGGTCCCAAGATGGGACCTCACGGGTACAGAAGGTTGTGGCGGTGGAAATAGGGTTTCGTGGTGCTCCTGGATGTTTTTGGGGTATATGGGTATATATAGGAGGAAGAAGTACGTCAGTGGAGCTGCGAGGGGCCCATGAGAGTGGCGGGCACGCATACCCCCTGGGCGCGCCCTCCTGCCTCGTTGCCTCCTCGTATCTTTCTTGACGTCCACTTCAAGTCTCCTGGATCACGTTTGTTCCAAAAATAACTCTCCCGAAGGTTTCATTCCATTTGATATTCCTTTTCTGCGAAACACTGAAATAGGCAAAAAGAAACAGCAATTTGCACTGGGCCTTTGGTTAGTAGGTTAGTCCCAAAAATAATATAAAAAGTATATTAAAGCCCATTAAACATCCAAAACAGATAATATAATAGCATGGAACAATAAAAAATTACAGATACGTTGGAGACGTATCAAGTGTTAGCACAATTATGCTACTATTATAATTGTGTTTTTTATGTTTAAATTAGTGTTTGTGCCGATTAAAGCCTTTAGGATCTTATTGGGCAATAGTTGTTTGATCTTGCTGAAAAAACAGAAACTTTTACGCTCACGAAATTAATTTTCATTTTTTACCGGAGAGCGATAAAATACCCATTCCACTTGCAGTAGATCAATATACAATTTTCTCAGGTCGTCCTAATTTTTCAGAGTTTTTTGAGTTGCAGAAGTATTCGAAATAGTCAGATTGCTATAGACTATTCTGTTTCGACAGATTCTGTTTTCTTTGTGTTGTGTGCTTATTTTGATGACTCTATGGTTTTCTTTGATGAGTTTTTGTCATAGAAAAGTTGGAATACAGTAGATACAATACAAAAACAAAATATAAATTGGTTTGATGCAACACTTATAGTTGTGGTTTATTATTCTTATACTAACGGATATCACGAAGGCTTTGTTGAGTTTTGTGTTCTTGAAGTGTTCAAGTTTTGGGTTATCTTACGATGGATGAAGGAAGGATGTAAGAGCCTAAGCTTGGGGATGCCCATGCATCCCAAGCTATTATCCAATAATGAGCAACCAACTAAGCTTGGGGATGCCCACGTGTGGCATCCCCGCTTTCTTCCAACAACTATAGGTATTTTACTCGAGACTATATTTTTATTCGTCACATGATATCTGTTTTGCTTGGAGCGTCTTGTATGATATGTGTCTTTTCTTATTTTATTTTGTGTTTTAAGTCATCAATCCTTGCTGGACACACCTTTTTGAGAGAGCCAAAATTATGTCATGACTTGTTAGAATTGCTCTCTATGCTTCACTTAAATCTTTTATGAGCTAGGACTTGCTCTAGTGCTTCACTTATATCTTTTTGAGCACGGTGTGCTTTGTTATTTTTGAAGAAATGCTCTCTTTCTTCACTTAGATTTGTTTGAGAGTTGGTATAACTTTGAAGAAATTCTCTCTTGCTTCACTTAAATTGTTTTGAGAGAAAGAAAATTTGTTATGCTCATGATCTTCACTTATATTTGTTTGAGCTTATGAAAAGCAACACATGAAAATTAGTGATAAAGTGATAGATATCGAAGAAGGATGTAAAAGAAAATGTCATGAAGATCACTGGACAAAATAAACTTGATTCTTAGTAATACTTTTGAGATATGATGATGTGATATGTGAGTTATGTTGATGAGTAATTATGCTTTAGTAGGAATATTGGTGTTAAGGTTTGTGCTTCCCTACGCATGCACGAAAGTCAATAATCATGCAATGAAAATTATATCCTACTTGTGGTGCATTATTCAGTGTTAATTATGCTTAATGATTTCTTATGAGATTATTCGTTTCTTGGTTGGTCGCTTCACAATCTTTTCCTAGCCTTCATTTTGCACTAAGTATGACCTCTACTTGTGCATCCAAAATCCTTTAACCCAGTTTCGCCACATGAGTCCACTATATCTACCTATATGCGGTATTCTTTTTCCGTTCTAAGAAAATTAGTATGTGTCATCTCTAATTTTCAAAATAAACTTCTCTTTTGTGTATTTGTGTATTTGTTTCTCTCACGGAGCAGTTAGGGGTGGCTAATATTTTCCATGCTAGATTTGTTATTCTCAATATGAGTGTTTATTCACCTGTCATTGCACTAGAGTAAGGCAAAGGTATTAGGGATGCCCAGTCCCGAAATGAAAAAAGAAATGAATTTACTTTATGTTGTCAAATAATAAATTCCTTGGAAAGTGTTGGTATGGAGGGCACCCGTGGATACGGTTAGCCATGGAAAGTGAAAGTTATGGTGGAAAAAGGAATGAACTTCATTTTCTTTTTGGGAACCGCCTATGATATATCTATGCATGGAAAGTAATGGGAACTCTAGGTCGTTTTCGTTGGTGGGATGGATACACCTCCCAAAATGTTTTTATCTCTAATTTTTTCGCTTTGAGCTCTGGCACCTCTACAAATCCTTACTTCCCTCTATGAAGGGCCTATCTTTTACTTTATGCAATTTTTATTTTGAGTCTCCATCTTCTCTCATAAAAGCACCAACTATGAATGCAATATGATCGTGCTCAAGTATTGGGTGTAGTTAATATTCGAGTGTGTTTCATAAATGTATCAATGTTTGAGCATGATGGGCTAAGGATAACTTATTTTAGCATTGATATTTTGAAAAATATGGTTGCTTGTTGATATGCTTGAGTATCTAAGTTATTATGTCAAAACTAGACTATTGCTTTGAATCACATAAAAGTCCAAATGTGCATGCTATAAACAAAAGAATATGATATGACTTGATGAACAACACTCCACATCAAAAATTTCGTTTTTATCACTTACCTACTCAAGGACGAGTAGGAGTTAAGCTAGGGGATGCTAATACATCTCCAATGTATCTTTAATTTTTGATTGTTCCATGTTGTTTTATTATCAATCTTGGATGTTTTATAATCATTTTGTAGTCATTTTGTATCATTTTTTGGTACAAATCTATTGACATTGTGCCAAGTGACAGTTGCTGTTTTTCCCATGTTTTTACATCATAGAAAATCAATATCAAACGGAGTCCAAATGCCACAAAACTTTACGGAGATTTTTTATGTGCCAGAAGGAAGGAAATGGGCCCTTGTTGCGCCTGGGGGTGCCCCCAGGGGGCACAACCCACCAGGGCACGCCATGAGGCCCTGGAGCCCTGGTGGGTTGTGCCCACCTCGGGTGCCCCCCGGACTACCTCTTTGCTCTATAAATACCCCAAAAATACCAGAACCCTAGGGGAGTAAACGAAATATTCATCCAGCCGCCTGATAACCCACAAGTATAGGGGGTCGCAACATTTTTCGAGGGTAGAGTATTCAACCGAAATTTATTGATTCGACACAAGGGGAGCCAAAGAATATTCTCAAGCATTATCAGTTGAGTTGTCAATTCAACCGCACCTGAAAGACTTAATATCTGTAACAAAATATTTAGTAGCAAAGTAATATGGAAGTAGAGGTAACGGTGGTAAACGTAACAGTAGTAGTTTTTGTAGTGATTGTAACAGTGGCAACGGAAAAGTAACAAAGCAAAGATCAATATGTGAAAAGCTCGTAGGCAATGGATCAGTGATGGATAATTATGTCAGATGTGATTCCTCATGCAGCAGTTATAACATAGGGTGACACAGAACTAGCTCGAGTTCATCAATGCAATGTAGGCATGTATTCCAAATATAGTCATATGTGCTTATGGAAAAGAACTTGCATAACATCTTTTGTCCTACCCTCCCGTGGCAGCGGGGTCCTATTGGAAACTAAGGGATATTAAGGCCTCCTTTTAATAGAGTACCGAAACACAGCATTAACACTTAGTGAATACATGAACTCCTCAAACTATAGTCATCACCGGGAGTGGTCCTGATTATTATCTCTTCGGGGTTACCGGATCATAACACATAGTAGGTGACTATTGACTTGCAAAATAGGATCAAGAACTCACATATATTCATGAAAACATAATAGGTTCAAATCTGAAATCATGGCACTCGGGCCCTAGTGACAAGCATTAAGCATAGCAAAGTCATAGAAACATCAATCTTAGAACATAATGGATACTAGGGATCAAACCCTAACAAAACTAACTCGATTACATGATAAATCTCATCCAACCCATCACCATCCAGCAAGCCTACGATGGAATTACTCACGCACGGCGGTGAGCATCATGAAATTGGTGATGGAGGAAGGTTGATGATGATGATGGCGATGGATGCCCCTCTCCAGAGCCCCGAACGGACTCCAGGTCAGCCCTCCCGAGAGAGATTAGGGCTTGGCGGTGGCTCCGTATCATAAAACGCAATGAATCCTTCTCCTTGATTCTTTTCTCCCCGAACGTGAATATATAGAGTTGGAGTTGACGTCGGTGGAGCCTCGGGGGGGCCACGAGGTAGGGGGCGCGCCCCAGGGGGGCATCTTGCACCCTTGTGGACAGGGTGTGGGCCCCCTGGTGTTGATTCTTTAGCCAATATTTTTGATTTATTCCAATACGTGTCTCCGTTGATTTTCAGGTCATTCCGAGAACTTTTATTTCTGCACAAAAATAACACCATGGCAATTCTTGCTAAAAGAAGCGTCAGTCCAGGTTAGTTCTATTCAAATCATGCAAGTTAGAGTCCAAAACAAGGCCAAAAGTGTTTGCAAAAGTAGATACGATGGAGACGTATCAACTCCCCCAAGCTTAAACCTTTGCTTGTCCTCAAGCAATTCAGTTGACAAACTGAACATGATAAAGAAAAACTTTTACAAACTCTGTTTGATCTTGTTGTCGTAAATATGTAAAGCCAGCATTCAAGTTTTCAGCAAAGATTATGAACCAACCATATTCGCAATAACATTTAGGTCTCATGTTTACTCATATCAATGGCATAATCAACTAGCGAGCAACAATAACAAATCTCAGATGACAACACTTTCTCAAAACAATCATAATATGATATAACAAGATGGTATGTCGCTAGCCCTTTCTGAGACCGCAAAACATAAATGCAGAGCACCTCTAAAGCTCAAGGACTGACTAAACATTGTAATTCATGGTAAAAGAGATCCAGTAACAGTTATACTCAATGTAAATTAATAGTAATGCATGCACATGACAACGGTGCTCTCCAACTGGTGCTTTTTAATAAGAGGATGATGACTCAACATAAAAGTAAATAGATAGGCCCTTCGCAGAGGGAAGCGGAGATTTTTATAGGTGCTAGCGCTCAAGTTTTGAAATAGAGATGAATAATATTTTGAATGGTATACTTTCATTGTCAACATAACAACCAAGAGATCTCGATATCTTCCATGCTACACACATTATAGGCGGTTCCCAAATAGAATGGTAAAGTTTATACTCCCCCACCACCAACAAACATCAATCCATGGCTTGTCCGAAACAACGGGTGCCTCCAACTAACAACAATCTTGGGGGAGTTTTGTTTGCAATTATTTTAATTTAAGCATGGGACTGGGCATCCCAGTTACCAGCCATTTTCTCGTGAATGATGAGTGGAGTCCACTCATCTTGAGAATAACCCACCTAGCATGGAAGATATAGACAGCCCTAGTTGATACATGAGCTATTCGAGCATACAAAACAAAATTTCATTTGAAGGTTTAGAGTTTGGCACATACAAATTTACTTGGAATGGCAGGTAGATACTGCTTATAGGAAGGTATGGTGGACTCATGTGGAATAACTTTGGGGTTTATGGAAGTGAATGCACAAGAAGTATTCCCGCTTAGTACAAGTGAAGGCTAGAAAAAGACTGGGAAGCGACCAACTAGAGAGCGACAACAGTCATGAACATGCATTAAAATTAATAAACATTGAGTGATGATACGTCTCCAACTTATCTATAATTTTTGATTGTTCCATGCTATTATATTATCTGTTTTGGATGTTTATGGGCTTTATTATACACTTTTATATTATTTTTGGGACTAACCTATTAACCGGAGGCCCAACCCAAATTGTTGTTTTCTTGCCTATTTCAGTGTTTCGAAGAAAAGGAATATCAAACGGAGTCCAAATGGAATGAAACCTTCGGGAGAGTTATTTTTTGGAACGGAAGCAACCCAGGAGACTTGGAGTAGACGCCAGGGAAGCTTCGAGGAAGCCACAAGGCAGGGAGGCGCGCCCTACCCCCCTGGGCGCGCCCCCCATCATTGTGGGCCCCTCGTGGCTCCCCTGACCGACTTGTTTCGCCTATATATGTCCATATACCCTAAAAACATCAGAGAGCAAAATAGATCAGGAGTTCCGCCGCCAGAAGCCTCTGTAGCCACGGAAACCAATCTAGACTCGTTCCAGCACCCTGCCGGAGGGGGGGGAATCCCTCTCCGGTGGCCAACTTCATCATCCCAGCGCTCTCCATGACAAGGAGGGAGTAGATCACCCTCGGGGTTGAGGGTATGTACCAGTAGCTATGTGTTTGATCTCTCTCTCTCTCTCGTGTTCTTGAGTTGGCACGATCTTGATGTATCACGAGCTTTGCTATTATAGTTGGATCTTATGATGCTTCTCCCCCTCTACTCTCTTGTGATGAATTGAGTTTTCCCTTCGAAGTTATCTTATCGGATTGAGTCTTTAAGGATTTGAGAACACTTGATGTATGTCTTGCATGTTCTTATCTGTGGTGACAATGGGATATCACGTGATCCACTTGATGTATGTTTTGGTGATCAACTTGCGAGTTCCGTGACCTCGTGAACTTATGCATAGGGGTTGGCACACGTTTTCGTCTTGACTCTCCGGTAGAAACTTTGGGGCACTCTTTGAAGTTCTTTGTGTTGGTTGAATAGATGAATATGAGATTGTGTGATGCATATCGTATAATCATACCCACGGATACTTGAGGTGACATTGGAGTATCTAGGTGACATTAGGGTTTTGGTTGATTTGTGTCTTAAGGTGTTATTCTAGTACGAACTCTAGGATAGATCGAACCAAAAGGATAGCTTCGTGTTATTTTGGACTCTTGAATAGATCGATCAGAAAGAATAACTTTGAGGTGGTTTCGTACCCTACAATAATCTCTTCGTTTGTTCTCCACTGTTAGTGACTTTGGAGTGACTCTTTGTTGCATATTGAGGGATAGTTATATGATCCAATTATGTTATTGTTGTTGAGAGGACTTGCACTAGTGAAAGTATGAACCCTAGGCCTTGTTTCCTAGCATTGCAATACCGTTTACGCTCACTTTTATTACTTGTTACCTTGCTGTTTTTATAATTTCAGATTACAAAAACCTATATCTACCATCGATATTGCACTTGTATCACCATCTCTTCACCGAACTAGTGCACCTATACAATTTACCATTGTATTGGGTGTGTTGGGGACACAAGAGACTCTTTGTTATTTGGTTGCAGGGTTTTTTGAGAGAGGCCATCTTCAACCTACACCTCCCACGGATTGATAAACCTTAGGTCATCCACTTGAGGGAAAGTTTCTACTGTCCTATAAACCTCTGCACTTGGAGGCCCAACAACGTCTACAAGAAGAAGGTTGCGTAGTAGACATCAAGTGTAAGCATGAGTAGGATATAATTCACCATGAACATAAATATTGTGGGGGCTATGTTGATTTTGTTTCAACTGCATGCATGAACATGTGCCAAGTCAAGCCATTCGAATCGTTCGAAGGAGGATACCATCCTATCATACTACATCACAACCATTTTAATAGCATGTTGGCACACAAGGTAAACCATTATAAACTCCTGGCTAATTAAGCATGGCATGAGCAACTATAATCTCTAATTGTCATTGCAAACATGTTTCGTTCATAATAGGCGGAATCAGGAATGATGAACTAATCATATTTACAAAAACAAGATAGGTCGAGTTCATACCAGCTTTTCTCATCTCAATCAGTCCATCATATATCGTCATTATTGCCTTTCACTTGCACGGCCGAACGGTGTGGATAATAATAATAGTGCACGTGCATTGGACTAAGCTAGAATCTGCAAGAATTTAATACAAGGGAGAAGACAAGGTAATATGGGCTCTTGGTTAGATCAACAATAATGCTTATGAGAGCCACTCAACATTTTCATCATGGTCTTCTCCTCTCGACCCCCAAAGAAAAGAAACAAAACTATTTACATGGGAAAGCTCCCAACAAGCAAAAGAAGAATGAGAAATCTATTTGAGTTTTCTTTTAATTACTACTACTACAAGCATGGAAAGTAAACTAGCTAAAAGCTACAACTAATTTTTTTGGTTTTTATTAAGGTGTTTCAAACACACAAGAAGAATGCTGCAAAAGAAAATAAACTAGCATGGATAGTACAATGAAAAAGTATGAGCACCAACAACTAGAATGAGCGTGTGAACATGAATGTAATGTCGGTGAGAAATACGTACTCCCCCATGCTTAGGCTTTTGGCCTAAGTTGGTCTATGGCCATTGCTAGCCCGGTGGATATCCAAAGTTGTAGCTGGGGTCATACTGAGATGCAGAAGCTACTGCCTGACGAGCTGCAGCTTGGAGGCAAGCTGCCTCCGTCCTCCTCTCATATTCGTTTGCTTCCTCCTTGGTTATGACATATCTCCTTTTCGCCTGAAAGTCAAAGAAAGTAGGAGCAGGGAGGGCAACATGGACAGTGAGCCGTCTGTCAAAGATTAGTCGGTACTGGAGGAATTGTTCATTCCTCTCAACAACTAATGGCGAACCATGGCATTATAGTCTAGGTAAGCAGGAGGTAACTCTATATCATTTCCATGTATGGGTATATTAAGATAATTAGCTACACGAGTTGCATAAATTGCACCAAAAAAATCTCCACTTACACTGTTGTGATGCAACCTTCGTGCAACAATGGCCCCCAAGTTATATTGTTTATCACCTAATACCGCACTCTTGAGGACACCTAGATCTGGAACGCACATGTGACAAGCCTCATCTTTACCGTTCATGCATCTACCAATGAAGAGAGCAAAATAATTTATGGAAGGGAAATGAATGCTCCCTACGGTAGCTTGTGTGATTTCCCTAGATTCCCCCACAGTAATACTAGAAAGAAAGTCTTTATATTCAGATTTGCGAGGTTCACTAACATTGGCCCACTACGGGAGTTTACAAGCAATATTAAAATCTTCTAGGTCCATGGTATATGATTTATCATAAAGATCAAATAAAACAGTGTGAGAATTGCGCCAGGATGTAAATTTAAACCTTCTCACAAAGGAATCGGTTAGGTAGCGGTACTTCCGGCACTTATCTGGCACGAAGTCCTCAAGATCAACATTACGCATATACGCGTCAAATTCATCCTTGATGCCTGCTTGGACCATAAACTCCTCTGACGGCCATTCACAAGGCCGCACTTGGGCTTCCCTCAGTGGTTCATCGTCCGGCTCACGTATCGCGAGCCTCGGTCCTTGCTTCCTTGAGGAACCACCTTGGTACATTTTCCTAAACATTTTTCTTCCTTTGATTTTTTTTTTGAAATTTTTAGTGACACAAAATAAAAGTGAACTAAACTCAACAAGATTGATAGCAACTACTCCTACAAGCGCCTAGATGCCATATCATGCATTAAATCTACTTTTGACCACATAAATTTGACATGCAAGCTCAATAACAGGGTCACCTAAGAAGCAAAAATTTGCAATAAATAAAGAACTAGCACAAAAACTAATTGGACCATTGGAGGAGTCCATACCAACGAACAATCCCCCAAAGCAGTTTTGTGAATGGAGCTTTGAGCTAGGAGATCAAAAATGGCAGCAAGATGAGCTAGAACTCGGGTTTGAGCTATGGGATGATTTTTTCTAGAGGAAGACGAAGTGTGTGAGTGCTGGAATAAGTGGAGGGGGGCCACGTGGGGTCCACGAGGCAGGGGCGCGCCCTGGACCCTCGTGGCCAGGTGGTGTGGCCCCCTGGTGTGTTCTCAGTGCCAATAATTCTTAAATATTCTACAAAAAAATCATATTTCATTTTTAGGAAATTTAGAGAACATTTATTTTCGGGGTATTTTTTTATTGCAAGGATAATTCAGAAAATAGACATAAAATACTATTTTTGCTTTATTTAATCTAAACAACAGAAAGTAAAAGGATGGTACAGGGAGTTGTGCTTTCTAACTTCATCCATCTCATGCTCATCAAAAGGAATCCACTAATAAGGTTGATCAAGTCTTGTTAACAAACTCTTTCCGAATAACATGAACCCGGAGAATTTTCGAATAACACTAAGTTACCTCAACGGGGATATGCATGTCCCCAACAATAAGAATATCATATTTCTTCTTGACAGTAGGAAGAGGGAATTCAAAACCTCCAATAGTAATCGTTGAAATTTTTCCAATAGAATTGATACTATTGTCTTGAAGTTGTTTCCTCGGAAAGTGTACCGTATGCTCATTACCATTAACATGAAAAGTGACATTGCCTTTGTTGCAATCAATAATAGCCCCTGCAGTATTCAAAAAGGGTCTACCAAGGATAATCGACATACTATCGTCCTCGGGAATGTCAAGAATAACAATGTCTGTTAAAATAGTAATGTTTGCAACCACAACAGGTACATCCTCACAAATACGGACAGGTATAGCAGTTGATTTATCAGCCATTTGCAAAGATATTTCAGTAGGTGTCAACTTATTCAAATCAAGTCTACGATATAAACAGAGAGGCATAACACTAACACCGGCTCCAAGATCACATAAAGCAGTTTTAACATAGTTTATTTTAATGGAGCATGGTATAGTTGGTACTCCTGGATCTCCTAGTTTCTTTAGTATTCCACCTTTAAAAGTATAATTGGCAAGCATGGTGGAAATTTCAGCTTCCGGTATCTTTCTTTTATTTGTAACAATATCTTTCATATACGTAGCATAAGGATTCATTTTAAGCATATTAGTCAAACGCATACGCAAAAAGATAGGTCTAATCATTTCAGCAAAGTGCTCAAAATTCTCATCATTCTTTTTCTTGGATGGTTTAAGAGGAAAAGGCATGGGTTTCTGAACCCATGGTTCTCTTTCTTTACCATGATTCCTAGCAACAAAGTCTCTCTTATCATTACGTTGATTCTTTGATTGTGGGTTATCAAGATCAATAGCAGGTTCAATCTCTACATCATTGTTATTGCTAGGTTGAGCATCAACATGAACATCATCATTAATATTATCACTAGGTTCATGTTCATTACCAGATTGTGTTTCAGTATCAGAAATAGAAATATCATTGGGATTCTCAGGTGTGTCAACAACAGGTTCACTAGAAGCATGCAAAGTCCTATCTTTTTTATTTTTCTTCTTTTTAGAAGGACTAGGTGTATCAACGTTAGTTCTCTGAGAATCTTGCTCAACTCTCTTAGGGTGGCCC
This sequence comes from Triticum urartu, assembly GCF_056163025.1. NCBI lineage: Eukaryota > Viridiplantae > Streptophyta > Magnoliopsida > Poales > Poaceae > Triticum > Triticum urartu. The sequence continues at coordinate 73,731,150 of NC_141873.1, read as the reverse complement.
TCGGGATACAAACGTTCCTGAGTCATTTTACCCCCTCTAGTCATAACTCTAACAGCATTATCATTTCTCTTATTATCTAATTCATTGAGCAAATAATCTTGTGCTTTAAGCACTTGTTCTACTTGAGTGGTAACCATAGAAGCATGTTTACTAATAAGTTTAAGTTCACCTTTAACTCTAGACATATAATCACTCAAGTGTTCAATCATATAAGCATTACGTTTCAATTGTCTACCAACATAAGCATTGAAGTCTTCTTGTTTAACAATAAAATTATCAAACTTATCCAAGCATTGGCTAGCAAACTTAGTAGATGGAATTTCAACCTTATTAAATCTATAGAGAGAATTTACCTTTACTACCCGTGTCGGGTTATCAAGACCATGTATTTCTTCAATAGGTGGTAAATTGTTAACATCTTCAGCTTTAATACCCTTTTCTTTCATAGATTTCTTTGCCTCTTGCATATCTTCAGGACTGAGAAATAGAATACCCCTTTTCTTTGGAGTTGGCTTAGGAGTTGGTTCAGGAAGTGTCCAATCATTATAATTACTCAACATATTATTCAATAGCAATTCATCTTGTTCAATAGTCCTTTTCGTGAAAGCACAACCAGCACAACTATCCAGGTGGTCTCTGGAAGCATCGGTCAGTCCATTATAAAAGATATCAAGTATTTCATTTTTCTTGAGAGGATGATCAGGCAAAGCATTAAGTAATCGGGGAAGCCTCCCCCAAGCTTGTGGGCGACTCTCTTCTTCAATTTGCACAAAATTATATATTTCCCTTAAGGCAGCTTGTTTCTTATGAACGGGGAAATATTTAGCAGAGAAGTAATAAATCATATGCTGGGGACTACGCACACAACCAGGATCAAGAGAATTAAACCATATTTTAGCATCACCCTTTAATGAGAACGGAAATAACTTAAGGATATAGTAGTAACGAATTTTTTCCTCATTAGTGAATAGGGTGGCTATATCATTCAGTTTAGTAAGATGTGCCACAACAGTTTCAGGTTCATTGTCATAAAAAGGATCAGATTCAACCAAACTAATTATCTCAGGATCGACAGAGAAATCATAATCCTTATCAGAAATACAGATATGTGAAGTAGCAAAAGAAGTGTCATATTTGTTGGGGAACGCAGTAATTTCAAAAAAAAAATCTACGCACACGCAAGATCATGGTGATGCATAGCAACGAGAGGGAAGAGTGTTGTCTACGTACCCTCGTACACCGTAAGCGGAAGCTTTATGACAACGTGGTTGATGTAGTTGTACGTCTTCACGATCGACCGATCCTAGCATCGAAGGTACGGCACCACCGCGATCTGCACACGTTCAGCTTGGTTGTTGGGGAACGTAGTAATTTCAAAATTTTCCAACGCACACGCAGGATCATGGTGATGCATAGCAATGAGAGGGGAGAGTGATGTCCACGTACCCTCGTAGACCATAAGCGGAAGAGTTATGACAACGCGGTTGACGTAGTCGTGCGTCTTCACGATCGACTGATCCTAGTATCGAAAGTACGGCACCTCCGCGATCTGCACACGTTCGGCTCGGTGACGTCCCACGAACTCACGATCCAGCAGAGTATTGAGGGAGAGCTTCGTTAGCATGACGGCATGATGACGGTAATGATGATGCTACCGGAATAGGGCTTCGCCTAAGCACCGCTACGATATGACCGAGGTGGATTATGGTGGAGGGGGCACCGCACACGGCTAAGGGATCAATGATCAACTTGTGTGTCTATGGGGTGCCCCCTGGCCACGTATATAAAGGATGGAGGGAGGAGGCCGGCCCTCATAGGGTGCGCCCAAAGTGTGGAGTCCTACTAGGACTCCCTAGTCCTAGTAGGATTCCACCTCCCACATGGAATAGGAAAAAGGGAAGAGAGAAGGAGAAGGAATGAAGGGGGCGCCCCCTTTCCCTAGTCCAATTCGGACCAGTCCATGGGGAAGGGGCGCGGCCACCCTTGAGGCCTTTCTCTCCTTTCCAGTATGGCCCATTAAGGCCCAATACGAATTTCGTAACTCTCTGGTACTCCAAAAAATACCTGAATCACTCAAAACCTTTACGATGTCCAAATATAGCCTTCCAATATATCGATCTTTATGTCTCTACCATTTCGAGACTCCTCGTCATGTCCCCGATCTCATACGGGACTCCGAACAAACTTCGGTCATCAAATCACATAACTCATAATACAAATCATCACAGAACGTTAAGCGTGCGGACCGTATGGGTTCGAGAACTATGTAGACATGACCGAGACTCATCTCCAGTCAATAAACAATAGCGGAACCTGGATGCTCATATTGGTTCCTACATATTCTACGAAGATCTTTATCGGTCAAACCGCATAACAACATACGTTGTTCCCTTTGTCAACGGTATGTTACTTGCCCGAGATCCGATCATCGGTATCTCAATACCTAGTTCAATCTCATTACTGGCAAGTATCTTTACTCGTTCCGTAATGCATCATCCCGCAACTAACTCATTAGTCACAATGCTTGCAAGGATTATAGTGATGTGCATTACCGAGAGGGCCCAGAGATACTTCTCCGATACACGGAGTGACAAATCCTAATCTCAATCTATGCCAACTCAACAAACACCATCGGAGACACCTGTAGAGCATCTTTATAATCACCCAGTTATGTTGTGATGTTTGATAGCACACAAGGTGTTCCTCCGGTATTCGGGAGTTGCATAATCTCATAGTCTGAGGAACATGTATAAGTCATGAAGAAAGCAGTAGCAATGAAATTGTAACAATCATAATGCTAAGCTAACGAATGGGTCTTGTCCATCACATCATTCTCCTAATGATGTGATCCCATTCATCAAATGACAACACATGTCTATAGTTTGGAAACATAACCATCTTTGATAAACGAACTAGTCAAGTAGAGGCATACTAAGGACACTTTGTTTTGTCTATGTATTCACACATGTACTAAGTCTCCGGTTAATACAATTCTAGCATGAATAATAAACATTTATCATGAAATAAGGAAATAAATAATAACTTTATTATTGCATCTATGGCATATTTCCTTCAGTCTCCCACTTGCACTAGAGTCAATAATCTAGTTCACATCGCCATGTGACTTAACACCAATAGTTCACATCACCATGTGATTAACACCCATAGTTCACATCGCCATGTGACCAACACTCAAAGGGTTTACTAGAGTCAGTAATCTTAGTTCACATCACCATGTGATTAACACCCAAAGAGTACTAAGGTGTGATCATGTTTTGCTTGTGAGAGAAGTTTAGTCAACGGGTCTACCAAATTCAGATCCATATGTATTTTGCAAATTTCCATGTCTACAATGCTCTGCATGGAGCTACTTTAGCTTATTGCTCCCACTTTCAATATGTATCCGGATTGTGACTTAGAGTCATCTAGATCGGTGTCAAACTTGCATCGACGTAACTCTTTACGACGAACTCTTTATCACCTCGATAACTAAGAAATATTTCCTTAGTCCTCAAGGATAATTTTGACCGATGTCCAGTGATCTACTCCTAGATCAAAAATTGTACTCCCTTGCCAAACTCAGGGCAGGGTATACAATAGGTCTGGTACAAAGCATGGCATAGTTTATAGAACCTATGGCTGAGGCATAGGGAATGACTTTAATTCTCTCTCTATCTTCTGTTGTGGTCGGGCTTTGATTCTTACTCAACTTCACACCTTGCAACATAGACAAGAACTCTTTCTTTTACTGTTCCATTTTGAACTACTTCAAAAACTTGTCAAGGTATATACTCATTGAAAAATATATCAAGCGTTTTGATCTATCTCTATAGATCTTGACGCTCAATATGTAAGTAGCTTCACCGAGGTCTTTCTTTGAAAAACTCCTTTCAAACGCTCCTTTATGATTTCCAGAAAATTCTACATTATTTCCGATCAACAATATATCATTCACATATACTTATCAAAAATGTTGTAGTGCTCCCACTCACTTTCTTGTAAATACAGGCTTCACCGCAAGTCTGTATAAAACCATATGCTTTGATCACTTTATCAAAGCATATATTCCAACTCCGAGATGCTTGCACCAGTCCATAGATGGATCGCTGGAGCTTGCTTACCTTGTTAGCACCTTTAGGATCGACAAAACCTTCTGGTTGCATCATATACAACTCTTCTTTAAGAAATTCATTAAGGAATGCAGTTTTGACATCCATTTGCCAGATTTCATAAAATGCAGCAACTGCTAACATGATTCGGACAGACTTTTAAGCATCGATACGAGTGAGAAAATCTCATCATAATCAACTCCTTGAACTTGTTGAAAACCTTTTGCAACAAGTCGAGCTTTGTAGATAGTAAGACTGCTACCAACGTCCGTCTTCCTCTTGAAGATCCATTTATTCTCAATGACTCACTGATCAACGGGCAAGTCCATCAAAGTCCATACTTTGTTCTCATACATGGATCCCATCTCAGATTTCATGGCCTCAAGCCATTTTACGGAATCTGGGCTTATCATCGCTTCCTCATAGTTTGTAGGTTCGTCATGGTCTAGTAACATGACTTCCAGAACAGGATTACCGTACCACTCTGGTGCAGACTGTACTCTGGTTGACCTACGAGGTTCGGTAGTAACTTGATCTGAAGTTTTATGATCATCATCATTAGCTTCCTCACTAATTGGTGTAGGAATCGCTGGAACTGATTTCTGTGATGAACTACTTTCCAATTCGAGAGAAGGTACAATTACCTTATCAAGTTCTACTTTCCTCCCACTCACTCCTTTCGAGAGAAACTCCTTCTCTAGAAAGGATCCATTCTTAGCAACAAAATATCTTGCCTTCGGATCTGTGATAGAAGGTGTACCCAACAATTTATTTTGGGTATCCTATGAAGACGCACTACTCCGATTTGGGTTTGAGCTTATCAGTTTGAAACTTTTTCACATAAGCATCGCAACCTCAAACTTTAAGAAACGACAGCTTTGGTTTCTTGCCAAACCATAGTTCATACGGTGTCATTTCAATGGATTTAGATGGTGCCCTATTTAACGTGAATGCAGCTGTCTCTAATGCACAACCCCAAAACGATAGTGTTAAATCGGTAAGAGACATCATAGATCGCACCATATCCAATAAAGTACGATTACAACGTTCGGACACACCATTACGCTATGGTGTTCCAGGTGGCGTGATTTGCGAAACTATTCCACATTGTTTCAAATGAAGACCAAACTCATAACTCAAATATTCGCCTCTGTGATCAGATCATAGAAACTTTATTTTCTTGTGACGATGATTTTCCACTTCACTCTGAAATTCTTTGAACTTTTCAAAATTTTTAGACTTATGTTTCATTAAGTAGATATACCCATATCTGCTCAAATCATCTGTGAAGTTCAGAAAATAACGATACCCGCCGCGAGCCTCAACACTTATCGGATCGCATTCATCAGTATGTATTATTTCCAATAAGTCAATTGCTCGCTCCATTGTTCTGGAGAACTGAGTCTTAGTCATCTTGCCCATGAGGCATGGTTCGCAAGCATCAAGTGATTCCAAAAGTCCATCGGCATGGAGTTTCTTCATGCGCTTTACACCAATATGACCTAAACGGCAGTGCCACAAATAGGTTGCACTATCATTATTAAATTTGCATCTTTTGGCTTTAATATTATGAATATGTGTATCACTACGATCGAGATTCAAAAAACCATTCACCTTGGGTGTATGACCACATAAGGTTTTATTCATGTAAATAGAATAAAAATTATTCTTTGACTTAAATGAATAACCGTATTGCAATAAACATGATCCGATCATATTATGCTCAACAGAAACACCATATAACATTTATTTTAGGTTGAACACTAATCCCGAAGGTAAAGGGAGTGTGCAATGGTGATCTTATCAACCTTGGAATCATTTCCAACACACATCGTCACCTCGTCCTCAACTAGTCTTTGTTTATTTTGCAACTCCTGTTTCGAGTTACTACTCTTAGCAACTGAACTAGTATCAAATACCGAGGGGTTTTCTATAAACACTAGTAAAGTACACATCAACAACATGTATATCAAATATACCTTTGTTCACTTTGCCATCCTTCATATCCGCCAAGTATCTAGGGCAGTTCCACTTCCAGTGACCATTTCCTTTGCAGTACAAGCACTCAGTTTTAGGCTTGGGTCTAGCTTTGGGCTTCTTTATGGGAGTGACAAATTGTTTGTCATTCTTCTTGAAGTTCCCTTTCTATCCCTTTGCCCTTTTCTTAAAACTAGTGGTCTTGTTAACCATCAACACTTGATGCTTTTCTTGATTTCTACCTTCACCGATTTTAGCATCGCGAAGAGCTTGGGAATTGTTTTCGTTATCCCTTGCATATTATAGTTCATCACGAATTTATAGTAACTTGGTGATAGTGACTAGAGAACTTTGTCAATTACTATCTTATCTAGAAGATTAACTCCCACCTGATTCAAGCAATTGTAGTACCCAGACAATCTGGGCACATGCTCACCAGTTGAGCTATTCTCCACCATCTTGTAGGCAAAGTATTGTCAGAGGTCTCATACCTCTCGACACGGGAATGAGTATGAAATACCAATTTCAACTCTTGGAACATCTCATATGCTCCATGTCTTCCACAACATTTTTGAAGTCCTGGTTCTAAGCCGTAAAGCATGGTGCACTAAACTATGAAGTAGTCATCATACTGAGCATTGTCAAACATGCATAACGTCTGCATCTGCTCCTGCAATGGGTCTGTCACCTAGCGGTGCATCAAGGACATAATATTTTTGTGCATCAATGAGGATAATCCTCAGATCACGGAGCTAGTCCGCATCATTGCTACTAACATTTTTCAACTTATTTTATCTCTAGGAACATATCAAAAATAAATGGGGAGCTACATCGCGAGCTATTGATCTACAACATAGTTATGAAAATACTATCAGGACTAAGTTCATGATAAATTAAATTTCAATTAATCATATTACTTAAGAACTCCCACTTAGATAGACATCCCTCTAGTCATCTAAATGATCACATGATCCAAATCAACTAAACCATGTCCGATCATCACGTGAGATGGAGTAGTTTTCAATGGTGAACATCACTATGTTGATCATATCTACTATATGATTCACGCTCGAACTTTTGGTCTCCAGTGTTCCGAGGCCATATCTGCATATGCTAGGCTCGTCAAGTTTAACCCGAGTATTCTGCGTGTGCAAAACTGACTTGCACCCATTGTATGTGAACGTAGAGCTTATCACACCCGATCATCACGTGGTGTCTCGGCACGACGAACTATCGCAGCGGTGCATACTCAGGGAGAACACTTATACCTTGAAATTTAGTGACAGATCATCCTATAATGCTACCGCCGAACTAAGCAAAATAAGATGCATAAAGGATAAACATCATGTGCAATCAAAATATGTGACATGATATGGCCATGATCATCTTGCGCCTTTGATCTCCATCTCCAAAGTACCGTCATGATCTCTATCGTCGTTGGCATGACACCATGATCTCCATCATATTGATCTCTATCAACGTGTCATCACATGGTCGTCTCGCCAACTATTGCTCTTGCAACTATTGCTATCGCATAGCGATAAAGTAAAGCAATTATTTGGCGCTTGCATCTTATGCAATAAAGAGACAACCATAAGGCTTCTTCCAGTTAACGATAACTTCAACAAAACATGATCATCTCATACAACAACTTATTTCTCATCACGTCTTGACCATATCACATCACAACAAGCCCTGCAAAAACAAGTTAGACATCCTCTACTTTGTTGTTGCAAGTTTTACATGGCTGCTACGGGCTGAGCAAGAACTGTTCTTACCTACGCATGAAAAACCATAATGCAGTATAGTGATTGCTTTTTGATCTTCAGAAAGAAACCTGTTCATTGAATCCGATTCAACTAAAGTTGGAGAAACAGACACCCACCACCCACCTGTGTGCGAAGCACGTCGGTAGAACCAGACTCGCGTAAGCATACACGTAATGTCGGTCTGGGCCGCTTCATCCAACAATACCGCCGAATCAAGAAACAACTAGTTACGGCAAGCAATATGTATATACCCACGCCCACAACTCCTTTGTGTTCTACTCGTGCATATAACATCTACGCATAAACCTGGCTCTGATACCACTGTTGGGGAACGTAGTAATTTCAAAATTTTCCAACGCACACGCAAGATCATGGTGATGAATAGCAACGAGAGGGGAGAGTGATGTCCACGTACCCTTGTAGACCGTAAGTGGAAGTGTTATGACAATGCGGTTGATGTAGTCGTACGTCTTCACGATCGACCAATCCTAGAACCGAAAGTACGGCACCTCCGCAATATGCACACATTCAGCTCGTTGACGTCCCACAAACTCATGATCCAGCAGAGTGTCGAGGGAGAGCTTCATCAGCATGACGGCGTGATGACGGTGATGATGATGCTACCGGAATAGGGCTTCACCTAAGCACCGCTATGATATGACCGAGGTGGATTATGGTGGAGGGGGGCACCGTACGCGGCTAAGGGATCAATGATCAACTTGTGTGTCTATGGGGTGCCCCCTGGCCACGTATATAAAGGATGGAGGGAGGAGGAGGCCGGCCCTCATAGGGCGCGCCCAAAGTGTGGAGTCCTACTAGGACACCCTAGTCCTAGTAGGATTCCACCTCCCACATGGAATAGGAAAAAGGGAAGGGAGAAGAAGAAGGAAGGAAGGGGGCGCCCCCTTTCCCTAGTCCAACTCGGACCAGTCCATGGGGAAGGGGCGCGGCCACCCTTGAGGCCTTTCTCTCCTTTCCTGTATGGCCCATTAAGGCCCAATATGAATTCCCGTAACTCTCCGGTACTCTGAAAAATACCCGAATCACTTGGAACCTTTCCGACATCTGACCATTTCGAGACTCCTCGTCATGTCCCCGATCTCATCCAGGACTCCGAACAAACTTCGGTCATCAAATCACATAACTCATAATACAAATCGTCATAGAACGTTAAGCGTGCGGACCCTACGGGTTCGAGAACTATGTAGACATGACCGAGAATCATCTCCAGTCAATAACCAATAGCGGAACTTGGATGCTCATATTGGTTCCTACATATTCTACGAAGATCTTTATCGGTCAAACCGCATAACAACATACGTTGTTCCCTTTGTCAACTGTATGTTACTTGCCCGAGATTTGATCGTCGGTATCTCAATATATACCTAGTTCAATCTCGTTACTGGCATGTCTCTTTACTCGTTCCGTAGTGCATCATCCCGCAACTAACTCATTAGTCATAATGCTTGCAAGGCTTATAGTTATGTGCATTACCGAGAGGGCCTAGAGATACCTATCCGATACACGGAGTGACAAATCCTAATCTCGATCTATGCCAACTCAACAAACACCATCAGAGACACCTGTAGAGCATCTTTATAATCACCCAGTTACGTTGTGACGTTTGATAGCACACAAGGTGTTCCTCCGGTATTCGGGAGTTGCATAATCTCATAGTCTGAAGAACATATATAAGTCATGAAGAAAGCATTAGCAATGAAACTGTAATGATCATAATGCTAAGCTAACAAATGGGTCTTGTCCATCACATCATTCTCCTAATGATGTGATCCCGTTCATCAAATGACAACACATGTCTATGGTTAGGAAACATAACCATATTTGATAAACGAACTAGTCAAGTAGATGCATACTAGGGACACTTTGTTTTGTCTATGTATTCACACATGTACTAAGTTTCTGGTTGATACAATTCTAGCATGAATAATAAACATTTATCATGAAACAAGGAAATAAATAATAACTTTATTATTGCCTCTAGGGCATATTTCCTTCATCGGTGACGTCCCACGAACTCACGATCCAGCAGAGTGTCGAGGGAGAGCTTCCTCAGCACGACGGCGTGATGACGGTGATGATGATGCTACCGGAATAGGGCTTCGCCTAAGCACCGCTACGATATGACCGAGGTGGATTATGGTGGAGGGTGTCACCGCACACAGCTGGAAAACAATCAACTTGTGTGTTCTAGGGTGCCCCCTACCCCTGTATATAAAGGAGCAAGGGGGGGCCGGACGGCCTAGGGGCGCGCCAAGAAGAGGTGGAGTCCTCCTCCTAGTAGGAGTAGGAATCCCCTTTTTCCTAGTCCAACTAGGAAGGGGGAGGGGAAAGGAAGGAGAGGAGAGAGGGAGGAAAGAGGGGGCGTCGCCCCCCCTCCTTGTCCAATTCGGACTCCCAAGGGGAGGGGCGGCCATCAATAGGCCCTTCCTCTCTCTCTCTCACACAAGACCCGTGTAGGCCCATTAGTTCCCCCGGGGGTTCCGATAACCCCCCGACACTCCGATAAATATCCGGTGACCCCCGGAACTCATCCAGTGTCCGAATATAGTCGTCCAATATATCAATCTTTTTGTATCAACCATTTCGAGACTCCTCATCATGTCCGTGATCACATCTAGGTCTCCGAACTATCTTCGGTACATCAAAACACATAAACTCATAATACTGATCGTCACCAAACGTTAAGCGTGCGGACCCTACGGGTTCGAGAACTATGTAGACATGACCGAGACACGTCTCCGGTCAATAACCAATAGCGGAACCTGGATGCTCATATTGGTTCCTACATATTCTATGAAGATCTTTATCGGTCAAACGCATAACGATATATGTTGTTCCCTTTGTCATCGGTATGTTACTTGCCCGAGATTCGATCGTCGGTATCTCAATACCTAGTTAAATCTCGTTACCGGCAAGTCTCTTTACTCGTTACGTAATGCTACGTCCCGTAACTAACTCATTAGCTACATTGCTTGCAAGGATTATAATGATGTACATTACCGAGAGGGCCCAGAGATACCTCTCCGACAATCGCAGTGACAAATTGTAACACCCACGATGCGGCTATATCTCCCATGTGTCGGAGCACGACTTAGAGGCATAACCGCATTGTAGGCATGTCGCGAGAGGGGTAATCTTTACACATCCCATGTACTGAATAAGAAAGAGGTACAGAGTTGGCTTACAATCACCACTTCACACAATACAATAATATAGCATTACATCATCCAAATACAAACAAGGTCCGACTACGGAACCAAAATAAAGAAGACCACCCCTAATGCTAGATCCCCGATCGCCCCGACTGGGCTCCACTACTGATCAACTAGAAACGGAACAACATAAAGAACACGATCTTCATCGAGCTCCTCCTTGAGCTTGGTTGCGTCACCTGCACGATATCATCGGCACCTATAACCTGGTTTTGGAAGTAATCTGTGAGTCACGGGGACTCAGCAATCTCACACCCTCGTGATCAAGACTATTTAAGGTTATGGGTAGGGAAAAGGTATGTGAGGTGGAGCTGCAGCAAGCACTAGCATATATGGTGGCTAACATACGCAAATGAGAGCGAGAAGATAAGGCAAAGCACGGTCAAGAATCTATGATCAAGAAGTGATCCTAGACTACTTACGTTCAATCATAACTCCAACACCGTGTTCACTTCCTAGACTTCGCCGGAAAGAGACCATCACGGCTACACACTCGGTTGATGCATTTTAATTAAGTTCAGTGCCAAGTTCTCTACAACCGGACATTAACAAATTCCCATCTGCCCATAACTACGGGCACGGCTTTCGAAAGTTCATAACCCTGCAGGGGTGTCCCAACTTAGCCCATCACAAGCTCTCACGGTCAACGAAGGATATTCCTTCTCCCAGGAAGACCCGATCAGCCTCGGAATCCCGGTTACAAGAAATTTCGACAATGGTAAAACAAGACCAGCAAAGCCACCCAGATGTGCCGACAAATCCCGATAGGAGCTGCACATATCTCGTTCTCAGGGCACACCGGATGAGCAAGACGCCGGATTGGCATAAACCCTGGTTGCCCAGGGGGCGCCGGACATCGCTTAGGTTGGACCAACACTTAGAGAAGCACTGGCCCAGGGTGTTTAAATAAAGATGACCCTTGTGTCTGCAGAACCCAAGGGAAAAAGGCTAGGTGGCAAATGGTAAAACCAAGGTTGGGCCTTGCTGGAGGAGTTTTATTCAAGGCGAACTGTCAAGGGGTTCCCATTATAACCCAACCACGTAAGGAATGCAAAATCAAGGAACATAACACCGGTATGACGGAAACTAGGGCGGCAAGAGTGGAACAAAACACCAGGCATAAGGCTGAGCCTTCCACCCTTTACCAAGTATATAGATGCACTAATATAAATAAGAGATATTGTGATATCCCAACAAATATCCATGTTCCAACAAGGAACAAACTCCAATCTTCACCTGCAACTAGCAACGCTATAAGAGGGGCTGAGCAAAGCGGTAACATAGCCAAACAACGGTTTGCTAGGACAAGGTGGGTTAGAGGTTTGACATGGCAAAATGGGAGGCATGATATAGCAAGTGGTAGGTATCACGGCATAGGCATAGCAATAGAGTGAGAAACTAGCAAGCAAAGATAGAAGTGATTTCGAGGGTATGGTCATCTTGCCTAAGAACCCGCAAGGAAGAAGAACGAGTCCATGAAGAAGACAAACAGACGTAGTCGAATGAATCCTCACAAACGCAACATTACCAGAACTAACCCGAAGAAGCAACACCGAAAAGAAGCAAACAATATAGTAAACAACCATCACATAAGTATGGCATGATGCACAACCAAGTATGATGCATGTCCGGTTTAATGAAGCATGGCATGGTAAAGTGCCCAAGCAATCCTACAAATGAAGTGGAGCTCAATATGCAACGAGTTGCATATTGACAAAACACCACATTCAAGTTATTTATTTCGATCTCATTTATGTACCCAACAATATTAAATGTTGATTAACATGGCAAGGGGTGAAGCACACCAAAACTACCTATCTAGGCAAGTTTAAATGAGGCCGGAAACAACGAACAACAATTCTGGAAATCCTCATATGCATAAATTAGATTTGGTACTGTTCTGCCCTAAAACACAATTTTAGAGTTATTAAACATGCAAAGTAAGGTAACCATGTTAAACTAGGCATTTTTCTACCCCATTTACATATAAAGTTTATTAAATTTGGAGCTACGGTTGAATAGTTATGAATTAAATCATTTTACATGGCAATATGGGAAAATATATGCAAACATCATTTTAAACATTTTAAATATAGATGAAAGTTGCACAATATGAATCTACACAAAATTCTAAGCATCTTTCATACATAAAGTTTTTACAAAAGATGTATGGTTGGTGATTTATTAAATGCATGGACTCTAGGGGCTATTCTGCAAAGCTGACGTTCCCTGGGAAAATAGGAAAACATTCTATAAAAAAACACACGGGCCGGATCTGGTTGGCCCATCAGTGCACAGGAGGGGCTGGGGGGTCTCTCACCATGGGCCTCGGCCCAGCTGGTGGAGAGGTAGGCCGGTTGCTGGGCTTGGAGGCTGCTGGCCCAAGCGTTGTCGCGGTCAACGCGTGCCAGCGGATCGAGCGGGCGCCTCGTCCTGGAAGAAGAGGACGCAGGCGGCGGCGGACCTGGCGCTGGCATCTCCCGGCGATGAGTGGAAGGACGAGGGGGACGGATCCGGTGCGCAGGAGGTCGAGGAGGGCCGAGGCGAGACTGGAGCTGCTGCCGTTCGTCCCGGCGCTCGACGGGAGGACACAGACGAGGAACTTGGCGGAGTGGCAGTTCGCGAGGCAGGCGTGCGGGCGGAGCTGGAGGCCATGGCAGCGGCGGCGGCCGGAGCACCAACGGGCGGCGAGGACGAAGCAGGGGCAACCCGAGGTCGCAGGTGATCCGGGCGGCGCAGTTCATCTCCATGGAGGGGCAGCCATGCTTGCCTTCCTGTCGAGAACAAGAGAGAGAGACATGAGAGAAACGGGAGAGGAAATGAGGGGAAGGAAAGGAGCAAAGGAGGAGCGGCGACGGGGTCGGCCTGCAGGCTCGCAGGAGGTGCTCGTCTCCTTAGGTCGACGAGGATAGCGAGGAGGCTCCCAGTGGCTGGAAGGCTTTGTGGATGGCAGCGAGTGGAGACCGATGGAATCGGGCACGGCTGCGCTGGTTGGTGGGATGGGGAAAATGAGGAGAAGGCAGGATCTATTGGGTGGATCGGGCAAGATCCCGAGGAAAGGGGGAGACCAGGTGGGCTGGCGGCGGTGGGCGGAATGGACGGATGGGACACTCTAGGATTAGGGTTAGGCTCAAATATAGGTAGGATATTAGGTTAGGGGCTACCGAGTCCCTCCGATCAAAATCAGACGGTCAGAAAAAAATAGGCTAGGGAGACCAAAAGGAAAAACAGAGATGTTTTATAGATGTTAGGGGATGATCCGAACCCAATGGTGACGACTGCTCGGGTCGGGTCCGGGATAGCTTTCGGACGCGCGCGCGAGGAGGGCCGCGGGCTGACGAGAGAGGTTGGGTTGGACCTGGCGGTAGGTAGTGGACTATGCAGAAGGCCTCAGGCTGAGAGAAGAGAAGAGAGAGAGGCCCGACGACTGTTTCCGGAGACCGAAAACGTCCGACGTTAGACCGGCTATACTGCCGCTATAGTTATTCGTTGGGGCATTAAACGGACTCTGAATGCGATGAAACTTGGCAAGCGGCCTACTGGCAACAAAACAACACTGCATGCCAACTTTCAACCCATTCAGAGAACATTTTTCGATCACTTATAAAATACTATTTCGGACGTGCCGCGGGCGCGTGCAAGTGTGTATGGGCTCAGAACGGACAACAGACGGAACTGGGGGAACCCGGACGAATGCAAGTTTTGAAAAAATGATGATGCAATGCACATGATGACATGAAAAGATGCAACACGCAAGCGAATGACATGGCAACAACGGCGAATAACTGGGAGACACCTGGCGCATCGGTCTCGGGGCGTCACAACACTCCACCACTACGAGAGGATCTCGTCCTGAGATCTAGGATGGCACCGGAGAGAAGCGGGAGAGGAACAGAAGAGATAAAACTAATTGCTTCTATGACAAACGTGTGAAACCAAAGAACCTTGCGAGGTTGAACAAATTTAAAGAAAGAAAACCACGAAGATGAACAAAGTTGCAAACACTCCGTTAGACAAAAGGAACAAGGAACATTACTAGAACCTTGTAGGTTGAAAGACATAAGAAGAGTGTCACAAAGGACAAGAAGTACATGCAAGCACTCCGGTAGAACAAGATGTACAAGGAATGATAAAGATCAATTACGGTAACACTTCGGTTGCAAATGGAAGGTAAAGAATATGAGCTTTGCAATATTAAAGCACTTGGATGAGACTCCGGTTAGAAGAGGAATGATAGACATAACACTCCGGTTAAAACAAGATAGAGAAGGAATAAGACTGATATAATTTGGATAGCACTTTGACTGTAAATGGAAGGAATTGAACAAGATCTTGACAAACAAGATGATGGGTTGAAGAGAGCAGCATCACAATGCCTCCGGAACAAAAGATAGAACGGACTGAAAGTAACAAAGAAGAAAACAACATCTTCCATGTCGAATGAATTTGAAAGCATCCTTAGAAAGAAGGATTGAATGGAGTTGTTGAAAATTTAAAAACAAAAGAATAAGGTTGTTGTGGGCTTATAGAAAACATCCCAAAATTATGAGGTGAAATTCTGCCACTAACGGAAACAAAAGATTGGATTGATATGAGCAAGAAGGCGAGAAACTATTTCACCGGGAGGATAAAAGAAGAACTTGGGTCATTTATAAGCACCATAAATAGCAACAATCCTTAGGGAAAGCTTTAGGTGAAATATAACCCAAGACAACTCCAATGAAGAGGTTGATGGAATGAGAAGAGCTCATGCTCGAAGAAATTGATGGGTTGAAAAAATGACTTGAGCGAAGAGAAAATGATGGATTTAGATATGTCACTCTTGAAAACGTGTGAATCATGAAACACGAAGGGAAATTATCAACAATGACATAACACCACCTTAGATGATAAGGTAGAAAGAATTGCATTTTGGAATGCAAGATGAAGAATCCTTGAGCTCCTTTGAAAAGAATCTAGATGAACACCTCGAGAAGGAATTAGAACCTTGCTGAACCATCATGTGGAACCTCCATGAAGAACTCCGGTAACAAAAGAATGATAAAAAAATTTAAAGAGAAGTTGAAAACACAAGGTGAAGCCTTGTAATGATTTAGATGGATCTTTGCGACGAGATAAAGTGGAAACTTGGAACTCCGGAAGAGAAGATAAAGCATCTCGAACCGAGAATGTGATATGATGAACCACTCCGGAAGGAAGAAATTAGATCACTTGTATGGAACAATAATAAGAATTACGTTATGCGCATCCTTCACCAATTTAGATTGATGGCAAGCAACGGATTTGGCAAACTACTTATTCTCATAGAAAATATTAAGGTAGATCTAGCGCCAACTTGGGAAGGTATTCAACGAACCATCGGTAGGATTGAAACAACGAATAAAACTGTATGATAACGAAGGAAGAGAACTCTTGAATGAACCACCGTAAGAATTAAAAAAGATCAAGGAAAAGACAGAGAAACACCAAGAAGAATTAGCACATGAACGAAGATGCTTGAGGGGATTTAGATGCAAGTGAACGAAGAGATCCCAAGCTGATTAGAGAACACTTGAAGGATGCACTGGTAAGAATTGAAAATGAGAGCTGAAAGCTGTAATGAATAATCCCAAAATGATGGCCTTCGAAGGAAAGACATGGAAACAACTCATGAAATGCTCCGGATGGGTGAAAAAAATTCTCACAATCGAAAACAATTATGAGAAGATGGCATAAAGCTAGCATCATGAATCTTGAAGAGAATGGAGCAAGATATGGAAGAAAATTCTTCTTTGGTCTTCAAATGTTGAGAATGACGATGAGAAACACCACCATGAATTGTTGAGGCACTCCAGAATGAAGAATGGAAAGGTTGAGCCAACGATGAAAAGAATTATAAGATCTTGGAGAAACCATCTGACTGATGATAATTCATTCTTACATCAAACTTTGCAATGAATTTGATTATAACTCCGGAAAAATAGAAGAGTCAGGTAAGATCCTGGGAAAAGACCTGTGGGTTAGGGCCCACTCAAAAGAAACATCGTTGAATGATTGCTTGAAAAGGGAGATTGCACCAGTTGAATTAAATGGCTTGAATGAGATAATAACCTCGAAATAGGTTGAACGGATCTTGAATGACAAGACGAGCCTTCTGAGATATCTTCAGCACTCCAGAACAAATGAATAGCAAGGAGGTGGATGATTAAGAGGTGCACCGGCATGAGAAAGCATTTGAAACAAGGAAAGTAATGATCAACACTGAAAGCTTGAATTTAATCCACCGGAGAAGAAAAAGAATGACAAATGATGAACTTGTAGAGCATCTTCATGAGAACCACCGGGTAAGAACATTGATGGAAAGAATGGAGAAACTTCAGATCAATAAGATGGATATTTGATTAAGAAATCTGAGTCCTTGAAGGAAAAGGGTGGGAGGGTGGGAAAAACAAAGGCATCTTGGGACGGATGAAATGAGCACCATTGAGAAGAACTGATAATTGACCTTGCGGATGTAGAAAAGATCGGATCCACTTGAAGAGAAACACGTCGGTTGAAAAAGGATTGACATGACAATCTAGATTATCAAGAAGGATTAGTATTCACATAGGAACATGAGAACACCGCTTAGGAAAGGTATGGAATCAACACTTGACATTGAAGCAACTCGAATACCACAACTGAAAACAAAAACAAAGGATTGGCTTGCAGAATAAGCTGGAACAAACATATGATAGAGATTTCGTCCGAAGTTTTCGTGGTGGGGCCCACACAGGCTCGATCATACAGCACCATCATGTACAAGGCAGTGCACATGACATACGAAGCGTCCCCGAGTCAGCATAGCCAAGGACTCTTTAAGACACAACGAGACCACTGTAAAACCAACTGTGGATAGGCGGATCACTAGACGTCGAACCCCAATCTCATATCATGCATATGTCCGAAAGATATCCTAGGGGCTACTTGAATTCCCACTTATAAACTCCCAAAACTTTCTGGTTATGCAATCAGGTGTTGGGGATACAGGGGAAGCATAATATTTCACCCAAAAGTAGCAAATCCTACATCCAGCTGTATCCATCCTTCAACACATAACCAAGAAACCTTCGGAAATCATTTACCTCAACCTTCGAAAAGCATCCGTTATACGAGTTATGGCAATACTCCCGAACTCCCGCCCCAGTACTGGGTGGCGTTGAGGTTATCTCACCAACAACTGCATAAAAGAGATTTTCGATGTCGGCGAAACTCAGGTATTCCAGAACTGCAACGATAAAATTGTGACGACAACACCTCAGAGCTCAACTCCCCGGGACACTGCCACAACCCCTAAATGTCAGGAGGCACCAAGAACAATGTTCTCGTCACAAAACCATCGGAACGATTCCAAGATACCCGCGTGATCCTAAAAAAATTCATGAAATTTGAGGAGAGAAGAGTCAAAACTCTACGTCAGGATGCCTCACCAGAGCGACGAAGGGACTGAGGAGTAAAAAGAATCCTACTCTCCGATATATAAATAATCCTAAAAGACTCAAAACATTTTTCTAGACTCAACAGCGCCAGCGATTCGATCAAGTAGGGGGCTCCTAAGTCGGGGAAGGCTCTGATTACCAACTTGTAACACCCACGATGCGGCTATATCTCCCACGTGTCGGAGCACGACTTAGAGGCATAACTGCATTGTAGACATGTCGCAAGAGGGGTAATCTTTACACATCCCATGTACTGAATAAGAAAGAGGTACAAAGTTGGCTTACAATCACCACTTCACACAATACAAGAATATAGCATTACATCATCCAAATACAAACAAGGTCCGACTACGGAACCAAAATAAAGAAGACCACCCCTAATGCTAGATCCCCGATCGCCCCGACTGGGCTCCACTACTGATCAACTAGAAATGGAACAACACAAAGAACACAATCTTCATCGAGCTCCTCCTTGAGCTCGGTTGCGTCACCTGCACGATATCATCGGCACCTGCAACCTAGTTTTGGAAGTAATCTGTGAGTCACGGGGACTCAGCAATCTCACACCCTCGCGATCAAGACTATTTAAGCTTATGGGTAGGGAAAAGGTATGTGAGGTGGATCTGCAGCAAGCACTAGCATATATGGTGGCTAACATACGCAAATGAGAGCGAGAAGAGAAGGCAAAGCACGGTCGAGAATCTATGATCAAGAAGTGATCCTAGACTACTTACGTTCAATCATAACTCCAACACCGTGTTCACTTCCCAGACTCCGCCGGAAAGAGACCATCACGGCTACACACGCGGTTGATGCATTTAATTTAAGTTAAGTGTCAAGTTCTCTACAACCGGACATTAACAAATTCAAATCTGCCCATAACCGCGGGCACGGCTTTTGAAAGTTCATAACACTTTAGGGGTATCCCAACTTAGCCCATCACAAGCTCTCACGGTCAACGAAGGATATTCCTTCTCCCAGGAAGACCCGATCAGACTCGGAATCCCGGTTACAAGACATTTCGACAATGGCAAAATAAGACCAGCAAAGCCACCCAGATGTGCCGATAAATCCCGATAGGAGCTGCACATATCTCGTTCTCAGGGCACACCAGATGAGCAAGACGTCGGGTTGGCATAAACCCTGGTTGCCCAGGGGGCGCCGGACATCGCTCAGGTTGGACCAACACTTAGAGAAGCACTGGCTCGGGGGGGTTAAATAAAGATGACCCTTGAGTCTGCAGAACCCAAGGGAAAAAGGCTAGGTGGCAAATGGTAAAACCAAGGTTGGGCCTTGCTGGAGGAGTTTTATTCAAGGTGAACTGTCAAGGGGTTCCCATTAGAACCCAACCGCGTAAGGAACGCAAAATCAAGGAACATAACACCGGTATGACGGAAACTAGGGCGGCAATAGTGGAACAAAACACCAGGCATAAGGCCGAGCCTTCCACCCTTTACCAAGTATATAGATGCATTAATATAAATAAGACATATTGTGATATCCCAACAAATATCCATGTTCCAACAAGGAACAAACTCCAATCTTCACCTGCAACTAGCAACGCTATAAGAGGGGCTGAGCAAAGCGGTAACATAGCCAAACAACGGTTTGCTAGGACAAGGTGGGTTAGAGGTTTGACATGGCAAAATAGGAGGCATGATATAGGAAGTGGTAGGTATCGCGGCATAGGAATAGCAATAGAGCGAGCAACTAGCAAGCAAAGATAGAAGTGATTTCGAGGGTATGGTCATCTTGCCTGAGAACCCGCAAGGAAGAAGAACGAGTCCATGAAGAAGACAAACGGACGTAGTCGAACGAATCCTCACAAACGCAACGTTATCAGAACTAACCCAAAGAAGCAACACCGGAAAGAAGCAAACAACATAGTAAACAACCATCACATAAGCATGGCACGATGCACAACCAATTATGATGCATGTCCGGTTTAATGAAGCATGGCATGGCAAAGTGCCCAAGCAATCCTACAAATTAAGTGGAGCTCAATATGCAATGAGTTGCATATTGACAGAACACCACATTCATGTTATTTAGTTCGATCTCGTTTATGTACCCAACAATATTAAATGTTGATTAACATGGCAAGGGGTGAAGCATACCAAAACTACCTATCTAGGCAAGTTTAAATGAGGCCGGAAACAACGAACAACAATTCCGGAAATCCTCATATGCATATATTAGATTTGGTACTGTTCTGCCCTAAAACACAATTTAGAGTTATTAAACATGCAAAGTAAGGTCACCATGTTAAACTAGGCATTTTTCTACCCCATTTACATATAAAGTTTATTAAATTTGGAGCTACGGTTGAATAGTTATGAATTAAATCATTTTACATGGCAATATGGGAAAATATATGCAAACATCATTTTAAACATTTTAAATATAGATGAAAGTTGCACAATATGAATCTACACAAACTTCTAAGCATCTTTCATACATAAAGTTTTTACAAAAGATGCATTGTTGGTGATTTATTAAATGCAAGGACTCTAGGGGCTATTCTGCAAAACTGATGTTCCCTGGGAAAATAGGAAAACGTTCTATAAAAAAACATGATACGGGTCGGATCTGGTTGGCCCATCAGTGCACAGGAGGGGCTGGGGGGTCTCTCACCATGGGCCTCGGCCCAGCTGGTGGAGAGGTAGGCCGGTTGCTGGGCTTGGAGGCTGCTGGCCCAAGCGTTGTCGCGGTCAACGCGTGCCAGCGGATCGAGCGGGCGCCTCGTCCTGGAAGAAGAGGACGCAGGCGGCGGCGGACCTGGCGCTGGTGTCTCCCGGCGACAAGTGGAAGGACGAGTGGGACGGATCCGGTGCGCAGGAGGTCAAGGAGGGCCGAGGCGAGACTGGAGCTGCTGCCGTTCGTCCCGCCGCTCGACGGGAGGACACCGACGAGGAACTTGGCGGAGCGGCAGTTCACGAGGCAGGTGCGCGGGCGGAGCTGGAGGCCATGGCGGTGGCGGCCGGAGCACCAACGGGCGGCGAGGACGAAGCAGGGGCGACCCGAGGTTGCAAGTGATCCGAGCAGCATAGTTCATCTCCATGGAGGGGCAGCCATGCTTGCCTTCCTGTCCAGAACGAGAGAGAGAGAGAGATGAGAGAAACGGGAGAGGAAACGAGGGGAAGGAAAGGAGCAGAGGAGGAGCGGCGACGGGGTCGGCCTGCAGGCTCGCGGGAGGTGCTCGTCTCCTTGGGTCGACGAGGATAGCGAGGAGGCTCCCGGTGGCTGGAAGGCTTTGTGGATGGCAGCGAGTGGAGACTGAGGGAATCGGGCGCGGCTGCGCTGGTTGGTGGGATGGGGAAAATGAGGACAAGGCAGGATCGATTAGGTGGATCGGGCAAGATCCCGAGGAAAGGGGGAGACCAGGTGGGCTGGCGGCGGTGGGCGGAATGGACGGATGGGACACCCTAGGATTAGGGTTAGGCTCAAATATAGGTAGGATATTAGGTTAGGGGCTACCGAGTCCCTCTGATCGAAATTAGACGGTCGGAAAACAATAGGCTAGGGAGACCAAAAGGAAAACGGAGATGTTCTATAGATGTTAGGGGATGATCCGGACCCAACGGTGACGACTGCCCGGGTCGGGTCCGGAACAGCTTTCGGACGCGCGCGCGAGAAGGGCCGCGGGCTGACGAGAGAGGTTGGGTTGGACCTGGCGGTAGGTAGTGGACTGTGCAGAAGGCCTCAGGCTGAGAGAAGAGAAGAGAGAGAGGCCCGGCGACTGTTTCCGGAGACCGAAAACGTTCGACGTTAGACCGACTATACTGCCGCTATAGTTATTCGTTGGGGCATCAAACGGACTCTGAATGCGATGAAACTTGGCAGGCGGCCTACTAGCAACAAAACAACACCGCATGCCAACTTTCAACCCATTCAGAGAACATTTTTCAGCCACTTATAAAATACTATTTTGGACGTGCCGCGGGCGCGTGCAAGTGTGTATGGGCTCAGAACAGACAACAGACGGAACTGGGGGAACCCGGACGAATGCAAGTTTTGAAAACATGATGATGCAATGCACATGATGACATGACAAGATGCAACATGCAAGCGAATGACATGGCAACGACAGCGAATAACTAGGAGACACCTAGCGCATCAGTCTCGGGGCGTCACACAAATCCTAATCTCGATCTATGCCAACTCAACAAACACCATTGGAGACACCTGTAGAGCACCTTTATAATCACCTAGTTACATTGTGACGTTTGGTAGCACACAAAGTGTTCCTTCGGTATTCGAGAGTTGCATGATCTCATAGTCATAGGAACATGTATAAGTTATGGAGAAAGCAATAGCAACAAACTAAACGATCGTCGTGCTAAGCTAACGGACGGGTCAAGTCAATCACATCATTCTCTAATGACGTGATCCCGTTAATAAAATGACAACTCATATCTATGGTTAGGAAACATAACCGTCATTGATTCAATGAGCTAGTCAAGTAGAGGCAAACTAGTGACACTCTGTTTGTCTATGTATTCACACACGTACTAAGTTTCCAGTTAATACAATTCTAGCATGAATAATAAACATTTATCATGATATAAGGAAATATAAATAACAACTTTATTATTGCCTCTAGGGCATATTTCCTTCAGTCTCCCACTTGCACTAGAGTCAATAATCTAGATTACATTGTAATGATTCTAACACCCATGGAGTCTTGGTGCTGATCATGTTTTGCTCATGAGAGAGGCTTAGTCAACGGGTCTGCAATATTCAGATCGTATGTATCTTGCAAATCTCTATTTCTCCCTCCTTGACTTCATCACGGATGGAATTGAAGTGTCTCTTGATGTGCTTGGTTCTCTTGTGAAATCTGGATTCCTTTGCCAAGGCAATTGCACCAGTATTGTCAAAAAAGATTTTCATTGGACCCGATGCACTAGGTATGACACCTAGATCGGATATGAACTCCTTCATCTAGACTCCTTCATTTGCTGCTTCCGTAGCAGCTATGTATTCCGCTTCACATGTAGATCCCGCCACGATGCTCTGCTTGGAACTGCACCAACTGACAGCTCCACCATTTAATAAAAACACGTATCCGGTTTGTGACTTAGAGTCATCCAGATCGGTGTCAAATCTTGCATCGACGTAACCGTTTACGACGAGCTCTTTGTCACCTCCATATACGAGAAACATATCCTTAGTGCTTTTCAGGTATTTCAAGATATTCTTGACCACTGTCCAGTGATCCACTCCTGGATTACTTTGGTACCTCCCTGCTAAACTAATATCAAGGCACACATCAGGTCTGGTACACAGCATTGCATACATGATAGAGCCTATGGTTGAAGCATAGGGAACACCTTTCATTTTCTCTCTATCTTCTGCAGTGGTCGGGCATTGAGTCTGACTCAACTTCACACCTTGTAATACAGGCAAGAACCCTTTCTTTGCCTGATCCATTTTGAACTTCTTCAAAAGTTTACCAAGGTATGTGCTTTGTGAAAGTCCAATTAAGCGTCTTCATCTATCTCTATAGATCTTGATGCCCAATATATAAGCAGCTTCACCGAGGTCTTTCATTGAAAAATTCTTATTCAAGTATCCTTTTATGCTATTCAGAAATTTAGTATCATTTCCGATCAACAATATGTCATCTAGATATAATATCAGAAATGCTACGGAGCTCCCACTCACTTTCTTGTAAATACAGGCTTCTCCAAAAGTCTGTATAAAACCATATGCTTTGATCACACTATCAAAGCGTATATTCCAACTCCGAGAGGCTTGCACTAGTCCATAAATGGATCACTGGAGCTTGCACAGTTTGTTAGCACCTTTTGGATTGACAAAACCTTCTGGTTGCATCATATACAACTCTTCTTTAAGATATCCATTAAGGAATGCAGTTTTGACAACCATGTGCCAAATTTCATAATCATAAAATGCGGCAATTGCTAACATGATTCATACGGACTTAAGCATCGCTACGGGTGAGAAGGTCTCATCATAGTCAACTCCTTGAACTTGTCGAAAACCTTTTGCAACAAGTCGAGCTTTGTACACAGTAATATTACCGTCAGCGTCAGTCTTCTTCTTGAAGATCCATTTATTCTCTATGGCCTGCCGATCATCGGGCAAGTCAACCAAAGTCCACACTTTGTTCCCATACATGGATCCTAATGTCTACTACACAACCTTCTTCTTGTAGACGTTGTTGGGCCTCCAAGTGCAGAGGTTTGTAGGATAGTAGCAAATTTCCCTCAAGTGGATGACCTAAGGTTTATCAATCCATGGGAGGCCTAGGATGAAGATGGTCTCTCTCAAACAACCCTGCAACCAAAGAGCAAAGAGTCTCTTGTGTCCCCAACACACCCAATACAATGGTAAATTGTATAGGTGCACTAGTTCGGCGAAGAGATGGTGATACAAGTGCAATATGGATAGTAGATATAGGTTTTTGTAATCTGAAAATATAAAAATAGCAAGGTAACTAATGATAAAAGTGAGCACAAACGGTATTGCAATGCGTTGAAACAAGGCCTAGGGTTCATACTTTCACTCATGCAAGTCCTCTCAACAATAATAACATGATTGGATCATATAACAATCCCTCAACATGCAACAAAGAGTCACTCCAAAGTCACTAATAGCGGAGAACAAACGAAGAGATTATGGTATGGTACGAAACCACCTCAAAGTTATCCTTTCTGATCGATCTATTCAAGAGTCCATAGTAAAATAACATGAAGCTATTCTTTCCGTTCAATCTATCATAGAGTTCGTACTAGAATAACACCTTAAGACACAAATCAACCAAAACCCTAATGTCACCTAGATACTCCAATGTCACCTCAAGTATCCTTGGGTATGATTATACGATATGCATCACACAATCTCAGATTCATCTATTCAACCAACACAAAGAACTTCGAAGAGTGCCCCAAAGTTTCTACCGGAGAGTCAAGACAAAAACATGTGCCAACCCCTATGCATAAGTTCATGAGGTCACGGAACTCGCAAGTTGATCACCAAAACATACATCAAGTGGATCACGTGATATCCCATTGTCACCACAGGTAAGCACATGCAAGACATACACCAAGTGTTCTCAAATCCTTAAAGACTCGATCCGATAAGATAACTTCAAAGGGAAAACTCAATTCATCACAAGAGAGTAGAGGGGGAGAAACATCATAAGATCCAAATATAATAGCAAAGCTCCCGATACATCAAGATCGTGCCGACTCAAGAACACGAGAGAGAGAGAGATCAAACACATAGCTACTGGTACATACCCTCAGCCCCGAGGGTGAACTACTCCCTTCTCGTCATGGAGAGCGCCGGGATGATGAAGATGGCCACCGGAGAGGGATTCCCCCCTCCGGCAGGGTGCCGGAACGGGTCTAGATTGGTTTTCGGTGGCTACGGAGGTTTCTGGCGGCGGAACTCCCGATCTATTGTGCTCCTCAATGTTTTTAGGGTATATGGACATATATATAGGTGAAAGAAGTCGGCCAGGGAAGCCACGAGGGGCCCACGAGGGTGGGGGCGCGCCCAGGGGTAGGGCGCGCCTCCCTGCCTCGTGGCTTCCTCGAAGCTTCCCTGACGTCTACTCCAAGTCCCCTGGATTGCTTCCGTTCCAAAAATAACTCTCGCGAAGGTTTCATTCCGTTTGGACTCCATTTGATATTCCTTTTCTTCGAAACACTGAAATAGGCAAGAAAACAGCAATTTGGGTTGGGCCTTCGGTTAATAGGTTAGTTCCAAAAATAATATAAAAGTGTATAATAGATCCCATAAACATCCAAAACGGGTAATATAATAGCATGGAATGTTCCAAAAATTATCGATACGTTAGAGACGTATCAAGCATCCCCAAGCTTAATTCATGCTCGTCCTCGAGTAGGTAAATGATAAAAATAGAATTTTTGATGTGGAATGCTACCAAACATATTTATCCATGTGATTCTCTTTATTGTGGCAAGAATATTCAGATCCATAAGATTCAAGACAAAAGTTTAATATTGACATAAAATAATAATACTTCAAGCATACTAACAAAGTAATCATGTCTTCTCAAAATAACATGGCCAATGAAAGCTATCCCTAAAACATCATATAGTCTGGCTATGCTCTATCTTCATAACACAAAATATTTAAATCATGCACAACCCCGATGACAAGCCAAGCAATTGTTTCATACTTTTGATGTTCTCAAACTTTTTCAATCTTCACGCAATACATGAGCGTGAGCCATGGACATAGCAGTATAGGTGGAATAGAATGGTGCTTGTGGAGAAGACAAAAAGGAGAAGATAGTCTCACATCAACTAGGCGTATCAACGGGCTATGGAGATGCCCATCAATAGATATCAATGTGAGTGAGTAGGGATTGCCATGCAACGGATGCACTAGAGCTATAAGTGTATGAAAGCTCAAAAAGAAACTAAGTGGGTGTGCATCCAACTCGCTTGCTCACGAAGACCTAGGGCGTTTTGAGGAAGCCCATCGTTGGAATATACAAGCCAAGTTCTATAATGAAAGATTCCCACTAGTATATGAAAGTCACAACATAGGAGACTCTCTATCATGAAGATCATGGTTCTACTTTGAAGGACAAGTGTAGTAAAAGGATAGTAGCATTGCCCCTTCTCTCTTTTTCTCCCATTTTTTGTTTTTCTTGTTTTTTTGGCCTTCTCTTTTTTTATCGCCTCTTTTTTTCTTTTTCTTTTTTTAGTCCGGAGTCTCATCCCGACTTGTGGGGAATCATAATCTCCATCATCCTTTCCTCACTGGGACAATGCTCTAATAATGATGATCATCACACTTCTTTTTTACTTACAACTCAAGAATTACAACTCGATACTTAGAACAAGATATGACTCTATATGAATGCCTCCGGCGGTGTACCGGGATGTGCAATGACTCATGAGTGACATGTATGAAAGAATTACGAAGGTGGCTTTGCCACAAATACAATGTCAACTACATGATCATGCAAAGCAATATGACAATGATGAAGCATGTCATAACAAACGAAACGGTAGAAAGTTGCATGGCAATATATCTCAGAATGGCTATGGAAATACCAAAATAGGTAGGTATGGTGGCTGTTTTGAGGAAGGTAAATGGTGGGTTTATGGTACCGGCGAAAGTTGCGCGGTACTAGAGAGGCTAGCAATGGTGGAAGGGTGAGAGTGCTTATAATCCATGGACTCAACATTAGTCATAAAGAACTCACATACTTATTGCAAAAATCTATTAGTTATCGAAACAAAGTACTAGGCGCATGCTCCTAGGGGGATAGATTGGTAGGAAAAGACCATCGCTCGTCCCCGACCGCCACTCATAAGGAAGACAATCAATAAATAAATCATGCTCCGACTTCATCACATAACGGTTCACCATACGTGCATGCTACGGGAATCACAAACTTCAACACAAGTATTTCTCAAATTCACAACTACTCAAATAGCATGACTCTAATATCACCATCTTCATATCTCAAAACAATCATCAAGTATCAAGCTTCTCTTAGTATTCAATGCACTTTATATGAAAGTTTTTATTATATCCCTCTTGGATGCCCATCATATTAGGACTAGTTTCATAACCAAAGCAAACTACCATGCTGTTCTAAAGACTCTCAAAATAATATAAGTGAAGCACGAGAGTTCATCTATTTCTTCAAAATAAAACCACCACCGTTCTCTAAAACGATATAAGTGAAGCACTAGAGCAAATGACAAACTACTCCAAAAGATATAAGTGAAGCTCAATGAGTAGTCGAATAATTATGCAACTATGTGAAGACTCTCTAACATTTAATAATTTCAGATCTTGGTATTCTATTCAAACATCAATCAAACCAAATTAAAATAAAATGATGTTCCAAGCAAAACACATATCATGTGGTGAATAAAAATATAGCTCCAAGTAAAGTTACCGATGAACGAAGACGAAAGAGGGGATGCCTTCCGGGGCATCCCCAAGCTTAGGCTCTTGGTTTTCCTTGAATATTACCTTGGGGTGCCTTGTTAATCCCCAATCTTAGGCTCTTTCCACTCCTTATTTCATAGTCCATCGAATCTTTACCCAAAACTTGAAAACTTCACAACACAAAACTTAACAGAAAACTCGTAAGCTCCGTTAGTATAAGAAAATAAATCACCACTTTTGGTACTATTGTGAACTCATTCTAATTTCATATTGGTGTAATATCTACTGTATTCCAACTTATCTATGGTTCATACCCTCCTATACTACTCATAGATTCATCAAAATAAGAAAAGAACACATAGAAAACAGAATCTGTCAAAAAGAGAACAGTCTGTAGTAATCTGTATCAAACGTATACTTCTGGAACCCCAAAATTTCTAAAATAAATTTCTGGACGTGAGGAATTTATCTATTAATCATCTGCAAAAATAATTAACTAAATATAACTTTCCAATAAAAAAGGCAGAAAATCTCGTGAGCGCTAAAGTTTCTATTTTTTACAGCATGATCTCAAAGACTTTCCCCAAGTCTTCCCAAAGGTTCTACTTGGCACAAACACTAATTAAAACATGGAGCCACATCTAAACAGAGGCTAGATAAATTATTTATTAATAAAAAGGAGCAAAAATCAAAGAACAAAAATAAAATTGGGTTGCTTCCCAATATGCGCTATCGTTTAACGCCCCTAACTAGGCATGATGATTTCAATGATGCTCACATAAAGGATAAGAATTGAAACATAAAGAGAGTATCATGAAGAATATGACTAGAACATTTAAGTATAACCCACTTACTATGCATAGGGATTTTTTGAGCAAACAACTTGTGGGAACAAGAATCAACTTGCATAGGAAAGTAAAACAAGGATAACTTCAAGATTTTCGACACAGAGAGAGGAAACTTGATATTATTGCAATATGTAAAAGCATATGTTCCTCTATCATAATAATTTTCAGTAGCATCATGAATTAATTCAACAATATAACCATCACATAAATCATTCTTTTCATGATCTACAAGCATAGAAATTTTATTACTCTCCACATAAGCAAAATTCTTCTCATTCGGAATAGTGGGAGTATCATAAGAAACTCAAATACTATAAATTGTTTCCATATTAAAAGAGTAATGTTCAGAAAAGGGTTAATCATAATCATGACAAGTTTTATAAATATAATCATCATTACTTTTTACAGCATAAGTATCATCACAATAATCATCATAAGTAGCAACTTTGTTCTCATCATAATCAATTGAAACCTCTTCTAAGATAGTGAAATCACAATAAGATTCAACATCCTCCAAAATAGTGGGATCATTACTTCCTAAAGTTGACACTCTTGCAAACCCACTTTCATCAATATAATCATCATAAGTAGGAGGCATGCTATCATCATAATAAATTTGCATATCAAAACTTAGGAGACTACAATTATCATCTTCATTAAACATAGCATCCCCAATCTTGGGACTAACATTAATTGCAGCAAATACATTCTCAAACATGTCATTCTCATCAAACATAGCAGCCCCAAGCTTGGGCTTTTTCATATCATAAGCATAATCACTCTCATCATTAATAGTATGGATAGCAGCAATAGTATAGCAATTATCATCATCACAATGAGTAATAGGAGCAACATCATTTGGGAGGGATACCTTTTCACCTTTGCTTCTCCATCTTTTATTTTTCTTCTTCACATCATGTGTGGGTTTAACCCTCTTTTTTGAGCTCCTTATTAATGAGATTGGTTGAATAGAAGGCTCCTCCTCGTTACCTGATTCATCATAAGAAATAATAGGAGGATATTGGGAAGCCTCTTCCCCTTCATTAGTATTCTCTTCATCCTCTATTTGTTTTCTTTTCTTTATGTAATGGGAAATATAAGGATTTTCAATGCAATTCACCGCACAATACATAAAAATTTCTTCTACATCAATATCGAGGAATTTCTCAAGGTTATATTCTGGAATATGCTTAGTTATACATTTCATTTCTTAATAACCCAAAAGCAAACTAAGTTCATTATGATGTGCAAGGGAAATCAAATCATCACAATTTTTGCACACGATATGATCATGAAACAATTTGCATTTGAGATTTAAATGACCATGTTCATTGCAAAGTTCATAAGTATGGTGAAGAAATTTTAAATTTTCAGCACAATCATCTAGCCTTTCTTGCAACCATTTAGTTTCCAAATACTTATGCCTCTTGCAAAATCTATCTTCCCTATTTGGTGTGTGCTTGCAAGTTCTATGTATTCCACAAAAGTTGACATGCTTATAAGAGACATTTTCATCATGAATAGTGCAATCATCATTAGTACTATGGATATTCAAAGAGTTCATACTAATAACATTGCAATCATGCTCATCATTCAAAGATTTAGTGCCAAACATTCTAATACATTCTTCTTCTAACACTTTGGCACAATTATCGGAATCCTTATTTTCATGAAATATATTAAAAAGATGAAGCATATGAGGTACCCTCAATTCCATTTTTTGGTAGTTTTCTTTTATAAACTAAACTAGTGATAAAACAAGAAACAAAAAGATTCGATTGCAAGATCTAAAGATATACCTTCAAGCACTAACCTCCCCGGCAACGGCGCCAGAAAAGATCTTGATGTCTACTACACAACCTTCTTCTTGTAGACGTTGTTGGGCCTCCAAGTGCAGAGGTTTGTAGGACAGTAGCAAATTTCCCTCAAATGGATGACCTAAGGTTTATCAATCCGTGGGAGGCGTAGGATGAAGATGGTCCCTCTCAAACAATCCTGCAACCAAATAGCAAAGAGTCTCTTGTGTCCCCAACACACCCCAATACAATGGTAAACTGTATAGGTGCACTAGTTCGGCGAAGAGATGGTGATACAAGTGCAATATGGATAGGAAGTATATGTTTTTGTAATCTGAAAATATAGAAACAACACGGTAACTAATGATAAAAGTGAGCACAAACGGTATTGCAATGCGTTGAAACAAGGCCTAGGGTTCGTACTTTCACTAGTGCAAGTCCTCTCAACAATAATAACATAGTTGGATCATATAACAATCCCTCAACATGCAACAAAGAGTCACTCCAATGTCACTAATAGCGTAGAACAAACGAAGAGATTATGGTAGGGTACGAAACCACCTCAAAGTTATCCTTTCTGATCGATCTGTTCAAGAGTCCGTAGTAAAATAACAAGAAGCTATTCTTTCCGTTCAATCTATCATAGAGTTCGTACTAGAATAACACCTTAAGACACAAATCAACCAAAACCCTAGTGTCACCTAGATACTCCAATGTCACCTCAACTATCTGTGGGTATGATAATACAATATGCATCACACAATCTCAGATTCATCTATTCAACCAACACAAAGAACTTCAAAGAGAGCCCCAAAGTTTCTACCGGAGAGTCAAGATGAAAACGGGTGCCAACCCCTATGCATAAGTTCACGAGGTCACGGAACTCGCAAGTTGATCACCAAAACATACATCAAGTGGATCACGTGATATCCCATTGTCACCACAGATAAGTGCTACCTCTTAAGCACTTGCGTTGGTTTTCCCTTGAAGTGGAAAGGGTGATGCAGCAAAGTAGCGTAAGTATTTCCCTCAGTTTTTGAGAACCAAGGTATAAATCCAGTAGGAGGCCACGCATGAGTCCCTCATACCTACACAAACAAATAAATCCTCGCAGTCAACGCGATAAGGGGTTGTCAATCCCTACACGGTCACTTACGAGAGTGAGATCTGATAGATATGATAAGATAATATTTTTGGTATTTTTATGATAAATATCCAGAGTAAAATAAAAGGCATGATCATGTATATAGGCATCACGTCCGAGACAAGTAGACCGACTCCTGCCTGCATCTACTACTATTACTCCACACATCGACCGCTATCCAGCATGCATCTAGAGTATTAAGTTCATAAGAACAGAGTAACACTTTAAGCAAGATGACATGATGTAGAGGGATAAACTCATGCAATATGATATAAACCCCATCTTGTTATCCTTGATGGCAACAATACAATACGTGCCTTGCTGCCCCTACTGTCACTGGGAAAGGACACCGCAAGATTGAACCCAAAGCTAAGAACTTCTCCCATTGCAAGAAAGATCAATCTAGTAGGCCAAACAAACTGATAATTCGAAGAGACTTGCAAAGATAACCAATCATACATAAAAGAATTCAGAGAAGATTCAAATATTGTTCATAGATAAACTTGATCATAAACCCACAATTCATCGGTCTCAACAAACACACCGCAAAAGAACATTACATCGAATAGATCTCCACAAGAGAGGGGGAGAACTTTGTATTGAGATCCAAAAAGAGAGAAAAAGCCATCTAGCTAATAACTATGGACCCGAAGGTCTGAGGTAAACTACTCACACTTCATCGGAAGGGCTATGGTGTTGATGCAGAAGCCCTCCGTGATCGATGCCCCCTCTGGCGGAGCTCCGGAAAAGGCCCCAAGATGGGATCTCGTGGATACAGAAAGTTACGGCAGTGGAATTAGGGTTTTGGCTCCGTATGTGCTAGTTTGGGGTACGTAGGTATATACAGGAGGAAGGAGTACGTCGGTGGAGCAACAGGGGGCCCACGAGGGTGGAGGGCGCGCTCGGGGGGGGGGGGTAGGCGCGCCCCCCTACCTCATGGCCTCCTGGTTGATGTCTTGACGTAGGGTCCAAGTCCTCTGGATCACGTTCGTTCCGAAAATCACGTTCCCGAAGATTTCATTCTGTTTGGACTCCGTTTGATATTCTTTTTCTGCGAAACTCTGCAATAGGCAAAAAAATAGCAATTCTGGGCTGGGCCTCCGGTTAATAGGTTAGTCCCAAAAATAATATAAAAGTGTATAATAAAGCCCAATAATGTCCAAAACAGAATATAATATAGCATGGAGCAATCAAAAATTATAGATACGTTGGAGACGTATCAAGCATCCCCAAGCTTAATTCCTGCTCGTCCTCGAGTAGGTAAATGATAAAAATAGAATTTTTGATGTGGAATGCTACTTGGCATAATTTTAATGTAATTCTTCTTAATTGTGGTATGAATATTCAGATCCGAAAGATTCAAGACAAAAGTTCAATATTGACATAGAAATAATAATACTTCAAGCATAGGAACTAAGCAATTATGTCTCTTCAAAATAACATGGCCAAAGAAAGTTATCCCTACAAAATCATATAGTCTGGCTATGCTCTATCTTCACCACACAAAGTATTTAAATCATGCACAACCCCGATGACAAGCCAAGCAATTGTTTCATACTTTTGGTGTTCTCAAACTTTTTCAATCTTCACGCAATACATGAGCGTGAGCCATGGACATAGCACTTTAGGTGGAATAGAATGGTGGTTGTGGAGGAGACAAAAAAGGGGGAAGATAGTCTCACATCAACTAGGCGTATCAACGGGCTATGGAGATGCCCATCAATAGATATCAATGTGAGTGAGTAGGGATTGCCATGCAACGGATGCACTAGAGCTATAAGTATATGAAAGCTCAACAAAAGGAACTAAGTGGGTGTGCATCCAACTCGCTTGCTCACGAAGACCTAGGGCATTTTGAGGAAGCCCATCATTGGAATATACAAGCCAAGTTCTATAATGAAAAATTCCCACTAGTATATGAAAGTGATAACATAGGAGACTCTCTATTGTGAAGATCATGGTGCTACTTTGAAGCACAAGTGTGGTAAAAGGATAGTAGCATGGTCCCTTCTCTCTTTTTCTCTCATATTTTTTTTATTTGGGCCTTTTCTTCTTCTTTTTTATGGCCTCTTTTTTTCGTCCGGAGTCTCATCCCGACTTGTGGGGGAATCATAGTCTCCATCATCCTTTCCTCACTTGGGACAATGCTCTAAAAATGATGATCATCACACTTTTATTTACTTACAACTCAACAATTACAACTCAATACTTAGAACAAATTATGACTCTATGTGAATGCCTCCGGCGGTGTACCGAGATATGCCATGAATCAAGAGTGACATGTATGAAAGAATTATGAACGGTGGCTTTGCCACAAATACAATGTCAACTACATGATCATGCAAAGCAATATGACAATGATGGAGCGTGTCATAGTAAACAGAATGGTGGAAAGTTGCATGGCAATATATCTCGGAATGGCTATGGAAATGCCATGATAGGTAGGTATGGTGGCTGTTTTGAGGAAGGTATATGGTGGGTGTTTGATACCGGCGAAAGGTGCACGGTATTAGAGAGGCTAGCAATGGTGGAAGGAAGAAAAGTGTGTATGAGCCATGGACTCAACCTTAGTCATAAAGAACTCATATACTTATTGCAAAAATCTACAAGTTATCAAAGCAAAGTATTACGCGCATGCTCCTAGGGGGATAGATTGGTAGGAAAAGACCATCGCTCGTCCCCGACCGCCACTCATAAGGAAGACAATCAATAAATAAATCATGCTCCGACTTCATCACATAACGGTTCACCATACGTGCATGCTACGGGAATCACAAACTTTAACACAAGTATTTCTCAAATTCACAACTACTCGACTAGCATACCTTTGATATCACTACCTCCATGTCTCAAAACAATCATCAAGCATCAAACTTCTCTTAGTATTCAACACACTCATAAGAAAGTTTTTACTAGTCTTGAATACCTAGCATATTAGGATTATTTTAAGTAAATTACCATGATATTTAAGACTCTCAAAATAATCTAAGTGAAGCATGAGAGAATAATAGTTTCTATAAAACAAAACCACCACCGTGCTCTACAAGATATAAGTGAAGTACTAGAGCAAAAACTATATAACTCAAAAGATATAAGTGAAGCACATAGAGTATTCTAATAATTTCCAAATCATGTGTGTGTCTCTCAAAAGGTGTGTGCAGCAAGGATGATTGTGTTAAATTAAAAAGCAAATACTCAAATCATACAAGACGCTCCAAGCAAAACACATATCATGTGGTGAATAAAAATATAACTCCAAGTAAAGTTACCGATGGAAGTAGACGAAAGAGGGGATGCCTTCCGGGGCATCCCCAAGCTTTGTCTTTTAGGTGTCCTTAGATTATTTTGGGGTGCCATGGGCATCCCCAAGATTAGGATCTTTCCACTCCTTGTTCCATAATCCATCAAATCTTTCACCCAAAACTTGAAAACTTCACAACACAAAACCTAAAGTAGAAAATCCCGTGAGCTCCGTTAGCAAAAGAAAACAAAACACCACTTCAAGGTACTGTAATGAACTCATTCTTTATTTATATTGGTGTTAAACCTACTGTACTCCAACTTCTCTATGGTTTATAAACTATTTTACTAGCCATAGATTCATTAAAATAAGCAAACAACACACAAAAACAGAATCTGTCAAAAACAGAACAGTCTGTAGTAATCTGTAGCTAACGCAAGATCTGAACCCCAAAAATTCTAAAATAAATTTCTGGACGTGAGGAATTTATCTATTAATCATCTGCAAAAAGAATCAACTAAATATCACTTTCCAAATAAAAATGGCAGCAATTTTCGTGAGCGTTAAAGTTTCTGTTTTTTACAGCAAGATTAAAAAGACTTTCCCCAAGTCTTCCCAACGGTTCTACTTGGCACAAACACTAACTAAACACAAAAAACACAACCAAAACACAGGCTAGATAAATTATTTATTACTAAACAGGAGCAAAAATCAAGGAATAAAAATAAAATTGTGTTGCCTCCCAACAAGCGCTATCGTTTAACGCCCCTAGCTAGGCATAAAAGCAAGGATAGATCTAGGTATCTTTAGTTTTAGGGAAGAAAAGAGCAAACTTGCTATCTATGGAATTAATCTTTATATTTTGATAAAGAACATGGCTATTAATGGTAGAAGAATGATTAAGTATGTTACGGAAATTTGTATCTAGGCTAGCCTTCATCTCTTTGATAGATTCGCTTTGGTAAGAGAGCAAAAGAGATGTAGATTCAACTTTCTCATTCATGGGGTGCCCAAATATGGTTTTCATCTTTTCATAAGTGTCTACGGCATCCCCTTCAAGAAAACCTTCTTCAAATATAGAATCTAAGACATGCTTAAAAGAATAAGGTAGGGCAACATAAAAGCTTTTTAAGTAAATTTCAGTTTGGTATTGAGGCACATAGCTAGCCCTGATCCTTAATAGTCTCTACCAAGCATCTTTCAAAGATTCATCAAGTAAATAACGAAAAATTCCAGAATCATCTTCATCAACATTATGAAGATTCTCATTGATAACTCCGGTAGGTCTCTCCATAGCATCTTTATTTATGAGTTCAGCGAGAATAGAAGGATTGTCCAAAGTACTAAAACTCAGGAGAGAACTCCCAACCCTTTTTTATTCCGACATAGCGGAAGAAAGGTGAGCAGAAAAGAGAGGGCGAATAGAGAAAGAGAGGGAGGATGAAGAGAGAGAGGGCGAATAAAATGGCAAGGGTGAAGTGGGGGAGAGGAAAATGAGAGGCAAATGGCAAATAATGTAATGCGGGAGATAAGGATTTGTGATGGGTACTTGGCATGTTGACTTTTGCGTAGACCTCCCTGGCAACGGCGAAATCCTTCTTGCTACCTCTTGAGCACTTGCATTGGTTTTCCCTTGAAGAGGAAAGGGTGATGCAGCAAAGTAGCGTAAGTATTTCCCTCAGTTTTTGAGAACCAAGGTATCAATCCAGTAGGAGGCCACGCACGAGTCCCTCGCACCTACACAAACAAATAAATCCTACACGGTCACTTACGAGAGTGAGATCTGATAGATATGATAAGATAATATTTTTGGTATTTTTATGATAAAGATGCAAAGTAAAATAAAAGGCAATGAAAATAACTAAGTATTGGAAGATTAATATGATGGAAGATAGACCCGGGGGCCATAGGTTTCACTAGTGGCTTCTCTCAAGAGCATAAGTATTCACGGTGGGTAAACAAATTACTGTTGAGCAATTGACATAATTGAGCATAGTTATGAGAATATCTAGGTATGATCATGTATATAGGCATCACGTCCGAGACAAGTAGACCGACTCCTGCCTGCATCTACTACTATTACTCCACACATCGACCGCTATCCAGCATGCATCTAGAGTATTAAGTTCATAAGAATAGAGTAACGCTTTAAACAAGATGACATGATGTAGAGGGATAAACTCATGCAATATGATATAAACCCCATCTTGTTATCCTTGATGGCAACAATACAATACGTGCCTTGCTGCCCCTACTGTCACTGGGAAAGGACACCGCAAGATTGAACCCAAAGCTAAGAACTTCTCCCATTGCAAGAAAGATCAATCTAGTAGGCCAAACAAACTGATAATTCGAAGAGACTTGCAAAGATAACCAATCATACATAAAAGAATTCAGAGAAGATTCAAATATTGTTCATAGATAAACTTGATCATAAACCCACAATTCATCGGTCTCAACAAACACACCGCAAAAGAACATTACATCGAATAGATCTCCACAAGAGAGGGGGAGAACTTTGTATTGAGATCCAAAAAGAGAGAAAAAGCCATCTAGCTAATAACTATGGACCCGAAGGTCTGAGGTAAACTACTCACACTTCATCGGAAGGGCTATGGTGTTGATGCAGAAGCCCTCCGTGATCGATGCCCCCTCTGGCGGAGCTCCGGAAAAGGCCCCAAGATGGGATCTCGTGGATACAGAAAGTTACGGCAGTGGAATTAGGGTTTTGGCTCCGTATGTGGTAGTTTGGGGTACGTAGGTATATACAGGAGGAAGGAGTACGTCGGTGGAGCAACAGGGGGCCCACGAGGGTGGAGGGCGCGCTCGGGGGGGGGGGGGGGGGGTAGGCGCGCCCCCCTACCTCATGGCCTCCTGGTTGATGTCTTGACGTAGGGTCCAAGTCCTCTGGATCACGTTCGTTCCGAAAATCACGTTCCCGAAGATTTCATTCTGTTTGGACTCCGTTTGATATTCTTTTTCTGCGAAACTCTGCAATAGGCAAAAAAATAGCAATTCTGGGCTGGGCCTCCGGTTAATAGGT
Source organism: Triticum urartu (assembly GCF_056163025.1). Taxonomy (NCBI): domain Eukaryota; kingdom Viridiplantae; phylum Streptophyta; class Magnoliopsida; order Poales; family Poaceae; genus Triticum; species Triticum urartu. Next base: position 73,692,621 of record NC_141873.1, on the reverse strand, counting down.
TAGTCCCAAAAATAATATAAAAGTGTATAATAAAGCCCAATAATGTCCAAAACAGAATATAATATAGCATGGAGCAATCAAAAATTATAGATACGTTGGAGACGTATCAAGCATCCCCAAGCTTAATTCCTGCTCGTCCTCGAGTAGGTAAATGATAAAAATAGAATTTTTGATGTGGAATGCTACTTGGCATAATTTTAATGTAATTCTTCTTAATTGTGGTATGAATATTCAGATCCGAAAGATTCAAGACAAAAGTTCAATATTGACATAGAAATAATAATACTTCAAGCATAGGAACTAAGCAATTATGTCTCTTCAAAATAACATGGCCAAAGAAAGTTATCCCTACAAAATCATATAGTCTGGCTATGCTCTATCTTCACCACACAAAGTATTTAAATCATGCACAACCCCGATGACAAGCCAAGCAATTGTTTCATACTTTTGGTGTTCTCAAACTTTTTCAATCTTCACGCAATACATGAGCGTGAGCCATGGACATAGCACTTTAGGTGGAATAGAATGGTGGTTGTGGAGGAGACAAAAAAGGGGGAAGATAGTCTCACATCAACTAGGCGTATCAACGGGCTATGGAGATGCCCATCAATAGATATCAATGTGAGTGAGTAGGGATTGCCATGCAACGGATGCACTAGAGCTATAAGTATATGAAAGCTCAACAAAAGGAACTAAGTGGGTGTGCATCCAACTCGCTTGCTCACGAAGACCTAGGGCATTTTGAGGAAGCCCATCATTGGAATATACAAGCCAAGTTCTATAATGAAAAATTCCCACTAGTATATGAAAGTGATAACATAGGAGACTCTCTATTGTGAAGATCATGGTGCTACTTTGAAGCACAAGTGTGGTAAAAGGATAGTAGCATGGTCCCTTCTCTCTTTTTCTCTCATATTTTTTTATTTGGGCCTTTTCTTCTTCTTTTTTATGGCCTCTTTTTTTCGTCCGGAGTCTCATCCCGACTTGTGGGGGAATCATAGTCTCCATCATCCTTTCCTCACTTGGGACAATGCTCTAAAAATGATGATCATCACACTTTTATTTACTTACAACTCAACAATTACAACTCAATACTTAGAACAAATTATGACTCTATGTGAATGCCTCCGGCGGTGTACCGAGATATGCCATGAATCAAGAGTGACATGTATGAAAGAATTATGAACGGTGGCTTTGCCACAAATACAATGTCAACTACATGATCATGCAAAGCAATATGACAATGATGGAGCGTGTCATAGTAAACAGAATGGTGGAAAGTTGCATGGCAATATATCTCGGAATGGCTATGGAAATGCCATGATAGGTAGGTATGGTGGCTGTTTTGAGGAAGGTATATGGTGGGTGTTTGATACCGGCGAAAGGTGCACGGTATTAGAGAGGCTAGCAATGGTGGAAGGAAGAAAAGTGTGTATGAGCCATGGACTCAACCTTAGTCATAAAGAACTCATATACTTATTGCAAAAATCTACAAGTTATCAAAGCAAAGTATTACGCGCATGCTCCTAGGGGGATAGATTGGTAGGAAAAGACCATCGCTCGTCCCCGACCGCCACTCATAAGGAAGACAATCAATAAATAAATCATGCTCCGACTTCATCACATAACGGTTCACCATACGTGCATGCTACGGGAATCACAAACTTTAACACAAGTATTTCTCAAATTCACAACTACTCGACTAGCATACCTTTGATATCACTACCTCCATGTCTCAAAACAATCATCAAGCATCAAACTTCTCTTAGTATTCAACACACTCATAAGAAAGTTTTTACTAGTCTTGAATACCTAGCATATTAGGATTATTTTAAGTAAATTACCATGATATTTAAGACTCTCAAAATAATCTAAGTGAAGCATGAGAGAATAATAGTTTCTATAAAACAAAACCACCACCGTGCTCTACAAGATATAAGTGAAGTACTAGAGCAAAAACTATATAACTCAAAAGATATAAGTGAAGCACATAGAGTATTCTAATAATTTCCAAATCATGTGTGTGTCTCTCAAAAGGTGTGTGCAGCAAGGATGATTGTGTTAAATTAAAAAGCAAATACTCAAATCATACAAGACGCTCCAAGCAAAACACATATCATGTGGTGAATAAAAATATAACTCCAAGTAAAGTTACCGATGGAAGTAGACGAAAGAGGGGATGCCTTCCGGGGCATCCCCAAGCTTTGTCTTTTAGGTGTCCTTAGATTATTTTGGGGTGCCATGGGCATCCCCAAGCTTAGGATCTTTCCACTCCTTGTTCCATAATCCATCAAATCTTTCACCCAAAACTTGAAAACTTCACAACACAAAACCTAAAGTAGAAAATCCCGTGAGCTCCGTTAGCAAAAGAAAACAAAACACCACTTCAAGGTACTGTAATGAACTCATTCTTTATTTATATTGGTGTTAAACCTACTGTACTCCAACTTCTCTATGGTTTATAAACTATTATACTAGCCATAGATTCATTAAAATAAGCAAACAACACACAAAAACAGAATCTGTCAAAAACAGAACAGTCTGTAGTAATCTGTAGCTAACGCAAGATCTGAACCCCAAAAATTCTAAAATAAATTTCTGGCCGTGAGGAATTTATCTATTAATCATCTGCAAAAAGAATCAACTAAATATCACTTTCCAAATAAAAATGGCAGCAATTTTCGTGAGCGCTAAAGTTTCTGTTTTTTACAGCAAGATTAAAAAGACTTTCCCCAAGTCTTCCCAGCGGTTCTACTTGGCACAAACACTAACTAAACACAAAAAACACAACCAAAACACAGGCTAGATAAATTATTTATTACTAAACAGGAGCAAAAATCAAGGAATAAAAATAAAATTGTGTTGCCTCCCAACAAGCGCTATCGTTTAACGCCCCTAGCTAGGCATAAAAGCAAGGATAGATCTAGGTATCTTTAGTTTTAGGGAAGAAAAGAGCAAACTTGCTATCTATGGAATTAATCTTTATATTTTGATAAAGAACATGGCTATTAATGGTAGAAGAATGATTAAGTATGTTACGGAAATTTGTATCTAGGCTAGCCTTCATCTCTTTGATAGATTCGCTTTGGTAAGAGAGCAAAAGAGATGTAGATTCAACTTTCTCATTCATGGGGTGCCCAAATATGGTTTTCATCTTTTCATAAGTGTCTACGGTGGGTAAACAAATTACTGTTGAGCAATTGACATAATTGAGCATAGTTATGAGAATATCTAGGTATGATCATGTATATAGGCATCACGTCCGAGACAAGTAGACCGACTCCTGCCTGCATCTACTACTATTACTCCACACATCGACCGCTATCCAGCATGCATCTAGAGTATTAAGTTCATAAGAATAGAGTAACGCTTTAAACAAGATGACATGATGTAGAGGGATAAACTCATGCAATATGATATAAACCCCATCTTGTTATCCTCGATGGCAACAATACAATACGTGCCTTGCTGCCCCTACTGTCACTGGGAAAGGACACCGCAAGATTGAACCCAAAGCTAAGAACTTCTCCCATTGCAAGAAAGATCAATCTAGTAGGCCAAACAAACTGATAATTCAAAGAGACTTGCAAAGATAACCAATCATACATAAAAGAATTCAGAGAGGATTCAAATATTGTTCATAGATAAACTTGATCATAAACCCACAATTCATCGGCCTCAACAAACACACCGCAAAAGAACATTACATCGAATAGATCTCCACAAGAGAGGGGGAGAACTTTGTATTGAGATCCAAAAAGAGAGAAAAAGCCATCTAGCTAATAACTATGGACCCGAAGGTCTGAGGTAAACTACTCACACTTCATCGGAAGGGCCATGGTGTTGATGCAGAAGCCCTCCGTGATCGATGCCCCCTCCGGCGGAGCTCCGGAAAAGGCCCCAAGATTGGATCTCGTGGATACAGAAAGTTACGGCAGTGGAATTAGGGTTTTGGCTCCGTATGTGGTAGTTTGGGGGTACGTAGGTATATATAGGAGGAAGGAGTACGTCGGTGGAGCAACAAGGAGCCCACGAGGGTGGAGGGCGCGCCCGGGGGGGTAGGCGCGCCCCCCTACCTCGTGGCCTCCTGGTTGATGTCTTGACGTAGGGTCCAAGTCCTCTGGATCACGTTCGTTCCGAAAATCACGTTCCCGAAGATTTCATTCCGTTTGGACTCTGTTTGATATTCTTTTTCTGTGAAACTCTACAATAGGCAAAGAAACAGCAATTCTGGGCTGGGCCTCCGGTTAATAGGTTAGTCCCAAAAATAATATAAAAGTGTATAATAAAGCCCAATAATGTCCAAAACAGAATATATAGCATGGAGCCATCAAAAATTATAGATACGTTGGAGACGTATCAATAAGCACATGCAAGACATACATCAAGTGTTCTCAAATCCTTAAAGACTCAATCCGATAAGATAACTTCAAAGGGAAAACTCAATTCATCACAAGGTAGTAGAGGGGGAGTGATACGTCTCCAACGTATCTATAATTTTTGATTGCTCCACGCTATATTATCTACTGTTTTGGACATTATTGGGCTTTATTATCCACTTTTATTATTTTTGGACTAACCTATTAACCGGAGGCCCAGCCCAGAATTGTTGTTTTTGCCTATTTTAGGGTTTCGAAGAAAAGGAATATCAAACGGAGTCCAAACGGAATGAAACCTTTGGGAACGTGATTTTCTCACCGAACATGATCCAGGAGACTTGGACCCTACGTCAAGAAACAAAGGAGGAAACCACGAGGTAGGGGGCGCGCCTACCCACCCCCCCCCCCCCCCCGCGCCCTCCACCCTCGTGGGCCCCCTATTGCTCCACCGACGTACTCCTTCCTCCTATATATACCTACGTACCCCCAAACGATGAGATACGGAGCCAAAACCCTAATTCCATCGTCGTAACTTTCTATATACACGAGATCCCATCTTGGGGCATGTTCCGGAGCTCCGCCGGAGGGGGCATCCATCACGGAGGGCATCTACATCAACACCCTAGCCTATCCGATGAAGTGTGAGTAGTTTACCTCAGACCTTCGGGTCCATAGTTATTAGCTAGATGGCTTCTTCTCTCTTTTTGGATCTCAATACAATGTTCTCGCCCTCTCTTGTGGAGATCTATTTGATGTAATCTTCTTTTTGCGGTGTGTTTGTTTAGACCGATGAATTGTGGGTTTATGATCAAGATTATCTATGAACAATATTTGAGTCTTCTCTAAATTCTTTTATGTATGATTGGTTATCTTTGCAAGTCTCTTCGAATTATCAGTTTGGTTTAGCCTACTAGATTGATCTTTCTTGCAATGGGAGAAGTGCTTATCTTTGGGTTCAATCTTGCGGTGTCCTTTCCCAGTGACAGTAGGGGCAGCAAGGCACGTATTGTATTGTTGCCATCGAGAATAACAAGATGGGTTTTTTTATCATATTGCATGAATTTATCCCTCTACATCATGTCATCTTGCTTAAGGCATTACTTTGTTTTCATGAACTTAATACTCTAGATGCATGCTGGATAGCGGTCGATGAGTGGAGTAATAGTAGTAGATGCAGGCAGGAGTTGGTCTACTTGTCTCGGACGTGATGCCTATATACATGATCATACCTAGATATTCTTATAACTATGCTCAATTATGTCAATTGCTCAACAGTAATTCGTTCACCCACCGTAAAATACTTATGCTCTTGAGAGAAGGCACTAGTGGAACCTATGGCCCCCGGGTCTATCTTCATCATATTATTCTTCCAATACTTAGTTATTTCCTTTCCTTTTTACTTTGCTTTTATTTTCGTTTGCATCTTTATCATAAAAATACCAAAAATATTATCTTATCATATCTATCAGATCTCACTCTCGTAAGTGACTGTGAAGGGATTGACAACCCCTTATCGCGTTGGTTGCGAGGAGTTATTTGTTTTGTGCAGGTACTAGGGACTTGCGTGCAGCCTCGTACTGGATTGATACCTTGGTTCTCAAAAACTGAGGGAAATACTTACGCTACTTTGCTGCATCATCCTTTCCTCTTCAAGGAAATCCAACGTAGTGCTCAAGAAGTTGCAAGAAGAATTTCTGGCGCCGTTGCCGGGGAGGTTCGCGCAAGTCAAGATTTGACTCCCGACAACGAGCCATTTCTGGCGCCGTTGCCGGGGAGTCTACGCAAAATTCAACATACCAAGTACCCATCACAACCCTTATCTCCCGCATTACATTATTTGCCATTTGCCTCTCGTTTTCCTCTCCCCACTTCACCCTTGCCGTTTTATTTGCCCTCTCTTCTCGCTCGCCTTTCTTTCGCCATGTCTTGTAACATCCCAAATTTTCAATTTGGAATGTTATACATAGTCATCCATGCATATCATATTTTTATTTTTCCTTTTCGTCTCGCGATCCTCGAAATCCTAAGCAACTCAAGGATCCTCGGAGAGAATTGGGGATTTCCCCGGTTTTCATATTTGATTTTTATCAAATCTGAAATGAGGATTTTGGTTTTAATTATTTTTCTCCCTGAAAATATTTCATATTAAAAATATATGAGAGGAGATAATATGACTTCTCCAAGATAATTGAAATATTGGAGGAAAAATATTGAAATCAAATATTTGTTTTATTTGGATTTTATTGCAATTTTGTTTGCATTAGAAAAATTGCACGTTTTTCAAAATTGCATTTTAGGGCCAAGAAAATGTTCATCTCGTTCTAAATAATTTATTTAGACGGTGAAATTTTGTTTTGGCATTTTTAGATTTTTATTTTTTTATGATTTTTTTCTGTCGGTGGAATTATTAAAAAAAAGAGTTCCCGCGCCCGACTGGGCCTAAGGCCCAGCCGAGCCAGGCCGCCGCCGCCGCCTCCTGCGCGCGCCGCCGCTGCCGACTCGGACTTGGAGTCTGAGCCGAACTCTTCTCCGCCGTGCCTTGCCCCCTCCTCCAAGACGCCGCCCCCACCCCTCCTATAAGCCGCCACCCCGCCGCCCCAAACCCCTACCCCACCGCCGCCCGCAGCCACTGCCGCCTGCGCAGCCGCCGGCGCCCGCGCCAGCCGCCGCCGCCGCTTGCCGCCGCTGCCCCGCCGCCGTGCCTCACCGGAGCCCCTCGCCGGAGGTAGCCGCCGGATCCGTCGCCGGTTTTATTTTTTTTAGAACCGTTCATTTTTTTAGAAAACCCTAGATTCGTTTTTTCGGATCGCCGGTTTTTCTCGGTTCTTCTAGTTAGCGGACGTTCGTCCATACATTCGTTTTAACGAACGGTGTTCGCCCATTAGTTACAGCTAACGAACGCTCGTTCGTTAGTCTGTTCGTCAGTTTTCTTTTATCGGATTTATTCCGCGATTTTTCTGATCGTGATTTCTGATCCGATCTTAGTTTCTGTTTTTCTTTTCGCTCGTTAGTCAGAATCAGGCGATTCAAGCGCCTAGAGTTTCGTCTTGAAACCCTCTTTCCGTTTAGCCAACTTAAATAAGCTTTTGCTACTATAAAATTTGACCTAGGTGCAGATTAGTAAATGAAGCCTCTCTTTTTCGCCGTTTGAGTTTCGTTGCTTCGTTTGATTTGATTCTTTTGCGAACCGGAGCTCTTAAGTTGAACCTTCTAGTCAACCCCTTCTATTTGAGTTGTTGGTTGTGCATCTTGCTTGTTGCTTATGTATGTTATTGTTTGTTTGCGATAGAACACCCGGAGTGCGAAGCATGCTACTACGAGTCCTTAGGTTTCGCAGACCGTCAGCAAGGCAAGTAACACTTTGGTCATATCCCTTTTATCACCCAGTTTTTATGCATTAGTTCCAATCCTCAAACATTGCATGGTTAGGATGTCATTAACATGTGGGTTGGGAAGTAGTTGATGAGGTAGAACCTATTACCCTGTTACATTCTAACCCTTGGGATTTACTTCTACGCGTTGCTTATATTGTTATGCTATGCTATGCTCGTAGACGTGGTTTGGGTTTGAGTGAAATCCATGACAGATGTGAGAGTGTTAATTATTGGTTCAACTTAAGGTGGCAACTTAAATTAACATCTGGGTGGTTTGAGGCACCTGGAGTATCCAGTGTTGCCTGTATTTTTGGAAATCCCAGAGTACCCGTGTGATCTTCCTATGGACCGCCACCCAGGCTCAAAGGGAACTGAGATGATTCATGCTAGAAACTTCTGTGTGCAGCCACAAGCTATTATGGGCTCTAGCATAGTTGAGTAAGTTACGTGAAGCTCTTGAAGAGGCAGATCAGCAGGTAGTGGGATGTAGGTTTCGTATGGTCTATCCGAAGTAGAGAGTTAATGTTTCTGAAAGACTGTGTCTCGGTCAGCCGTTTCTCAAACACCCTGTAGTGCAAGAAATCCAATGGAGACGATCGAGTCTTGTGGGGAAAAGTGCGCAAACCTCTGCAGAGTGTATAATCTAATCATGGTTAGTCGTGTCCCCGGTTATGGACAATTCTTGAGTATCTAGTATTTGGGTTATCACATGTATCTCATCACTCTTAATTAATATTGTTGGTGTTAATCACTTTAATTGGGATTGAGTTGGAGGAACCTTCTCAATGATGTTTCAACTACCATGATAGTTAAATTAAAATCTATTCCTTTGTTGTAGGGGAAAATTGCCTTTTCGCAAAATTGTAACTATAGAGCTTTCCACCAGCCAAATATGCATGTAGTGATAGCATTATTCTGTTCTTCCTTACTGTGTTACTTTGCCAGCATATTCCATGTGCTGGCCCGTTTTTGGGCTGCAATGTATTATGTTGCAGACTTTTCAGATGAGGAGTAAGGTTCGTTAGGTCGTTGCCGTGCAGCTCAGCTGTAGCGACCCGACCCGAATGGATCAAGTCTCTGTGCTTAAGTGTCATCCCTGGATCGGTATGCTGACACACACAGTACTCGAGGATTTATAACAGAGGTAAATCACATGTAAAAAGTAACGTAAATACTATTACCTCAATCCAAATAGCGGAAGTAACAAGGTTGTGGATTCCCATCAACACCAACGGCAAAGTTGAGTGTAGAAAACGTAACCCTAACGTACCACTTACTCGTCGTAAGATTCCTGCAACATGAGACGTTGCAGCCACAAAGGGTCAGTACATTGAATGTACTGGAAAATTCACACCATAGAGAGAAATGATGAACAATGGCTATCACTACATGCATATTTGGCTGGTGGAAAAGCTCTATGGTTATAGTTTTTGCGAAAAGCCAATTTTTCCCTTCTACAAAGGAATAAATTTTATTTAACTATCATGGTGGTTGTTGAACATTGAGAATGGTTGACAGCATTTTCAATCCCAATTAAATAACATCATTAAACCCAACAAACTTAATTTAAAGTAACGTGATGAGATTCACATGATAATCCAAGTACTAGATACTCAAGATGTCCATAACCGGGGACACGGCTAATCATGATTAGTTTATACACTCTGCAGAGGTTTGCGCACTTTTCCCCACAAGACTCGATCTCCTCCGTTGGATATCTCGCACTGCATGGTGTTTGAGAAATGGATGACCGAGACATAGTCTTTCAGAAGCGTTTGCACCTTACGATGGGTAGACCGTACCACCTACAACCCCTACATCTGCTAGTCTATCACTGTAAGAGTTCACACGACTTAATCAACTATGCTAGAGCCCATAATAGCTTGTGGCTGCACACGGAAGTTTCTAGCATGAATAATCTTATGATCCCTTTGAGCCTGGGTGGCGAACCATAGGAGGATCACACGGTAACCCCGGGATCTCCTAGGACAACACTGGTATATCCCCAGGTGTCCGGGCAAGTCCACTGGTATATCCCCAGGGTGCCCCAACCAATCCACCCAGATGTGTATTAAAGTAGCCACCTTAAGTTAAACCTTAGTTAACAATAATCCCTCACATCTGTCATGAAATACTCTCAAAACCCAATCCACGTCTACGAGCATTGCATGGCAATGTAAGCATAACGTAATAGTAACTCCCAAGGGTTTGATAATAAGTAGGTAATAGGTTCTACCTCGTCATCTACTTCCCAACCCACAAGTTAATGACATCCTAACCATGTAGTGTTTGAGGATTGGAACTAATGCATAAAAACTGGGTGATAAAAGGGATATGATCAAAGTGTGAACTTTCCTGCAATGTTGATGAAGATGATTCGCACTCAAAACTCTTGATAGTTCTACTCGTCACACTCCGGTCAATCTATCGTAAGCAAGCAATAGTAACCACACATAAGCAATCACTCAAAGATCGGAGGGAACAAAGAAAACAATTCGGAAAACATTAAAACCAAGCAAATAACTCTTGCATCATAAAACAATTTCTAACAGTACCAAAATTATGTGAATTTGGCCTTATTAGAATGTTTAGGTCAAGAGCTTCGACTTGCAAAAAGAATCAACTGAAATGGAGCTACGAAACTCAAGTTATGATCAAATGAAGTTTGAATTCAAATCTGATCTAATTCAAATTATAAAATTTTCAAAACATGTTTGAGTTGGATTACTGGATAGAGGAGATCATAACGAAGACGTGAGCATTGGTTTCGTTGATTTGGACTAACGAGAAAAAATTTATGAGTGTTTGAAGTCCAGGGGCTAATCTGTAAATAAAATATCTACAAAGAAGTCCCTGTCTAAAACTAATAGAAAAGGAAAATACTAAAAAGCGAACGTTGGTTTTCTAAACCTATCCAGCGAACGCTCTCTAAAAAACCTAACAAAAAAATAAAACCGGCTAAACCGAAGAAAACCTAAAGAATAAATTGACCGGGCGGTTTTATATCGGTTCACGTCGGTTCGTACGAAACCGGCGGCGGCTCGATGGGGAAAACCGGTGACGGCGGTTTGGCGAGGTGGTGGTCTCCGGCGAGCTCGGCGCGGCAGCGACAGCAGCGGCGGGCGGCGTCGGAGGCGCAGGGCGGGGCCGTGGGCGGCAGGCGAGGGCGGCGAGCAGCGCGGGCGGTGGCGCTAGCAGGCGGCGGTGCAGGCGAGCAGCGGCGCGGGCGGCGAAGCAAGGCGGCGGCGGCGCGGATCTGCGGGGTGCGGCGGCGGCGAGATGCGGACAGCGGCGGCGCGACAGCGAGGAGGAGAGGGGGTCTGGGCCTCGCCATTTATAGGCCAGGGGCGGCGGACGGCTTGCGGGAGGGGGCGCCGAGGCCGTGGCGGCGCCGGACTCCAGGGAGAGTCCCGGTCGGGGACGATGGGCGAGGTGGCGCGGAGCTGGGCCTTGGCCTGGCTTCGGCTGGGCCGGCCCAGTCAGATTTTTTTTGAAAAAACATTTCCAGACAAATAAAAATAATAAAAGCAAAATAAATAAAATATTATATAGGCATATAATATATCAAATTTTTCAGAAAAAGATTTTCTACGACATGAACATTTTTTAGCATTAAATGAAATTCACACAAATTCAGATAAAACAAAGAGTGCTACTGGTCTATTAAAATCCAACAAAAATCATTTTAAAAATACCAAAATGATTTCAAATTAATTTTTCTCCAATTTTCTGTTGTAGGGAATCATGTTACCCTATTTTCCATATATTTTATTTTTGGAGAAAAATAATTTGAATAAAACTCAAATAACTCCAAATTGAAAATAAATTCAAAAGAACTTTGAATTTGATCCTTTGAAACTCCCAACTCATATTTCATATAATTTGAAGAAGTCATTTTATCTCCTCTCGTGAAAATCATTGAGTTGCTTAAAGTTTCTGAATTGAAATATTTCCAAATGAAATTCAATTATTTTCAAATACCATTTCATTTAAAAATGGAAGAAGTCGTATCATCTTCGCTCAAGGGTTTTGTATTTGAAAAGAATTTGAATTCACGGAGATCAGAAAGCAAATATGAAAGTTTGGGAAAGTCCTTTTATTCCCTCTCATTTAACTTCCAAAATTTTCGAATTTCACTCACTTTTAGTCAATCAATCAAACAGTCAATCAAATCTATCTGTTCATTATACCATTCCAAAATTTAGAGTTTTAGGATGTTACAAACCTACCACCCTTAAAATGAATCTCGTCCCCGAGATTCGGAGAGGCTAGAAAGAAATAGGTTAGGGTTTGGGGGTCTCCTCAATATCCATCGATCATCACAGGGGTCTGGGGTGCTACCTCCCTTAAAAGCATGGTTACAGTTCCCTCGAAACTCATATACTTCATCCAGATTGTTAACAGTGTCGGTCTTCTTAGATCTTCAGGATAATTCCTTATCCGGGCTCTTCCGGTAGTGGCATAACCTTACCACAATTTTTCTATCCTTTCATCTTGGTAAGGTTCTTCCGAGATTGGGTCTTCTTAGCTAACGGGTCTGGCGCCAAAACTAAACAACTATCGATATCTCATGGTGGTCAACAATTTGTGGTTTCTCCTGCAGGAAATGGGTCTGGGTGATCCTCACCGTATAACCTACGGTTGGCAAAGCTGCCTTGTACAAGGGAAAAATACCTATACCATTCTAAGGCTTAAACAAGGTTTTGATCGTCGTCTCTCTACTATAGGTAAGTCACTCAGATTTACCATCCCACATAGCAAGGCGAATAATAAGAGTAAGTCGGTATGGTGATCAATCCATCCCGCACCCAAATCATTACCCTGTATACGGTTTAGTGAATCTCGCATTCTAACACTCGGTCATCCTCACAAGCATTGCAGAATTTCTCTTGTCGACGAACCAAGTTCGATTAAATCCATTAATTCTGCAAGCCAAACAAACATCTATCGTTCCTTCACAACTCTCAGGTTTTGCGTTACTCCTATAAAATCGTCTATCGATAAAATTGTAACTTCTTCCAGGGTTTTTCCTTCAGCAAGAATGTGCTTGCTTCTTGGCAGGTCCTGGGCATGTGGGTTATGGCCCATCTCATCATTTGAAATCCTTGAACTCATCCTCGGGGCAACGGATCATTATTCCAACTTCCAACTTCGTAGTATTCTTTAGATCCATCCAACTGTACTATCTTTCTTCCTTCTATTGGCACCAAACTAGGACATGATTACTCAGACTCATCATGGAATTTCCCTTGATCCATATCTCCAACATCATACCTCATTTATATCCAATAGTGATTCATCTCTTCATCCTCGTGGGTTATCCCACATACCGAGATAAAAACTTATACTTATGAAGTCCATATTCCACTTCGTGGAACATCGTTATCCTTTCTAGGGTCAAGCGTCCTTACAGGGGAATAGTGGCCATCTCTGCATGGCACTTCTTCAACTAGGAAACGTGAAGCACATCATGAACTTCCGACAGTCCTTCGGGTGACTCCAACTTGTTGGCCACTTCTCCCATACGCTCCAAAACTCGGTATGGTCCTACAAATCTCGGGGCTAAATTTTCCTTAACTCCAAATCATTTAACTCCCCGCAGAGGGGACACACGAGGACATGCTCTGTCTCCAATTTCATAGACTACCTCCTTGCGTTTTTAAGTCTACATAACTCTTCTGCCTGGACTGAGCTACCTTCAGTCTATCTCGAATCAACTTAACATTCTCTTCTGACTCCTTGATCACATTTGGTCCAAACAACTGACGGTCTCCAACTTCATCCCACACACTCTTGGGGTATCACACATATCAAGACAAAACTAGTATTCATTTTGTCCGAAATCCACTCAGTGGGGTATCCTTATCTTTTCCAGGGGTCAAGGGTTCTTACAGGGTACTACCACCCTTAAAATGCACAAATCTTCCATATACCATATTTCTCATATCCTCATAATGGCCAAAATTCTTCTTCATAGAGTAACAACTCATAAAATCCATATCAATACCAACGATTCTAACTTTATTCATTCTCAAATGATTACAATCTCTCGCTTTTCCATTACATGTCTCAACTCAACACCTCAATATAAAATAAAATGTTCTCACTTCTACTACTCCATTTCCTTTGTTGCAAACTCAACTATCTAGCACAAGTTTCCTTCTCCTTGGGGCATTCTCTGGCAAAGTGCCCTGCTCCATTACAACTAAAACATATTACTTCTGGCAAGTATCGAGGTTTCCCTTTTGGGCAACTGTTGAGGTAGTGCCCTGACTCCTTGCACCTGTAACAGGTGATATGACTCAGGTTCCTCCTGGGCTCCAATCGGTTTCTCTTCCTAGACTTTTCCATTCCAATTAGGGCTTCTATTTCCCGTGGATCATATTCTATTTCCTCTGTCGGGAATTCTATTAGATCCCCATTCAAACAATTTTGGAAGATGTGTCCTTCTTCTCCACATGAATAGCAAGACTTAGTGCAGGGTTTACTCGGGTCTTCTTTAGGTGTGTCCTCCATCTCTTCCTTCATCACAGCTTCTTCTAAAATTTCCATGAGGGCTCCTTTCATTACTTCTTTCTTCTGCTGGATGGTTCGTTGTACCATGGGGTAAATGTGACACTAAGCAGGATAGTGGGTAGTCCCTTCACACAAGAAACAAGTAATCTGCCTAGTTGGGCATTCTTCAACTGGGTGACTCCCTTCACAATTAGGGCATTCATCCTTGTGTTCTTCACGGGTGTGTCCTATTTCTCCACAAATCTTGCATGCACAAGGTTTCTTCATATCCTTTCCATAAGGCTTCAACTTCTGGGACACAAGCTGAGACTTTGGCAGAGTCAACTCAAATTCTTTCCAAGTGGTTACTCCTTGCCATCCATTGATGGTTTGGTACATTCTCCACCAAGTAGCAGCACCTCTTTCAAAGCACCGAAGAGCATGCTGGATCATATCCTTTCCAACTATAGGGTTATTCTTCATGTGATCCTCCATGTTCTGAATCCATTGGTCCGTCTCCAATTGACTCATCGGTCCAGAAAATATAAGCTCATCTTCATTCATCCTCTATTGGGTCCATGGGTTTGGGGTGAGATAAGAGAGATAGAGAGGGATGCACACAATACAAACAAAAGTTTTGAAAAGACAGATTTTTGTTGTGGCTGTCGAAAAACATCAAACAAATGACAGCTCACAAACATCGCATCTAACGTAGGTATATAACAGGGGTTTGGTCTTCTAAAGGTCAATAAATCTTCAACGTCGTCTAACTCTTCAAGTCTTGTTCATGCCTCCAATGGCTTCTTCCGATCATGCTTGTCTTTCTCAAGTTCTTTTGCTAGATCAACTCTATTGACGCGAAGTCTCTCGTGACATCCCTTTAATATTCCGGAGTTGCATTTCAACTTCTAGGTTTCAACATCCTTCACATGAACCATGGTCATACTGTCCTTCAGTTCCTGACAAATCTCCGGTATCTCGAGGTTGTAACTCCTCCAGCTTGGCTACTCTCATCTTCAGGGTCCTGAATTCCTCATGAAATACTTCCTTGTCTAATACGACTTCCTGGAGCTCCATTTTAAACTTCTTGATGTACTACTCCAGATCCTGGTGATACACCGACTAAGGTTAAAACTTCATCTTTGCTGATAGATGCTCCATCAACCTTCTACCATCCAATCCATTCTGAAGAAATGCATCCTTAACTCAGCATGGTGACAATAGCATCAGCGGGCGATGACATCATGGATAACCGTGTTTCTGCTCTTGTCATTCCCATGAGCTATCATTCCATAGTTGATATCTCCTGCCTTAGGGTTTTCTTTGACAAAACTTCAAGTTCTCATGCTCCTTGTTTCAGTCTTTCTCCGATACACCTTGATCTCGGGTATTGACAACTTCCATAGCCTGCCAAGTTCCATAAGGGTAGCCTTCCTAGGTCATACAAATCTGGGAATTCTTCAGAGCCTTCAAATTCTACTTGTCTTTGGTTTTCAACCGTTGTAGTTTCCATTATTCAGATGCACGGGAAATACTCTTCATTCTGATGTGGTCTTAGTTGTCCGATATCTTGTACTTCTTGGAGTGGTCTCATCAGTCGAATCTTCGTGTGGTCAAAAGGGGAAAGGGGTATGGTCTCACTAAAGGGAATTTTTGAATAAGCTCAGAAGAGAAGGGAGGTAAAAGATCTTTTAGAAAGGGAAAGTTGTAGAGAAAAATCGTTGCTATGGGCTTGCTAGTTTCTAGGGTCATGTCCTATAGTCAACATGTGCTCTGATACCATCTTGTAGCGACCTGACCCGAATGGATCAAGTCTCTGTGCTTAAGTGTCATCCCTGGATCAGTATGCTGACACACACAGTACTCGAGGATTTATAACAGAGGTAAATCACATGTAAAAAGTAACGTAAATACTATTACCTCAATCCAAATAGCGGAAGTAACAAGGTTGTGGATTCCCATCAACACCAACGGCAAAGTTGAGTGTAGAAATCGTAACCCTAACGTATCATTTACTCGTCGTAAGATTCCTGCAACATGAGACGTTGCAGCCACAAAGGGTCAGTAAATTGAATGTACTGGCAAATTCACACCATAGAGAGAAATGATGAACAATGGCTATCACTACATGCATATTTGGCTGGTGGAAAAGCTCAATGGTTATAGTTTTTGCGAAAAGCCAATTTTTTCCCGCTACAAAGGAATAAATTTTATTTAACTATCATGGTGGTTGTTGAACATTGAGAATGGTTGACAACATTCTCAATCCCAATTAAATAACATCATTAAACCCAACAAACATAATTTAAAGTAACGTGATGAGATTCACATGATAATCCAAGTACTAGATACTCAAGATGTCCATAATCGGGGACACGGCTAATCATGATTAGTTTATACACTCTATAGAGGTTTGCGCACTTTTCCCCACAAGACTCGATCTCCTCTGTTGGATATCTCGCACTGCATGGTGTTTGAGAAACGGATGACCGAGACATAGTCTTTCAGAAGCGTTTGCACCTTATGATGGGTAGACCGTACCACCTACAACCCCTACATCTGCTAGTCTACCACTGTAAGAGTTCACACGACTTAATCAACTATGCTAGAGCCCATAATAGCTTGTGGCTGCACACGGAAGTTTCTAGCATGAATAATCTTATGATCCCTATGAGCCTGGGTGGCGAACCATAGGAGGATCACACGGTAACCTCGGGATCTCCTAGGACAACACTGGTATATCCCCAGGTGTCTGGGCAAGTCCACTGGTATATCCCCAGGGTGCCCCAACCAATCCACCCAGATGTGTATTAAAGTAGCCACCTTAAGTTAAACCTTAGTTAACAATAATCCCTCACATCTGTCATGAAATACTCTCAAAACCCAATCCACGTCTACGAGCATAGCATGGCAACGTAAGCATAACGTAATAGTAACTCCCAAGGGTTTGATAATAAGCAGGTAATAGGTTCTACCTCGTCATCTACTTCCCAACCCACAAGTTAATGACATCCTAACCATGTAGTGTTTGAGGATTGGAACTAATGCATAAAAACTGGGTGATAAAAGGGATATGATCAAAGTGTGAACTTGCGTGCAATGTTGATGAAGATGATTTGCACTCAAAACTCTTGATAGTTCTACTAGTCACACTCCGGTCAATCTATCGTAAGCAAGCAATAGTAACCACACATAAGCAATCACTCAAAGATCGGAGGGAACAAAGAAAACAATTCAGAAAACGTTAAAACCAAGAAAATAACTCTTGCATCATAAAACAATTTCTAAAAGTACCAAAATTATGTGAATTTGGCCTTATTAGAATGTTTAGGTCAAGAGCTTCGATTTGCAAAAAGAATCAACTGAAACGGAGCTACGAAACTCAAGTTATGATCAAACGAAGTTTGAATTCAAATCTGATCTAATTCAAATTTTAAAATTTTCAAAAACATGTTTGAGTTGGATTACTGGATAGAGGAGATCATAACGAAGACGTGAGCGTTGGTTTCGTTTGATTTGGACTAATGAGAAAAAAATTATGAGTGTTTGAAGTCCAGGGGCTAATCTGTAAATAAAATATCTACAAAGAAGTCCCTATCTAAAACTAATAGAAAAGGAAAAGACTAAAAAGCGAACGTTGGTTTTCTAAACCTATCCAGCGAACGCTCTCTAAAAAACCTAACAAAAAAATAAAACCGGCTAAACCGAAGAAAACCTAAAGAATAAATCGACCGGGTGGTTTTATACCGGTTCACGTCGGTTCGTACGAAACCGGCGGGGCTCGATGGGGAAACTGGCGACGGCGGTTCGGCGAGGTGGTGGACTCCGGCGAGCTCGGCGCGGCAGCGACAGCAGCGGCGGGCGGCGTCGGAGGCGCGGGGCGGGGCCGTGGGCGGCAGGCGAGGGCGGCGAGCGGCGCGGGCGGCGAAGCAAGGCGGCGGCGGCACGGATCTGCGGTGTTCGGCGGCGCGGGCAGCGAAGCAAGGCGGCGGCGGCGCGGATCTGCGGTGTGCGGCGACGGCGAGATGCGGACGGCGGCGGCGTGACAGCGGGGAGGAGAGGGGGTCTGGGCCTCGCCATTTATAGGCTAGGGGCGGCGAACGACTTGCGGGAGGGGGCGCCGAGGCCGTGGCGGTGCCGGACTCCGGGGAGAGTCCCGATCGGGGACGATGGGCGAGGTGGCGCGGAGCTGGGCCTTGGCCTGGCTTCGGCTGGGCCGGCCCAGTCGGATTTTTTTTTGAAAAAACATTTCCAGACAAATAAAAATAATAAAAGCAAAATAAATAAAATATTATATAGGCATATAATATATCAAATTTTTCAGAAAAAGATTTTCTACGACATGAACATTTTTTAGCATTAAATGAAATTCACACAAATTCAGATAAAACAAAGAGTGCTACTGGTCTATTAAAATCCAACAAAAATCATTTTAAAAATACCAAAATGATTTCAAATTAATTTTTCTCCAATTTTCTGTTGTAGGGAATCATGTTACCTTATTTTCCATATATTTTATTTTTAGAGAAAAATAATTTGAATAAAACTCAAATAACTCCAAATTGAAAATAAATTCAAAAGAACTTTGAATTTGATCCTTTGAAACTCCCAACTCATATTTCATATAATTTGAAGAAGTCATTTTATCTCCTCTCGTGAAAATCATTGAGTTGCTTAAAGTTTCTGAATTGAAATATTTCCAAATGAAATTCAATTATTTTCAAATACCCTTTCGTTTAAAAATGGAAGAAGTCATATCATCTTCGCTCAAGGGTTTTGTATTTGAAAAGAATTTGAATTCACGGAGATCAGAAAGCAAATATGAAAGTTTGGGAAAGTCCTTTTATTCCCTCTCATTTAACTTTCAAAAGTTTCGAATTTCACTCACTTTCAGTCAATCAATCAAACAGTCAATCAAATCTATTTGTTTATTATAACATTCAAAATTTAGAGTTTTGGGATGTTACATCAGCTATGCCGTTGGAGTTAATGGACTCACTTTATCTTCCAAGCCTTCCGTTGTTATCGTATTAGATGGCCTTAAGCCATATTATTGTAATAAGTTCTCTTTTGAGACATTCGATGTAATAAGTGTGTGATTGCCACTCTGTTATAAATCCTTCGAGTACTGTGTGTGTCAGCATTACCGATCCAGGGATGACACTGGAGCACAGAGACTTGACCATCTGAGGTCGGGTCATTACAAGATGGTATCAGAGCACACGCTGAGTGTAGGACACGACCCCTAAGATAAACCCTAGGTCACACTTCTCTACTCTTTTCTGACTTCTCTCCATTTTCTACTCTTTAGGATGGCAGAGATGAAGAACAAGTTTGCGCAACCATATGAAGACACACCTTTTGGATGCCACTTGAAGGAAGTCACTAGGTACTTGAATATAGGAATACCAAGCTTCACCGGAACATACAACGCCACTTTACCTGAAGAGGAGCGCTGGATGGTTCAAGTACAAGTTCCAGGAAGGACGTTCTCGCCAACTTCTAAACCCATAGAATTTTCTTTTGAAGCACCCACCTGGAGTCTAGGCAAGGGCATGGCAGCCCACATTACCATGGGACGCATTGGAGAGGTCTACAATAGGGAGCTTAAGGACACTATCTACCAAATATGTGGGCGCCGAGACGAGCAATGGGAAGTAATCAGCACCAGGAAGGATAGATCCATTGCAGCTTTCATCCAGGAGTTAAACCAGCACATTCGACGTCAGGAGAACCAGATGTGCGCAGACATGATGGACTTGAAGAAGGCGAAGACTAGAATCATCGAGCTGGAGGAAGAACTCAAGTTTACATGCGATGGATATGAGGAGGAAATCAAAACACTACTGGAGCAGAATGACGACCTAGTCAAGAAGATCGGAGTATTCATGGGAGGACCGGCACCAGTAGAAGAACACGAAGAAGAAGAACCCAAGGAGATACGCCCCGAGGACTACATCATCGACGACGACACTGATTCCGATCCTAGTGATGATGACTTTGAAGACGAAGCTGGAGCAGATATCATGGAGTCTTCCACCGATCAAAATTTCTAGATGACCACCATATATTAGTAGAATTTCCCCATGTAATTAGTAGTAGATGAGCACATTGCGATAGTCCTAGACCGTTGTATGCCCTTGCTTGATTGATTGAGTGAAATGTTTGTGTTTGTCTCATGTGCATATCGGTAATGTTTTCTCATTAGACCCCTTTTCTATTCTGACCTCTTCCATCTAAACCCATCAGATGCCTCCGAGATGTGACACCGGTTTTGCTTTCCCACCGGAGCTCACCCAGTTGATCCAACAGCAGAATACTTTGATGCAATTGCTAGTTCAGAACTAGGGCAACAACAACAACAATAACAACAACAACAACAACAACCCGCCGCTAGTAGACAACCTAGCCCGTTTTCTAAGGTTACAACCGCCGGTGTTTTCCAGTAGCACCGAGCCAATAGTTGCTGATGATTGGCTACGCCGTATTGGAAGGGAGTTGACCACCGCAGGTTGCATAGATGTTGAGAGGGTGCGCTTTGTCGCACATCAATTGGATGGACCTGCAGCCTCATGGTGGGAGAATTACACAGCCACCTTTCCTATAGCCAACGTCACTTGGGACCAGTTTCAGCAAGCTTTCCGCATGGCCCATGTCTCAACTGGAGCTATGCAGATGAAGAAGCGGGAGTTCCGCAACCTACGCCAGGGGAACCATACTGTGGCTCAATACGTGGATGATTTTAGCAAGTTATCCCGCTATGCCCCTGATGATGTGGCCACGGATGCCGCGAAGCAAGAGAAGTTTATGGAAGGGCTGAATGATGAGATGAGCATGCAGTTGATGGTAGCAACCTTCAAAAACTATCAGGAGTTGGTAGATAAGGCTCTTATGATTGAAGGGAAGCAGCAGCAGATTAAGAGCCGCAAGAGGAAGTATGGACAAGGGAAGTATAACTCAGGAGCTCAGCATAAGCCTCGCCTAACCCCGAACTCGGTAGGACTTGTTCATAACCATGGAGGTCACCACCACACCGGAGGAGGTTCGCATAACCACAATGGTTCTAAGAATGGGAATGGGAATGGAACCAACAATAACCAGAACCATCCCAATCCAGCCACACCCACCAAAAGAGACCTAAGTCATGTTACTTGCTTCAAGTGTGGGAAGACAGGACACTACGCCATGGAGTGCCCTGAAGGAAAGAATGGAAACAGAAATGGGAGCACTGGGAAGAAGCCTAATCCATTCAACAAAGGACAAGTGAACCACGTTAACGTGGAGGAGGTTGAAGAGCAGCCGGACACGGTAATAGGTAAGTTTTTGGTTAAGTCATTTACCGCTGTTGTTCTTTTCGATACTGGTGCATCGCATTCATACATATCAAGGGAATTTGTGGATAAGTTTAAACTACCAACCCAAACCCTTAGGACCCCTCTGTTAGTAAGCTCACCCGGAGTTGAATACATGGCTAGCCGATGGTGCGACCAGGTACCCTTAACCATTGGCACACATGTTTTTCCGTCCGACCTAATTATCTTGGAGTCACAAGGATTGGATGTGATATTAGGTATGGACTGGATGTCAAAGTTTGGAGGGAGCATTGACTGTGCTAGTAAGTCGATTTATCTCACCACCCCGGAGGGAAAAAGGATTAAGTATGTATCTAGGCATGTGCCTAGGAGGAGCCAAGTGAATGCCCTTACGGGAGTTGTTCAGGAGGAAGTGCCTGTGGTGAAGGATTATCTGGATGTTTTTCCAGAGGAGTTACCAAGCATGCCACCGGATAGAGACATTGAGTTTTTGATAGAGTTGTTGCCAGGACAGGACCAATATCCAAGAGACCCTATCGGATGCCCGCAAATGATCTAGAAGAAATTAAGAAACAGATCAAGGAGTTATTGGAAAAGGATACATTCGAAGAAGTTCATCACCTTGGGAGCCCCTGTGCTTTTGGTTGAGAAGAAGGACAAATACCTAAGGATGGTTGTCAATTATCGAGCCTTGAATGAGGTGACGATTAAGAACAAGTACCCACTGTCGATGATCAACGATCTGTTTGATCAGTTGCAAGGAGCTAAGGTGTTCTCGAAGATCGATCTGCGATCAGGATACCATCAGTTGAAGATACGTGAGAAGGATATACCAAAGATAGCGTTCACGGTGCGGTATGGATTATACGAGTACACAGTCATGTCATTTGGACTAACTAATGCCCCTGCTTATTTCATGAGCATGATGAACAAGGTGTTCATGGAGTATTTGGACAAGTTTGTTGTGGTGTTTATTGATGACCCCTCCAAGAAGCAACCCAAGCGCCGACGTCAGCGGCGCCGCTCTAAGTCCCGCCAAAGCAAAAGTGGTGATACCGGCACAGGAGATAATAACACTCCGGATAGCACCGAAGACAACAATAATCCCCTCCAGCAAGATTTAGAGCAGGAGGATGAAGGAGCCAGCTCTCCTGAGAGAGCAGCTGGCGGAGAGGAGGAGGATGACAATTACATGCCCCCCTCCGAAGACGAGGCAAGCCTCGGCGACGATGAATTCGCCGTACTAGAGGATCCCGTCGAACAAGAGCGCTTCAAGTGCAAGCTTATGGCCACGGCCAATAGCCTGAAGAAAAAGCAGCAGCAGCTTCAAGAGTTATCCAAGGCGCAGGTTACTTCCCCGACTGGAGGAAGAAGCGTATGAAACGGCTGATCAGCCACCTCACGGCCGCGATAGAGAGGCATTCCGGCCAAAAACTCAGCCTCCACCCCAACGCCATTCAAATAAAAAGGCATGGGGAGATACGCCGGACCTGCGAGACATATTGGAGGACAAAGCAAAGCATTCAAGATCGATCTACGGATCATGAGGGCGCACCACTCTACGAGACGATACACCTCACGCCGGATACAGTAAAAGCAAATCCGGCCGGGCCGAACATAGCAGGCAGGACCCATCCGAGCTGCGTCGCGATATTGCCCAATACAGAGGTGTCGCACACCCCTTATGCTTCATAGATGAAGTAATGGAACATCAATTCCTAGAAGGTTTCAAACCTGTAAACATTGAATCATACGACGGCACTACAGACCCCGCGGTATGGATTGAGGACTTCCTCCTCCATATCCACATGGCCCGCGGTGATGACTTACATGCCATCAAGTACCTCCCACTAAAACTCAAAGGACCAGCGCGGCATTGGCTTAATAGCTTGCCAGCGGACTCCATTAGCTGTTGGGAAGATCTGGAAGCCACATTCCTCGACAACTTTCAGGGCACTTATGTGCGACCACCAGATGCCGATGACTTGAGCCACATAATTCAGCAGCCAGAAGAGTCGGCCAGGCAATTCTGCACTCGGTTCCTTACAAAGAAAAATCAAATCGTCGACTGTCCGGATGCGGAGGCCTTAGCGGCTTTCAATCATAATATCCGAGACGAGTGACTAGCCCGGCACCTTGGTCAAGAAAAGCCGAAATCTATGGCAGCCCTCACGATGCTCATGACCCTCTTTTGTGCGGGAGAAGACAGCTAGTTGGCTTGCAGTAATAACATATCAAAGAACCATGGTACCCTAGATACCAAGGACAGCAATAGCAGGTCACGTCGCAACAAGCATAAGCGCCGCATTAACGGCGAAAGTACTGAGGATACGGCAGTCAATGCCGGATTCAAAGGCTCTAAACTCGGTCAGCGGAAAAAGCCATTCAAACAAAGTACGCCGGGTCCGTCCACCTTGGACCGTATACTCGATCGCTCGTGTCAAATACACGGCACCCCAGACAAGCCAGCCAATCACACCAACAGGGATTGTTGGGTGTTCAAGCAGGCCAGCAAGTTAATTGCTGAAGACAAGGTCAAGGGGCCGCATAGCGATGACGAGGAAGAACCCCGGCAGCCGCACACTGGAGGACAGAAGAGGTTTCCCCCGCAAGTGCGGACGGTGAACATGATATACGCAACCCACATCCCCAAGAAGGAGCGGAAGCGTGCGCTCAGGGACGTATATGCGTTGGAGCCAGTCGCCCCAAAGTTCAACCCTTGGTCCTCCTGTCTGATCACCTTCGATCGCAGGGACCACCCCACTAGTATCCGTCATGGCGGATTCGCCGCACTGGTCCTAGACCCAATCATTGACGGATTTCACCTCACTCGAGTCCTTATGGACGGCGGCAGCAGCCTGAACCTGCTTTATCAGGACACAGTGCGCAAAATGGGTATAGACCCCTCAAGGATAAAACCCACAAAAACGACCTTTAAAGGCGTCATTCCAGGCATAGAGGCCCACTGCACAGGCTCAATTACACTGGAAGTGGTCTTCGGATCCCCGGATAACTTCCGAAGCGAAGAGTTAATCTTCGATATAGTCCCGTTCCGTTGTGGTTATCACGCGCTGCTCGGACGAACCGCATTTGCTAGATTCAATGCGGTACCACATTATGCATACCTCAAGCTCAAGATGGCAGGACCTCGCAGAGTTATTACAGTCAATGGAAACACAGAGCGCTCTCTTCGAACAGAGGAGCACACCGCGTCCCTCGCAGTAGAAGCGCAAAGCGGCCTCTCAAGGCAATCTACCAGTTCGGCGTTTCAAAGGTCGGACACCTTCAAGCGCGCTCGGGGCAATTGGCAAACAGATCGCCTGGCACGATCTGAGCTCGCGTAGCAATACGGCGGCCACCCCAATCCCAGCCCAACGGCATTGTTCGTGCCGCGCGTACATAATTACGCATTAAAAATACCATGGGCACAGATGGGGAGGGGGAGGCACAACTACGGCACACCCCAAAACGCGGCCTAAACCGCACGAGGGGCTTCCCGTTTGGTTCTTTTTCTTTTTCTTTCAGGACTTCAATCTCTGGAAACACTGCCCGGCAGCTCTATTGCCGAACACATGATACAACAACCAAGGAGGTCGACAACTACGGAATTCCAAGGTGGATATAATTCCTCAGCTTGCCCTTGGAAGGGACATAGTCTTACTCTTTTGCTTATTACACTATCTGTATCACTCTGCTTCAATGCAATTTTTTCAATATACAATACATGACATTACGACTATTATCGCATTTTTGTTATATATATATACATATCTATGTGTTCATTAATAACGCCTAGCAACCGTACACTTTGGTACGGCCAATGCACCAGGGGCTTACGTACCCACAATATGGTGTGAAAAGTCCGAAGACTTCCACAAGTGCGGCACCCCGAACTTATAGCATTATATGCATCAGCTCCGAATCATGTCTTTGGTCAAACGTTGGGTTTGCCCGGCTCCTATGTTTTGGTACCTTACGTTCCGCTCTATCGGCTAAGGTAGCGCTAGGAGAACTACTGCGATTGTGCCCCGGTTCTGTCGGGTCGAGCACCTCAGTAGAGAAAGCTAAAACTGACTGTCATGATAAGGCGAGAGACTGGTCGCTGTTCGGCGAGGTTTTTCGAGTCCCTAAAGACTTATGCCGCTTAGGGCGAGGGGCCGGCTCCGTCTGGCTTATACGCATGTATCGCGCCCTGAATTCGGTCTTCCGAATACCAGGGGCTTCGCCGAAATTTAAAATTATAGAATTCTATGGCTAAGTGAGAGTGATAAAGCATTATTAGTCCGGTTGCCTTGTTCGTTGTGCTGAGCACCTCCCTCGAAGGACCCAATCATGGGAACAAGAGTGCTTAGGTTTATCCCGAACACCCCAGCACTCGTGGTATGGGGGCAGAAGCCGAGGACAAGCCATCTCTCAGATTGGATAAACAGCCAAACAGAATGAATATTTTAAATTCACACAAGCGTTGCATAGCGCATATGAAACAAGTTTTCATCACACAGGATACAAAACGAGCAAGTCTCATTCAAATATTACATTCTGTGAACACGCATCCGTGATAAGACGGGGGCCCGGCAGAACACCCTCGTAGTACATCTCAGGGTGGCGGTGCTCCTTGCCCTCCGGCGGCCCCTCCTTGATAAGCTTCACGGCGTCCAGCTTGACCCACTACATTTTCACACAAGCAAAGGCCCGGCGTGCACCTTCAATGCAGACGGATCGCTTGACGACCTCCAGCCGTGGGCAGGCATCCACAAGTCGCCTCACCAGGCCGAAGAAGCTGTTCGAAAGGGCATCGCCAGGCCACAACCGGACTATGAACCCCTTCATGGCCTGATCGGCAGCCTTATGTAGCTCGGCCATCTGCTTCAGTTGGTCGCTCAATGGCACCGGATGTTCGGCCTCAGCATACTAAGACCAGAACAGCTTCTCCGGCAAGCTCCCGTCCCCGGCCCAGTAGAATTGTGCGGCATCGGACACACTGCGGGGCAAATCTGAGAATGCTCCTGAAGAGCTCCGGATTCGGGTTAGTAATCGGTAAATTACTTTTACATGCTTGCTTTGCATATAGAAAGCCTTACCCGCTGCTATCTTCTTCATTGCGTCGATCTCCTGAAGGGCCTTCTGGGCCTCGCCCTTGGCACTCTTCGCGCTCTCACGGGCCGCGGCAAGCTCAGACTCTCGCGTCTTCAAGTCAAGCTCCAATGCCTCGTGCTTCGTCACGAGAGCCTAGAGCTCTTGCTGCACCTCGCCCACTCGAACCTCGTGCCTCTCTCGCTCGGTGCGCTCCAGGCCACCTTATATTCGGCCTGGGATAGCGCTTGCTTCAGGGTCGCCACCTCGGTCATGGCCCCTGGCAAACATACAATAATCCTGTCATTTAGCAATCGCGTCCTTCTTCTCATCTACAGACGGGGTATTACTTACCCTTGTTCTCCTCGAGCTGCCTCTTAGTAAGGCCGAGCTCTTTCTGGGACCCCTTGAGGGCCTCCTTCAGTACGGCGACCTCCGCAGTCAGTGCGGCGGACGCCAGCAGCGAAGCCTGCATATGCATATTGACATACTTATATTAGACTCCTGTAATATTATTTGATCCTCTGTTCGGCTTTTCTTTGTGAACACCGAACAAAGCATCAGGGGCTACTATCTATGCGGTAATATTTCTACTACATTTTAAAACACTTACCTCGAAGCCCGTTAGAAGGCTAGTACAGGCTTCAGTCAATCCGCTCTTGGCGGACTGAACCTTCTGGATCACCGCACTCATGATAGTGCGGTGCTCCTCCTCGATGGAAGCACTGCGACGCGCTTCCAACATAGTGTCCGGCGCCTCTGGATGGACAGAGGTCACTGGCACAGGCGTCTCACGCTCCTTAGAAGGGGACTACCTGCCCGAGCTCGGATCCGTTGGAGGGTCCGACGCGGTGTTCGGCTGAGGGCCGAACTCGGAGCTTTCGGGGACCCCGTCCCCTCGGCTCCCGGAGTCCGGAAGGTCGCCTTGAGGTGCCTCCGGGACTGTCCCCCCTCGATCCGGTGCCTCTTGAGACAGCACCTCAGTGTCATTGGCTGGATGAGGGGAGGTGGCGGTCGGGACCGGATCGCTATCCATGTCTGACGAGCCCAGGGAGCCGTCCGAGGATACCTCGATATTGGCTCGGGGCGGCCTGTACAATTGAGTTCGGCGTTAGGGAAAGCAATGCGACAAAGGAATCCTATGGGTTACTTCGGTATCCTAACACTTACAATCTCCCCTGGGGCTTGCCCCTGGGCAACCACTTCTCTTCACTTTCGGCGGCGGCAGTGGAGCTGTCCGGAAGGAGCGTCCTTCCCTTCTTGGACCCTTCGGCCTCCCCAGTTGGGGCGGCCTTCCTTTTCTTGTCTCCCCCAGTCGGTGGGGGAGCCTCTTCTTCCTCTTCCTCGTCTTCGGGGGAATATTGCGCTGCAGAGTCATCAGACGGTGAGTCTGACAACGCCTGGCGTCGGGAACTCTTTCAAGCTCCCTTGGCCTTCTTGGTCTTCTCCGGCACCTTATAAGGGGCTGGAGTCAGCATCTTCGTCAGAAGAGTGTCTGCGGGGCCTTCGGGCAAGGGAGCCATACAGTCGATCTGTCCGGCCATCTTCTGCCAGTCCTATCAAAATTACGGGAGTTTAGATCCCGCATAGAGCCAATCTATATATATAACAAATATCCTGTAAGAGGTAAAACAACTTACCGCACTGGTGTGGCGCTTCGCGCTGAATCCGCGATCCTCAGTAATGGGGGGAGGGACCGCGGCATCCTTGAACAACACTCTCCAGGCATCTTCATGAGTCATGTCGAAGAGCATGTTCAGAGTTCGGTGCTGTGCCGGATTAAACTCCCACAAGGCAAACTCCCGTTGTTGGCACGGGAGTATCCGGCGAACGAGCATAACCTGGACTATGTTGACAAGCTTGAGCTTCTTATCCACCATGTTCTGAATACATGACTGGAGTCCGGTCAGCTCTTTTGAATTACCCCAGGACAGGCCCTTCTCTTTCCAGGAGGTGAGCCACATGGGGATGCCAGATCGGAACTCGGGGGCCGCTACCCATGAGGGGTCGCGTGGCTCGGTGATATAGAACCACCCCGATTTCCACCCCTTTATGGTGTCCACGAAGGTGCCCTCGAGCCATGTGATGTTGGGCATCTTACCCACCATGGCGCCTCCGCACTCTGCCTGGCTGCCGCTCACTACCTTCGGCTTGACATTGAAGGTCTTCAGCCATAAGCCGAAGTGGGGCTTGATGCGGAGGAAGGCCTCGCACACGACGATAAACGCCGAGATGTTGAGGATGAAGTTCGGGGCCATATGATGGAAATCCAGGCCATAATAAAACATGAGCCCCTGGACGAAGGGATGGAGAGGGAATCCTAGTCCGCGGAGGAAATGGGTGAGGAATACCACCCTCTCATGGGGCTCGGGGGTGGGGATGAGCTATCCCTCATCTGGGAGCCGGTGCGCGATGTCGTCGTGCAGGTATCCGGCTCTCCTCAGTTTCTTGATGTCTCCCTCCGTGACGGAGGAGACCATCCACTTGCCTCCCACTTCGGACATGGTTGGAGAAGGTTGAGGTGGAAGTGAGAGCTTGGGCGCTAGAGCTCGAGTATGCGGGAGCGGATGAGCAGAGGAGGAAGAAGGCGTGGATACAAAGGTGAATCCTTATCCCTTTATATGGGCGGACAAAATTAAACGTCCCCACTTGCCTAGTAAAACTCGCTTATCCCCCAAGTGCCGCAATTGATGGCGTGGTTGGGTTACCCACGCCCGTATTGATGAGAATCCCGTAATGAGGGGACACGATCTCTGCTTTGACAAGACGTGTCGAAAAACTGCCTCGCGTTATGTGCGGGGCTGGTTAAATGAAACGGTTCAAATAATCACCAGGCCATGACATGACGTATGTTACCAAAACAAGCTAGCGGATTAGATCTGCGAAGACATTATTCTCTCTATGGTGAAATGTGGAACTTATTTTGCAGGGTCGGACACTATCCTCGTATTCAAATTCTTCTGTGATGTATTCGGAGAAGGAACCCGCCTTGCAATGCCGACGACAACTGCGGGCCGGACTCATCGTCATTGAAGCCTGGTTCCGGGGCTACTGAGGGAGTCCTGGATTAGGGGGTCTCCGGACAGCCGGACTATCTCCATTGGCCGGACTGTTAGACTATGAAGATACAAGATTGAAGACTTCGTCTCGTGTCTGGATGGGACTCTACTTGGCATGGAAGGCAGGCTAGGCAATACGTATATGGATATCTCCTCTTTTGTAACCGACCTTGTGTAACCCTAACCCTCTCCGGTGTCTATATAAACCGAAGGGTTTTAGTCCGTAGGACAACAATCATAACATACAATCATACCGTAGGCTAGCTTCTAGGGTTTAGCCTCTCTGATCTCATGGTAGATCTACTGTTGTAACACTCATATCATCAATATCAATCAAGCAGGACGTAGGGTTTTACCTCCATCAAGAGGGCCCGAACCTGGGTAAAACTTCGTGTCCCTTGTCTCCTGTTACCATCCGGCCTAGACGCACAGTTCGGGACCCCCTACCCGAGATCCGCCGGTTTTGATACCGACACCACCCACACCTATTTTCTAGCCAACCCGAATCTCGAGGGCGAGATTCATCCTAAGGGGGGTAGGTTTGTAACATCCCAAATTTTCAATTTGGAATGTTATACATAGTCATCCATGCATATCATATTTTTTATTTTTGCTTTTCGTCTCGCGATCCTCGAAATCCTAAGCAACTCAAGGATCCTCGGAGAGAGTTGGGGATTTCCCCGGTTTTCATATTTGATTTTTATCAAATCTGAAATGAGGATTTGGGTTTTAATTATTTTTCTCCCCGAAAATATTTCATATTAAAAATATATGAGAGGAGATAATATGACTTCTCCAAGATAATTGAAATATTGGAGGAAAAATATTATAATCAAATATTTGTTTTATTTGGATTTTATTGCAATTTTGTTTGCATTAGAAAAATTGCACGTTTTTCAAAATTGCATTTTAGGGCCAAGAAAATGTTCATCTCGTTCTAAATATTTTATTTAGACAGTGAAAATTTGTTTTGGCATTTTTAGATTTTAATTTTTTTTAGGATTTTTTTCTGTCGGCAGAATTATTTAAAAAAAAGAGTTCCCGCGCCTGACTGGGCCGAAGGCCCAGCCGAGCCAGGCCGCCGCCGCCTCCTGCGCGCGCCGCCGCCGCCGCCGACTCGGACTTGGAGTCCGAGCCGGACTCCTCTCCGCCGCGCCTTGCCCCCTCCTCCAAGACGCCGCCCCCGCCCCTCTTATAAGCCGCCACCCCGCCGCCCCAAACCCCCACCCCACCGTCGCCCGCAGCCACCGCCGCCTGTGCAGCCGCCGCCGCCGCTTGCCGCCGCTGCCCCGCCGCCGTGCCTAGCCGGAGCCCCTCGCCGGAGGTAGCCGCCGGATCCGCCGCCGGTTTTATTTTTTTAGAACCGTTTGGTTTTTTTAGAAAACCCTAGATTCGTTTTTTCGGATCGCCGGTTTTTCTCGGTTCTTCTAGTTAGCGGGCGTTCGTCCGTACATTCATTTTAACGAACAGTGTTTGCCCGTTAGTTACAGCTAACGAACGCTCGTTCGTTAGTCTGTTCGTCAGTTTTCTTTTATCGGATTTATTCCGCGATTTTTCTGATCGCGATTTCTGATCCGATCTTAGTTTCTGTTTTTCTTTTCGCTCGTTAGTCGGAATCAGGCGATTCAAGTGCCTAGAGTTTCGTCTCGAAACCCTCTTTCCGTTTAACCAACTTAAATAAGCATTTGCTACTTTAAAATTTGACCTAGGTTCAGATTAGTAAACGAAGCCTCTCTTTTTCGCCGTCTGAGTTTCGTTGCTTCGTTTGATTTGATTCTTTTGCGAACCGGAGTTCTTAAGTTGAACCTTCTGGTCAACCCCTTCTATTTGAGTTGTTGCTTGTGCATCTTGCTTGTTGCTTATGTATGTTATTGTTTGTTTGCGATAGAACACCCGGAGTGCGAAGCGTGCTACTACGAGTTCCTAGGTTTCGCATACCGTCAGCAAGGCAAGTAACACTTTGATCATATCCCTTTTATCACCCAGTTTTTATGCATTAGTTCCAATCCTCAAACATTGCATGGTTAGGATGTCATTAACATGTGGGTTGGGAAGTAGTTGATGAGGTAGAACCTATTACCCTATTACATTCAAAACCTTGGGAGTTACTTCTACGCGTTGCTTATATTGGTATGCTATGCTCGTAGACGTGGTTTGGGTTTGAGTGAAATCCATGACAGATGTGAGAGTGTTAATTATTGGTTCAACTTAAGGTGGCAACTTAAATTAAAATCTGGGTGGATTGAGGCACCTGGAGTATCCAGTGTTGCCTGTATTTTTGGAAATCCCGGAGTACCCGTGTGATCTTCCTATGGACCGCCACCCAAGCTCAAAGGGAACTGAGATGATTCATGCTAGAAACTTCCGTGTGTAGCCACAAGCTATTATGGGCTCTAGCATAGTTGAGTAAGTTACGTGAAGCTCTTGAAGAGGCAGATCAGCAGGTAGTGGGATGTAGAGTTTGGTATGGTTTGTCCGGAGTAGAGAGTTAATGTTTCTGAAAGACTGTGTCTCGGTCATCCGTTTCTCAAACACACTGTAGTGCGAGAAATCCAACGGAGGCGATCGAGTCTTGTGGGGAAAAGTGCGCAAACCTCTGCAGAGTGTATGATCTTATCATGGTTAGCCGTGTCCCCGATTATGGACAATTCTTGAGTATCTAGTATTTGGGTTATCACATGTATCTCATCGCTCTTAATTAATACTGTTGGGTGTTAATCACTTTAATTGGGATTGAGTTGGAGGAACCTTCTCAATGATGTTTCAACTACCATGATAGTTAAATTAAAATCTATTCCTTTGTTGTAGGGGAAAATTGGCTTTTCGCAAAATTGTAACCATAGAGCTTTCCACCAGCCAAATATGCATGTAGTGATAGCATTATTCTGTTCTTGCTCTGCTGTGTTACTTTGCCAGCATATTCCATGTGCTGACCCGTTTTCGGGCTGCAATGTATTATGTTGCAGACTTTTCAGACGAGGAGTAAGGTTCGTTATGTCATTGCCGTGCAGCTCAGCTATGCCGTTGGAGTTAATGGTCTCACTTTATCTTCCAAGCCTTCCTCTGTTATCGTATTAGATGTCCTTAAGCCATATTATTGTAATAAGTTCTCTTTTGAGACATTCGATGTAATAAGTGTGTGATTGCCACTCTGTTATAAATCCTTCGAGTACTGTGTGTGTCAGCATTACCGATCCAGGGATGACACTGAAGCACAGAGACTTGACCATCTGAGGTCGGGTCGCTACATGTCTGAATCAAAAAGGGTTGGGAGTTCTCTCCAGAGTTTTAGTACTTTGGACAACCCTTCTATCCTTGATAAGCTCATAAATAATTTTGATGAAGATGATTCTGGAATTTTTCGTTATTTACTTGATGAATCTTTGAAAGATGCTTGGTATAGACTATTAAGGATCAGGGCTAGCTATGTGCCTTAATACCAAATTGAAGTTTACTTAAAAAGCTTTTATATTGCCCTTCCTTCTTCTTTTAAGCATGTCTTAGATTCTATATTTGAAGAAGGTTTTCTTGAAGGGGATGTCGTAGACACTTATGAAAAAATGAAAACCATATTTGGGCACCCCATGAATGAGAAAGTTGAATCTACATCTCTTTTGCTCTCTTACCAAACGAATCTATTAAAGAGATAAAGGCTAGCCTAGATACAAATTTCCGTAACATACTTAATCTTTCCTCTACCATTAATAGCCATGTGCTTTATCAAAATAGAAGGATTAATTCTATAGATAGCAAGTTTGCTCTTTTCTTTCCTAAGACCAAAGATGGCAATACCTAGATCTATCCTTGCTTTTTATGCCTAGCTAGGGGCGTAAACGATAGCGCTTGTTGGGAGGCAACCCAGTTTTATTTTTATTCCTTGCTTTTTGCTCCTCTTTAGTAATAAATAAATTACATAGACTCTGTTTTGGTTGTGTTTTTTGTGTTTAATTAGTGTTTGTGCCAAGTAGAACCGTTGGGAAGACTTGGGCAAAGTCTTGATATCTTGCTGTAAAAAACAGAAACTTTAGCGCTCACGAGAATTGCTTCCATTTTTATTTGGAAAGTTCTATTTAGTTAATTATTTTTGCATATGATTAATAAATAAATTCCTCACGTCCATAAATTTATTTTAGAATTTTTGGGGTTCCAGATCTTGCGCTAGCTACAGATTACTACAGACTGTTCTGTTTTTGACAGATTCTGTTTTTGGTGTGTTGTTTGCTTATTTTGATGAATCTATGGCTAGTAAAATAGTTTATAAACCATAGAGAAGTTGGAATACAGTAGGTTTAACACCAATATAAATAAAGAATGAGTTCATTACAGTACCTTGAAGTGGTCTTTTGTTTTCTTTCGCTAACGGAGCTCACGAGATTTCCTACTTTAAGTTTTGTATTGTGAAGTTTTCAAGTTTTCGGTAAAGATTTGATGGATTATAGAACAAGGAGTTGAAAGAGCCTAAGCTTGGGGATGCCCATGGCACCCCCAATATAATCTAAGGACATCTAAAAGCCAAAGCTTGGGGATGCCCCGGAAGGCATCCCCTCTTTCGTCTACTTCTATCGATAACTTTACTTGGAGCTATATTTTTATTCACCACATGATATGTGTTTTGCTTGGAGCGTCTTGTATGATTTGAGTCTTTGATTTTTAGTTTACCACAATCATCCTTGCTGTACACACCTTTTGAGAGAGCCATACATGATTTGGAATTTGTTAGAATACTCTATGTGCTTCGCTTATATCATTTGAGTTATATAGTTTTGATCTAGAACTTCACTTATATCTTTTACAGCATGGTGGTGGATTTGTTTTATAGAAAATATTGATCTCTCATGCTTCACTTAGATTATTTTGAGATTATTAAATAGCATGGTAATTTGCTAAAATAATCCTAATATGCTTGGTATTCAAGAATAGTAAAAATTCTCTTATGAGTGTGTTCAATGCTATGAGAAGTTTGATGCTTGATAATTGTTTTGACATATGAAGATGGTGATATTAAAGTTATGCTAGTTGAGTAGTCGTGAATTTGAGAAATACTTGTGTTAAAGTTTGTGATTCTCGTAGCATGCACGTATGGTGAACCGTTATGTGATGAAGTCGGAGCATGATTTATTTTTTGATTGTCTTCCTTATGAGTGGCGGTCGGGGACGAGCGATGGTCTTTTCCTACCAATCTCTCCCCCTAGGAGCATGCGCGTAATACTTTGCTTTGCTAACTTGTAGATTTTTTCAATAAGTATATGAGTTCTTTATGACTAATGTTGAGTCCATGGATTATACTCACTTTTCTTCCTTCCACCATTGCTAGCCTCTCTAATACCGCGCACCTTTCGCCGATATCATACACCCACCATATACCTTCCTCAAAACAGCCACCATACCTACCTATTATGGCATTTCCATACCATTCTGAGATATATTGCCATGCAACTTTCCACCGTTCTGTTTATTATGACACACCCCATCATTGTCATATTTCTTAGCATGATCATGTAGTTGACATCGTATTTGTGGCAAAGCCACCATTCATAATTATTTCATACATGCCACTCTTGATTCATTGCATATCCCGGTACACCCCCGGAGGCATTCATATAGAGTCATATTTTATTCTAAGTATCGACTTGTAATTGTTGAGTTCTAAGAAAATAAAAGTGTGATGATCATCATCATTAGAGCATTGTCCCAGTGATGAAAGGATGATGGAGACTATGATTCCAACACAAGTCGGGATGAGACTCCGGACGAACAATAAAAAAAGGAGAAAGAAAAGAGGCCATAAAAAAGAGAAAAGGCCCAAATAAAAAAATGAGAGAAAAAGAGAGAAGGGACAATGTTACTATCCTTTTACCACACTTGTGCTTCAAAGTAGCACCATGATATTCATGATAGAGAGTCTCTCATCTCGTCACTTTCATATACTAGTGGGAATTTTTCATTATAGAACTTGGCTTGTATATTCCAATGATGGTCTTCCTCAAAATGCCCTAGGTCTTCATGAGCAAGCAAGTTGGATGCACACCCACTTTGTTTCTTTTGTTGAGCTTTCATATACTTATAGCTCTAGTGCATCCGTTGCATGGCAATCCCTACTCACTCACATTGATATCTATTGATGGGCATCTCCATAGCCCGTTGATACGCCTAGTTGATGTGAGACTATCTTCTCCCTTTTTGTCTTCTCCACAACCACCATTCTATTCCACCTATAGTGCTATATCCATGGCTCATGCTCATGTATTGCATGAAGATTGAAAAAGTTTGAGAATGTCAAAAGTATGAAACAATGGCTTGGCTTGTCATCGGGGTTGTGCATGATTTAAATACTTTGTGTGGTGAAGATAGAGCATAGCCAGACTATATGATTTTGTAGGGATAACTTTCTTTGGCCATGTTATTTTGAGAAGACATGATTGCTTTGTTAGTATGCTTGAAGTATTATTATTTTTATGTCAATATTAAACTTTTATCTTGAATCTTTCGGATCTAAATATTCATACCACAATTAAGAAGAATTACATTAAAATTGTGCCAAGTAGCATTCCACATCAAAAATTCTGTTTTTATCATTTACCTACTCGAGGACGAGCAGGAATTAAGCTTGGGTATGCTTGATACGTCTCCAACGTATCTATAATTTTTGATTGCTCCATGCTATATTATATTCTTTTTTGGACATTATTGGGCTATATTATCCACTTTTATTATTTTTGGTACTAACCTATTAACTGGAGGCCCAGCCCAGAATTGTTGTTTTTTGCCTATTTTAGGGTTTCGAAGAAAAGGAATATCAAACGGAGTCCAAACGAAATGAAACCTTCGGGAACGTGATTTTCTCACCGAACATGATCCAGGAGACTTGGACCCTACATCAAGAAACAAAGGAGGAAGCCACGAGGTAGGGGGGCGTGCCTACCCCCCCCCCAGGCGCGCCCTCCACCCTCGTGGGCCCCCTGTTGCTCCACCGACATACTCCTTCCTCCTATATATACCTACGTACCCCCAAACGATCAGATACGGAGCCAAAACCCTAATTCCACCGCCGTAACTTTCTGTATCCACGAGATCCCATCTTGGGGCCTGTTCCGGAGCTCCGCCGGAGGGGGCATCCATCACGGAGGGCTTCTACATCAACACCATAGCCTCTCCGATGAAGTGTGAGTAGTTTACCTCAGACCTTCGGGTCCATAGTTATTAGCTAGATGGCTTCTTCTCTCTTTTTGGATCTCAATACAATGTTCTCCCCCTCTCTTCTAGAGATCTATTTGATGTAATCTTATTTTTGTGGTGTGTTTGTTGAGACCGATGAATTGTGGGTTTATGATCAAGATTATCTATGAACAATATTTGAGTCTTCTCTGAATTCTTTTATGTATGATTGGTTATCTTTGCAAGTCTCTTTGAATTATCAGTTTGGTTTGGCCTGCTAGATTGATCTTTCTTGCAATGGGAGAAGTGCTTAGCTTTGGGTTCAATCTTGCGGTGTCCTTTCTCAGTGACAGTAGGGGCAACAAGGCACGTATTGTATTGTTTCCATCGAGGATAACTAGATGGGGTTTTATCATATTGCATGAATTTATCCCTCTACATCATGTCATCTTGCTTAAGGCGTTACTCTGTTTTCATGAACTTAATACTCTAGAAGCATGCTGGATAGCGGTCGATGAGTGGAGTAATAGTAGTAGATGCAGGCAGGAGTCAGTCTACTTCTCTCGGACGTGATGCCTATATACATGATCATACCTAGATATTCTCATAACTATGCTCAATTATGTCAATTGCTCAACAGTAATTTGTTCACCCACCGTAAAATACGTATGCTCTTGAGAGAAGCCACTAGTGAAACCTATGGCCCCCGTGTCTATCTTCATCATATTAATCTTCCAATACTTAGTTATTTCCTTTCCTTTTTACTTTGCTTCTATTTTACTTTGCATCTTTATCATAAAAATACCAAAAATATTATCTTATCATATCTATCAGATCTCACTCTCGTAAGTGACCGTGAAGGGATTGACAACCCCTTATCGCGTTGGTTGCGAGGAGTTATTTGTTTTGTGCAGGTACTAGGGACTTGCGTGCAGCCTCCTACTGGATTGATACCTTGGTTCTCAAAAACGGAGGGAAATACTTACGCTACTTTGCTGCATCATCCTTTCCTCTTCAAGGAAATCCAACGCAGTGCTCAAGAGGTAGCAGGGAGAAACATCATAAGATCCAAATATAATAGCAAAGCTCGCGATACATCAAGATCATGCTGACTCAAGAACATGAGAGAGAGAGATAGAGAGAGAGAGAGATCAAACACATAGCTACTGGTACATACCCTCAGCCCCGAGGGTGAACTACTCCCTCCTCGTCATGGAGAGCGCCGGGATGATGAAGATGGCCACCGGAGAGGGATTCCCCCCTCCGGCAGGGTGCCGGAACGGGTCTAGATTGGTTTTCGGTGGCTACGGACGCTTCTGGCAGCGGAACTCCCAATCTATTGTGCTCCTCGATGTTTTTAAGGCATATGGATATATATATATATATATATATATATATATATATATATATATGCGAAAGAAGTCGGTCAGGGGAGCCACGAGGGTGGGGGGCACGCCTCCCTGCCTCATGGCTTCCTCGAAGCTTCCCTGACGTCTACTCCAAGTCTCCTGGGTTGCTTCCGTTCCAAAAATAACTCTCCTGAAGGTTTCATTCCATTTGGACTCCGTTTGATATTCCTTTTCTTCGAAACACTGAAATAGGCAAGAAAACAGCAATTTGGGCTGGGCCTCCGGTTAATATGTTAGTCCCAAAAATAATATAAAGGTGTATAATAAAGCCCATAAACATCCAAAACGGGTAATATAATAGCACGAAACAATCAAAAATTATAGATACGTTGGAGACGTATCAGATCCCATCTCAGGTTTCATGGCCTCAAGCCATTTTGTGGAATCTAGGCTCATCATCACTTCCTCATAGTTCGTAGGTTTGTCATCGTCAAGTAACATGACTTCCAGAACAGGATTACCATACCACTCTGGTGCGGATCTGATTCTGATTGACCTACGAGGTTCGGTAGTAACTTGATGAGAAGTTTCATGATCATCATCATTAGCATCCTCACTTACTAGTGTAGGAATCACTGGGACTAATTTCAGTGATGTACTACTTTCCAATAAGGGAGAAGGTACAATTACCTCGTCAAGTTCTACTTTCCTCCCACTCACTTCTTTCGAAAGAAACTCCTTCTCTAGGAAGGATCCATTCTTAGCAACAAATATCTTGCCTTCGGATCTGTGATAGAAGGTGTACCCAACAGTCTCCTTTGGGCATCCTATGAAGACATATTTCTCCGATTTGGGTCCGAGCTTATCAGGTTGAAGATTTTTCACATAAGCATCGCAGCCCCAAACTTTAAGAAACGACAACTTGGGTTTCTTGCCAAACCACAGTTCATAAGGTGTCGTCTCAACGGATTTAGATGGTGCCCTATTTAACGTGAATGCAGCCGTCTCTAAAGCATTACCCAAAAACGATAGCGGTAAATCAGTGAGAGACATCATAGATCGCACCACATCTAATAAAGTGCGGTTACGACGTTCGGACACACCATTACGTTGTGGTGTTCCAGGTGGCATGAGTTGCGAAACTATTCCGTATTGTTTCAAATGAAGTCCAAACTCATAAGTCAAATATTCACCTCCACAGTCAGATCGCAGAAACTTGATTTCTTGTTACGATGATTTTCCACTTCACTCTGAAATTCTTTGAACTTTTCAAATGTTTCAGACTTATGTTTCATTAAGTAGATATACCCATATCTGCTCAAATCATCTGTGAAGGTGAGAAAATAATGATACCCGCCGTGAGCTTTTCAATGTTCATTGGACCACATACATCAGTATGTATGATTTCCAATAACTCTGTTGCTCGCTCCATTGTTCCGGAGAACGGAGTTTTAGTCATCTTGCCCATGAGGCATGGTTCACAAGTACCAAGTGATTCATAATCAAGTGATTCCAGAAGTCCATCAGAATGGAGTTTCTGAAGGAAATATGCCCTAGAGGCAATAATAAAGTTATTATTTATTTCCTTATATCATGATAAATATTTATTATTCATGCTAGAATTGTATTAACCGGAAACTTAGTACATGTGTGAATACATAGACAAACAGAGTGTCACTAGTATGCCTCTACTTGACTAGCTCGTTGAATCATAGATGGTTAAGTTTCCTAGCCATAGACATGAGTTGTCATTTGATTAATGGGATCACATCATTGCAGAATGATGTGATTGACTTGACCCATTCCGTTAGCTTAGCACGATGAACGTTTAGTTTGTTGCTACTACTTTCTTCATGACTTATACATGTTCCTCAGACTATGAGATTATGCAACTACCGAATATCGTAGGAACACCTTGTGTGCTACCAAATGTCACAACATAACTGGGTGATTATAAAGGTGCTCTACAGGTGTCTCCAATGGTACTTGTTGAGTTGGCATAGATCAAGATTAGGATTTGTCACTCCGATTGTCGGAGAGGTATCTCTGGGCCCTCTCGGTAATGCACATCACTATAAGCCTTGCAAGCAATGTAACTAATGAGTTAGTTGTGGGATGATGCATTACGGAACAAGTAAATAGACTTGTCGGTAATGAGATTGAACTAGGTATTGAGATACCGACGATCGAATCACGGGAAAGTAACATACCGATGACAAAGGGAACAATGTATGTTGTTAAGCGGTTTGACCGATAAAGATCTTCGTAGAATATGTAGAAACCAATATGAACATCCAGGTTCCGCTATTGGTTATTGACCGGAGATGAGTCTCGGTCATGTCTACATAGTTCTCGAACCCGTAGGGTCCGCACGCTTAGCGTTCGGTGACGATCGATATTACGATTTTATGTGTTTTGATGTACCGAAGGTAGTTCGGAGTCCCGAATTTGATCATGGACATGACGAGGAGTCTCGAAATGGTCAAGACATAAAGATCGATGTATTGGAAGCCTATATTTGGAAATTGGAATGGTTCCAAGTGGTTCGGACATTTTTGTGGAGTACCGGGAGGTTACCGAAACCCCCCGGGGAGTATATGGGCCTTATTGGGCCTTAGTGGAATAGAGGAGAGGGAAGGGAAAAGAGGGAGGCGCGCCCCCCAAGCCCAATCCAAATTGGGAGGGGGGCGGCCCCCCTTTCCTTCCTCCCTCTCTCCTCCTTCCTTCCTCTCCTACTCCTACTTGGAAGGGCTCCTGCTTCTACTAGGAAAGGGGGGAATCCTACTCCCGGAGGGAGTAGGACTTCCCCAGGGCGCGCCATAGAGAGGGCCAGCCCTCCCCCTCCTCCACTCCTTTATATACGAGGGAAGGGGGCACCCCATGGACACACAAGTTGATCAGTTGATCTTTTAGCCGTGTGTAGTGCCCCCCTCCACCATAATCCACCTCGGTTGTATTGTAGCGGTGCTTAGGCGAAGCCCTGTTCCGGTAGCATCATCATCACCATCATCACGCCATTGTGCTGACGAAACTCTCCCTCGAAGCTCTACTGGATCATGAGTTCGCCTGACGTCACTGAGCTGAACGTGTGCAGATCGCGGAGGTGCCATATGTTCGGTACTAGGGATCAGTCGATCGTGAAGACGTATGACTACATCAACCGCGTTGTCATAACACTTCCGCTTACGGTCTATGAGGGTACGTGGATGATACTATTCCCTCTCGTTGCTATGCATCACCATGATCTTGCGTGTGCGTAGGAAATTTTTTGAAATTACCTCGTTCCCCAATAGTTTCTTCATGTGCTTTACACCAATATGACCTAAACGGCAGTGCCACAAATAAGTTGCACTATGATTATCAACTCTGCATCTTTTGGCTTCAATGCTATGAATATGTGTATCACTACTATCAAGATTTAGTAAAAATAGACCACTCATCAAGGGTGCATGACCATAAAAGATATTACTCATATAAATAGAACAACTATTATTCCCTGATTTAAATGAATAACCGTCTCGCATCAAACAAGATCCAGATATAATGTTCATGCTCAACACAGGCACCAAATAATAATTATTTAGGTTCAAAACTAATCCCAAAGGTAGATGTAGAGGTAGTGTGCCGACGGCGATCACATCGACTTTGGAACCATTTCCCACGCGCATCGTCACCTTGTCCTTAGCCAATATTTGCTTAATTCGTAGCCCCTGTTTCGAGTTGCAAATTTTAGCAACTGAACCAGTATCAAATACCCAAGCACTACTGCGAACATTAGTAAGGTACACATCAATAACATGTATATCAAATATACCTTTCACTTTTCCATCCTTCTTCTCCGCCAAATACTTGGGGCAGTTCCGCTTCCAGTGACCAGTTCCTTTACAGTAGAAGCACTCAATCTCAGGCTTAGGTCCAGACTTGGGTTTCTTTACTTGAGCAGCAACTGTCTTGCTGTTTTTCTTGAAGTTCCCCTTCTTCCCTTTACCTTTTTTCTTGAAACTGGTGGTCTTGTTGACCATCAACACTTGATGCTCCTTTTTGATTTCTACCTCCGCAGCCTTTAGCATTGTGAAGAGCTCAGGAATCGTCTTATCCACCCCTTGCATATTATAGTTCATCACGAAGCTCTTGTAGCTTGGTGGCAGTGATTGAAGAACTCTATCAATGACACTATCATCAGGAAGATTAACTCCCAGTTGAGTCTAGTGGTTGTGGTACCCAGACATTCTAAGTATATGTTCACTGACAGAACTATTCTCCTCCATCTTGCAGCTGTAAAACTTATTGGAGACTTCATATCTCTCAATCTAGGCATTTTCTTGAAATATTAACTTCAACTCCTGGAACATCTCATATGCTCCATGACGTTCAAAACGTCATTGAAGTCCCAGTTCTAAGCTGAAAAGCATGGCACACTGAACTATCGAGTAGTCATCAGCTTTGCTCTGCCAGGTTTTCACAACATCTGGCGTTGCTCCTGCAGCGGGTTTGTCACCTAGCGGTGCTTCCAGGATGTAATTCTTCTGTGCAGCAATGAGGATAATCCTCAAGTTACGGACCCAGTCCGTGTAGTTGCTACCATCATCTTCCAACTTAGTTTTCTCTAGGAATGCATTAAAATTCAACGGAACAACAACACAGACCATCTATCTACAACAACATAGACATGCAAAATACTATCAGTTACTAAGTTCATGATAAATTAAAGTTCAGTTAATCAAATTACTTAAGAACTCCCATTTAGATAGACATATCTCTAATCATCTAAGTGATCACATGATCCATATCAACTAAACCATGTCCGGTCATCACGTGATATGGAGTAGTTTTCAATGGTGAACATCACTATGTTGATCATATCTACTATATGATTCATGCTCGACCTTTCGGTCTCAGTGTTCCGAGGCCATATCTACATATGCTAGGCTTGTCAAGTTTAACCCGAGTATTCTGCGTGTGCAAAACTGGCTTGCACCCGTTGTATGTGAACGTAGAGCTTATCACACCCGATCATCACGTGGTGTCTCG
Organism: Triticum urartu; assembly: GCF_056163025.1. NCBI lineage: Eukaryota > Viridiplantae > Streptophyta > Magnoliopsida > Poales > Poaceae > Triticum > Triticum urartu. Next base: position 73,649,393 of record NC_141873.1, on the reverse strand, counting down.
GCACGACGAACTGTAGCAATGGTGCATACTCAGGGAGAACACTTATACCTTGAAATTTAGTGAGACATCATCTTATAATGCTACCGTCGAACTAAGCAAAATAAGATCCATAAAGGATAAACATCACATGTAATCAATATAAGTGATATGATATGGCCATCATCATCTTGTGCCTTTGATCTCCATCTCCAAAGCACCGTCACGATCACCATCGTCACCGGCTTGACACCTTGATCTCCATCGAAGCATCGTTGTCGTCTCGCCAACTATTGCTTCGACGACTATCGCTACCGCTTAGTGATAAAGTAAAGCAATTACATGGTGATTGCATTTCAACAATAAAGCGACAACCATATGGCTCCTGCCAGTTGCCGATAACTGTGTTACAAAACATGATCATCTCATACAATAAAATTTAGCGTCATATCTTGACCATATCACATCACAACATGCCCTGCAAAAACAAGTTAGACGTTCTCCACTTTGTTGTTGCAAGTTTTACGTGGCTGCTACGGGCTGAGCAAGAACTGTTCTTTCCTACGCATCAAAAACCACAACACGGTATAGTGATTGCTTTTTGATCTTCAGAAGGAACCTTGTTCATTGAACCCGATTCAACTAAAGTTGGTGAAACTGACACCCACCAGCCACCTGTGTGCGAAGCATGTCGGTAGAACCAGTCTCGCGTAAGCGTACACGTAATGTCGGTCTGGGCCGCTTCATCCAACAATACCGCCGAATCAAGAAACAACTAGTGACGGCAAGCAATATGTATATACCCACGCCCACAACTCCTTTGTGTTTTACACGTGCATATAACATCTATGCATAAACCTGGCTCTGATACCACTGTTGGGGAACATAGTAATTTCAAAAAAAATCCTATGCACACTCAATATCATGGTGATGCATAGCAACGAGAGGGAAGAGTGTTGTCTATGTACCCTCGTAGACCGTAAGCGGAAGCGTTATGACAATGCGGTTGATGTAGTCGTACGTCTTCACGATCGACCGATCCTAGCACGTAAGGTACGGCACCTCCGCGATCTACACAAGTTCGGCTTGGTGACGTCCCATGAACTCACGATCCAGCAGAGTGTCAAGGGAGAGCTTTTTCAGTCCGATGGCGTGATGACGATGATGATGATGCTACCAGAATAGGGCTTCGCCTAAGCACCGCTACGATATGACCGAGGTGGACTATGGTGGAGGGGGGCACCGCACACGGCTGGAAAACAATCAGCTTGTGTGTTCTAGGGTGCCCCCTGCCCCTGTATATAAAGGAGCAAGGGGGGAGGCCGGCCGGCCTAGGGGCGCACCAAGGAGAGGGGGAGTCCTCCTCCTAGTAGGAGTAGGACTCTCCTTTTCCTAGTCCAACTAGGAAGGGGGAAGGGGAAAGGAAGGAGAGGAGAGAGGGAGGAAAGAGGGGGCACCCCCCCCCTCCTTGTCCAATTCGGACTCCCAAGGGGGGGCGCGTCCAGCCATAGGCCCCTCCCTCTCTCAAACACAAGGCCCATGTAGGCCCATTAGTTCCCTTGGGGGTTCCGATAACCCCCCGACACTCCGATAAATATCCGGTGACCCCGGAACTCATCCGGTGTCCGAATATAGTCGTCCAACATATCAATCTTTATGTATCGACCATTTCGAGACTCCTCGTCATGTCCATGATCACATCCGGGACTCCGAACTATCTTCGGTATATCAAAACACATAAACTCATAATACCGATCGTCACCGAACGTTAAGCGTGCGGACCCTATGGGTTCGAGAACTATGTAGACATGACCGAGACACGTCTCCGGTCAATAACCAATAGCGGAACCTGGATGCTCATATTGGTTCCTACATATTCTATGAAGATCTTTATCGGTCAAACCGCATAACGATATACGTTGTTCCCTTTGTCCTCGGTATGTTACTTGCCCGAGATTCGATCGTCGGTATCTCAATACCTAGTTAAATCTTGTTACCGGCAAGTCTCTTTACTCGTTATGTAATGCTACATCCCGTAACTAACCGAGAGGGCCCAGAGATACCTCTCCGACAATCGGAGTGACAAATCCTAATCTCGATCTATGCCAACTCAACAAACACCATTGGAGACACCTCTAGAGCACCTTTATAATCACCCGGTTACATTGTGACGTTTGGTAGCACACAAAGTGTTCCTCCGGTATTCAGGAATTGCATGATCTCATAGTCATAGGAACATGTATAAGTTATGGAGAAAGCAATAGCAACAAACTAAATGATCATTGTGCTAAGATAACGGATGGATCAAGTCAATCACATCATTCTCTAATGATGTGATCCCGTTAATCAAATGACAACTGATGTCTATGGTTAGGAAACATAATCATCATTGATTCAACGAGCTAGTCAAGTAGAGGCAAACTAGTGACACTCTGTTTGTCTATGTATTCACACATGTACTAAGTTTCCGGTTAATACAATTCTAGCATGAATAATAAACATTTATCATGATATAAGGAAATATAAATAACAACTTTATTATTGCCTCTAGGGCATATTTCCTTCAATATTTCATTCTAGCATTCAAAGACTTTTCTTTCAGCTTAGCTAACAGTTTCTTAAGATCATATCTATCTTTGCAAGCTAAAAGATCTCTAGCAGTTTCTTCATCCATAACATAACCCTCAGGCACATCAGGCAATTCATATCTAGGGGGAGAATCTTCGTCATCACTTTCATCAATATTATCAGTTTCAATAATTTCATTCTCTCTAACCCTAGCAAGTTGTTCATCAAGAAATTCACCTAATGGCACAGTATTATCAAGCATAGAAGTAATTTCATCATAAGTATAATGTATAGAAGAAGTGGCATCAACAATAACATGCGACATATCAGAATCAATAGCATGTGTAGGTGTCGCAAGTTTACTCAAAACAGAAGGTGAATCAAGTGCAGAGCTAGATGGCAGTTCCTTACCTCCCCACCCCTCGTAGTTGAGGGAAAAATCTTGGTTCTTTCATCTTTCAAGTTCCTCATATTGATCAACAGATATAAATCCCAAGTGACTCAAAGAATAGAGCTATACTCCCCGGCAACGGCGCTAGAAAATAGTCTTGATAACCCACAAGTATAGGGAATCGCAACAGTTTTCGAGGGTAGAGTATTCAACCCAAATTTATTGATTCAACACAAGGGGGGCCAAAGAATATTCTCAAGTATTAACAGTTGAGGTGTCAATTCAAGCGCACCTGAAGGACTTAATATCTGCAGCAAAGTATTTAGTAGCAAAGTAATATGGAAGTAGCGGTAATGGTGGTAAAAGTAACATTAGTAGTTTTTGTTGTGATTGTAACAGTGGCAACAGAAAAGCAACTAAGCAAAGATCAATATGTGAAAATCTCATAGGCAATGGATCAGTGATGGATAATTATGTCGGATGTGATTCCTCATGCAACTGTTATAACATAGGGTGACACAGAACTAGCTCCAATTCATCAATGCAATGTAGGCATGTATTCCAAATATAGTCATACGTTCTTATGGAAAAGAACTTGCATGACATCTTTTGTCCTACCCTCCCATGGAAGCGGGGTCCTATTGGAAACTAAGGGATATTAAGGCCTCCTTTTAATAGAGTACCGAAACAAAGCATTAACACTTAGTGAATACATGAACTCCTCAAACTATAGTCATCACCGGGAGTGGTCCCGATTATTGTCACTTTGGGGTTACCGAATCATAACACATAGTAGGTGACTATTGACTTGCAAAATAGGATCAAGAACTCACATATATTCATGAAAACATAATAGGTTCAGATCTGAAATCATGGCACTCGGGCCCTAGTGACAAGCATTAAGCATAGCAAACTCATAGCAACATCAATCTTAGAACATAATGGATACTAGGGATCAAACCCTAACAAAACTAACTCAATTACGATTACTATTGTGCCTCATGAAAATGGCTCCCACCCCACCCCCACCCACGCCGATAGGCTCTCCGGCGATCTCCCTTTCTAGCCACTAAATTCCCAAACCAATCCACTCATCCTCTCCGGCGTCACCTCCTCTCTACGTGGATCACCATCTTCGATGGATCAAGGTTCTGGTTCTACCCTTGGCTTGGATTTCTCCAAGGGGCTGGTTTTTGCAAATGAGATCTACAGATCTTGTGGCGTCTCGGTTCATCCTTCGGAGGGCACGGATTCTTTCATCATGGTGGTCTCGTTCAGTAGGCATGATTTCCGCCTTTCAGAGGATTTGGTTGCTGCAGCGCTTGAGGCCGCTATTGGTGGATCGGCCATTGAGTTCATGGTTTCCATTATATGTGACAAGGTATTCTCCTTTCATGTTTCATGCAAAAAAGTTGGTCTCTATGTTCTTGCGCTTCGGTCTTTCGCTTGTGAGCATTTTAAGTGTTTCTTCCACCTTTGGGGCCATGGTGGTCCAAATTGGAGACGTGAGGTCTTGATTTGGAGAAAAGAGTGTGATGCTGAATGGATTTTTGTTAGTCCTACCAAACGTCGCGTGACAATGGGTATGATGGCCATGCATAAACCTCCTGTTAAATCTTCTCTCAAGTCTGCCACTAGTTGCAGGAAGAAACTTTCATTCGCTATGTTTCAAAATTATCCTGCCTGCAAGGGTTATCAATACCCGGCCACGCAAACATGCATTGACACTATCCAGGATGCGGGTTATGTTCTTAATCAACGTGAGCGTGTCATTATTCATTCTCCTCCGGCGCCGGAGCTCCGGTGGACGGTGGCCACTCCACCAATCTGTTTTGGAACGGTCCCTCTTCCACCCGCTCGATCTGCGTCAATCTCGCAAGAGCTGGTTCCTCAATCTTCGGTGCATCTGTTGGGCGGATCTGGGATTTTTTCAAATCACCACCCTCCTGCTTTACCAGCAATTGATGGTCCCATTATGTCATCAAGGGCCGTTTCTGCCCAGCCCAGCAGCCCACCTTCTGAGTCACACGTAATCTCTCCGGGCCCAGTCAATGCTGAATCTCCCAATGCATGGCAAGTCAATCAGAATCATAACTTATCTCCCACCCGAATTTTGGGCCGGTCTGTTGAGGATTTGGATGGATTTTCTTCTATGGTTGATGAAATGGCGTTTAATGTCTGGAAATGCCACAACTGCTTTTCTATGGCACATATCACCTCCAGTTGCACCAATCAAATGCGTTGTCGCCGTTGTTTTCGGCCAGGCCACAGGGCAAAATCTTGCACAGGATCTGCACCGTCAGGAGGTTTTAGGTGGGTCCCGTGCGTCATTGAGAGTCCATCTGACAGCCCGCCACCGACTTTACGGCTTCACGCCTCGAGTTCCCTCCACCCTACCCCTGTAGCCTGCCCATTGATACGTCCCGTCGATGAGTTGCATCTAGCATCGTCATCAGAGCCTACTTCGCCTCCACCTCCGCCACCCCCATTACCTCCATCCCCTCCAGCTCCGCCTCCACCACCACCCCATTACCACCATCTCCCTCAAGTCCACCACCCACACCAGATACGCCGTCAACACCTCCACCATTGCCGCGTTCATCGTCAGCAACTTTTTCGGCGATGGCCAACTTTGAGCTGGATCCTCTATCGTACGTGCCGCCGGGCTTCGAGATCATTGATGGAGGGCCGCTTCGTCTCCCTCGCACCTTTTTTGCTCTAGCTGCTGCACCTGACAGAAGGCATGAGGAGTATGCGATTGGCATCGTCGAGCCAGCGTCGTTGCCAGAGGAGATTCAACTCTACCGTAACATGGTTAGTGACTTTGTTGTTAATCAGTTGGAGAGAGATGTTCTCGATGTTTGGCCATGGATTCAGGGAGTTGGATTGTTCCGTTTCCATAGTTCAATCTCTAGGCAAATTATGGTGGATCATCCACCCTTTGATTTGGGCAATGATCGCTTTGTTCGTTTTATTCCGCATGATGAGGGAATCAATTACAGAGCTGTTCAGGGTTTTCGCCGTGGTTGGGTCATGCTCTTGGGAGTTCCCCTGGATTATCGTTGGCCGCAATATATTGCAGATGTGATTAGCACTTTTGGTCGTTTCCACTCTTGGCATCAGGCTGATCCTCTGCTGGTGCGGACTCTGGCATATGTGTCCTTCCCTGCCCCCTCTATGGTGCCTCGAGGTGTGGTCTATTGGGAGTTCGGAGATTTTGGTGGTACTAGGGTTTCATGGTTTGCTCCAGTCTATGTTCTATCTGCGGATTTTGCGGATGTGTTGCCTGCAGATGAAGATCCTATGTCGTTCGATGGAAATCCACACCCCCTCCCTGGCCAGATGCACTTCAACAATCACAACTGGGTACTGCCGGAGTTTCCTAAACTAGGCTGGAATGATGTGCCTCCACCTGTTGTTGACAATGATAATGTGCAGCAGGATGCCGTCCCTGACAATGCTGCCGCACCTGAGGAACCTGTTCAATATCAAGAGTCCATGGTGCTGCAAGTTTCGGATGATTCAGTTAATAATGGCAATGGCCTTGATGACGTTCACAATGCTGATGTTGCTCCCCTTCACCCTGTAGCTCAACTTCCAGCTCAGCAGGTTCTCCATATTGGTCGGGTTCTAACGGTTTTGGCCCAATTCTGCCCCCACAGATGCAGTGGACTCCTACTTTTAGTAAGTACATGCAGCAATTTGATTCGGCAGTCATCCCGCGACCTTTGCAGATGCCTTTGTTTAACTTCATTAAGCAACCTTGGAGTCACAGCCTTTCTATTGGGAGTATGGCTCTCAGCTTGTAGCCGCCTCCCTCTGCTCCTGAGGTCTTCTGTCAGCTTTCATCAGTCAAGCGCCCAGTTGCTCGTGCGCTCTGCTTCGATGAGCCATCTGAATTGTCTGAACCTGTCTCTGAGAAGTTTCAATTCTCTGCTATGCCTGTTATCAACAATAAGAGATCTCGTAAATCTACATTTGTTGGCCCGATTCTTCTGGATTCCCAAGTCCGTCGTAGTGCCCGGCTTCGCACCTTGCGTGATGGTTTTTGTCAGGCGCCCCCAGGATCAATCAGTCCACAGTTTGTCAAGCACACCAAGAAGCGCAAAACTAGTGCTCGGCCTGTTCAGTCTGCAGCCACTCCTGATGAGCCAGTTGTGCCTCCTCCAACTGCAATTGCTAACCTTCAACGCACTGGTACACGCCTACGGATTGCCCCTGAGAAGATCACGGCGGAGAAGCTTGTAGCTGATCCTTCTGAAGCCACTCCTTCCAAGGATACTGATGATGAATGAAGTCTGCCACATCATGGGTCGCTGGCGAACCCATTTAATCGCCACTTATCTTTGCTTTTGTTACTTGATGTTGAACCTTATGAGGCTGCTCCGTGGATGTTGTAGGTCATTGCGTGATCTACTTTTGCTTTTCTTCCCTTTAGTTTGTAATGAATCAGACAATCTTTAGAGACTGGAAGATATTGTGTTGGAATGTGCATGGTCTTAACTCTGAATCGAGGCAACTTGCAGTTAAGCAGAAGATAGATGAAAGTGGGTGCTCTATCATCTGTTTGCAAGAAACTAAATGCATGCATATCGATCAGCATTTTCTTAGGAAATTTTGTCCTTGACGCTTTAATAATTTTGTGTATATGCCATCGTCTGGGGCTTCTAGTGGTCTCCTGATTATTTGGAATTCGGCTTTCTTTTCTGGGAAATTAATTCAAGCCCACTCCTATGGCATCATTGTGGAATTTGCATCTACACACACTTCTGAAGTTTGGACTTTAGTGTCAGTTTATGGTCCTTGTCAGAATCCTGCTCGAGATGAATTTGCCCAGTGGTTATATAACCTCAACATACAAATTGATGAGAAATGGCTACTTTTAGGTGATTTTAATTTCATGCGATCCTTGTAAAACCGTAATTTACCAGGGGGTAATGTTAATGATATTTTTCTTTTTAATGAAATTATTGGCCACCTAGGTTTAGTGGAATTACCAATAAAAGGTAGGCAATTTACTTGGTCCAATATGCAAATAAGTCCTCTTCTGGAGCAGATTGACTAGTTCTTCACCACGGTATCTTGGACCTCTGATCACCCTAATACAATGGTCATGCCCCTAACACGGGCATCATCAGATCATGTACCTTGTGTGGTCTCTGTCGCCACTTCTATTCTGAAAGCCAAGGTCTTCTGTTTTGAAAATTATTGGGTAAACCTCCCAGGTTTTGCTAAATGTGTCTTTGAAGTTTGGAACATGCCTGTTTAGAGGTCTTCTGTTGCTGGTACAATTTCGGCCAAGTTTAAAGCCCTCCGTTATGCTCTTAAGAGGTGGCACGTAAGCCTTTCGAAGGTTAAGGCCCTAATTGCTGATTGCAACAAGGTGATCCTGCACTTTGATGGTTTGGAGGAACTTCGGTCGCTCACTTGGCCAGAGATAAATTTTCATAAAATTGTTAAGCTCCATCTTGAGGATATTCTTCGTTTGCAATTTATCTACTGGAAACAGCGCTGTACCATCAGATTCATCAAAGTGGGCGAGGAAAACACGAAATTTTTCCACGCCATGGCTACAGAACGATACCGAAGGAATACCATCACCTCCATTAAAAATGCTGCAGGTGAGGTTGTGACTGATCATCATCAGTTAGCTTCCATGTTTTGGTCTGATTTCAAGCAGCGCATGGGCCAAGCCAAGGGTATTCGCATGACCTTTGATCTTGATAACCTCCTGACTAGAGTCGAGGGACTTGAGGCTTCATCTAGGCCTTTCACTGATGCTGAAGTGGAGGAGGTCATTACACATTTACCGTCTGACCGTGCCCCTGGCCCGGATGGATTTACAGGCCTATTCCTGAAGAAATGTTGGAGTGTTCTTAAGCCAGACTTTATGAAGTTGGTTGCTAAGTTTTATGAAGGAAATTGCAGCTTGGAATGTCTTAACACATCTCTCATTACTCTCATTCCTAAAAAGTTAAGCCCTCAGACTGTTGGTGACTTTCAGCCAATCTCTTTAACCAATACATGTCTTAAGTTCTTAACAAAACTTCTGGCGAATCGGTTGCAGAAAGTAATCCTCCAATGCATCCACCGTAACCAATATGGCTTCCTCAAGTGTCGCTCTATCCAAGACTGCCTTGCATGGTGTTTTGAATATATACACCAGTGCAAAGCTTCAAAGAGGCCCATTGTTTTATTGAAGCTGGATTTCACTAAAGCGTTTGACATGATTGAGCATGATGCCATCCTCAAAATTCTTAAGTACAAGGGCTTTGATGATCGTTGGAATGGTTGGGTCAGTAACCTTCTTTCATCTGGTTCTTCTGCGGTACTGTTAAATGGAGTTCCTGGCCAACATTTTCAGTGCAAGTGTAGTGTTCGTCAAGGCGATCCTCTATCGCCTCTCCTCTTTTTCATTGTGGTGGATCTTCTGCAATCTGTGGTCAATGACATGTGCACTCGTAATATCCTCAGCTTACCAATCCCAACGAGGTATAACGACTATCCGATTGTTCAGTATGCGGACGACACACTGATAGTTTTGCCAGCAGTTGACAACCAATTGATTGCTCTCAAGGATATGTTACACAATTTTGCTGAATCCACGGGTTTGCGTGTCAACTTCAGTAAATCTCCCCCTCATCCCAATGAACATGTCTGAGGAAGAAGGAATTCGTCTTGCTGCTCTACTTGCATGCTCTGTTGGATCAATGCCCTTCATGTATCTTGGTCTACCAATGGGCACCTCTAGGACGACCATTTACGATCTGCTGCCTCTTGTTGATCGCATCGAGATAAGATTATTTGCAACTTCTTGTCTCCTCAACCAAGGCAGTAGGCTTCAACTCCTGCAGTCAGCCCTCACGTCCATGCCCATTTACTTTCTCTGCTCCTTATCTATACCACAAGGTATCCTCAAGCAGATTGAAAGGATTGAACGGCAGTGTCTTTGGAGGGGGAATACTGAAACTCCAAGACAATCTCTAGCTGCATGGGAGTTGGTTTGCAAGCCAAAGAAGTATGGAGGGCTGGGAGTCACTCATTTAGGAGTGCAAAATGAAGCTCTCCTGATCAAACATCTGTTCAAGTTCTTCAATAAGAAAGATGTCCCATGGGTTAACCTCATTTGGGATTCCTATTACCATTCCTTAGCCCCACAAGTTACTCAGCTATGTGGCTCCTTTTGGTGGCGTAATGTGCTCAAGCTGTATGAAAAGTTCTGTTTGCTTGCCACACCACAAGTGCATGCTGGAGATACTGTGGTTTTCTGGCTTGATCGTTGGCAAATTGACAACAGAATAATTGCTCTTAAGGATCGATTCCCTAGACTTCATTCATTTGCCATTGATGACATGATAACAGTCAAGGACTTCTTTTCTTACCAGTCGACTGTTGAAGGTTTTCATCTACCTTTCTCTTCGGAGGCATATCTGGAACTAACTCAACTCCAGACTTTGTTACAGCCCATAAGCTTGCAGTCAGAGGAGAAGGATGTTTGGAAATGGCCATCTAAAACTGGAGAGTGTCAATCTAAACTCTACTATGAGTTCACCTTCTCCCATTTGAGGATTGACCCACTTTTCAAATATATTTGGAAATGCTCCTGTACCCTCAAGATCAAGGTTTTTGGATGGCTTTTATTGATGGATCGTCTTAACACACGGGACATGATGCAGAGAAGGCACTGGAATATCCAGGATGATACTTGTGTTCTTTGCCAGTCTTCCTTTCATGAAGATAGAGTCCACCTCTTTTTCTCTTGCAATTTTAGTCAAAGAGTATGGAACTATCTTGGGATTTCCTGGCCAGCAGCATCCAATCAGTCTACTTTCATGATGGCTTCAGCTTCTAAGAAGGATTTCAATACGCCTTTCTATTCTGAGGTGGTTTTTACTGCTACATGGAACATTTGGATGCAGAGGAATGGCAAGATCTTTAGAAATGATACCCCAAGTTTTAGAGCTTGGAGGACGAATTTTGTGCATGATCTGTCCTTACTAGCTCACAGAATCAAATGTAAATATAGGGACAGTCTGTTAGCTTGGATAGCCTCTCTCCCCTAACTCTCTGTGTAAGTATGATCGCTCTCTTTGTAAGTTTTGTTTTCTTTTCTTTAGTTGTACAGAGAACCTTTTGTTTTTTGGAATGAATAAAGGGTTGTGAGGCTATTGCCTTGCAGTATATAGTCAAAAAAACTAACTCGATTACATGATAAATCTCATCCAACCCATCACCGTCCAGCAAGCCTACGATGGAATTACTCACGCACGGCGGTGAGCATCATGAAATTGGTGATGGAGGTAGGTTGATGATGACGATGGCGATAGATTCCCCTCTCCGGAGCCCTGAACAGACTCCAGATCAGCCATCCCGAGAGAGATTAGGGCTTGGCGGCAGCTCCGTATCGTAAAACGTGATGAATCCTTCTTCCTGATTTTTTTCTCCCTGAACATGAATATATAGAGTTGGAGTTGACGTTCGGGGAGCCTCAGGGGGGCCATGAGGCAGGGGCGTGCCCCAGGGGGGCGCGCCCTGCACCCTCGTGGACAGGGTGTGGGCCCCTGGTGTTGATTCTTTTGCCGGTATTTTTTATTTATTCCAAAACGTGTCTCCACTGATTTTCAGGTCATTCCGAGAACTTTTATTTCTGCACAAAAATTACGCCATGGCAATTCTTACTGAAAACAACGTCAGTCTGGGTTAGTTCCATTCAAATCATGCAAGTTAGAGTCCAAAACAAGGTCAAAAGTGTTTGGAAAAGTAGATACGATGGAGACGTATCACCGCCGAAGAGTCCAGAATCACTAGATCCAATCTAGAAACCATCACGGAGGGGTTTGATACGTCTCCAACGTATCTATAATTTTTGATTGTTCCATGCTATTATATTATCTGTTTTGGATGTTAATGGGCTTTATTTTACACTTTTATATTATTTTTGGGACTAACCTATTAACCGGAGGCCCAGCCCAAATTGTTGTTTTTTGCCTATTTCAGTGTTTCGCCGAAAAGGAATATCAAACGGAGTCCAAACGGAATGAACCCTTCAGGAGTGTTATTTTTGGAACAAACGTGATCTAGGGGACTTGGAGTGGACGTCAAGAAACAATCAAGGAATCCACGAGGTAGGGGGCGCGCCTACCTCCCCCCCCCCCCCCCGGGCGCGCCCTCCACCCTCATGGGCCCCTCGTTGCTCCACCGACCTACTTCTTCCTCCTATATATATCCATATACCTCGAGAACACCTAGGAGCACCACGAAACCCTATTTCCACCGCCACAACCTTCTGTACCCAAGATATCCCATCTTGGGGCCTTTTCCGGAGCTCCGTCGGAGGGGGCATTGATCACGGAGGCCCTCTACATCAACTCCATGGCCCCTCCGATGATGTGTGCGTAGTTTACTTCAGACCTTCGGGTCCATAGTTATTAGCTAGATGGCTTCTTCTCTCTCTTTGGATCTCAATACAAAGTTCTCCTTGATTCTCTTGGAGATCCATTCAATGTAATCTTCTTTTGCGGTGTGTTTGTCGAGATCCGATGAATTGTGGGTTTATGATCAAGTTTATCTATGAACAATATTTGAATCTTCTCTGAATTCTTTTATGTATGATTGGTTTATCTTTGCGAGTCTCTTCGAATTATCAGTTTGGTTTGGCCTACTAGATTGATCTTTCTTGCAATGGGAAAAGTGCTTAGCTTTGGGTTTAATCTTGCGGTGCTCGATCCCAGTGACAGAAAGGGAAACAACATGTATTGTATTGTTGCCATCGAGGATAAAAAGATGGGGTTTATATCATATTGCATGAGTTTATCCCTCTACATCATGTCATCTTGCTTAAGGCGTTACTTTGTTCTTATGAACTTAATACTCTAGATGCATGCTGGATAGCGGTCGATGTGTGGAGTAATAGTAGTAGATGCAGGCAGGAGTCGGTCTACTTGTCACGGACGTGATGCCTATATACATGATCATACCTAGATATTCTCATAATTATTTGCTTTTCTATCAATTGCTCGATAGTAATTTGTTCACCCACCGTAATACTTATGCTATCTTGAGAGAAGCCACTAGTGAAACCTATGGCCCCCAGGTCTATTATCCATCATACAAGTTTCCAATCTATTTTATTTTGCAATCTTACTTTCAATCTATATCATAAAAATACCAAAAATATTTATCTTATTATTATTATCTCTATCAGATCTCACTCTTGCAAGTGGCCGTGAAGGGATTGACAACCCCTTTAACGCGTTGGTTGCGAGGTTCTTATTTGTTTGTGTAGGTATGAGGTGACTCGCATGTGGTCTCCTACTGGATTGATACCTTGGTTCTCAAAAACTGAGGGAAATACCTTTCCTCCTCCAGGGAAAACCAACGCAGTGCTCAAGAGGTAGCAAGAAGGATTTCTGGCGCTGTTGCCGGGGAGATCTACGCCAAGTCAAGATATACCAAGTACCCATCACAAACTCTTATCCCTCGCATTACATTATTTTCCATTTGCCTCTTGTTTTCCTCTCCCCCACTTCACCCTTGCCATTTTATTCGCCCTTTTTCCGTTCGCCTTCTTCTCGTATGTATCCTTCTTTGTGTTTCCATGTGCCTTCTTTTTGCTTGCATCTTTGCTTGCTAAAAATCTATTGATATGGATCCACTTAAAGTGTTCTACTTGGATCATCTTCGATCCTTATGCGCTCGTGCTGAAACCCCAACTAGCCTAGTTGATGAGAAATCTTCAGATGAGCAAGCTCATTTTGTGCGTCACTGTTTGTCTGAAAAGGGGATACTCTTATGGGATCAAATAAACAGGTTGATATGTTATGCTTGGAATCTTTGTGAAATTTGTGATCTTACTTGTTGCTCTAAGAACCCTAAAAAACACATCCCCTACCTATGTGAGTTTAATGATAATGAAATCTTATCATCTTATGCAAAGGGTGTTTACAGTTACTACGATATCGAACAAATTAAAGAATTTGTTGCTTTTAAGGGTGCTTATGAAGTTGCTTCTTTGTTTGAAAAGTATGATATTACTCTCTACGAATCTGAAAATTTGGACATACTTAAATATTGCTATGAAAACTATGCTCATAATGTGTATGTCAAAGAATTTATTGAAAAAATGACCGTTGCTTCGGAAGAAAATAATGATATGCATGAATCTATAGATAATTATGATTCTGATGATTTGACTGAAATATCCCTTGATGAACATGATGCTTGCTATTCTTGTGGCCATGATACCAATATTTCTGAAGATGAGTTTGCTATAGTTCCTTATGTTAAACATGAGATCATTGCTCTTGCACCCATACTTGATAGTTCCTTCGATGAAAGATTGCAATGATGTTATTATAAATTCTCTTCATGGCAATTGTGTTAATGATATGCAAAACCCTAAGCTTGGGGATTCTAGTTTTGCTATGTCTACTACTTGTTGCAATGATCATGATTGGGGTGATTCTTCTTTTGATCTTGAAAATTTATTCAAGCCCCATGATGAATATGAGATTGATAATAGTGTTTGCAATATTATTGAAAGTGGGTTTGGAAGAGTGTTAACTTTAGATCCCACATATTTGGAGAATGTTCAATCTTATGAAGTTTTTGATAAAAGTGGGTTTGGAAAGGTCATGACTTTAGTTAATGTTAATCCCACTGTTTTGGAAGAGTGTCAACTTTGCATACATGTGGATCGTGTTAAGAATATGTTTTGTGATAGCTATATTGTTGAATTTTCTTATGATCCTACATGTAATTATTATGAGAGAGGAAAATATGGTGGTAGAAATTTTCATGTTACTAAATTACCACTCGTTATGTTGAGATTGCTATTGTTTCTTTCCGCTTCCTTGCATATGCTAGTTTTTTCTTGCCTTGATAATTTGTTTGCCTATAAGATGCCTATGCATAGGAAGTATGTTAGACTTAGATGTGTTTGTTACATGTTTTATGATGCTCTCTTTGTGCTTCAATTCTTGTCTTTCATGTGAGCATCATTGAAATCTTTTGCCTAGCTAAAAGGCTTTAAACGATAGCGCTTGTTGGGAGGCAACCCAATTTTATTTGTATTCCTTGATTTTTATTCCTGTTTAGTAATAAATAATTTATCTAGTCTATGTTTTGGTTGTGTTTTTTGTGTCATAGTGTTTGTGCCAAGTAGAACCGTTGGGAAGACTTGGGGGAAGTCTTTTTGATCTTGCTCTAAAAAACAGAAACTTTAGCGCTCACGAGAATTGCTTCCATTTTTATTTGGAGAGTGATATTTAGTTAATTCTTTTTGCAGATGATTAATAGATAAATTCCTCACGTCCACCAATTTATTTTAGAATTTTTTGGGTTCCAGAAGTTTGCGTTAGTTACATATTACTACAGACTGTTCTGTTTTTGACAGATTCTGTTTTTCGTGTGTTGTTTGCTTATTTTGATGAAACTATGGCTAGTAATAGAGTTTATGAACCATAGAAAAGTTGCAATACAGTAGGTTTAACACCAATATAAATAAATAATGAGTTCATTACAGTACCTTGAAGTGGTGTTTTATTTTCTTTCGCTAACGGAGCTCACGAGATTTTCTGTTAAGTTTTGTGTTGTGAAGTTTTCAGGTTTTGGGTAAAGTTTAGATGGATTATGGAACAGGGAGTGGCAAGAGACTAATCTTGGGGATGACCAAGGCACCCGAAGGTAAATACAAGGACACCAAAAATCCTAAGCTTGGGTATGCCCCGGAAGGCATCCCCTCTTTTGTCTTCATTCATCGGTAACTTTACTTCGAGCTATATTTTTATTCACCACATGATATGTGTTTTGCTTGGAGCGTCTTGTATGATTTGAGTCTTTGATTTTTGTTTTGCCACAATAATCCTTGCTGTACACACCTTTTTATAGAGAGACACCTGAATCGGAATTTGTTAGAATACTCTATGTGCTTCACTTATATCTTTTGAGCTATATAATTTTTTCTCTATGTGCTTCACTTATATCTTTTAGAGCACGGTGGTGGTTTTATTTTATAGAAATAATTGATCTCTCATGCTTCACTTATATTATTTTGAGAGTCCTTTAGAACAACATGGCAAATTGCTTTTAGGAATTATAAAAACTTTCATATAAGTGCATTGAATACTATGAGAAGTTTGATACTTGGTAATTGTTTTGAGATATGGAAATGGTGATATTAGAGTCATGCTAGTTGAGTAGTTGTGAATTTGAGAAATACTTGTGCTGAAATTTGTGATTCCCGTAGCATGCATGTATGGTGAACCGTTATGTGATGAAGTTGGAGCATGATTTATTTATTGATTGCCTTCCTTATGAGTGGCGGTCGGGGACGAGCGATGGTCTTTTCCTACCAATCTATCCCCCTAGGAGCATGCGCGTAATACTTTGTTTCGATAACTAATAGATTTTTGCAATAAGTATGTGAGTTCTTTATGACTAATGTTGAGTCCATGGATTATATGCACCCTCACCCTTCCACATTTGCTAGCCTCTCTAGTACCGCGCAACTTTCACCGGTACCATAAACCCACCATATACCTTCCTCAAAACAGCCACCATACCTACCTATTATGGCATTTCCATAGACATTCCAAGATATATTGCCATGCAACTTTCCACCATTCCATTTGTTATGACACGCTTCATCATTCTCATATTGCCATGCATGATCACGTAGTTGACATCGTATTTGTGGCAAAGCCACCGTTCATAATTTTTTCATACATGTCACTCTTGATTCATTCCCGGTACACCACCGGAGGCATTCACATAGAGTCATATTTTGTTCTAAGTATTGAGTTGTAATTCTTGAGTTGTAAGTAAAAATAAGTGTGATGATCATCATTATTAGAGCATTGTCCCAGTGAGGAAAGGATGATGGAGACTATGATTCCCCCACAAGTCGGGATGAGACTCCGGACGGACAATAAAAAAAGGAGAAAGAAAAGAGGCCATAAAAAAGAGAAAAGGCCCAAATAAAAAAATGAGAGAAAAAGAGAGAAGGGACAATGTTACTATCCTTTCTCCACACTTGTGCTTCAAAGTAGCACCATGATCTTCATGATAGAGAGTCTCATATGTTGTCACTTTCATAAACTAGTGGGAATTTTACATTATAGAACTTGGCTTGTATATTCCAATGATGGGCTTCCTCAAATTGCCCTAGGTCTTCGTGAGCAAGCAAGTTGGATGCACACCCACTTAGTTTCTTTTGTTGAGATTTCACACACTTATAGCTCTAGTGCGTCCATTGCATGGCAATCCCTACTCACTCACATTGATATCTATTGATGGGCATCTCCATAGCCCATTTATATGCCTAGTTGATGTGAGACTATCTTCTCCTTTTTGTCTTCTCCACAACCACCATTCTATTCCACCTATAGTGCTATATCCATGGCTCACGCTCATATATTGCGTGAAAATTGAAAAAGTTTGAGAACATCAAAAGTATGAAACAATTGCTTGGCTTGTCATCGGGGTTGTGCATGATTTAATATTTTGTGTGATGAAGATAGAGCATAGCCAGACTATATGATTTTGTAGGGATAACTTTCTTTTGCCATGTTATTTTGAGAAGACATGATTTCTAAGTTAGTATGCTTGAAGTATTATTATTTCTATGTCAATATTAAACTTTTATCTTGAATCTTTCGGATCTGAACATTCATGCCACAATAAAGAAAAATTTCATTGAGAAATATGTTAGGAAGCATTCCACATCAAAAATACTGTTTTTATCATTTACCTTCTCGAGGACGAGCAGGAATTAAGCTTGGGGACGCTTGATACGTCTATAACGTATCTATAATTTTTGATTGTTCCATGCTATTATATTATCTGTTTGGATGCTAATGGGCTTTATTGTACACTTATATATTATTTTTTGGACTAACCTATTAACCGGAGGCCCAGCCCAAATTGCTGTTTTTTTGCCTATTTCAGTGTTTCACCGAAAAGGAATATCAAACGGAGTCCAAACGGAATGAAACCTTCAGGAGCATTATTTTTGGAACAAACGTGATACATGGGACTTGGAGTGGACGTCAAGAAACAATCGAGGAGGCCACGAGGCAGGGGGAGCGCCTACCCCCTGGGCGCGCCCTCCACCCTCATGGGCCCCTCGTTGCTCCATCGACCTACTTCTTCCTCCTATATATATCCATATACCTCGAGAACACCTAGGAGCACCACGAAACCCTATTTCCACTGCCGCAACCTTCTGTACCCAAGAGATCCCATCTTGGGGCCTTTTTCGGAGCTCCGTCGGAGGGTGCATTGATCACGGAGGGCCTCTACATCAACTCCATGGCCCCTCCGATGATGTGTGAGTAGTTTACTTCACACCTTCGGGTCCATAGTTATTAGCTAGATGGCTTCTTCTCTCTCTTTGGATCTCAATACAAAGTTCTCCTCGATTCTCTTGGAGATCCATTCAATGTAATCTTCTTTTGCGGTGTGTTTGTCGAGATCCGATGAATTGTGGGTTTATGATCAAGTTTATCTATGAACAATATTTGAATCTTCTCTGAATTCTTTTATGTATGATTGGTTTATCTTTGCGAGTCTCTTCGAATTATCAGTTTGGTTTGGCCTACTAGCTTGATCTTTCTTGCAATGGGAAAAGTGCTTAGCTTTGGGTTTAATCTTGCGGTGCTCGATCCCAGTGACAGAAAGGGAAACGACATGTATTGTATTGTTGCCATCGAGGATAAAAAGATGGGGTTTATATCATATTGCATGAGTTTATCCCTCTACATCATGTCATCTTGCTTAAGGTGTTACTTTGTTCTTATGAATTTAATACTCTAGATGCATGCTGGATAGCGGTCGATGTGTGGAGTAATAGTAGTAGATGCAGGCAGGAGTTGGTCTACTTGTCACGGACGTGATGCCTATATACATGATCATACCTAGATATTCTCATAATTATTTGCTTTTCTATCAATTGCTCGATAGTAATTTGTTCACCCATCGTAATACTTATGCTATCTTGAGAGAAGCCACTAGTGAAACCTATGGCCCCCAGGTCTATTCTCCATCATACAAGTTTCCAATCTATTTTATTTTGCAATCTTACTTTCAATCTATATCATAAAAATACCAAAAATATTTATCTTATTATTATTATCTCTATCAGATCTCACTCTTGCAAGTGGCCGTGAAGGGATTGACAACCCCTTTATCGCGTTGGTTGCGAGGTTCTTATTTGTTTGTGTAGGTATGAGGTGACTCGCGCGTGGTCTCCTACTGGATTGATACCTTGGTTCTCAAAAACTGAGGGAAATACTTACGCTGCTTTACTGCATCACCCTTTCCTTGTCAAGGGAAAACCAACGCAGTGCTCAAGAGGTAGCAGGGTTCACCACTTCCATTGGTGCCTCTTCGATGATGCGTGAGTAGTTCTTTGTAGACCTTCGGGTCCGTAGTTAGTAGCTAGATGGCTTCATCTCTCTCTCTCTTGATCCTCATTACTGGTCTCTTGGAGATCCATATGATGCAACTCTTTTGCGGTGTGTTTGTTGGGATCGATGAACTTCGAGTTTATGATCATATCTATGTTTTTATATCCATGAAAGTATTTGAGTTTCTTTGATCTCTTTTATGCATGATCTCTTATAGCCTCGTATTTCATCTCCGATATTTGGGTTTTTTCTGGCCAACTTAATCTATTTATCTTGCAATGGGAAGAGGTGCCCGGTAGTGGGTTCGATCTTACGGTGCTTCATCCCAGTGACAAAAAGGGAACCGACACATATGTATCATTGCCACTAAGGATAAAAAGACGAGATCTATATCTACCGCCATATATATAAACGGATCTTGTCTCCATCATGTCATCATTCTTATTGCATTACTCCATTTTTCCATGAACTTAATACACTAGATGCATGCTGGATAGCGGTCGATGTGTGGAGTAATAGTAGTAGATGCAGGCAGGAGCCGGTCTACTAATCTTGGACGTGATGCCTATGTAATGATCATTGCCTGGATATCATCATAATTATTTGAAGTTCTATCAATTGCCCAACAGTAATTTGTTTACCCACTGTTTGCTATTTTTAACGAGAGAAGCCACTAGTGAAACCTACGGCCCCTAGGTCTTCTTTCTCATATATTTGCCTTTGCGATCTACTTTTCTCTTACATTTATTTTCAGAGCTATTAAACCAAAAATCCAAATATACCTTACTGCAATTTATTTTATTTGGCGTTCGATCTATCAATCTACTACAATTTACCTCACGCCTGTTTGCCTATCTTGAGGCGCCGTACCCCGAAAGGGATTGATAACCCCTTTAACACGTCGGGTTGCGAGGTGTTGTTATTTGTGTGAAGGTGCTGCTTACATTGTGTTACTTGGTTCTCCTACTGGTTCAATACCTTGGTTTCAGAACTGAGGGAAATACCTACCGTCGATTTGCTACATCATCCCTCCCTCTCCAGGGAAATACCGACGTAGTTCCAGCTACCATCATATATCTATGTGCCTCTCGTCCCGATATTATGCTAAGTGTGTGCATGATATCAAGCGGCCCCTAAAGATTCTCATCTTAAGGCCGTGAAAAGGATAGTGAGATACTTATTCCATACACCAAATTTTGGCATTTGGTACCCTAAGAGGTCTTCTTTTGATCTTGTTGGCTACTCCGACTCGGACTATGCCGGTGACAAGGTTGATAGAAATTTGGGTACTTGCAAATTTCTTGGTAGATCTCTTATGTCTTGGTCCTCCAAGAAACAGAACTTGGTATCCTTATCCACCGCCGAAGCGGAATACATTGCCATCAGTTCATGTTGTGCTCAATTACTTTGGATGACCCAAACTCTTAAAGATTATGGCATATATGTGAAACATGTTCCATTGCTTTGTGACAATGAAAGTGCTATTAAGATTGCTCACAATTCCGTGCAACATTCTCGAACTAAGCATATTGAAGTTCGTCATCATTTCATTCAAGATCATGTTGCTAAAGGAGATATTGATCCTAAGCATGTTCGTACCGATAAGCAATTGGTGGATATATTCACCAAACCGCTTGATGAGAAAGTATTTTGCCGTTTGAGAGGTGTATTGAACATCATTGATGCCTCAAACTTGGAGAAGTCACTCCATTTGGATACATGCAAGGCTTGAGCCATTGACTAATCCTTGATATTTCTCTTATGATGATGATCATATGTCTTGGATCTACACTTGTACCCTTGCATGCAATCTAACCCTTGTAGGTGCTTGGATGAGCTTGAATACATGAGATTGCAACTCACTCACATCTTGAGCAATCTCTACATCACCAAGTCTCTACAATATGGTCATTGAAGACAAGGAAGCATGAAACCCTTTAACATATCCTTTGACAAATTCTATATATCAAATTTCATTTGGTATAAAATTTCATGATTGTCACTTTGGACACAAGTGCTCTTCCTTGCAAGACTAACCCGTGTAGGTAGATGAACTCAAACTACAAGTGATGCTCCCAACTCATTGATGAGCTACATAAACCCTGAGCATCCCACACAAGTTCAACTACATGATCAAGATCAACACCACCACCCAAGGTATGTTATTCCATCTTAGAGAAGCTTTACCCTAAGTCATGGGTCAAAGCAACTCAACAAGATGTGAATACATCAAATTGCTTAAACGAAAAATGGCAACCCCATTTTGAGCTTAAATGATGAGTATGACCTACGATCAAGTGTTCTCACTTGACTCGTCAGTCAATATACTCTAACATAGGTGACTCTGTCGCCGACCAATTCTAGATGAAGTTCTCTAGTGCTTTTTGTGTCCTTGCATTTGTCGTTTGCATGTTTGTTTCCCTTTTCAAAAAAACTTCATCTAGATTTATTTCCTTTTTCTATATTATGTTTTGCATTCCCTGCATCTAATTCATTGCAAATCCTTCAGTTAATTCATTTCAAATCTTTCTAAGATCTTATTTGCCTAGTGAGCTGAGATGACAATTGTTTTCTCTCTGTGTTGAACTTGGCCTCACCAGTTTGTTTCTTTCGGCTAAACCGAAACAACTCGGTGCCACCGAAGAGAAAGACTCGGTGTTACCGATTTCACTATTGAGAGAACACTTTGTCATTTGCATGCTCCATATTTGTTCTAGCTCCACTCAATGATTCTTGTCCTCTACAAGCATCTTATATTACATGTTGCTTTGTAATGTGACTCAAGGACCAAACCTACTTGACTCATGCTCCAGAATATCCCTTCTTGGAAATTGATGTCAATGGGGGAGAGAGAGCACATCAAAGCTTATCACATATGAGAGAATGCACTCCTTAAGCTTCTCCAGATGCTTTTATCCATAGAGGAGAGAAGTCACATGTCTTCAAGAGGGGAAAGACATGTTAGTATGTGTTAAGGTTGTTATGTTTGTTTTGCTCTGGTTTTCTTTTCCCTATCTTCTCCCATTATCCAATATAAGATTCAGGGGGAGAAAGACATCTAAAGGAATGAATTCATTGCATATCTTTACTCTTTGGGGACATGTCTATATCGGATAGAGTACCTAGTACTCACTCTCTACATGTCATCCCAATCTTGGTACTCTTGTGATTTCTTAAATTGCTTTGTCCAGTAGATGTTCGTGTGTTATCTAACCTTGTTTACTCAGGTTCATCTCTTCCAAAGCTACCCCAAGACCACAAGGTAAGTATATGCATCACATCCATGTGCATGATGATTTCTTGCTACTGTACATATTGTTCGCAAGAAGAAATCATGAACATGGAGGTACATTTCCTATATTCACATCATTTGCTCTGATGCATATAACCAAGATACATGTAACTCATTGCTTGCTCTGTCATGGTTATGCATTCACATGCTCTTATATTCCATATTCACATGATTGCATACATGTAGGGGGAGCATGTGCATGTTACATGTCTTTCCAAAGCTTTACTGTTATTCTTCATATCTTCATCTAAGTCTTTGATGTATGTTGTCATCAATTACCAAAAAGGGGGAGATTGAAAGCACAAGTACTCCCTGGGTGATTTTGGTAATTAATGTCAACATATCTCTTGTTGGACTAATACTTTTATCTAGTATATTTCAGAAATTTCAACAAAGGCGTGGCATGGAGAAGAGGATGTGGAACCCCTTCAAGAAGCTAACGACAAGGATTGGCAAAAGCTCAAGACTCTACATTTTCATTTCAGTGGTCCAAGATCACTTTGAGTCCATAGGAAATCCAATACTATTAAAAGGGGATGAGGTGTTGCTTAATGGCTTACTTGCTCAAAGTGCTTAGTGATATGCTCCAAAGCCCTCAACCATTGTCTCATTTCCACATATGTCCCAAACCAAAAGTCAAACTCGGCCCCACCGATTTGATCTATCCGACGCCACCGAGTTCACTTGACATAGCCACTGCCAGAAACCCTAATCAATTCGGTCTCACCGAGATGGGCTTGCAAACTCTCTGTTGCCTATTGCAATTGTCTCTGTCTCACCAAGATAAGCAATCGGTCCCACTGAGTTTGCTCGACCAACTCTCTATTTTGCTAATTACCAAAATCGGTCTCACCGACTTTGTGTAATCGGTCAAACCGAGTTGAGGTTTTACCCTAACCCTAGCACATCGGTCCCACCGAGTTGGTCATATCGGTCCCACCGAAAAATCTAACGTTCACATTTTGAACCATATAGGTCTGACCGAGTTTCACTATTCGGTCCCACCGTGTTTGGTAAATTGTGTGTGATGGTTAGATTTTGTGTGGAGGCTATATATACCCCTCCACCCATCCTCCATTCGGCGAGAGAGCCATCAGAACGTGCCTACACTTCCAGCATTCATTTTCTGAGAGAGAACCACCTACTCATGTGTTGAGACCAAGATATTCCAATCCAACCACAAGAATCTTGATGTCTAGCCTTCCCCAAGTTGATTTCCACTCAAATCATCTTTCCACCACATCCAAATCTGTGAGAGAGAGTTGAGTGTTGGGGAGACTATCATTTGAAGCACAAGAGCAAGGAGTTCATCATCAACACACATCTATTACCTTTTGGAGAGTGGTGTCTCCTAGATTGGTTAGGTGTCACTTGGGAGCCTCCGTCAAGATTGTGTAGTTGACCAAGGAGTTTGTAAGGGCAAGGAGATCGCCTACTTCGTGAAGATCTACCCAAGTGAGGCAAGTCCTTCGTGAGCGATGGCCATGGTGGGATAGACAAGGTTGCTTCTTCGTGGACCCTTCATGGGCGGAACCCTCTGTGGACTCACGCAACCATTACCCTCTGTGGGTTGAAGTCTCCATCAACGTGGATGTACGATAGCACCACCTATCGGAACCACGCCAAAAATCTTTGTGTCTCCAATTGCGTTTGCACACTCCAATCCCATCCCTTTACTTTCTTGCAAGTTGCATGCTTTACTTTCCGCTGCTCATATACTCTTGCTATGCTTGCTTGAAATTTATTGTGAATGTTTAAACTTGTGATAAAACTCCACCTTAACTTGAAGAAATTAAAAATTGCTACTTCTCTTTGTTGAGGGTCTAATCACCACCCTCTAGACACCTCTTCTCGATCCTTTCAAAAACTCCCTACTCCCACACACTACCTGGGGATAGGATGGTGGGGGTTTTCTGGTGGAGAGCTATATTGAGACTTATGCACACATTAAACAATTAGCTGTGTGTAAAGTAGGTGATGGGCACCATCTACTTTTGGTCTGATGGATGGTGGAATCAAGGATTAAGTTACAAATTTCCTAAATTATATTCTTTTGCCATCAACAAAGACATTTCATTACAGCAGGCCCTCAACACTCCAGATATGGAAAGTTTATTCCACAGACCACTTTCCATGCAGGCCTATCAGCAATTTCAGACTCTGCAAAACCACCTTCTCCAAAGACCATAACCCATGGAACCTGATGGTTGGACGCTAGCAGGGAGATCTAATGCATACTCCTCCAATAAGATGTATACAAACGTCATAGAAAACAATGCGCACATCATCTTCAAGGATATTTGGTCAACATCTTCTAGGCTTAGACATAAGATCTTCTTCTGGCTCCCACTACATGATAGAAATAATACCAAAAACATGCTGCAATGCAGGTCTATGCATCTTGACAGCTATGATTGTGTTCTCTGCAATGATCATACAGATGAAACAACAAGCCACCTCTTTTGGAACTGTCCATTCGCCCTCTGTTGCTGGGATCAGGTTATACCAAATAGAAAGAGAGGTATATCAATTCTTAATGAGATTCAATTGGCCATCTCACTTTTACCTCAAGATCTTGCTCTAGATATCATAATTATGGGATGCTGGGCTATCTGGAGTGTCAGAAGTGATAAGATATTCAGAGCAGCTGCCACGCATATTCAGAGTTGGAGATTTTACCTTAAACAAGGTCTCTTAGCATGTCAGCTAAGAGCAAAGCAGAGAAAGGCAGAGAAATTGCAACTTTGGACAGAACAAAACTTGTAATTTATTTTTAGATGTTTTTCCCTAGAGTTGGTGTTGGCTGAGGTCCAGTTTTGGACTTTTGCACTAGGGTTTGTACATATTTACTTTTATTAATGAAAATACCATAGAACAGTTGTTCTACGGTCACAGGGTCAAAAAATAGACACTAAAACAAAACAACCAACGTATAGCATGCACAGGTGCGGAAGAAGCTAAAAAGAGGTTGAAAGTTGCTAGCCAAAGAGAGCCTTGCAGATTATCTAAGCACTTCAAGCTGTCAAGGGCGACGTTGCTTCTTGCAGAGGCAATTAGCTGAGCTCTAGG
The DNA here is from genome assembly GCF_056163025.1 of Triticum urartu. NCBI lineage: Eukaryota > Viridiplantae > Streptophyta > Magnoliopsida > Poales > Poaceae > Triticum > Triticum urartu. Next base: position 73,623,691 of record NC_141873.1, on the reverse strand, counting down.
ACAGATGTGGGGCCGGCAATTGATCCCGGCTAGCTTGGCTTTCATGTCCGGAAATCCAAAGAGAGGTTGCCTCGGGTCAAAGATCTTGACCTTGTCATCGAGCATTGTGGAGACGAGTTGTCGAGCGGGTGGAGGAGTCAGGAAACCTTCTAGCTACCCAGGATCTACATAGGTGCTCTCATATGATTTGTCGGTAATTTTCAGAAAGACTCCAATCTCCCTCTCACCAATTTTGATGACAACATCATTGAGTTCTTGATTGTTTTGAGAATACTCCCTATCACCTGGTTGATAGAGATCCATGTGGTGCTGTTAAAAATCACGAAATTCCTAAATTTCCACATAGTTGATGCACAAGCAGTATTTAGGGCAGAGTTTTTCTAATTAGAGACCCAAAACTTAGCAATGGAGAGGTAATCAACACCTAGAGAGATATCAAAATGTTCACTGACTACTTTCCATATAAAACTAGATACTACACATTGGTCTATCTATCTAGAGTAAATTCACGAGCTCGATATAAAACTAAAAAGTGGAATCTTTTTTCATCAAGTTTGGATCGCTCAAGTGGACATATTTGATAGATCAATGAGTGGTATTATTGTTTTTTCTCCTACTGACAATGAGTGATTATTGTTTACTATACATAGTTGTGTGATTATTGTTGAATTCACTAAAGCACTAAAAACATTTCATTTGAAGGGGAAATATGATATTTTAGTTTCTTAGTATAGATTATTAAGTAAAGTGACTTGTTAGTGAGAAAAAAATTGAACATATAACTTTTCAACCAAAAAAAGGATATATCTATTACCTAAATTTGTCAAAATATGATTGGATAATAGCTCACCGAGTGTGCATGTTGTGGTGCCGCCTGATACGTCTCCAATGTATCTATAATTTTTGATTGCTCCATGCTATTATATTATCTATTTTGGATGTTAATGGGATTTATTTTACACCTTTATATCATTTTTGGGACTAACCTACTAACCGGAGGCCTAGCCCAAATTGTTTTTTTTGGCCTATTTTAGAGTTTCGCCGAAAAGGAATATCAAACGGAGTCCAAACGGAATGAAACCTTCGGGAATGTGATTTTCTCAACAAACGTGATCTAGGAGACTTGGAGTGTACGTCAAGAAAAGATCAAGGAGGGCACGAGGCAGGGGGCATGCCTACCCCCCTGGGCGCGCCCTCCACCCTCGTGGGCCCCTCGTTGCTCCACCGACGTACTTCTTCCTCCTATATATATATCCACGTACCCCCCTGTGACGCCCCCGATTTGACCGTACACTAATCATACACGCAAACGTGTACGATCAAGATCAGGAACTCATGGGAAGATATCACAACACAACTCTAACAATAAAATAAGTCATACAAGCATCATATTACAAGCCAGGGGCCTCGAGGGCTCGAATACAAGAGCTCGATCATAGACGAGTCAGCGGAAGCAACAATATCTGAGTACAGAATTAAGTAAACAAGTTTTCCTTAAGAAGGCTAGCACAAACTGGGATACAGATCAAAAGAGGCGCAGGCCTCCTTCCTGGGATCCTCCTAAACTACTCCTGGTCGTCGTCAGTGGGCTGCACGTAGTAGTAGTAGTAGTCGTCATCGACAGTGGAGTATGGCTCCTAGGCTCCATCGTCTGGTCGCAGCAATCGGGTATAGAAAGGGGGAAAAGAGGGAGCAAAGCAACCGTGAGTACTCATCCAAAGTACTCGCAAGCAAGGAGCTAAACTACATATATATGCATTGGTATCAAATGGAATAAGGGTATCATATGTGGACTGAACTGCAGAATGCCGGAATAAGAGGGGGATAGCTAGTCCTATCGAAGACTACGCTTCTGGTAACCTCCATCTTGCAGCAGAAGAAGAGAGTAGAAGGTAAGTTCACCAAGTAGCATCGTGTAGCATAATCCTAACCGATGATCCTCCCCTCGTAGCCCTGTGAGAGAGCGATCACCGGTTGTATCTGGCACTTGGAAGGGTGTGTTTTATTAAGTATCCGGTTCTAGTTGTCATAAGGTCAAGGTACAACTCCAAGTTATCCTATTACCGAAGATCACGACTATTCGAATAGATTAACTTCCCTGCAGGGGTGCACCACATTTCCCAACACGCTCGATCCCCTTTGTCCGGACACACTTTTCTGGGTCATGCCCGGCCTCGGAAAATCAACACGTCGCAGCCCTACCTAGGCACAACAGAGAGGTCAGCATGCCGGTCTAAATCCTATGGCGCAGGGGTCTGGGCCCATCGCCCATTGCACACCTGCATGTTGCGAACGCAGTCGGTGAGCAGACCTAGGCTCCCTTATACAAGAGCAAGCGTTCCAGTCCAACCCAACGCGTGCCACTCAATCGCTGACGTCACGAAGGCTTCGGCTGATACCATGACGTCAAGTGCCCATAACTCTCCCCGCGTAGATGGTTAGTGCGTATAGGCCAGTGGCCAGACTCAGATCAAATACCAAGATCTCGTTAAACGTGTTATCTTGAAATAACCGCGAACACCGACCAGGGCCAGGCCCACCTCTCTCCTAGGTGGTCTCAACCTGCCCTGTCGCTTCGCCACAAAGATCTACACAGAGGGCTGTCGGGAAAGTATGTCCTTCCATCCCCCAATTCGTGAATCAACCGCGGGTACTCCTCGAGCCGACCCGTCTTTTGTCACCACAAGTATTATACATTATGTATAAGTATATACCCGTGACCACCTCCCAAGTGATCACGGCCCGATAGTATAGCATGGCAGACAGACAAGAATGTAGGGCCACTGATGATAATCTAGCATCCTATAGTAAGCATTTAGGATTGCAGGTAAGGTATCAACAGTTGTAGCAACAATGACAGGCTATGCATCAAAATAGGATTAACGGAAAGCAGTAACATGCTACACTACTCTAATGCAAGCAGTATAGAGGAGAGTAGGCGATATCTGGTGATCAAGGGGGGGCTTGCCTGGTTGCTCTGGCAAGAGAGAGGGGTCGTCAACACCGTAGTCGTACTGGGTAGCAGCGGTGTCGGTCTCGGTGTCTAGCGAGAGAAGAGGGGGGAAGAAACAATAAATATAATGCAAACAAATGCATGACGATGCATGACATGACAAAGCGTGATGCTAGGTGTGCCCTAACGCGGTACGAGGTGGTACCGGTGAAGGGGGGAAACATCCGGGAAAGTATTCCCAGTGTTTCGCGTTTTCGGACAGATGAACTGGAGGGGGAAAGTTGCGTGTTCACTATGCTAGGGATGTGTGGCGGACGAACGGGCTGCGTATTCGGGTTCGTCTCGTCGTTCTGAGCAACTTTCATGTACGAAGTTTTTCCATCCGAGCTACGGTTTATTTTATATTAATTTTAAAAGATTTAAATCATTTTTAGGATTTATTTAATTAATTAAATCAACATTATCCAGAATAGTGTTTGCTGACGTCATCATGACGTCAGCATGACGTCAGCAGTTGACCTGGTCAACCTGACAGGTGGGTCCCGTTCGTCATTGACACATTTAATTAGCAGGTTAATTAAACAGAGTCAATTAGTTTAATTAGTGGTTAGGTTAATCTAATCAGGATTAATTAGTTTAATTAATTATTTATTTAATTAATTAAGTTAATTAGTTAATTAATTAATTAATAATTTTATTTATTATTATTATTATTTAATCTCTTTTTTTGTTAAAACGTTCTGGGCGTGAGGCCCCCTGTCATTGGCACAGGGGGGCCATAGCGGGTGTGGGGGTTCACGGGAGTCGGGCGCAGGCGCAGCCCTATGGGCGCTGCGGGCGGGGCGCCGGATCAGGCACGACGCGGGGAGGAGGACCGCGGGACAGGGGGCGACCAGGATGCGCAGGGCGCGCAGTCGAGCGCGGCGACGGCGCGGGCACAACGGCGGCAGCGCAGTAGTGGGGTGACGGGCGAGCAGCGGGGCCGCGTGAGGCTGTGGCGGAGCAGGTAGGCGCGGCCATGGGCGCGCGGGAGCGCGTGGGTGAGGGGCGAGTGCGTGCGGGAGGACGCATGGGCGCGGCAGTGCAGACACGGCCGCGGCGACCGAGTAGGGGCGTGGCGCCGTAGTGCGTGCAGGTCGATGGGGACGGGAACAGAGGTGGAGAGGCCGGGAGCCTCACCGCGAGGCGCGGGGTCAAGGGCAGCGGGGCTCGGGGAGGTTGACGGGGACGACCGGATGACGGGGAGGCGAGCGGCTGCGGCGTGGTCCAGGCGATGGTGAAGGCAAGGGGGCGACGGGGTGGCTCCGGTGAGGCTTGCGGAGCTCCAGGCGGCGGTGGACGGCGACGGGCGGGCGCCGGGCGTCGGGGGCAACGGGATCGGGCCGATCCCGATCCAGCTCGATGGGGAAGGAGAAGGGGATCGTGGGGGAGTGGGGAGCGAGTGGGGCGACGGGTGGTTACGGCTAGGGTTTCGGGGGGTTAAGGAGAGGGAGTGGGCCGGCCGGTTGGGCCGGTGGAGGCCAGGTGGGCCACTTGGCCCAGCGGGGGGGCTTTTCTCTTTTGTTTGTTTTTCTTTTTCTTGTCTGTTTTGTATTTTCTTTTCTTTTATTTCTTTTTTTTGTTTTATTTAGTTTAAAGCACTTAGGCACTTTGTAAAATTATGTTTTCTTCACTATAATTACCATAGCAATATTTGACACACACTGAACATTTTTGTTTTAACTTTTGAAAACTTTTAATATTTAACTTCATTTTAAATTTGAATTTGACTCAGTTTTGAACTAACGGTAGATTAGCAACAGTAACCATGGTGACGTGGCACCATTAGCGTGGAATTACTGTAGCTTGATTTCCCGGGCGTTACAAAACTCCTCCACTACAAGAAATCTCGTCCCGAGATTTATGAGGTAGAAGGAAACAGTGCGGGGTATTCATCACGCAGGCGGTCCTCACGTTCCCAAGTGGCTTCATCTTCAGAGTGATGCGACCACTGGACTTTGAGGAATTTGATCGCCTTCTGACGTGTGCGGCGTTCAGCTTGGTCAAGAATGCGGACCGGATGCTCTTTGTAGGAGAGGTCCTGTTGCAATTCGAGCACTTCATGATCCACTGCTCGGATTGGATCCTTGAAGCAATGGCGGAGTTGTGACACGTGGAACACATCGTGAACCTGAGAAAGGTTCGATGGAAGCTCCAGTTGATATGCCACTTTTCCACGCCTTTCGAGAATAGTGAAGGGACCGATATAGCAAGGAGCTAGCTTACCCTTGATCCCGAAGCGGTGAGCACCCTTCATTGGTGTAACTCGAAGATAAGCCTTTTTGCCAGGTTGATAGACCATGTCTTGGTGATGACGGTCATACTGACTTTTCTGACGTGACTGGGCAGTCTTGAGATTCTCGCGAATAATGCGAACTTGTTCTTCGGCCTGTTGGATAATATCTGGACCGAAGAGTGGACGTTCCCCAGTTTCTGACCAGTTCAGAGGGGTCCGACACTTTCGTCCATATAACACTTCAAAGGGGGACATCTTCAGACCAGCTTGATAGCTATTATTATAAGAGAACTCGGCATATGGAAGAGATTCCTCCCATTTCTTGCCGAAGGAAATTACACAAGCTCGAAGCATGTCTTCGAGAACTTGGTTGACACGTTCAACCTGACCTTGCGACTGAGGATGAAACGCGGTACTGAACGACAGATGAGTTCCCATAGCTTCTTGGAAACTTGCCCAGAATCTTGAAGTGAATAAGCTGCCACGGTCTGAACTGATAACTAGTGGAATACCGTGAAGTGAAACAATTCTGGACATGTAGAGAGTTGCAAGCTGACTAGCAGTGATTGTTTTTTTGACCGCCAGAAAATGTGCAACTTTAGAAAGCCGGTCAATGACGACAAGAATAGCATCATTACCTTTCTGCGATTTGGGAAATCCAGTGACGAAATCCATTTCAACATGGTCCCATTTCCATTCAGGAATAGAGATAGGTTGCAGAGTTCCAGCAGGACTTTGATGTTCAGCTTTGATACGACGGCAAACGTCACACTCAGCAATATAACGAGCAATGTCCTGCTTCATATTAGACCACCAGAATCTCTGTCGGATGTCCTGGTACATCTTTGTACTACCGGGATGAATAGACAAAGGCGTATCATGAGCTTCCTTCATAACCTTTTTAGTCTGATCCAGGTTTTTCCTCGAACGTGGTACCACTAGGCAGCCCTTGAAGTACAAGGCGCCATCATTGGCGATAGTGAAGAATGAGGGCTTTCCTTCTGCTAGATGGCGTTTAATCTTATGGACTTCAGAGTCATAACCTTGAATAGTCTTTATACCATCTACGAGATCTGGTACGATAGCCAGGGTATTTAGAGAACCCTTAGTAACAACACGAAGATTCATCTTCTGAAACTCTAGGGGAGGGGGCGAGTGCTTCAGGAGGAACAATATGAAGGTTCAGCTTTCTAAATTCTTCGACAAGCGAGGGCTGAACTTTGTGAACCTGGAGGTGGTTGTAGTAAGACTTGCAGCTCAAGGCATCAGCCATTACATTAGCCTTGCCAGGGGTATAGGATATACCCATGTCAAATTCTGCAACAGTCTCCATCCATCTCTGCTGACGGAGGTTCAGATTTGGCTGAGTAAACAGATACTTCAGACTTTGGTGGTTGGTGAAGATCTCGCAACGATTACCGAGAAGGTAATGTCGCCACTGCTTCAGTGCATGAATGATAGCAGCAAGCTCGAGGTCGTGAACTAGGTAGTTTTCTTCATGAGGGCGCAGTTGACGAGAGGCATAAGCAATCACTCTGCGCTCTTGCATTAGGACACAACCTAATCCTTGACGGGAAGCGTCGCAGTAAATGACGAAGTCCTTCTTAGTATCAGGTGGAGCAAGCACTGGGCAGAAGTCAACTTGTCTTTGAGCGCCTGGAAACTTTCCTGACACTTGTCTATCCATTCGAACTTGACACCCTTATGCAACAGATTAGTCAGAGGCCTGGCAATCTTGGAGAAGTTCTCGATGAATCGACGGCAATAGCTGGCGAGACCGAGAAAACTTCATACTTGCTTGACATTCTTCGGAGGAGTCCAATCGAGAATAGCCTGAACTCGTTCAGGGTTGACGGCAATACCATCCTTGGAGATGACATGCCCAAGATAGGTTACTTCGGGGAGCCAGAATTCACACTTGGAATACTTAGCATACAGTTGATGCTCTCAAAGCTTTTCCAGCACAAGACGAAGATGTTCAGCATGTTCTTCTTAGTTCTTGGAAAATACCAGGATATCATCCGGATAAACCACAATGAACTTGTCGAGGTAATCCATGAATATGTAGTTCATCAGACGAGAGAAGGTGGCGGGAGCATTCGTTAAGCCGAATGACATGACGGTGTACTCGTATGATCCATACCGAGTCACAAAGGCAGTTTTTGGGATATCCTCTTCACGAACACGGATCTGGTGGTAACCCAACCTCAAGACGAGTTTGGAGAACACTGATGAGCCAGCCAGTTGATCATAAAGATCATTGATCCGAGGAAGAGGATATTTATTCTGAATGGTAGCTTGGTTTATAGGACGGTAGTCTTGGACTAATCGGTTCGTCCCATCCTTCTTCTTAACAAAGAGAGAAGGTGCTCCCCAAGGAGAGCAACTAGGGCGAATGAAACCTTTGACAAGAGATTTGTCAATTTCCTCCTTAAGCTCAATGAGTTCATGCGGCGGCATCTTGTAGGGTCGTTTGGCTATAGGAGTGGTGCCTGGTTTCAAGTCGATGATGAATTCGACAGCTCTAGTAGGGGGAATCCCTGGAAGTTCTTCCAGAAAGACGTCTTGGAATTCACGAACGATGGGAATGTTTTCAATGCCCTCGAGTGGTGCAGCATTCAATGCATTCAAGGCATAAAGTCGTGACTCGGCATTCTGTACTAGATGAGCCTGGTAAGTAACTATTTCGTCGGAAGGATGTAGCAGATGGGCGGTCTTAGTAGCGCAAACTATAGAAGCAGTATGCGCTTTCAACCAATCCATTCCCAGAATGAGGTCGATGCTACAGGACTTCAGTACGATGGGAGAGGCAAGGAATTCCAGTCCTTCAATTTCAACGGGAACATTGTGACTAACCATAGAGGTTTGACATTGGCCCGCAGGAGTGTGCACCACGATCGTAGTGTTCATCTCTTCATATTTAATGCCATGATGCATGAATGCAAACTCAGCTGATATGAATGAATGTGATGCTCCTGTATCAAATAAAACAGATGCTGGTACCGAATTTACGAGGAGTGTACCCATCACGGTAGTAGGCTGGTCTAGCACTTCATTGAGATCAACGTGGTTGGCATGAACATGACCATAAGACCTGGCATTGTTGTTGCGAGGCTGGTTGCTTCCACGGCCAGCTGCAGGGAGGGCCAGTTGATTCTGGTTCTGATTGCATTCCCTAGCATGGTGTCCTGGTTGACCACACCTGAAGCACAGACCATTATTGGGAGTGGGAACAGGAGCTCGGGGTGGTGGAGCTGGAAGTCTTGGCTGCCTTGTTGGTGGGGGAGGCAGACACGGTGCAGCATAGGACTGCCTTGGAGCAGGTGCAGTTGGCTGGTACATGCTGTTGGGAATCCATATCCTACGCTTCTGCGAGGACAGGACCGAAGATGAGCCCGTGTCACGGTTGCGCCTGTGAGAGCTCTGGTGTTCCTGCAGAGCAGTTTCGACATTGATGGCCTTGTTCACCAAGGTGGCGAAATCGGCAAAGTCGTGCACTAGAAGTGCGAGCTTGATATCAGCTTGAAGGCCATCAGGGAACTTCTCTTGTCTGCGTGCATCAGTTGCAATGTCTTCTTTAGCATAGCGGGACAAGTCCAGAAACTCCCGCTGATAAGCTTCCACAGTTTTGTTGCCTTGGGTGAGGCTGCGGAACCCGCGCTTCTTACAGTCCATGACTCCCTGAGGAATGAAGCAAGCACGGAAAGCAGCTTGGAAGTCTGGCCAGGTGATGATTGTTCCAACCGGTAGAGTACGCCTGTGGCTGTCCCACCACTGAGCGGCAGGTCCTTTCAAAAAGAAGGAAGCAAAAGTGACATAGCTGGCAGGGGCTACATCAGTAGACTCCATCTCATAGGTGATGTCACGGAGCCAGTCATCAGCATCCAGAGCTGAGTTGAGCTGCGGTACACAGTTGGATTAAGACCCATGAAATCCTGCAGAGTCACTTGGGTTGGCTGATGGTTCATATTGGGGCGAGGAAACTGAGCCATAATATTCTCCATAAACTAGTGATTTAGCTCAAACTGTTGCATCATCCCAGCCATGTACTCAGGCGGGGGTGGGGGAGGGTCACCACGACCACGACCACCTGGTCTAACCATGCTGCTAATGTATAACAGGGGTAGTTCAGCATCGAGAATTTGCAAGGATAAGAATCATTCATGATGAAACATGCATAATGAAAGGAACACGACAGATACTACATAGTAGTTGGCATATCTTACAAAAGTGATCATGCATAGAGTTCGATACACAGAGTTCAGTACACAGACTAAGAACATCATAGGCGGCACGCAGGCTCGCGACAAATGCATCTAACACTAACAAGCAAGCCTACATCAGTCCCAGGAGGAACTGTGGAGGTAGGTGTAGCCTGACAACTGGTAGTGACGCGAAGGGAAGACCTCCACGCGAGTAGCCTGGGGTTCGCGGATACTCTGGTGTGGAACCCGATGCGCAGGTGGCAGGAGAGGACCAAGTGCGGGAGAGTAGCCTCCCACATCTGGCCAGCCGACACCCTGGGGCATCACGGTCCTGGCAGGGTAGATCACAGAACGCGACAGGTCACCAGATCGGACAGAGGGGTGCAACAGCGTCAGAGCATGGTACAGGTGCTGACGGGTGGTGTACAACTCGTGGCGAAGAGCTCGGTTAGCTCTATCCAGCCCATTGGCATGCAGAACCAGGTTCTGATGGTAGAAGGGCTCTCGGGTGACAGTGGAGTAGGCAGCAGTGTAGTATCCCTCCGCACCAACATCGGATGCGATAGCAATGTGCCTGAAGGGGGAGGTGTCCAACTCCTGATACTCTCCACGAAGACGTGTCAGAGCAGCATAAGCAACATCGTGGACCGCCATATCGATAGTCACTCCAACGCCATGAGCAGTGTGTAGCACGGTAGTGGATTCGTACTCCCGAGAGTAGAGGTGGACGATGGCACGGTACTGCTCCTGGTTGAAGTCCTGGTACTCCTCGTAGACGGTGTACTCAGGGTGCCAGCGATAACCCAGATAGGTCATCATCTCAACCAACACAGCAGGTGATCCTGAGGCACCAATTGCCGTCGTGTGGCGCACGACCTGTCTTGTGGGTTCCATCTGAAAACAAAGATGTTTCACAGGAGTCAAATGAAAATGTGGATAATGTTCAAATACTACTCTAATGAATAACTAGGGCTTATCCAACTTTGGGGTGAACATGGTCACGGGATCCTAATGTTAGAGTTAGTAAAAATTGTTTAACCCGAGTAGAAGAGAGTTCAGAGTCCCGGAATAAGGATCGAGGAGTAAAAGATGCTAATACCACCCAAATGGCGACGTGGGCCCGTAAGGCAGACAGCCATGTTAGTAAAAGTTTTTGTAATGTCTAAACTCAACTTCGGCCAAGGAGTGTGGAAGCGGGATTCCTACAGACAGTCGGCTCTGATACCAACTTGTGACGCCCCTGATCTTGATCATACACGTTTGCGTGTATGATTAGTGTACGGTCAAATCGGGGGCGTCACACCCCCAAACATCCAGGAGCACCACGAAAACCTAATTCCACCGCCGCAACCTTCTGTACCCGAGAGATCCCATCTTGGGGCCTTTTTCGGAGCTCCGCCGGAGGGGGCATTGATCACGGAGGGCCTCTACATCAACTCCATGGCCTCTCCAGTGATGTGTGAGTAGTTTATTTCAGACATACGGGTCCATAGTTATTAGCTAGATGGCTTCTTCTCTCTCTTTGGAGCTCAATACAAAGTTCACCTCGATCTTCTTGGAGATCTATTCGATGTAATCTTTTTTTGCGGTGTGTTTGTCGAGATCCGATGAATTGTGGGTTTATGATCCAGATTATCTATGAACAATATTTGATTCTCCTCTGAATTATTTTATGTATGATTGGTTTATCTTTGCAAGTCTCTTCGAATTATCAGATCTATCAGGTCTCACTCTCGTAAGTGACCGTGAAGGGATTGACAACCCCTTTATCGTGTTGGTTGCGAGGTTCTTATTTGTTTGTGTAGGTGCGTGGGACTTGAGTGTGATCTCCTACTGGATTGATACCTTGGTTCTCAAAAACTGAGGGAAATACTTACACTACTTGGCTGCATCACTCTTTCCTCTTCAAGGGAAAACCAACGCAGTGCTCAAGAGGTAGCAAGAAGGATTTCTGGCGCCGTTGCCGAGAAGATTCGCGCCAAGTCAAGTCAAGATTTTACTCCCAACAACGAGCCATTTCTGGCACCGTTGCCGGAGTCTACGCACAAGTCAAGACATACCAAGTACCCATCACAAACTCTTATCCCCGCATTACATTATTTGCCATTTGCCTCTCGTTTTCCTCTCCCCCACTTCACCCTTGCCATTTTATTCGCCCTTCTTCTGCCCGTCTTTCCATTTGCTTTGATGTCTTACTTGGCTCATTTTCTCGTTTGGTTGGAATAGTGTTTATTTATTTCTAAACATAGAACCTAAGATATATGGATCCTCATCCGCTTGCTAATCTTTTTAATAGATCCAATTATTATGAACCAATTGCTAGTGAGTTTTGTGCACTAGATTATCTTTATGAAGTTTTGCTTGAAATTCGTGAATCTGAAAATTGCGACGAAGTACTTTATGAAACGATTCACAATAGATCTTTGAATAAAAAGCATGATTACAATGATGTTATTATAAATTCTATTAATGTCAATTGTGCTAATAATATGCAAAACCCTAAGCTTGGGGATGCTAGTTTTGCTATGTCCTCTACTTGTTGGAATGATCATGACTGGGGTGATTCTTCTTTTGATCTTGAAAATTTATTTAAGCCCCATAATGAATATGAGATTGATTATAATGTTTACAATAATATTGAAAGTGGGTTTGGAAGAATGTCAACTTTAGATCCCACATATTTGGAGAATGTTCAATCTTATGAAGTTTTTGATAAAAGTAGGCTTGGAGAGGTCATGACTTTAGTTAATGTTAATCCCACTACTTTCGAAGAGTGTCAACTTTGCATACATGTGGATCTTGTTAAGAATATGTTTTGTGATAGCTATACTGTTGAATTTTCTTATGATCCTACATGTAATTATTATGAGAGAGGAAAATATGGTTGTAGAAATTTTCATGTTACTAAATTGCCTCTCGCTGTGTTGAGATTGCTATTGTTTCTTTCCGCTTCCTTGCATATGCTAGTTTTTGCTTGCTTTGAAAATTTCTTTGCCTATAAGATTCCTATATATATAAGTATGTTAGACTTAGATGTGTTTGTCACATGTTTTATGATGCTCTCTTTGTGCTTCAATTCTTGTCTTTCATGTGAGCATCGTTGAAATCTTATGCCCAGCTATAAGGCTTTAAAGAAAAGCGCTTGTTGGAAGACAACATAATATTTTCCCTTGGTGTTATTCAATAAATAATTTATCTAGCCTCTGTTTTGTTTGTGTTTTTTGTGTTTAATTAGTGTTTGTGCCAGGTAGAACCATTGGGAAGACTTGGGGAAAGTCTTTTTGATATTGCTGTAAAAAAACATAAACTTTAGCGCTCACGAGAATTGCTGCCATTTTTATTTGGAAAGTGATATTTAGTTAATTCTTTTTGAAGATGATTAATATATACATTCCTCACGTCCATCAATTTATTTTAGAATTTTTGGGGCTCCATAAGGTGCGTTAGCTACAGATTACTAGAGACTGTTCTATTTTTGACAGATTCTGTTTTTCGTGTGTTGTTTGCTTATTTTAATGAATCTATGGCTAGTAAAAGAGTTTATAAACCATAGGGAAGTTGGAATACAGTAGGTTTAACACCAATATAAATCAAGAATTAGTTCATTACAGTACCTTGAAGTGGTGTTTTATTTTCTTTCGCTAACGGAGCTCACGAGATTTTCTATTTTGGGTTTTGTGTTGTGAAGTTTTCAAGTTTTGGGTAAAGATTTGATGGATTATGGAACAAGGAGTGGCAAGAGCCTAAGCTTGGGGATGCCCATGGCACCCCAAGGTAAAATTCAAGGACACCAAAAAGCCTAAGCTTGGGGATGCCCCAGAAGGCATCCCCTCTTTCGTCTTCGTCTATCGGTAACTTTACTTGGAGCTATATTTTTATTCACCACATGATATGTGTTTTGCTTGGAGCGTCTTGTATGATTTGAGTCTTTGCTTTTTAGTTTACCACAATCATCCTTACTGTACACACCTTTTGAGAGAGACTCACATGATTTGAAATTTATTAGAATGCTCTATGTGCTTCACTTATATCTTTTGAGCTATATAATTTTTGCTCTAGTGCTTCACTTATATCTTTTGAGCTATATAGTTTTGCTCTAGTTCTTCACTCATATCTTTTAGAGCACGGTGGTGGTTTTATTTTATAGAAATAATTGACCTCTCATGCTTCACTTATATTATTTTGAGAGTCCTTTAGAACAACATGGCAATAATAAAAACTTTCATACAAGTGCATTGAATACTATGAGAAGTTTGATACTTGATAATTGTTTTGAGATATGGAGATGGTGGTATTAGAGTCATGCTAGTTGAGTAGTTGTGAATTTGAGAAATACTTGTGTTAAAGTTTGTGATTCCCGTAGCATGCACGTATGGTGAACCGTTATGTGATGAAGTCGGAGCATGATTTATTTATTGATTATCTTCCTTATGAGTGGTGGTCGGGGACGACCGATGGTCTTTTCCTACCAATCTATTCCCCTAGGAGCATGCGCGTAATGCTTTGCTTTGATAACTAATAGATTTTTGCAGTAAGTATATGAGTTCTTTATGACTAATGTTAAGTCCATGGATTATACGCACTCTTTTTTTGCAATCGGATTATACGCACTCTCACCCTTCCACCATTGCTAGCCTCTCTAGTATAGCGCAACTTTCGCCGGTACCTTAAACCCACCATATACCTTCCTCAGAAAATCCACCTTACCTACCTATTATGGCATTTCCATAGCCATTCCAAGATATATTGCCATGCAACTTTCCATCATTCCGTTATTATGACACGCTTCATCATTATCATATTGCTTGCATGATCATGTAGTTGACATCGTATTTGTGGCAAAGCCACCGTTCAAAATTTCCATACATGTCACTCATGCATCATTACACATCCCGGTACACCACCGGAGGCATTCACATAGAGTCATATTTTGTTCTAAGTATCAAGTTGTAATTTTTGAGTTGTAAGTAAACAAAGTGTGATGATCATCATTATTAGAGCATTGTCCCAGTGAGGAAAGGATGATGGAGACTATGATTCCCCCACAAGTCGGGATGAGACTCTGGACGAAAAAAAATAGGCCAAAAAGAAAAAAAAGAAGGCCCAAAAAAAGAGAGAGAGAAAAAGAGAGAAGGGACAATGCTACTATCCTTTTTCCACACTTGTGCTTCAAAGTAGCACCATGATCTTCATGATAGAGAGTCTCCTATGATATCACTTTCATATACTAGTGGGAATTTTTCATTATAGAACTTGGCTTGTATATTCCAATGATGGGCTTCCTCAAATTGCCCTAGGTCTTCATGAGCAAGCAAGTTGGATGCACACCCACTTAGTTCTTTTGTTGAGCTTTCATACACTTATAGCTCTAGTGCATCCGTTGCATGGCAATCCCTACTCACTTACATTGATATCTATTAATGGGCATTGCCATAGCCCGTTGATACGCCTAGTTGATGTGAGACTATCTTCTCCTTTCTGTCTTCTCCAAAACCACCATTCTATTCCACATATAGTGCTATATCCATGGCTCACGCTCATATATTGTGTGAAGATTGAAAAAGTTTGAGAACATCAAAAGTATGAAACAATTGCTTGGCTTGTCATCGGGGTTGTGCATGATTTAAATATTTTGTGTGGTGAAGATAGAGCATAGCCAGACTATATGATTTTGTAGGGATAACTTTTTTTGGCCATGTTATTTTGAGAAGACATGATTGCTTAGTTAGTATGCTTGAAGTATTATTATTTTTATGTCAATATTAAACTTTTGTCTTGAATCTTATGGATCTGAACATTCATGCCACAATAAAGAAAAAATACATTGAGAAATATGTTAGAAAGCATTCCATATCAAAAATTCTTTTTTATCATTTACCTACTCGAGGACAAGCAGGAATTAAGCTTAGGGATGCTTGATACGTCTCCAACGTATCTATAATTTTTGATTGCTCCATGCTATTATATTATCTATTTTGGATGTTAATGGGCTTTATTTTACACTTTTATATCATTTTTGGGACTAACCTACTAACCAGAGGCCCAGCCCAAATTGTTGGTTTTTGCCTATTTTAGAGTTTCGTCGAAAAAGAATGTCAAACGGAGTCCAAACGGAATGAAACCTTCGGGAACGTGATTTTCTCAACAAACGTGATCCAGGAGACTTGGAGTGTGCGTCAACAAACGATCGAGGAAGGCACGAGGCAGGGGGCGCGCCTACCCCCCTCGTGGGCCCCTCGTTGCTCCACCGACATACTTCTTCCTCCTATATATATCCACGTACCCCCAAACAACCAGGAGCACCACGAAAACCTAATTCCACCGCCGCAACCTTCTCTGCCCGAGAGATCCCATCTTGGGGCCTTTTCTGGAGCTCCGCCGGAGGGAGCATTGATCACGGAGGGCCTCTACATCAACTCCATGGCCTCTCCGGTGATGTGTGAGTAGTTTATTTCAGACCTACGGGTCCATAGTTATTAGCTAGATGGCTTCTTCTCTCTCTTTGGATATCAATACAAAGTTCTCCTCGATCTTCTTGGAGATCTATTCGATTAATCTTCTTTTGCGGTGTGTTTGTCGAGATCCGATGAATTGTGGGTTTATGATCCAGATTATCTATGAACAATATTTGATTCTCCTCTGAATTATTTTATGTATGATTGGTTTATCTTTGCAAGTCTCTTCGAATTATCAGTTTGGTTTTGGCCTACTAGATTGATCTTTCTTGCAATGGGAGAAGCGCTTAGCTTTGGGTTCAATCTTGCGGTGCTCGATCCAAGTGACAGAAAGGGAACCGACACGTATTGTATTGTTGCCATCGAGGATAAAAAGATGGGGTTTATATCATATTGCATGAGTTTATCCCTCTACATCATGTCATCTTACTTAAAGCATTACTCTGTTCTTATGAAGTTAATACTCTAGATGCATGCTGGATAGCGGTCGATGTGTGGAGTAATAGTAGTAGATGCAGAATCGTTTCGGTCTACTTGTCATGGACGTGATGCCTATATGCATGATCTGAAGGAAATATGCCCTAGAGGCAATAATAAAGTTATTATTTATTTCCTTATATCATGATAAATGTTTATTATTCATGCTAGAATTGTATTAACCGGAAACATAATACATGTGTGAATACATAGACAAAAACAGAGAGTCACTAGTATGCCTCTACTTGACTAGCTCGTTAATGAAAGATGATTATGTTTCCTGACCATAGACATGAGTTGTCATTTGATTAACGGGATCACATCATTAGGAGAATGATGTGATTGACTTGACCCATTCCATTAGCTTAGCACTTGATCATTTAGTTTGTTGCTATTGCTTTCTTCATAACTTATACATGTTCCTATGACTATGAGATTATGCAACTCCCGTTTACCGGAGGAACACTTTATGTGCTACCAAACGTCACAACGTAACTGGGTGATTATAAAGGTGCTCTATAGGTTTCTCCGAAGGTACTTGTTGGGTTGGCGTATTACGAGATTAGGATTTGTCACTCCGATTGTCGGAGAGGTATCTCTGGGCCCTCTCGGTAATGCACATCACTCAAGCCTTGCAAGCATTGCAACTAATAAGTTAGTTGCAGGATGATGTATTACGGAACGAGTAAAGAGACTTGCCGGTAACGAGATTGAACTAGGTATTGAGATACCGACGATTGAATCTCGGGCAAGTAACATACCGATGACAAAGGGAACAACGTATGTTGTTATGCGGTATGACCGATAAAGATCTTCGTAGAATATGTAGGAGCCAATATGAGCATCCAGGTTCCGCTATTCGTTATTGACCGGAGACGTGTCTCAGTCATGTCTACATAGTTCTCGAACCCGTAGGGTTCGCACGCTTAAAGTTCGGTGACGATCGTAATTAGGGTTTTTGTGTTTTGATGTACCGAAGGTTGTTCGGAGTCCCGGATGTGATCACGGACATGACGAGGAGTCTAAAAATGGCCGAGACATAAGGATTGATATATTGGAAGCCTATATTTGGATATCGGAAACGTTTCGGGTGAAATCGGGATTTTACCGGAGTACCGGGGGGGGGGGGGGTTATTGGGCCTACATGGGCCATAAGGGAGAAGAGGAGGGCCGGCCAGGGCAGGCCGCGCGCCCCCTCCCCCTAGTCCGAATAGGACAAGGAAGGGGGGCGGCGCCCCCCTTTCCTCTTTCTCCCTTCCTCCTTCCTTTTCCATCAAGGCAAGAGGGGGGAGTCCTACTCCCGGTTGGAGTAGGACTCCTCCAGGCGCACCCATAGGGCCGGCCGCACCTACCCCTCTCCCTCCTTTATATACTGAGGCAAGGGGGCACCCCATGACACACAAGTTGATCCTCGTGATCGTTCCTTAGCCGTGTGCGGTGCCCCCTTCCACCATATTCCACCTCGGTCATATCGTAGCGGTGCTTAGGCGAAGCCCTGCGTCGGTAGAACATCATCACCGTCATCACGCCGTCGTGCTGACGAAACTCTCCCTCAACGTTTTGCTAGATCGGAACTCGAGGGACGTCACCGAGTTGAACGTGTGCAGAACTCAGAGGTGCCGTACATTCGGTACTTGGATCGGTCGGACCGGGAAGACGCATGACTACTTCCTCTATGTTGTGTCAACACTTCCATTGCCGGTCTACAAGGGTACGTAGACAACACTCTCCCCTCTCATTGCTATGCATCACCATGATCTTGCGTGTCCATAGGAAATTTTTTGAAATTACTATGTTCCCCAACAGTGGTATCAGAGCCTAGGTTTTATGCGTTGATGTTGTGCACGAGTAGAACACAAGTGAGTTGTGGGCGATATAAGTCATACTGCTTACCAGCATGTCATACTTTGGTTCGGCGGTATTGTTGGATGAAGCGGCCCGGACCGACATTACGCGTACTCTTACGCGAGACTGGTTCTACCGACGTGCTTTGCACACAGGTGGCTGGCGGGTGTCAGTTTCTCCAACTTTAGTTGAACCAAGTGTGGCTACGCCCGGTCCTTGCGAAGGTTAAAACAGCACCAACTTGACAAACTACCGTTGTGGTTTTGATGCGTAGGTAAGAACGGTTCTTGCTAAGCCCGTAGCAGCCACGTAAAACTTGCAACAACAAAGTAGAGGACGTCTAACTTGTTTTTGCAGGGCATGTTGTGATATGATATGGTCAAGACATAATGCTAAATTTTATTGTATGAGATGATCATGTTTTGTAACTGAGTTATCGGCAACTGGCAGGAGCCATATGGTTGTCGCTTTATTGTATGCAATGCAATTGCACTATAATGCTTTACTTTATCACTAAGCGGTACCGGTAGTCGTGGAAGCATAAGATTGGTGAGACGACAACGATTCTACGATGGTGATCAAGGTGTCGCGCCGGTGACGATGGTGATCATGAAGGTGCTTCGGAGATGGAGATCACAAGCACAAGATGATGTTGGCCATATCATATCACTTATATTGATTGCATGTGATGTTTATCTTTTATGCATCTTATCTTGCTTTGATTGACGGTAGCATTATAAGATGATCCCCCACTAAATTATCAAAGTATAAGTGTTCTCCCTGAGTATGCACCGTTGCGAAAGTTCTTCGTGCTGAGACACCACGTGATGATCGGGTGTGATAGGCTCTACGTTCAAATACAACGGGTGCAAAACAGTTGCACACGCGGAATACTTAGGTTTAACTTGACGAGCCTAGCATATAACAGATATGGCCTCGGAACACGGAGACCGAAAGGTCGAGCGTGAATCATATAGTAGATATGATCAACATATTGATGTTCACCATTGATACTACTCCATCTCACGTGATGATCGGACATGGTTTAGTTGATTTGGATCACGTGATCACTTAGAGGATTAGAGGGATATCTTTCTAAGTGGGAGTTCTTAAGTAATATGATTAATTGAACTTAAATTTATCATGAACTTAGTACCTGATAGTATCTTGCTTGTCTATGTTTGATTGTAGATAGATGGCTCGTGTTGTTGTTCCGTTGAATTTTAATGCGTTCCTTGAGAAAGCAAAGTTGAAAGATGATGGTAGCAATTACACGGACTGGGTCCGTAACTTGAGGATTATCCTCATTGCTGCACAGAAGAATTACGTCCTGGAAGCACCGCTAAGTGCCAAGCCTGCTGCAGGAGTGACACCAGATGTTATGAACATCTGGCAGAGCAAAGCTGATGACTACTCGATAGTTCAGTGTGCCATGCTTTACGGCTTAGAACCGGGTCTTCAACGACGTTTTGAACGTCATGGAGCATATGAGATGTTCCAGGCGTTGAAGTTAATATTTCAAGCAAATGCCCGGATTGAGAGATATGAAGTCTCCAATAAGTTCTATAGCTGCAAGATGGAGGAGAATAGTTCTGTCAGTGAACATATACTCAAAATGTCTGGGTATCATAATCACTTGACTCAACTGGGGGTTAATCTTCCTGTTGATAGTGTCATTGACAGAGTTCTTCAATCACTGCCACCAAGCTACAAAAGTTTCGTGATGAACTATAATATGCAAGGGATGAATAAAACTATTCCTGAGCTCTTCGCGATGCTAAAAGCCGCGGAGGTAGAAATCAAGAAGGAGCATCAAGTGTTGATGGTCAATAAGACCACCAGTTTCAAGAAAAAGGTCAAAGGGAAGAAGAAAGGGAACTTCAAGAAGAATAGCAAACAAGTTGCTGCTCAGGAGAATAAACCCAAGTCTGGACCTAAGCCTGAGACTGAGTGCTTCTACTGCAAGCAGACTGGTCACTGGAAGCAGAACTGTCCCAAGTATTTGGCGGATAAGAAGGATGACAAAGTGAACAAAGGTATATGTGATATACATGTTATTGATGTGTACCTTACTAATGCTCGCAGTAGCACCTGGGTATTTGATACTGGTTCTGTTGCTAACATTTGCAACTCAAAACAGGGGCTACGGATTAAGCGAAGATTGGCTAAGGACGAGGTGACGATGCGCGTGGGAAATGGTTCCAAAGTCGATGTGATCGCGGTCGGCACGCTACCTCTACATCTACCTTCGTGATTAGTATTAGACCTAAATAATTGTTATTTGGTGCCAGCGTTGAGCATGAACATTATATCTGGATCTTGTTTGATGTGAGACGGTTATTCATTTAAATCAGAGAATAATGGTTGTTCTATTTATATGAGTAATATCTTTTATGGTCATGCACCCTTGAAGAGTGGTCTATTTTTGATAAATCTCGATAGTAGTGATACACATATTCATAATGTTGAAATCAAAAGATGCAGAGTTGATAATGATAGTGCAACTTATTTGTGGCACTGCCATTTAGGTCATATCGGTGTAAAGCGCATGAAGAAACTCCATACTGGTGGACTTTTGGAACTACTTGATTATGAATCACTTGGTACTTGCGAACCGTGCCTCATGGGTAAGATGACTAAAACGCCGTTCTCCGGTACTAGAGCAACGGATTTGTTGGAAATCATACATACAGATGTATGTGGTCCAATGAATGTTGAGGCTCGTGGCGGATATCGTTATTTTCTCACCTTCACAGATGATTTAAGCAGATATGGGTATATCTACTTAATGAAACATAAGTCTGAAACATTTGAAAAGTTCAAAGAATTTCAGAGTGAAGTTGAAAATCATCGTAACAAGAAAATAAAGTTTCTACGATCTGATCGTGGAGGAGAATATTTGAGTTACGAGTTTGGTCTACATTTGAAACAATGCGGAATAGTTTCGCAACTCACGCCACCCGGAACACCACAGCGTAATGGTGTGTCCGAACGTCGTAATCGTACTTTATTAGATATGGTGCGATCTATGATGTCTCTTACTGATTTACCGTTATCGTTTTGGGGTTATGCTTTAGAGACGGCTGACGAAACTCTCCCTCAACGTTTTGCTAGATCGGAACTCGAGGGACGTCACCGAGTTGAACGTGTGCAGAACTCGGAGGTGTCGTACGTTCGGTACTTGGATCGGTCGGACCGAGAAGACGCACGACTACTTCTTATACGTTGTGTCAACACTTCCATTGCCGGTCTACAAGGGTACGTAGACAACACTCTCCCCTCTCGTTGCTATGCATCACCATGATCTTGCGTGTGCGTAGGAAATTTTTTGAAATTACTACGTTCCTCAACATGATCATACCTAGATATTCTCATAACTATGCTCAATTCTATCAATTGCTTGACAGTAATTCGTTTACCCACCGCAATACTTATGCTCTTGAGAGAAGCCACTAGTGAAACCTATGGCCCCCGGGTCTTATCTTCCATCATATTAATCTTCCAACACTTAGTTATTTCTATTGTCGTTTATTTTACTTTGCATCTTTATTTCTCTTTATCATAAAAATACCAAAAATATTATCTTATCATATCTATGAGGTCTCACTCTCGTAAGTGACCGTGAAGGGATTGGCAACCCCTTTATCACGTTGGTTGCGCGGTTCTTATTTGTCTGTGTAGGTGCGTGGGACTTGAGCGTGATCTCTTACTGGATTGATACCTTGGTTCTCATAAAGTGAGGGAAATACTTACGCTACTTTGCTGCAGCACCCTTTCTTCTTCAAGGGAAAATCAACACAGTTCTCAAGAGGTAGCACCGCCAAGGTTCCCTAGTAGGATGTAGTTTCTTTTAAGTTTAGAAGCATAGACACGAGGGTCGGATGGAGCATTAATACGCTTGGATGCCTTGTCGTGGAAGAGAGTTGGGCCCATTGATATTTGCAAAAAGAGGATGTAGCATCCTGATACGTCTCCCACGTATCTATAATTTTTTATTGTTCCGTGCTATTATATTATCTGTTGTGGTTGTTTAATGGGCTTTAATATGCACTTTTATATTATTTTTGGGACTAACCTATTAACTGGAGGCCCAGTGCCAGTTTCTGTTTTTTTGCCTATTTCAGTGTTTCGCAGAAAAGGAATATCAAACGGATCCAAACGGAACGAAACCTTCGCGAGGATCTTTCTTAGAACAAACGTAAACCAGGAGACTTGGAGTTGAAGTCTGGAACTCCGCGAAGCTTTCACGAGGCAGGAGGGCGCGCCCCCACCCTCGTGGGCCCCATAGAGCTCCACCGACGTACTTCTTTCGCCTATATATACTCTTATATCCTAAAAACATTCAAGAGAGCCACGAAACTACTTTTCCACCGCCGCAACCTTCTATACCCGTGAGATACCATCTAGGGCCTTTTCCGGCGATCTGCCGGAGGGGGAATCGATCACGGAGGGCTTCTACATCAACACCATAGCCTCTCCGATGATGTGTGAGTAGTTTATCACAGACCTTCGGGTCCATAGTTATTAGCTAGATTGCTTCTTCTCTCTCTTTGGTTCTCAATACAAAGTTCTCCTCGATGTTCTTGGAGATCTATTCGATGTAATATTCTTTTGCGGTGTGTTTGCCGAGATCTGATGAATTGTGGATTTATAATCAAGTTTATCTATGAACAATATTTGGTTCTTCTCTGAATTCTTATTTGCATGATTTGATATCTTTGCAAGTCTCTTCGAATTATCGGTTTAGTTTGTCCTACTAGATTGATCTTTCTTGCGGTGTCCTTTCCCAGTGACAGTAGGGGCAGCAAGGCACGTATTGTATTGTTGCCATCGAGGATAAAAAAATGGGGTTTATATCATATTTCTTGAGTTTATCCCTCTACATCATGTCATCTTGCCTAATGTGTTACTCTGTTCTTATGAACTTAATACTCTAGATGCATATTGGATAGCGGTCGATGTGTGGAGTAATAGTAGTAGATGCAGAATCATTTCGGTCTACTTGACACGGACGTGATGCTTATATTCATGATCATGCCTAGATATTCTCATAACTATGCGCTTTTCTATCAATTGCTCGGCAGTAATTTGTCACTCGCCGTAACATATGCTATCATGAGAGAAGCCACTAGTGAAACCTATGGCCCCTGGGTCTATTTTATATCATATAAGTTCCCGATCTACAATTCTAGTTTACTATTTATTTTATTTTGCAATCTTTACTTTTCAATCTATACAACAAAAATATCAAAAATAATTATCTTATTATCTTTATCAGATCTCACTTCTGCAAGTGGCCGTGAAGGGATTAACAACCCCTTTATCGCGTTGGTTGCATGGTTCTTGATTGTTTGTGCAGGTGTTAGGCGACTTGCGTGTAATCTCCTACTGGATTGATACATTGGCTCTCAAAAACTGAGGGAAATACTTACGCTACTTTGTTGCATCACCCTTTCTTCTTCAAGGGAAAACCAACGCATGCTCAAGAGGTAGCACATCCTTATCAACTCCTCATTAATAGTAAAGATGCACACCTCAATAAATAAATTAAAGAACCTAGAACCATGGGTTGCGCTAGTGCTTGAGGGGTTTTGCCAAAAATCTTTGCATGACCCTACGTGCGACGTGTAGTAGCAGTAGTGTGGCTAGTTTGCTTAGGGTTCAGTCGTCCATGGTCTCCTTTCTGGTGGCGCCGATGGCGGTAGGGAATATATTTTCTCCGGATTCGTCACTGATGCAACATCCTCTATTCTCGGTGCCAGATCTAGTTGGTTCTATGTTCAAGCAAGGTTGGCGCGGCAGCAACAACTACTTTGTGGAGGCTATGCATGCTTTGATCCCATTGTCACGACGACGGCTGATCCATAGCCGTGGTCAGGATTGGTAGCCTTGTTCCCAATGCAGCGGGGTTGTTGTTGATGTCTCTCTCAAGCACAGTGGCAGCGACCATCTGGAAGATTGCTGTTTCCGTACATCCTGGGTGGTTGCTGGATGGCAACTCCAGGTCTCCTCTTCGATGGTTATGGTGTCGATTGAGGGCGGCAAGGCCGTGGGCCGAAAACCGTGGGGATGATCCTCGACCGACGAGCCACAAGGTCTCGGGTCACACAACGGTCCGTTTCATCGTCTCACAACTGAACGTTGTCTGCTATGATGTTTCTTTCGTTTTGGGTAAGTTGGTGTCTCCCTTCTGTCCGACAAAGCATGGGTGACAATGGCGACTCTTGCATTTAGGTCCCATAGAGTTGTACTTTCATTTTTTGTGGGTACTTTCTGCAGGGTGTTATGCATGTGGTCTTCTAGTTGCCTCTAAATCGTGACTATGTGTGGATTCATAGTCCAACAGTTGAATGAATGACACATGGTTTATCTTTAAAAAGAACTTCTACTAAAGGCTGAAAAAGAAGTGGAAAATGCCAATGGAGGCCTTGCTCCACGGAGTTCGCTATTTTAAACAATTCGAAAGTGATATTTCAAAGTTCCAAAAGAACTTCCATAGGAATATATACGTTTTCTGCACGCGTGAAAAATCGTTCGATTTTTCTGTGTTTTGTTGGTTGTATAAGAAAAGTCCGGACCAACAACAACAAAGATCGGCCCATCTTAGAAATACGCTTTTGGCCTTTTCTGTACGCCATGTGTGGAAGTATATGGTTATGAATTTTCACACATACATAATACACATGTGCACGATTGTTCGCAAAAAAAATTCATTTTTTTTGTGTTGTAGAAATTTGGTTTTTCAAAACGCTCCCTGAAGCTCGGCCTCCAAAAGCCCGCACCTGAAAAGGAAGCTTCTATCTGCCTCTCACTACGGTAGGACGAGACTTGCCTGCTCCCCCAGCGTGCGCCCATCCGTGCTCCCGCATACGTGGCATGATTTGATTGAAACAAAATAAGGCCCGTCCCACCCCCTTAAAATCAGGGGGGGGAGATGATTAGATTAAAAAGAAAAAAAAAAGACAGTCGTATGATGAAGTGGGAGCACGGATGGGAGCAACGGGAGGGAGCAGGCAAGCCGGATCCACTACGGTAAGGTAGGTAGTTGAGAAAACACGCAAGTGGATGTAGTAGGCTAACCCTATTCGGCATTTAAATTCGTTATGGGAGTGCTCATTTGGTTTTCTGCTTGAATTTTCTTTTCTTTATTCAGTTTGCTCGTATACCATTTGGTTTCTTTCTTTTGTTCAAAAACTATCAACATGTTCAAAAGATCATGAATATGTGGTGGGCCAACCCTATTCGGCATTTAAAACCATGAATATTTTTTCAAGACACACGAATATTTTCTTAGAAAACTATCAACATGTTCAAAAAATATGTGGAATGTATTTTTTTTAAATGTGGAAACTATTTTTAGAGAGACGAGACCACTTTAAAAAATGCATGAACATTTTCCTAGAAATTATGATAATTTTCACAAAATATGTGGAGGTTTTTTTAAATGTGTGAAGTATTTTTAGAAAGATGTGATCACTTTTGAAAATGCATTAATAATTTATAAAAAAAACTGTAAATATTTTTAGCGAACTAATTTTTAAAATTTCATGAATTTTTTATTTTTAAAATTTACAAAAAAATGACTTTTTCGGAATTTTGTTGACACAAAACAAACGCAGATGCTCACATATATGAATGCACACTCACTTGTATGAACACACACACACATCCTATCCTTATCCCCCAAGATATTGAGCCGATATAATATGTTGAGATTGACAAAGTCATTAAAGATGTCTCATAGTTGACGAAAATGTGTCTTTCCCACTAAACAAACATAGCCGGAAAGTCTAAAGTAAATATATGAATATGCGAGTACCAGTATCAAGTTTAGAACTTGAATCCTGGCGGGCTGTTTCACCACAAGAAACCTTACCATCTGAACGTCTCAGTTCGCACATTTTTTGAAATTCACATTTCTTAAAAAGTGTTCATGTAGAATAGATTAGAAAAGAAACCGAAAACAAATTGGACTACAGGTGAGCTGGCATTTTGACGCACTGAGCTTAATAAAGGAACTGCCAAAGAAATAATCTTCATGTCTCAAAAATAAAATCTTCACAGTTTCAAAAGGAAATAAAAGCTTCACACAATCAGTCAGGAGCAACTAATTAACGAGCTCGGGGCGCTCTCTCTGGATTTTTTTTTTATTTTTCCGCACGCATTTTCAGCTTTTTAAACATTTTTTTTCGATGTTTCGGTTTTCCACCGATCTTCTTTAGCTTTTGGAAAAAAAAATCAAAAACAAATTTTTTACGCGAAAAAAAGCGTTTTCTTTTTTTTTCCTTCCGCTAGAATCACGGTTTTGCTTCCCCAATAGGCATTGTTTTGCTTTCGCGAGAGTCACGGTCGTGCCTCTCGAAAACAGAAAAAAAATGTTTCTTTTTGTTTTTTCCTTCCGCAAGAGGCATGGTTTTGCTTCTGCGAGAGGCACGGTTGTGCTTTCGCGAGAGTCACGGTCGTGCCTCTCAGAAACGAAAAAAAATGTGTTTTCTGTTTTTTTCCTTTCGTTGCTTCCGCGAGAGGCATGGCCATGCCTATCGGACACGAAAAAAAACATGTTTTCCGGTTTTTCTCTTTAATGAGAGGCATGGTTGTGCTTTCGCGAGAGGCACGACCGTGCCCCCTGAAAAAGAAAAAAATGTGTTTTTCTTTTTTCCTTCCGTGAGAGGCACGGTTTTGCTTCCGCGAGAGATACGGTTGTGATTTCACGAGAGGCACGGGCGTGTCTCTTTCGAAATGGGAAAAACCATGCTCCCCGTTCGGCTTTTTTGTCCTGTTTTTTTTGACCGATTTTTTTTGTGAAAAAAAGTTCATCAAAACCTATCAACATGGGATGTAGTTTTGAATATCTCGACGCGAGGAATCCAACGATGAAAACGGTTCAAGATTTGAACGCACAGTTTAAAAATAAAATGTTTTAAATAAACGGATCTACGAAAAAAAGGAAAACTCCTGGTTGCGACAAGTGGCGCACATGCAGCGCGCCACTTGTCACAACCTGGGAAGATGGGGTGATCTTTGCAACGAGTACTCCTTTTCGCAAGCAGTAATTACACAATATATGTAGGCTTAATGCAAATGGGCCGCACAAAAAGACTGCAAGGTCCATATCAGCCCAAATACCTGCTAAGTGACAAAACCCTAACTCTCAGCAAGCATCCACGATTTGCCTCCAAAAAATAAAGCAAGCACCCACGATTGCCTCCTCAGTCAAAAAAGAAAAAAGCAGGCACCCACGAGCCCCTGGCGGCTCTCGGCGGGGCAGCATGGTGCAGAGAAAGCAGACGAGCGGCGCGGCGCGTGGTCGCGGGCGTCTGGGTGTCTCCGGCGGCTCGGGGGCCGCGCAGCGTCTTCGTGCTGCCTCCGGGCGCGACGCGGCAAGTGCAAGCGGGAGCATGCAAGCGGAAACTTCCTCCGTTGCGCGGCGGCGGGACGTGATCAGGTTCGGCCCCTCAATTCCGCGATCTCAACTCTGGAATTTTAACAAATGTCAATGTTCGGTTCACTAGTATCACTCCAGCTATATCTGTTCTGATCTGCAGATCCGTCATGCCATTCGCCGGCGTATCTGTCATCACCAACGGCAAGCTGTGCCTTTCCACCACGTCGGACGTCGACGCCGGCGCGGCCAGCGGCTACCACCTGTTTGTGGTGGAGGGCTACACGCAAACAAAAGAGATGCTACCCAATGGCAAGCGCGTCATGTCTCGCCCATTCGTCGTAGGAGGCCATCGCTGGTGCATCAGTTACGCGTCAAACGGTGACAGCTCGCACAATGCCGACTGTGTTTCCCTCCATCTTGTCCTTCTCGATGACGATGTCGCCAAGCCCGTGAATGTGCGGTTCGGGTTTAGTTTCATCGATCAGGTTGAGTGGCAAAATCCAATATGCATTCGTGAAACTCAAACACACAGCTTCTCCGACGATGATTCTATTAGGGGCTTCGACGATGCTGTGAGAAGAGATGCCCTTGAACAGTCAAAGCATCTCAAGGGTGATAGTTTCACCATACGGTGTGGTGTCATGGTCTACAGGGATCTCGACACCGTGGACGCCGGTGCCACCGAGGTGCCGCTGCCCGACATACAGCAGCATTTGAACCATCTCTTTGAAACCAAGGTAGGCGCTGACGTGACATTCAATGTCAGCGGCGAGACAATCGCCGCACACCGATGTGTGCTTGCAGCCCGATCTCCAGTCTTCATGGCACAACTCTTTGGTCCCATGAAGGAGGGGGCTGCAACGTGTGACATACAGATAGAAGACATGGAAGCAAATGTGTTCAGGGCTTTGCTTAGTTTCATCTACACAGACTCATTTCCCAAGATGGAGAATCATGAGGCAGAAGATGAGGAAGAACAAGAATTGGATGAAGAAGTCTATGCAGCATGGATGCAATGGATGCAAGACTTGCTTGTAGCTGCGGACAGATATGATATCCAACGGCTCAAGTTCTGCTGTGAAGAGGGGTTGTCTGAGTGCATGGATGTGAGCTCGGTGACGTCCACACTTGCGATAGCTGAGCAGCACCATTGCCACGATTTGAAGGAGGCATGCCTGAATTTCCTCGGAGTCCAATCCCCCTCCAGTTTGCAAGAAGTAATGGCAACCAGTGACTGGGAGCATATTACAGTCACATATCCCTCTGTTTTGAATGAGCTCATTGCCAAGCTTGCTTCGAAAGCGTAATTACATCCGATAATATGTATATGTGAGGTTCCTGAGACCGGTCGTAGTTTGTGTGTCTTACTTTTGATTCATGACGTGTGTGATCGTGGAGTAAATGATCTTGTAAACTTAGGTATAAGCGTCAATATTGATCTGCATTGCCGCACTGTGCAAGTTCCCTAGAAGTCGGTTTATACTTTTATTCTCATATATATTGCTCGGCGCATTGTCTTGTCTACTACCTCTAGATGTTTTCTGAAAATGCAGTGAACGTCGATTCAGTTCAAATAAAACAGAGTCACCAAGATCTCTGGTTACAGCAATCCTGGAAATCTCGATCCAGTACCCAACAAGCTTCCCCTCTGCCTAATATTTTTCCTTTGGTGATGTGCGCCATGGAAGGAGAGGTCAGCATTCCACAAATGATGTGTCGTGCCCTCTACTAAAAAACATACTTTCGGCCTGGTGTATTTTGAGAGCACAGATGATTGATGTCAATTTTGTCTGGAAAAACTTTTGAGATGGTGATGCTTTTTTTACATGTGCAGATATATTTCTCATCTGGCCTTTATCACCGTAGCGATCCTTCTATGTTCTTGAACTAGGAATAACCATACTGATCTTTCTATGTTCTTCAGAGATGGTGTATAATCTGTATGCTTTGGTTGGCCATAACGATCATTCTTATATGTGCCTTTAATACTGAACTTTCAGCTTTGCTGAGGTATATATATGTTAGGATCATACACTGACAGTTTCTCAAACTTGCCATGGTGTTACTCACAAGCTCATGTACTTATTTTGGTGCTTCTGCTTGCAGATTGATGATAAAATGTTAACATTTTTAGTTGTCAAAATTTAAACTAGTTTCTCTTGGATCCAAAGCGATGTTGGAGAGGACAACGCAACCAAAGTCCGTCTCGTTACTTGACCATCATGTCCTGATCAACTATAGTCGAAAAACAAATTATAGTGGCTGTATTAATGGTTGTGTTGTCCTCATTATTGCAAGAGGTGTGTCATCGGCGATGGTGTGTTCAATAGTCTAAAATTCTCAACCTTTGTGATGGACAACTGATGCGGCTTTTCAAGCTTGGAGGTAACTCTAGAGTCATCATATTTATGACCGTCATAATGCATATAAAATGCGCTTCATATGCATTTGAAGGCTCGAGAGGCAACACGCAAACTCTGAATCGACATAAAGTGTGGTCCATATGATTTTCCCCCATGGGACCTGTTTATCAGTGGCTAGAAGATATCTTCGTCGCCCACCTCAATAATGGAAATTTTCCCGTACTAGGGGTTCATCATGGATTTACAAAAATGGATTTAAAAAAGATAAGAACTACGGTTTGAACAATTTTAAAACTATAATTCTCTACTAATTAAACTACGGGATCGCCTTCTCTTGAAAGCGACCTCGTAGGCGGGGGGAGGGCTTCGGCTGCCGCAACTTCCACAATCACGCAGTAGACAAACGCATGTGTGTCCCATATCCAGGATAAGGCCGACGTGAGTGCGACTTCCATTTCTACAAGTAGGCGAGGAGCGCCCGCCAGCTGATTCAACCTTATGCCCTTATGATGCGCTTTGTCCTCAACCTACTCGGAGTAGTCTCACACTCTCTCGCCTTTTCAGTCTCGCCAAGGAAAGATCTGCGGGATGGCGCGGTCGCACTGGCATGGTTGTCAGTGTCAAAACCGGCGAATCTCGGGTAGGGGGTCCCAAACTGTGTGTCTAGGCGGATGGTAACAGGAGACAAGGGACACGATGTTTTTACCCAGATTTGGGCCCTCTCGATGGAGGTAAAATCCTACTCCTGCTTGATTAATATTGATGATATGGGTAGTACAAGAGTAGATCTACCACGAGATCAAGGAGGCTAAACCCTAGAAGCTAGCCTATGGTATGATTGTTGTCCGTCCTACGGACTAAAACCCTCCGGTTTATATAGACACCGGAGAGGGCCAGGGTTACACAGAGTCGGTTACAATGGTAGGAGACCTACATATCCGTATCGCCAAGCTTGCCTTCCACGCCAAGAAAAGTCCCTTCCAGACACGGGACGAAGTCTTCAATCTTGTATCTTCATAGTCCAGGAGTCCGGCCGAAGGTATAGTCCGGTTATCCGGACACCCCCTAATCCAGGACTCCCTCAGTAGCCCCCGAACCAGGCTTCAATGACGACGAGTCCGGCGCGCAGATCGTCTTCGGCATTGCAAGGCGGGTTCCTCCTCCAAGTACTTCATAGAAGATTTTGAACACAAAGGTAGTGTCCGGCTCTGCAAAATAAGTTTTCACATATTGCCATAGAGAGAATAATATTTACACAAATCTAATCTGCTGACGTATTCCGTAGCGTGACATCACACCATGGCCAAGTCTTTATTCGAATCGTTTTACTGCCCCACCTCAGCGCGTTTAGCGAGGCAGTTTCCTTGGCACATCTTGTCAAAGCAGAGATCGTGTCCCCGTATTCCGGGATTCTCATCAATACGGGCGTGGGTAACCCAACCGCGTCATTGATTACGGCGCTTGGGAGATAAGCGAGTTTTACCAGGCTGGTGGGGACGCATAGTCGCGTCCGCCCATATAAGGGGATAAGGATTCACCTTTTCATCCACGCCTTCTTCCTCTTTTGCCTATCCATTTCCGTGCACTCGAGCTCCAGCGCCCAAGTTCGCACACCCCACATCAACTTTCTCCAGCCATGTCCAGAGCGGGAGGCAAGTGGATGGTCTCCTCCGTCACGGAGGGACACATCAAAAAACTGAGGAAGGTCGGATACTTGTCTAACGACATTGCACACCGGCTTCCCGAAGAGGGGCAGCTCATCCCCACCCCTAGGCCCCATGAGAGGGTGGTATTCCTCCCCCATTTCCTCCGTGGACTGGGCTTCCCTCTCCACCCATTTGTCCGGGGGCTCATGTTCTATTATGGCCTGGATTTCCACGATCTAGCCCCGAACTTTGTCCTCAACATCTCGGCGTTTATCGTCGTGTGCGAGGCTTTCCTCTGCATCCACCCCCATTTCGGCCTATGGCTCAAGACTTTCAATGTCAAGCCGAAGGTGGTGCGCGGCACCCAGGCGGAGTGCGGAGGCGCCATGGTGGGCAAGATGCCCAGCGTCCTATGGCTCGAGGGCTCCTTCGTGGAGACCCTAAAGGGGTGGCAATCGGGGTGGTTTTACATCACCGAGCCACGTGACCCTGAATGGGTCGCAGCCCCCGAGTTCCGATCCGGACCACCTACGCGGCTCACCTCTTGGAAAGAGATGGGCCTGTCGTGGGGTAAAAAAGGAGAGCTGACCGGACTCCAAACACGCGTCCAAACCCTGGTGGACAAGAAGCTCAAACTTGTCAACGTAGTCCAGGTTATGCTCATCCGCCGGATCCTCCCGTGTCAACAACGGGCTTTCAACCTGTGGGAGTTCGACCCGGCGCAGCACCGAACTCTGAGCAGGCTCTTCGACACGACGTACGAAGATGCCTGGAAGGTGCTTTTCAAGGGCGCCGAGGCCCCCGCATCCGCTACCGAGGATCGCGGATTCAGCATGCAGCGTCACGCTAGTGCGGTATTAGTTTTTCATAGTTTGACTCCATGCGGGATCTAAACTCCCTTACCTTTGACAGGATTGGCAGGAGACGTCCGGACAGATCAACTGTCCGGCTCCTTTGCCCGAAGGCCCAGCGAACGCTTGCTTGGCGAAGCTGCTGGTTCCGGCACCCTATGTGGTGCCGGAGAAGAAGGCCAAGAAGAAGGCCACGGGGACTCGAAAGAGTGCCCAGCGCCTGGAGGTGTCGGATTCATCATCCGACGACTCCAAGACGCACTCCTTCCGTGAAGACGAGGAGGAGGAAGAAGAGACCTCTCCCCCTCCAGCGGGGGGAGGGAAGAGAAGGAAGGCCGCCCCAACTGGGGAGGCCGAAGGGTCCAAGAAGGGGAAGACCCTTCCTCCGGACTACTCCACCAACGCCGACGACGGCGAAGAGGAGTGGCCGCACAGGGCCAAGCCCCTGGCGAGATCGTAAGTATTCGGACACCAGAGCAATTCATAGTGTTCCTTTCTTGCACAGCTCCTCCTTACGCCGAATATGACTATGCAGTCCGCCCAAGGCCGGGCTCGACGAGTCATCGAGCGGCTCCCTGGATTCGTCGGATGTGAATTCGCTTCTGACGGCTACCTCCCCCCACCCTACGGACGACGCCGAGGTGGCGTCCCAACAGGTCCCAAGCCAGGAGGAGGTGGTCCTGGAGGCGCCGCAAGGCGACCTCCCGGACTCCAGGCGTAAAGGGGATAGAACCCCCAAGGGCTCCAAGTCTGGCCTTGAGCCGGACACCGCGCCGGAACCTTCAACGGTTCCGGACTCCGGTAGGCAGCCTCCTTTCAAGAGGAGCAAGCCTACCGAGCCGGTGACCTCCGTCCAACCGGAGGCACCGGAAAATTTGCTGGAGGTGCTTAACGGCGCCTCCATCGACGAGGAGCACCGCACTACTATGAGTGCGGTGATCCAGAAGGTTCAGTCCGTCAAGAGCGGACTGACTGAAGCCTGTGTCAGCCTTCTAACAGGCTTTGAGGTAAGTAAAGAATATGTAAAAATATTACCGCATAGACAGTAGCCCCTGATGCTCTGTTCGGCGTTCGGAAAGAAAAGCCGAATGGAGGATCTAATAACATTCGCAGGAGTCTAACATAATCAAGTCAATATGCGTATGCAGGCTTCGCTGCTGGCCTCCGCCGCACTGACTGCGGAGGTGGATACGCTGAAGCAAAACCTCGCGCGGTCCGAGAACGAGCTCGGCCATGCCAAGAGGCAACTCGAGGAGAAGGAAGGTAAGTAATACCTTGCGCAAGTATATAGAGAAGATGTGGTTGCAAAAAATGACAGGATCAACGTGCTATTATAGGGGGGCACGACCGAGGTGGCAACCCTTAAGAAAGCGCTGTCCGAGGCCGAAAAAGAGCGGCCGCGGAGCACACAGAGAGAGGGAAGCAGGAGGCGCGGATGGAGGAGGTGCAGAAAGAGCTCCAGGCTCTCGTGAAAAAACACGAGAGTTTGGAGCTTGACTCAAAGACGCAAGCGTCCGAGCTTGCGGCAGCCCTCGAAAGCGCGAAGTCTGCCAAGGCCGAAGCCCAGAAAGCCCTCCAAGAAATTGAAGCGATGAAGAAGATAGCGGCGGGTAAGGCATTCATTATGCAAAGCAAGCACGTGAAAGTGAATTACTTGTTACTTACTCGAGTCCGGAGCTCTCCAGGAGCATTCGCAGATTTGCCCCGCAGTGCGTCTGATGCCGCCGCCTACTACCGAGCCGAGAAGGGGAGCTCGACGGACAAGGTGTTCTGGTCTCAGTATGCTGAGGCCGGACACCTAGTGCCTTTGAGCGACCAGCTGAAGCAAATGGTCGAGCTCCACAAGGTGGCCGAACAGGCCATAAAGGGCCTCATAGTTCGGCTTTGGCCTGGAGAGGCTCTGCCTGGTAGCTACTTTGGGCTGGTGAGGCGGCTGGTGGATGCCTGTCCATGGCTTGAAGTAATCAAGCGCTCCGTCTGCATCGAAGGTGCCCGTAGGGCGCTTGCCCGTGCTAAAGTGCACTGGGGCAAGATGGATGCGGAGAAGCTGGTGAAGGACGGGCCGCCGTCGGGCAAGGAGCATCGCGTTCCGGAAGCATATTATGAGGGTGTCCTGAATGGTGCCCGCCTTATAGCGGATGAATGCTCCAAAGATGTAATTTTTTAGTAAACTCGCATTTGTGATCCTGTACGCTGAAAACTTGTCCATATGCGCTAAGCAACGCTTTTGAATTTAAAATATTACCTTCTGTGCGGCCATTTATCAAATTTAAGAGATGGCGAGTCATCGGCTTCTGCCCCCATGCCACGAGTGCTGGGGTGTTCGGGATAAACATGAGCGCTCTTTTTCCCATTCTTGGGTCCTTCGAGGGAGGCGCTCAACTCAACGAACAAGGCAATCGGACTATAATGCTTGAACAATCTCACTTAGCCATATAATTCTATAATTTTAAATTTCGGCGAAGCCCCTAGTGTTCGGAAGACCGAGTTCAGGGCGCTATCCACGCCTAGGCCGGACAAAGCCGACTCCTCGCTCTAAGCGGCATAAGTCTTTAGGGTCTCGAAAACCTCTCAAACAGCGACCAGCTCTCGCCTCATCATGACGGTCAGTTTTAGCTTTCTCTACTGAGGTGCTTAGCCCAGCTCAACTGGGGCACAATCGCAGTAGTTCTCCTAGTGCTACCTTAGCCGATATAATGGAACGTAAGTGTAACACCCCGGATATAACTTTCCCTATTTGTACTCCAACTCTTGCCGTTTCCGGCGTCAAGTTATATTTATTTCCTCGGGTTTGGGTTTTTGTCTCCGTGTGTGGTTGTCGTTGTCATGCATCTCATATCATGTCATCATGTGCTTTGCATTTGCATACGTGCTCGTCTCAGGCATTCGAGCATTTTTCCCGTTGTCCGTTTTGCATTCCGGTGCTTCGTTCTCCTCCGGTGGTCATTTCTAACTTTCTTTCGTGTGTGGGGATTAAGCATTTCCGGATTGGACCGAGACTTGCCAAGCGGCCTTGGTTTGCTACCGGTAGACCGCCTGTCAAGTTTCGTATCATTCGGACTTCGTTTGATACTCCAACGGTTAACCGAGGGACCGAAAAGGCCTCGTGTGTGTTGCAGCCCAACACCCCTCCAATTTGGCCCAAGACCTACCTAACTCTGCTCCATCATCTAGAGCGTTCGATCATGATCGCGTGGCCGAAAACTGCACCTCATTTGGACTCTCCTAGCTCCTCCTATGCCTATAAATAGGTCCCCCTCGAAATATCTCGGATCCCCCTCCCCGAAACCCTAGATCCGCTCCTCCTCGTGCCGCCGGACAACGTCCGCGCCGAGTCGGACGTGTCCGACCTGCGCGCCGCTGCCGCCAGCCACTCGCCGCCCGCCACGTGGCAACCCGGCGCCCCACATCGTCGCCTCCTCCGCCGGCCCGCCGCGGCCCATCGCGGGCCCTCTCCGCCGCCACTCGGGCCCGCGCCCCGCCGCCCGCGACCCGGCTCGCCCCGCCGCCTCCGCCGCTCGCAGCGCCGCCCCGCCTCCTCGCCCGACACCGGCCGTCGCCCGCCGCCCGACCCGGCCGCCCACCGAGCCGCCCCGACGCGCCAGGCCGCCGCCGCCTTCGCCGCTCGCCGCCAACCGCCGCAGCCGCCCGCTCCGGCCCCCGCGGAGCACTCCGGCGAGCGCCACCGCTCCGACCGGCCCTCCCTCCTCTCCGGCGAGTCCTCGTCGCCGGAGAGCGCCGGATCCGCCGCCGTGAACAGTGTTTTTGCCAGATCCGGTTTCGGTGAACAGTAAACCCTAGGGGTAAATTTCGTCTAAGTCTCAAAATTCTTGATCCATATGCTCCTGTTCGAGGCCTCGTAACTTTGCATCCGTAGCTCCGATTCATGCATATAGCATATCAAAATGTTCATCTCAGAGAGTACATCATTTCATTCCATTGCATCATTTTTATTAGAGTTTATCTTGATGCCCGAAATGCTGTTAGAAGAGGGCTACTTGAGTTAATTGTCAGATCTGCTACTCCGTTTAGCACTTTTGTCATTTTTGCCATGATTATTGTGTGCATGATATGCCCATGAGTTCTACATGTGTTTTGTTAAGGGTTTTGTCATCTTTCCAGAAGTGCAACCCATGTATTTTTAGGATGTGTGTGATGACTTGTGCAAGCTTGCAAAGTGGTGCACTTGCTAATTCTGTTTTCAGGGACTTAGTAATATCACTAAGTCATGTATCTGTTTATCTCATGATGCCATATGTTTTTGTTGTTTCCTAGTGATCCGTGCCTCTTTTGAGGATGATTAGTAAGGATGTTTTGTTAATATTATAGTGCTCTATCCATCCATGTCTTTGTTTGCAATTATGGAGCACCCTAGCTTGAGTCAATCGAGCTCTACTTTTGCTACTTTGTGAATCTGGGCATATTGTCAACTTGTTTGCAATTTTTCCGGTGATGTTGTAGTTGATCCGTGCATGCTATGCTATTGTTCTTGCCATGTCTAGCTTGCATTTTGTGCCTTCTTGATGGGTGCATGCTTGTCTTGCCATGACTTGCACTGTAGTGAGTGCATCGAGCTCGTAAACATGCCTACTTGAGTTATATTTCAGCATGTGTCAGTTTTCACTAAGTATGAAAACTGATTATGTTTTTGCTATGTTCACATGCTTGTCATTGTATTTTCTGATCCCTTTTGGCTCAAGGTCACTAAGGGACCTTTGTTAAGATCTTTGAGTAGCTCCATGCCATGCTTTAGTTTGCCATGTTCAGGTCCTGTAGCATGTAGTTTTGTTGCTCCGAAGAGGGCTACCTGATCTGAAATTCCAGACACGTGTTAATTTCACTAAGTCTGAGATCTGTTTGCCATTTGCATTTTTGCCATGCTTGTTTGAACCTGTTAATGGATGAATTGGCCGTAGCTCAGTGCTAGACTTTTGTTAAGCATCTTGTGTGCATCCCTGCCATGTATTTTGTTGTCCTGTTTGGGTGCTGAAGCATGTTCATTTCATTGCATTTAGAGGCCTACTTGCTGTAAATCGCAGACCGGTGTCATTTTTGAATCGCTTGGTTATGTGTTGAAGGATGGATACAGCTGGATGTAGGATTTGCTAGTTTGGGTGAGATATTATGCTTCCCCTGTATCCCCAACACCTGATTGCATAACCGGAAAGGTTTAGGAGTTTCATAGGTGGGAATTCTAGTAGCTCTAGTTTTCTTCCACGGATATTGGTTTGAGATTGGGATTTCTTACTGATTATTCGTTCTTGATCCATACCTTGTTGATTTATTTATCTACCTTAATTCTACGTGGCTTCTCAATTTATGGATATGTGACCATTTCAAGAGGAATGCATTCGTTCATTTTGTTCGGATGTGAAGACTATATGTTGCAATTTTCATTCCGTTCGATTCAGCTTCAATATTTGTTTATCAATGTGCTAATGGTGGTCAACCTCTTCAGGATGGCTCCTCCAACGCGCACGACTCCGAATCCTGATCCACCTCCACCTCCTCCAGAGGCATGGCAAGCTGTGATGGCCGCAACCAATGCAAACACACAGCTGATCATGCAAATTCTTCAAGAGCGCAATCAAGGCAATCAAGGGAATCAAGGCAGCAATCAGAGTCACTTTGCTACACTCAACCAGTTCCTTGCTACCGGGCCAAAGACTTTCAGCAATTGTGTTGAGACAACCGATGCTGACGATTGGCTTGTGGATCTGTATAAGCATTTCAAGTGCAGTAACGTCAGGCCTGAGGACTTTGTTAAGTTTGCTTCCTTTCAACTCAAAGATCAAGCTGCAGAATGGTTCCAGCAGTACAAGGACTCCAGAGGTGGACGTGTTATCACTTGGGATGATTTCCGTCGAGATTTCCGAGCTCATCATATTCCCCAGAGCGTGGTTGAAAGCAAGCGTGAGGAATTCCGCAATCTGAAGCAAGGCTCTTTGTCTGTCTATGACTACAACAAGTTGTTTCAGAAGCTCGCCCGCTTTGCCAAGCAGGACGTCCCTGATGAGAAGAGCATCATATATCAGTTCAGGGGTGGTCTCAGAGAAGAAATTCAGCTAGCTCTTGTCCTCTTTGAGCCCTTGAGGTACGATGAGTTCTACAACATGGCACTGAAGCAAGAGGCTGCTCAGTTGAGGTGTGATGCTTCCAAGAAGCGAGCCAGAGATGCTACTCCTTCTTCCTCTAATCAAGTGGCCAAGCAGCAGAAGTTTTGGCTTCCTCCTCCTCCGTTCCGTCAGCCGTATCAGCAGAAGAGCAAAGGTGGCAGTGGTTCTTCCCACCCACCCAACCCTGGCTTTTAGAACAAGACTTCGTCTCAAGCTCCAAGATCGAGTGCTCCATATCACCGTCCGCTTTCAGAGGTCACGTGCAACAAGTGCCAACAGAAGGGTCACTACGCCAACAAGTGTTTCAACCAGAGGTGTCTTCCTCCTCCTCCTCCTGTCAGATCGGCAAGTACAGCTGTGGTCAAGCATAACCCCAAGTCCGCCAAGGTCAACTTGCTGAATGCAGCTCAGGCAGAGGAATCACCAGATGTGATCATGGGTAACCTTCCTGTTAATGATATTCCAGCTAAAGTTCTTTTTGACACGGGTGCATCGCATTGTTTCATCTCGAGGCCATTTGTTTCTAAGCATGAGTTGCCTTTACAAGATTTGCCTAGACAGTTATCTGTTGTTTCTCCGGGTAAATTCATGAATGCAAGCGCTATTGCCCCAGATGTTTCTATCACTTTGGGCGATTACAAGTTTCTCTCTTCTTCGGTGGTTCTTGGTAACTCGGATATTGATCTTATTCTCGGGATGGATTGGCTTTCTAAGCACAAGGCACATCTCGATTGTGCAGCCAGGCAGATTCAATTGACTCATTCGTCTGAGGATGTAATTGTCTTTGCCGCTCGGGATAATACCATCCGTCTGTTTTCTCTCAATAAGAAGGGTGAATTGGACGCTATCTCGCAAATTCCAGTCGTTTGCGAATATCAAGACGTCTTTCCAGAAGAGCTCCCAGGAATGCCTCTGCACCGGCCAGTTGAATTCGTTATTGATCTTGAGCCTGGCATGGAACCTGTGTGCAAACGTCCTTACAAGCTCGGACCTGAAGAGTTGAAGGAGCTGAAGAAGCAACTCGATATTCAAGAGAAAATGGGTCTCATCCGGCCTAGTTCTTCTCCGTGGGGTTGTGGTGTTCTTTTTGTGAAGAAGAAGGATGGAACGGACCGACTTTGTGTTGATTACCGTCCAGTGAACAAGAAGACCATGAAGAACAAATACCCACTTCCCAACATCAATGAGCTGTTCGAACAACTCAAAGGTGCTCAAGTATTCTCCAAGATTGATCTCCGTATGGGTTATCACCAGATTCGCATTCGTGAAGAAGATATTCCCAAGACAACATTCAGAACAAGCTTTGGTTCATATGAATACACTGTCATGTCTTTTGGCCTCGCCAACGCTCCTCCGACGTTCTCTCGCATGATGAACTTCATCTTGAACGCCTACACCAATGACTTCGTTTTGGTCTATCTCGACGACATTCTGGTTTTCTCGAAGAACAAGGAAGATCATGCCAAGCACTTGCGTTTGGTTCTCGATAAGCTCAGGGAACATCAGTTCTACGCCAAGTTCTCCAAGTGTGAATTTTGGCTTGATGAGGTTCTTTATCTTGGTCATATCATCTCTGCCAAGGGCATTGCCGTGAATCCTGAGAAGGTGTCTGCAATTGTGAATTGGGAACCTCCTCAGAACGTGAAGCAACTCCGCAGTTTTCTCGGTCTCGCAAGCTATTGCCGAAGATTCGTTGAAAACTTTTCTAAGATCGCGAAGCCTCTCTCTAATCTTCTCCAGAAGCATGTCAAGTACGTTTGGTCTCCGGAGTGTGACACTGCTTTCAACACTTTGAAAGAGAAATTGATCACTGCTCCAGTTCTGACTCCGCCTGATGAATCCAAGCCGTACGAGGTCTTTTGTGATGCCTCTCTCCAAGGTCTTGGCGCAGTACTGATGCAAGAGAAGAAAGTTGTTGCTTATACATCTCGCCAGTTAAAGCCGAATGAGAAGAACTACCCCACTCATGATCTCGAGTTGGCGGCAGTTGTGCATGCTCTTTTGACTTGGAGACATCTTCTATTGGGAAGAAAAGTGGACATTTTCACTGATCACAAGAGTCTCAAGTACATCTTCACTCAGCCTAATCTCAACCTCAGGCAAACTCGTTGGGTCGAAATGATTCAAGAGTATAATCCGAGTATCGAGTATACTCCAGGCAAGGCCAATGTGATGGCTGGCGCTTTGAGCAGAAAGGCTTACTGCAACAGTCTGATTCTCAAGCCTTATCAACCCGAGCTTTGTGAAGCTTTCCGCAAACTTAATCTGCAAGTTGTTCCTCAAGGTTTCCTCGCCAACCTTCAAGTCTCTCCTACCTTAGAAGACCAGATTCGCCAAGCCCAGCTACTTGATGCTATGGTGAAAAAGGTGAAGATTGGGATTGCCAAGAGTCAACCCAAGTACAAGTGCTACCGCCTTGATGACAAGGACACTCTTTTCTTCGAGGATCGTATTGTTGTGCCCAAAGGTGAACTTCGTAAAGTGATCATGAACGAGGCTCACAATTCTCTCCTCTCCATCCACCCTGGGAGCACGAAGATGTATCAGGACCTCAAGCAAGCTTATTGGTGGACTCGAATGAAGCGCGAGATCGCTCAATTCGTGAATGAATGTGATGTCTGCAGAAGAGTGAAGGCAGAACACCAAAGGCCAGCAGGTCTCCTCCAACCTCCTGCCATTCCAGAATGGAAGTTTGACCACATTGAAATGGACTTCGTGACTGGGTTTCCAAAGTCCAAGCGTGGCAATGATGCTATATTCGTTGTCATCGACAAACTCACCAGAGTGGCTCACTTTCTGCCTATCAAAGAGTCGATCACTACAGTTCAATTGGCGGGACTCTATACCTCTCGAATTGTCTCTCTGCATGGTATTCCACAAGTGATCTCTTCAGACCGTGGCAGCATCTTTACCTCGAAGTTTTGGGATTCTTTTCAGAAGGCCATGGGCACTAACATCCGCTTCAGCACAGCTTTCCATCCTCAAACTAGCGGTCAAGTCGAGCGTGTCAACCAGATTCTTGAAGATATGCTCAGGGCTTGTGTAATCTCCTTCGGCATGAAGTGGGAGGATTGTCTTCCTTATGCTGAATTCTCCTACAACAACAGTTTTCAAGCAAGTTCGGGCAAGGCCCCTTTTGAAATTCTGTACGGCAGGAAGTGCCGTACCCCTCTCAACTGGTCCGAAACCGGTGAACTCAGCTTTTGGGTAATGACTTAATCACAGAGGCAGAAGAAATGTGCAAAGTCATTCGAGATAACCTCAAAGCGGCCCAATCCCGCCAGAAGAGCTACTATGATAGTAA
This sequence comes from Triticum urartu, assembly GCF_056163025.1. Taxonomy (NCBI): domain Eukaryota; kingdom Viridiplantae; phylum Streptophyta; class Magnoliopsida; order Poales; family Poaceae; genus Triticum; species Triticum urartu. The sequence continues at coordinate 73,581,816 of NC_141873.1, read as the reverse complement.
GCACCGTGATTTGGCTTTCAAGATCGGAGATCATGTTTACCTCCGTGTCTCTCCTATGAAAGGTACCCGTCGCTTCGGTATCAAAGGGAAGCTTGCCCCTAGATACGTGGGACCTTTCAAGATTGTCAGCAAGAGAGGCGACCTCGCCTATCAACTCGAGCATCCTTCAAACTTTGCAAATGTTCATGACGTGTTTCATGTCTCTCAGCTTCAAAAGTGCTTCAAGACTCCTGACCGCACCGTCAACTTCAAGGACATTGAGCTCCAAGAAGATCTCTCTTATCATGAGCACCTAGTTGCTATTCTTGAAGAGACTGAACGCAAGACTCGCAACAAGTCAATCAAATTTCTCAAAGTCAAGTGGTCACACCATTCCGACCGTGAAGCTACCTGGGAACGTGAGGATCACCTCCGTTCTGAGTACCCGGCGTTCTTTCAGTCCTAGATCTCGGGACGAGATCCTTTCGTAGTGGTGGAGTGTTGTAACACCCCGGATATAACTTTCCCTATTTGTACTCCAACTCTTGCCGTTTCCGGCGTTAAGTTATATTTATTTCCTCGGGTTCGGGTTTTTGTCTCCGTGTGTGGTTGTCATTGTCATGCATCTCATATCATGTCATCATGTGCTTTGCATTTGCATACGTGCTCGTCTCAGGCATTCGAGCATTTTTCCCGTTGTCCGTTTTGCATTCCGGTGCTTCGTTCTCCTCCGGTGGTCATTTCTAGCTTTCTTTCATGTGTGGGGATTAAGCATTTCCGGATTGGACCGAGACTTGCCAAGCGGCCTTGGTTTGCTACCGGTAGACCGCCTGTCAAGTTTCGTATCATTCGGACTTCGTTTGATACTCCAACGGTTAACCGAGGGACCGAAAAGGCCTCGTGTGTGTTGCAGCCCAACACCCCTCCAATTTGGCCCAAGACCCACCTAACTCTGCTCCATCATCTAGAGTGTTCGATCACGATCGCGTGGCCGAAAACCGCACCTCATTTGGACTCTCCTAGCTCCTCCTATGCCTATAAATAGGTCCCCCTCGAAATATCTCGGATCCCCCTCCCCGAAACCCTAGATCCGCTCCTCCTCGCGCCGTCGGACAACGTCCGCGCCGAGTCAGACGTGTCCGACCTGCGCGCCGCTGCCGCCAGCCACTCACCGCCCGCCACGTGGCAACCCGGCGCCCCACATCGCCGCCTCCTCCGCCGGCCCGCCGCGGCCCATCGCGGGCCCTCTCCGCCGCCACTCGGGCCCGCGCCCCGCCGCCCGTGACCTGGCTCGTCCCGCCGCCTCCGCTGCTCGCAGCGCCGCCCCGCCTCCTCGCCCGACGCCGGCCGCCGCCCGCCTCCCGGCCCGGCCGCCGACTGAGCCGCCCTGACGCGCCAGGCCGCCGCTCGCCGCCCGCTCCAGCCCCCGCGGAGCACTCCGACGAGCGCCACCGCTCCGGCCGGCCCTCCCTCCTCTCCGGCGAGTCCTCATCGCCGGCGAGCGCCGGATCCGCCGCCGTGAACAGTGTTTTCGCCAGATCCGGTTTCGGTGAACAGTAAACCCTAGGGGTAAATTTCGTCTAAGTCTCGAAATTCTTGATCCATATGCTCCTGTTCGAGGCCCCGTAACTTTGCATCCGTAGCTCCGATTCATGCATATAGCATATCAAAATGTTCATCTCAGAGAGTACATCATTTCATTCCATTGCATCATTTTCATTAGAGTTCATCTTGATGCCCGAAATGCTGTAGAGGGCTACTTGAGTTAATTGTCAGATCTGCTACTCCGTTTAGCACTTTTGTCATTTTTGCCATGATTATTGTGTACATGATATGCCCGTGAGTTCTACATGTGTTTTGTTAAGGGTTTTGTCATCTTTCCAGAGGTGCAACCCATGTATTTTTAGGATGTGTGTGATGACTTGTGCAAGCTTGCAAAGTGGTGGACTTGCTAATTCTGTTTTCACGGACTTAGTAATATCACTAAGTCATGTATCTGTTTATCTCATGATGCCATATGTCATTGTATTTTCTGATCCCTTTTGGCTCAAGGTCACTAAGGGACTTTTGTTAATATCTTTGAGTAGCTCCATGCCATGTTTTACTTTGCCATGTTCAGGTCCTGTAGCATGTAGTTTTGTTGCTCCGAAGAGGGCTACCTGATCTGAAATTCCAGACACGTGTTAATTTCACTAAGTCTGAGATTTGTTTGCCATTTGCATTTTTGCCATGCTTGTTTGAACCTGTTAATGGATGAATTGGCCGTAGCTCAGTGCTAGACTTTTGTTAAGCATCTTATGTGCATCCCTACCATGTATTTTGTTGTCCTGTTTGGGTGCTGAAGCATGTTCATTTCATTGCATTTAGAGGCCTACTTGCTGTAAATCGCAGACCGGTGTCATTTTTGAATCGCTTGCCATTTCCAAACCGTAACTCCGATTCCGGCGTTCTTTATATCGTTTTCAAGCGATTTCATCTCATATTTCCAGTGGCACTCTTGGATTTCCATGTTGAGGCCAGGTTCATGCATTTCCTGTCATATCTTGCATTTTACATCCCGCATCGCATCCCGCATAGCATATCATCATTTCATCATGTTGCTTGGTCTTGCACGTGGTTGATTGTATCCTTGTTGCTTGTTTGTCTTGTTTGGGTAGAGTCGGGAGACGAGTTCGCTAACGAGGAGCCCGTTGAGTTTGCTTTCGAGGATCCAGTCAACTCTGACAACTGTGCAGGCAAGATGATCATACCCTCGAAATCACTACTATCTTTGCTATGCTAGTTTGCTCGCTCTTTTGCTATGCCATTGCTACGATGCCTACCACTTGCTTGCAAGCCTCCCAAATTGCCATGTCAAACCTCTAACCCACCAATGTCCTAGCAAACCGTTGATTGGCTATATTACCGCTTTGCTTAGCCCCTCTTATAGCGTTGCTAGTTGCAGGTGAAGGTTGGAGGCCGTTCCTTGTTGGAACATATATTTTACTTGTTGGGGATATCATTATATTGCTATGTTATCTTAATGCATCTATATACTTGGTAAAGGGTGGAAGGCTCGGCCTCTCGCCTAGTTTTTTGTTCCACTCTTGCCGCCCTAGTTTCCGTCATATCGGTGTTATGTTCCCGGATTTTGCGTTCCTTACGCGGTTGGGTTATAATGGGAACCCCTTGATATTTCGCCTTGATTAAAGCTTTTCCAACAATGCCCAACATTGGTTTCACCATTCGCCACCTAGCCTTTTCTTTCCCTTGGGTTCTGCAGACTCAAGGGTCATCTTATTTTACCCCCCCCCCCGGGCCAGTGCTCCTCTGAGTGTTGGTCCAACCGAGCGATGTCCGGGGCTACCAGGGGCAACTCTGGGCTGGCCTACCCGACGCCTGGCTCATCTGAGTGTGCCCTGAGAAAGAGATATGTGCAGCTCCTATCGGGATTTGTCGGCACATTCGGGCGGTGTTGCTGGTCTTGTTTTAACCTGTCGAAGTGTCTTGAATTACCGAGATACCGAGTCTGATCGAAACGTCTTGGGAGGAGGTCTATTCCTTCGTTGACCGTGAGAGCTTGTCATGGGCTAAGTTGGAACTCCCCTGCAGGGATTTGAACTTTCGAAAGCCGTGCCCGCGGTTATGGGCAGATGGGAATTTGTTAATGTCCGGTTGTAGATAACTTGAACCTTAACTTAATTAAAATGAATCAACTGAGTGTGTTACCGTGATGGCCTTTTCTCGGTGGAGTCCGGGAAGTGGACACGGTGTTGGAGTAATGTTTGCGCAGGTTGCTCTCTAGTTTCTCGCTCGCGCTTTGCCTCCTCTTCTCGCTCTCTTTTGCGAATAAGTTAGCCACCATATTTGCTAGTCGCTTGTTGCAGCTCCACCTATATTTACCTTGCCTTACCTATAAGCTTAAATAGTCTTGATCGCGAGGGTGCGAGATTGCTGAGTCCCTGTGGCTCACAGATTACTATTACACCAAATGCAGGGCCTGATGATTCCGCTCCAGGAGACGCGTATGAGCTCAAGTGGGAGTTCGACGAAGACTCTCAACGTTACTATGTTTCCTTTCCCGATGATCAGTAGTGGTGCCCAGTTGGGGGTGAACGGGACCGTTGTCGCATGTTGGGTTCTCTTTTATTTTGGCGCCGTAGTCGGGCCATGAGTGTTTGGATGATGTAATGTTATTTATGTACTTGATTGACGTGGCGAGTGTAAGCCAACTATGCTATCTCCCTTTTACTATTTATATTACATGGGATGATGTGAAGATTGCCTAATTTGCGACATATGCCTTCAATGCGATTATGCCTCTAAGTCGTGCCTCGACACGTGGGAGATATAGCCGCATCGAGGGTGTTACAGTAAGGTACCAAAACATAGGGCAAACCCAACTATTGACCCAAGACATGATTCGGAGCTGATGCATATAATGCTATAAGTTCGGGGTGCCGCACTTGTGAAAGTGTTCGGACTTCTCACACCGTATTGTGGGGTACTTAAGCCCCTGGCGTATTGGCCGTACCAAAGTGTACGGGTGCAACATGTCATTAATGAACATATATTCATAAAAAAGAGTAACGCAATAATAGACGGAAGCTATGCATTGTTTATTTAAAAAAGCTGCGATCAAAGCAGAACGATACAAATAGTGCAATAAGCAAAAGATGGGACTATTTAACATGTCCTTTCCAGGGGCGAGCTGCGGAATGGTATGTGAAACAGGTATACTGCTCGTTATAGAGACCACCTTAGAGTTCCATAGTGCGGCGTAGCTTTCTGCTTCCCTGGTTGTATCGTTTGTGCGGCAATTTTACTGCGGACAAGCCTTCCGAAGAATGGAGTCCTGAAAATAAGAGAAAATTAAGAAATCGGCAGCCCCTAGTGCGGTTTAAGCCGCGTTTCGGGCGTGCCGTGATGGTGCCCCTCCCCCTGTGCCCATGGTATTTCCAGAGCGTAGTTATGTACGCGCAATACTGGTTTCGCAAGTTCGCGAGGGCTGGGGTTGGGGCCGCATTGCTACGCTTGCTCGGAACGTGCCAGGCGGTCTTGTTGTAGGTTACTCCGGGCGCGCTTGACGGTGTCCAGACGTTTAATGACCGGACGGGAGAATTTCCTTGAGAGGCTGCTTTGTACTTCCGCTACGATAGCCGCCGTATGCTCCTCCATTCGGAGAGAGCGTTCGGTGTTTCCATTGACCGTGATGACTCCTCGAGGGCCTGGCATCTTGAGCTTGAGGTATGCGTAGTGCGGCACCGCATTGAACTTGGCAAATGCGGTTCGCCCGAGCAGTGCGTGATAGCCACTGCAGAACGGGACAATGTCGAAGATTAACTCCTCGCTTCAGAAATTATCCGGAGATCCGAAGACCACTTCAAGTGTAACTGATCCTGTACAGTTGGCCTCTACACCTGGTATGACGCCTTTAAAGGTCATTTTAGTGGGTTTAATCCTCGAGGGATCGATGCCCATTTTCCGCACTGTATCCTGGTAAAGCAGGTTCAGGCTGCTGCCGCCATCCATAAGGACTCTAGTGAGGTGAAATCCGTCAATAATTGGGTCTAGAACCAATGCGGCGAATCCGCCATGACGGATGCTAGTGGGGTGGTCCCTTAGATCAAAAGTGGTCGGGTAGGAAGACCATGGGTTGAACTTTGGGGCGACTGGCTCCATCGCGTATACGTCCCTTAGCGCACGCTTCCGCTCCCTCTTGGGGACGTGGGTTGCGTATATCATGTTCACCGTCCGCACTTGTGGGGGGAAACCTTTCTGTCCACTGTTGTTCGGCGGTCGGGGCTCCTCCTCGTCATCGCTATGCAGCCCCTTGTCTCTGCTTTCGGCATTTAACTTGCCTGCCTGCTTGAACACCCAACAATCCCTGTTGGTGTTATTGGCTGGTTTTTCGGGGGTGCCATGTATCTGGCATGAGCGGTCGAGTATTCGGTCCAAACTGGACGAGCCCGGAGTATTTCTTTTGAATGGCTTTTTCCGTTGATCGGGTTTAGAGCCTCTGAATTCGGCATTAACTGTCGTATCCTCAGTATTGTCGCCGTTAATGCGGCGCTTTTACTTGTTGCGACGCGACCTGCCACTGCTGTCCTTGGTATCTGAATTACCAGGGCTCTTAGTCATGTTATTGTTGCGAGCTAGCCAGCTGTCTTCTCCCGTGCAAAAGCGGGTCATAAGTCTGGTGAGGGCTGCCATTGATTTCGGCTTTTCCTGTCCTAGGTGCCATGCAAGCCACTCGTCGCGGATGTTATGCTTGAAGGCTGCTAGGGCCTCTGCGTCCGAACAGTCGACGATTTGATATTTCTTGGTTAGGAACCAATCCAGAATTGTCTGGCCGATTCCTCTGGCTGCGGAATTATGTGGCTAAGGTCATCGGTGTCTGGTGGTCGCACATAAGTGCCCTGGAAATTGTCGAGGAATGCGGTTTCCAGGTTGAAAGATCGTGGATCTCGCCTAGAGGGGGGTGAATAGGCGTTTTAAAATAATTACGGTTTAGGCTTGAACAAATGCGGAATAAACCTAGCGGTTAGTTTGTCAAGCACAAAACCTACAACAACTAGGCTCACCTATGTGCACCAACAACTTATGCTAAGCAAGATAGACTACTAGGTGATAGCAAGATATATGATAAGAAACAATATGGCTATCACAAAGTAAAGTGCATAAGTAAAGAGTTCGGGTAAGAGATAACCGAGGCACGCGGAGACGACGATGTATCCCAAAGTTCACACCCTTGCGGATGCTAATCTCCGTTTGGAGCGGTGTGGAGGCACAATGCTCCCCAAGAAGCCACTAGGGCCACCGTAATCTCCTCACGCCCTCGCACAATGCAAGATGCCGTGATTCCACTAAGGGACCCTTGAGGGCGGTCACTGAACCCGTACAAATGGCAACCCTTGGGGGCGGTCACCGAACCCGTACACTTTGGAAACCCTTGGGGGCGGTCACCGGTACCCGTCAAATTGCTTGGGGCGATCTCCACAACCTAAGTGGAGACCCCGACGCTTGCCCGGAGCTTTACACCACAATGATTGAGCTCCGAACAACACCAACCGTCTAGGGCGCCAAGGCACCCAAGAGGAACAAGCTCTAGGGTGCCCAAACACCCAAGAGTAATAAGCTTCTCAAACTTCACTTCCACGTATCACTGTGGAGAACTCAAACCGATGCACCAAATGAAATGGCAAGGGCACACGGAGTGCCCAAATCCTTCTCTCTCAAATCCCACCGGAGCAACTAATGCTAGGGAGGAAAATGAGAGGAAGAACAAGAAGGAGAACACCAAGAACTCCAAGATCTAGGTCCAAGGGGTTCCCCTCACATAGAGGAGAAAGTGATTGGTGGAAATGTGGATCTAGATCTCCTCTCTCTTTTCCCTCAAAAACTAGCAAGAATCCATGGAGGGATTGAGAGTTAGGAAGCTCAAAAAAGGTCAACAATGGGGGAAGAACACGAACTTAAAAGATAAGGTTCATGGGGAAGAAGACCCCCTTTTATAGGTGGGGAAAAATCCAACCGTTATGCTCACAGCCCGCACAGAGCGGTACTACCGCTCCAAGGAGCGGTACTACCGCTCCAAGGAGCGGTACTACCGCTAGGGCGGAAGTACCCCTTTGAAAAACAACAGCGAGGAGGAAAAAGGCCAGAAGAACCGCCGGAGCGGTACTACCGCTCGTCCTCACGGTACTACCGCTCGACCTCGTGGTACTACCGCAAATGGTAGCGGTACTACTGCTTGCGAGCGGTACTAAAAGAAATACATCCGGGCCTACCACCGCAAGACTTGGGACGAGTTTTTGGTCCGGAGCGGTACTACCGCTATAGGAGCCGCGGTAGTACTGCTCTGGAGCGGTAGTAAAAAAATTGCATCCGCTCCAATTCGCGGTAGTACCGCTGCAGCCTTTTCAGAACACCAAAACTACCACAACTTTTGCAAACGGACTCCGAATTCGATGAAACCAAGTTTGTTGGAAAGCTAGCGACAAGGGCTAAAACAATCTTCAAAGAAATATCAATAAGAGGCAAATGAGAAAAGGCCCATAAGAAAATGGTGAGAACCCTTCCTCGGAAAAGACCGGTAAAACCTCCAACATCGAAAACATCATAGAAGACAGATGCGAACTCCGTTTTCGATGAAACCAAGTTTGTCATCAAGATGACCATAAGCTCTAAGACTCACAAAGAGAACCAAACAAGAACCAAGAAAGATGATGCAAGGATGCAATGGTTTGAGCTCTCTACTAACGATACGATCAAGCTACCAACTTGAGAGCCCCCCTTGATAGTACGGCAAACGATCCTATAACCCGGTCTCCAAACTACCACCATGAGACCGGTAAAATAGAAAACCTATCAAGGGCAAACCTTTGCCTTGCACATGGTCCACTTGAGCTAGATGATGACGATTTTGACTCCCTCAAGTTGGACCACCTTTCTTGATTGCGTTGGCTCGATGAAGACTAGATGATTGCTCTCCCATAGTCCACTATGGGTGAGCCACTCTTCGGCACATCTTCACAAGCCCATTGTCACCACAATGGACGGCAAGCTTCAAGCACTTGATCTCTTCGCGATGATCCACTTGAACTTGCACACGGCAATCTTGATGACGATCACCACTTGATGTCATCCTCTCCATGGGTTGAGTGATATCTTCCCCTTGACACAAGCCCATGAACACGTACCTAACCCCACGTAGAACTCTCACATAGACCATGGGTTAGTACATAAAGCACAATGGACAATGCTTACCAAACCATGGGATCACTTGATCCCTCTCGGTACATCTTCTACGCTTTGTGAGTTGATCAACTTGATTCACTCTTGACTCAGTCTTGATCAACCTTGAATCTTTCCAACTCTCTTCATTTGGATGATGTCTTGAAGGTAAACATGAATGATCACACAATCTTATTCTTCAAGACATGCTTGCAATAAGCTCAACTCTCACATGACCAAGCTTTGGATAATTCCTTAATAGCACCTTGGTCAACCCATAAACTCCTTGAAACCAACACATGGACTCCAAGAAAAGCCTATGGACAAAACCTTCAAATATAACTCAAGGCAATCATTAGTTCATAGAGATTATCATCAATTACCAAAACCAAACATGGGGGCACCGCATGTTCTTTCAATCTCCCCCATTTTGGTAATTGATGACAATCACTTTCGAGAGAGTTTATACAAGGAATTATGCAGCACCATGCAATGCAACAACCAATGATGCAAGAGTATGATATGCAAATGCTTAGGAACAAAACCAAAGCAAGAAGAAAACTCTGAAGACTTCTCCACGAAACTCTCTGAAACTTCTCCCCCATTGGCATCGATTGCCAAAATGGGCAAAAAGCTTAGAAGACCAATATAAAAGGTGTTCCTCCAAAAAATTGTGTATTTCTCAACAATAGAGTGGAATGCCATACACATATCCAAAGGTAATACTTGGAGGAAGACCAACTATATTGAGTCATAAAGATTGCTAAAGGAAGATATGCCACAAAGACATAACAGAGAGAAACACAAGCAATCAAGCAATCAAAAGAGACCAATTGAAGCAAGCAATCAATGGATATCAATTGAACCAACTAGACCAAAGATCCTATGATCCACAAGAAAAAAAGGATATTATGATATGAGCATAGGAGTGTTCTAAAGAAACTAGAGAGGCTCCCCATGATTTGTGGACACATAAGAATATTTGTATTTGGATACAAAGTGCACAAAATAGGATCATAGCTCCCCCAAAATCAATAGAAACTTACAACAAGTGCAAGTGAGCATATAGGAAACTAAGCCTAGTACTTGCAACAAACATATGGTTGAGCAACAAGTAAAAGAGGCAACTTAAGAATGGGCTCAACCAAAATTATGTGTGTAAGTCAAGGCAATGCACTTGAGAAGACTAATGTACGGATGAGCATCAAGCATCAATAAAGTCTTGAAGGAATGAGGCAACACGGTGCAAGGCCTATCATTCCCACACACAACAAGCAAATGGGTTCACAAGCTTACTAATAAGCATAAAAAGAACCTATGCTTGTGACAACCCGTGGTGAAGATAGAAGATGAAAGCCTCATCAAGACGAGGGATACCAATTAAGATGGCAAAAGCCTCGTAAAGATAAGCATGAGGAAAGTAATCTTCACCACACAAGAGTGCATCAAGATGCAACGAGATAAGACACGCACTCAAGGCAAAAGCTTTCACGGAGCCACCAAAGAAATAACAAAAGAAAGACAAGGTGGACGTGAAAGAAAGGATATCATCTAGAGATGTAATTTCTCTCAAGTGTATAAGGTTCTAGGTAGACGAAATCATGATGATATATATCTACAAAGAAGGATGTACACCCGAAATAGTTACAACATGAAGGAACAAGATATCCAAAAGGAAGTCATACATATACCAATAAGATATTTGCTTGAGAGCATAGCACAAGGCTAGATATGGTCTTATTGCATATAAATGAATTCCAACCACACGAACATCAAAGACATCACAACTAGCAACAAGACATCATTGTTGGGATGCTTTGAGAAAGGAAACAAGTATCACAAGAGAGAATGGATAACATGCCATGATACAACCTACGAAAGGTTGATGCAAGAAATGTGTGCATGAAGTAGATGATGATACTTGTTACCGAGATACCATTGGATGGATGTAGTAGATGCCAATTAAAGGTAGATAGTAGTTCATTAATCATCCTAGCTTGACTCCAATAAGCACATGGTGACACCACCTTCCTTGTGAGTGAGCCGAGCAACCAATGCATCTCCACTTGTTCCTAGAACAACAACACAAACAAAATGGTACCCAAACTCATTGGGACCAAAGAGTTAGAGAACCAACGACACATAGGACAAACTCCACACAAACATGTGCATATGGATATGAAAATGAATTACATGCACATCTCATCCAATTTGAGACATGGAGGAGTTTCCCCTATATATTGGGTCAAAGAAAGAAAGCATGCCAAAGATACTACACGAAGTTAATATGCATGCTCAAGACTTTCAAGAACCGATACCAAAAGACAAAGAAATACCAAGGAAAGAAAAGATACCAAACGAATAAATCATCACTTGGAGGGTATCCATAATGGATACAACAAGGAATGAGATATCCATTGATATACACAAAGAAGAGACATCAAACTCCCAAAAGAGAGGATGGTCCCAAACAAACCAAGCTCTCTACAAAGTTTCATGATGGCACAAAGTACCAAAACGAAAACGGATTGCCTTCCACCAACACACACTTGACAAGGATCGCAAGATGAGTGTTTTATAGAAAATAGGATAGCTCCCCCAAGACTAGTGCATTATAGAGAATTTGCATTTGAATACAAAATGCACAAGGTGGGATCACCACTTTCACTATATCTAGAAAACACTAGACTAGATCAAGAAACAAGATCCACAAGTGGTATGGAAGACAAAGGGACTTGATACAAACCTTGGCAAGAGAAAGGGAAAATAAAAAGCAAAGGCCAATGTAAAGATGATCAATAGATTCTACCACAAAAGTGAGTACCAATTGTCAAAAGACAAGAAGTAAACAGAAATAATTCCCGGTGGTAGATAACAAGGATATCCGACATCATCTTCACACCAAACAAAAAGCAAAATGCAACTTGTAGAGCTAACATGCCACCTAGGAACAAGATAATTTACAATATCAACTCTAGATGACAATATCTCAAATGTACACATTTTCTAGGCTAGTAATATACACGTAGCATATTACTCCCCCATAATGTGATACCAATTAAAGATAGACAAGAGGCAATTTAAAGGATCCAACAAGAGATAATTAATGGACTATTTAGAATTTGAATTTCTCATGAGAAGACATACCACATAGCGACTAGATAATCTTGAAATATCAATACTAGATGGTATTACTCATGTACACACATATATAGGATTGTGAGGTGCACAAAGCACATCACTCCCCCATAATGGGATATTCCATTAATCTCTCACAAGAGCCAACTAAGATATGACCAAGATGCACAAAGGCTCAACTAATGACACACATGTATATGATGTGCAAACCAACACACACATACTTGATTGCTTAAGATAATCAAGTTGGAAGCACAACATATACAAACACATGCAAGGAACAAAGCCAAACATGCAAAGGGGAAAGTAACTTTCAATGTAAACAATTTAAGCACGAGTTACCACAAGGAGGAACATTGGATATAAGATAGAAACTTGATAATCCGAATGACTTGGCTTGAGACAATAAGAATGATGAAGTCCCCTTAATTCTTCATAATGTAGCCAAGTCTCCAATGACCTCCAACATCACCTATTGATCAAGTTTGAGCTTGTTGATCCCCAACCAAGTTGGGTCCTAAGAGGTTAGTCACAATAGGCTTGGCTACCCAAATGGTTCTTTGCTTCAAACCACTTTGAGTACCAACAAACTTGGCAACCACATTGCCAACCTTATCCTTCCCAAGAGAATAGACATCATCAATAATAATTGGGTTGGATAAGTTACCACTAGTGCATGAAGAAGCAAGGTGACCTTTCTCGCGACATAGGTAGCAATGTCTACTCTTCACTTTCTTCTCACTTGATTTCTCAACTTGAGAAGCATTAGCTTGAGTCTTCTTGGGAAGAGGCTTTTCTTCAACATGAGGTTGAGCATGCGAATGAACTTGTGGCCGCTTCCCTTGTTGCTTGTCACTAATGGGCTTCTTCTTCAATGGGCAAGATCTAACATGATGCCCTTCTACTTTGCACTTGAAGCAAATAATCTTGGCCGAATTCTTGAATTGTTCTTGGCCCTTCTTCTTGATCATCTTGGACTTCTTCTTCTTATTGGAGTTGAATCCAAGTCCACCTTTGTCATTGGGGGATTTTTGCACACTCAAGATATTGTTGAGTGTGGATTTCCCTTCATGACTCTTTTCCAAGTCTTTCTTCAAAGAAGTGACTTGGGCCTTGAGCTCTTTGATTTCCTCTACATGGTTAGTCTCAACACAAGTACTAGAGGAAGTATAAACTTCATCGTTAGAGCAACGAAGCAAGGAAAGTAATTCATCACAAGATGTACCAACATTGTGAGTAGATGAATTACAAGGACTAGCACATGGCAATATAGCATTTTAACCAAAAGTAGTGCTAGTATCCACATGAGGATCACTAGATGTTACCTTAGCAAGCATGGCCTCATGAGCTACCTTTAGCACATTATGGGATACTAGAAGACCATCATGAGAGCTTGTGAGCTTTACATGATTTTCTTCCAACATCCCATAATTGCTAGATAGCAACTCAAGTTGAGCCCTTAGCTCAACATTCTCCTTCAATATGGATGCTTCACAAGAGATAGAGTTAGTAGCACAAGCATCATCATTAGCAACAAGAGGAGAAGACAACTTGGCAAGCTCTTTTAAGTAAGAAGCTTCAAGTTGAGCATGAGACTCGGTGAGTTTGATGAGCTCACCCTTGATGACCCTTGAGCCATTTTCGAGGTGCTCAAAATCCTCAAGGAGTCTAGCATGAGCAACTTCAAGCTTAGCATTTTTAGTTTTGAAATCATTGGCCACCTCGAGTGCTCTATCATAAGATTCCTTTATTCTAGATAATTCTAGAGCAAAGGTCTCCTTAAGAGATTCGGATGTGGTTTGTTCATGTTCAAGAGCTTGAGATAGCTCCGCAATCTCATTTGCGTAATCACGCTCATGAGCTTCCATTTTCTCAATGGTGACCTCATGCTCCTCTAGATGAGATTCCACCTCCTCAATGTATTTCTTGCCTTCAATGGCAATAGACATGATTTCCATGAAGTTGGAACGAGCAAGTTTATTTTTGTGAAGAGCTTTAAAAATCATTTCCCCCTTAGTTTTTAAGGAGGCAACATTATAGTTCTCTTCATCATAATCAACATCATCATCATTCTTGCCATCATCAATATCATCACAAGATATATTGGGATTCAAAGTGGGAGATACCTTTGAAGCCTTAGCCATAAAGCAAAATGCAATCGATGATGATGTAGGATCCCTTGAAGCACCGTTCAAGACCACATCTTGTTCCATGGAGTGTTGGGTTTCCTCTACATTGTTAGCACCACAACTCGAGGAAATACAAGCATTTTTATCATGGCAACAAGATATAGCAAACATATCATCATGAGATTTAGTCAAGCAATTTCTACATGATATGCAAGGACTATCAACACAAGCATGTGAAACATTTGGAGTGCTCGAAGTGTTAAATCCCAAAGAAGGAGCATTGCAATAAGATAGTGATGAAGGATCATCCATAATAAGCATACTATCATCATTGCAATGACCAACACTACTCACCATACCACTACCTTGTGGCAAGCCACATGTAGGTGAAGTAGAAGAAGTTGAGAAGACTATACGGCTGGATGTGGAGGGAGAACAATCATCCCCACAAAACTTGGACACGCCATATTTATTTTGAAGCTTTGTCCACAACTCATGAGCATCCCGGAACGGCATGAGTTGAAATATAACTACATTGCTCAAAGCATTGAAAAGCACATTAGAAGCTTGAGCATTGAGATAAGAGTTTTTCTCATCCTCTAAAGATAATCTTTGAGGATCCTTTGGAGGAGAAAAACCCATATCCACAATTCGCTCTAAATTTGGGTCCATGACCCTAAAGAGATTAAGCATGCGAATTACCCAAACATCAAAATTTGTGCCATCGAAACTAAGAGTGTGAGAGAATCCTAATCCCCTAGTCGACATCTTTACTCTCTAGGCGGTTAAGCCTAACAAAGAGAGACGAGGCTCTGATACCAATTGAAAGATCGTGGATGTCGCCTAGAGGGGGGGTGAATAGGCGTTTTAAAATAATTACGGTTTAGGCTTGAACAAATGCAGAATAAACCTAGCGGTTAGTTTGTCAAGCACAAAACCTACAACAACTAGGCTCACCTATGTGCACCAACAACTTATGCTAAGCAAGATAGACTACTAGGTGATAGCAAGATATATGATAAGAAACAATATGGCTATCACAAAGTAAAGTGCATAAGTAAAGAGCTTGGGTAAGAGATAACCGAGGCACACGGAGACGACGATGTATCCCGAAGTTCACACCCTTGCGGATGCTAATCTCCGTTTGGAACGGTGTGGAGGCACAATGCTCCCCAAGAAGCCACTAGGGCCACCGTAATCTCCTCACGCCCTCGCACAATGCAAGATGCCGTGATTCCACTAAGGGACCCTTGAGGGCGGTCACTGAACCCGTACAAATGGCAACCCTTGGGGGCGGTCACCGAACCCGTACACTTTGGAAACCCTTGGGGGCGGTCACCGGTACCCATCAAATTGCTCGGGGCGATCTCCACAACCTAATTGGAGACCCCGACGCTTGCCCGGAGCTTTACACCACAATGATTGAGCTCCGAACAACACCAACCGTCTAGGGCGCCAAGGCACCCAAGAGGAACAAGCTCTAGGGTGCCCAAACACCCAAGAGTAATAAGCTTCTCAAACTTCACTTCCACGTATCACTGTGGAGAACTCAAACCGATGCACCAAATGCAATGGCAAGGGCACACGGAGTGCCCAAGTCCTTCTCTCTCAAATCCCACCGGAGCAACTAATGCTAGGGAGGAAAATGAGAGGAAGAACAAGAAGGAGAACACCAAGAACTCCAAGATCTAGATCCAAGGGGTTCCCCTCGCATAGAGGAGAAAGTGATTGGTGGAAATGTGGATCTAGATCTCCTCTCTCTTTTACCTCAAAAACTAGCAAGAATCCATGGAGGGATTGAGAGTTAGCAAGCTCAAAGAAGGTCAACAATGGGGGAAGAACACGAGCTTAAAAGTTAAGGTTCATTGCGGAAGAAGACCCCTTTTTATAGGTGGGGGAAAATCCAACCGTTATGCTCACAGCCCGCACAGAGCGGTACTACCGCTCCAAGGAGCGGTACTACCGCTAGGGCGGAAGTACCCCTTTGAAAAACAAAAGCGAGGAGGCAAAAGGCCAGAAAAACCGCCGGAGCGGTACTACCGCTCGACCTCATGGTAGTACCGCAAATGGTAGCGGTACTACTGCTTGCGAGCGGTACTAAAAGAAATACATCCGGGCCTACCACCGCAAGACTTGGGACGAGTTTTTGGACCGGAGCGGTACAACCGCTATAGGAGCCGCGGTAGTACTGCTCTGGAGCGGTAGTAAAAAATTACATCCGCTCCAATTCGCGGTAGTACCGCTGCAGCCTTTTTAGAACACCAAAACTGCCGCAACTTTTGCAAACGGACTCCGAATTCGATGAAACCAAGTTTGTTGGAAAGCTAGCGACAAGGGCTAACACAATCTTCAAAGAAATATCAATAAGAGGCAAATGAGAAAAGTCCCATAAGAAAATGGTGAGAACCCTTCCTCGGAAAAGACCGGTAAAACCTCCAACACCGAAAACATCATAGAAGACAGATGCGAACTCCGTTTTCGATGAAACCAAGTTTGTCATCAAGATGACCATAAGCTCTAAGACTCACAAAGAGAACCAAACAAGAACCAAGAAAGTTGATGCAAGGATGCAATGGTTTGAGCTCTCTACTAACGATACGATCAAGCTACCAACTTGAGAGCCCCCCTTGATAGTACGGCAAACGATCCTATAACCCGGTCTCCAAACTACCACCATGAGACCGGTAAAATAGAAAACCTATCAAGGGCAAACATTTGCCTTGCACATGGTCCACTTGAGCTAGATGATGACGATTTTGACTCCCTCAAGTTGGACCACCTTTCTTGATTGCGTTGGCTCGATGAAGACTAGATGATTGCTCCCCCATAGTCCACTATGGGTGAGCCACTCTTCGGCACATCTTCACAAGTCCATTGTCACCACAATGGACGGAAAGCTTCAAGCACTTGATCTCTTCGCGATGATCCACTTGAACTTGCACATGGCAATCTTGATGACGATCACCACTTGATGTCATCATCTCCATGGGTTGAGTGATATCTTCCCCTTGACACAAGCCCATGAACACGTACCTAACCCCACGTAGAACTCTCACATAGACCATGGGTTAGTACACAAAGCACAATGGACAATTCTTACCAAACCATGGGATCACTTGATCCCTCTCGGTACATCTTCTACGCTTTGTGAGTTGATCAACTTGATTCACTCTTGACTCAGTCTTGATTAACCTTGAATCTTTCCAACTCTCTTCATTTGGATGATGTCTTGAAGGTAAACATGAATGATCACACAGTCTTATTCTTCAAGACATGCTTGCAATAAGCTCAACTCTCACATGACCAAGCTTTGGATAATTCCTTAATAGCACCTTGGTCAACCCATAAACTCCTTGAAACCAACACATGGACTCCAAGAAAAGCCTATGGACAAAACCTTCAAATATAACTCAAGGCAATCATTAGTCCATAGAGATTATCATCAATTACCAAAACCAAACATGGGGGCACCGCATGTTCTTTCACAGGTCCTCTCAACAACCAATTGATTCTGCTGGCAAGCTGTTAAGCCAATGCCGAGCTGGTCCTTTAAGCTTGAGTGGGAGGTATTTGATGGCGTGTAGGTCATCACCGCGGGCCATGTGGATATGAAGGAGATAGTCCTCGATCCATACCGCAGGATCTGTTGTGTCATCGTATGATTCGATGTTCACGGGTTTGAAACCCTCGGGGATTTGATGATCCATTACTTCATCTGTGAAGCATAGTGGGTGTGCGGCACCTCTGTATTGGGCTATATCACGACGCAGCTCAAACGAGCTTTGTCTACTGTGTTCGGCCCGGCCGGATTTACTGTATCTGGAGTGACGATTACCGTTTCGTGCCGTAGGGCGCCCACGCGATCCGTAGATCGATCTTGTTTGCCTTGCCTTGTCCTCCAATATATCTCGCAGGTCTGGCGCATTTTCCCGTGCCTTGGTATTTTTTGAGCTGCGTCGGGGTGCGGCTTGAGTGGAGGGCCGAGAGGCCTCTCTGTCGCGGCTACGGGGTGGCCGGTCGGCCGCATCATACGCTGGTGATGTAGGTTTAGGTGCTTCCTCCTCTAATCGGGGTAGCAACCTGCGCTTTGGGTAGCTCTTGGAGGGGCGTTCGAGTTCATACTCTTCGGTCGCAAGGACTTCAGTCCATCTGTCGGCTAGCAAATCTTGATCAGCTCTAAGTTGTTGCTATTTTTTCTTGAGGCTGCTCGCCGTGGCCATAAGCCTACGTTTGAATCGCTCTTGTTCGACGGGATCCTCCGGCACGACAAATTCGTCGTCGTCGAGGCTTGCCTCGTCTTCGGAGGGAGGCATATAATTATCGCCCTCGACCTCTCTGTCTGCCGCTTTCTCATGAGGGCTGGCTTCTCCATCCTCCTGTGCTGAATCTTGCTGGAGGTGGTTGTCTTCGGCACTGTCCGGGGTGTTATTATCTCCCGTGCCGGAATCACCGTTTTTGCTTTGGCGGGATTTAGAGCAGCGCCGCTGACGCCGGCGCTTAGGCTGCTTCTTGGAGGGGTCATCCTCCGCTGTTCCATCGCCATTGCCTTCTTTTGGGGTGTCCACCATGTATATATCATACGACGAGGTGGCTTTCCAGTGCCCTATAGGCGCTGGTTCTTGATCGTCTCCTGCATCGGCGTCCATCCCGTCGATGTCTTCGGAGTCGAAGTCGAGCATGTCGGTTAAATCATCGACAGTGGCTACGAAGTGGGTGGTGGGTGGGCTTTGAATTTCTTCATCATCCGCATCCCAACCTTGCTGACCATAGTCCGACCAGGGCTCTCCTGATAAAGAGAGAGACTTTTGTGAATTCAGAATATCGCTGAAGGGCGAGTGCTAAAAGATGTCCGCGGCGGTGAACTCCATGATCGACGCCCAATCGGGTTCGATCAGTAGGGGCGCGGAGGGCTCGGAGTCTGGAGAGGAGTCCGGCTCCTTGGAGTCACGGGCTTCGCAGAGAATAGGGCTGGTGTTCGGCTCGATCGCCGTAGAGATTGCAGCCCCCGAGGCGGCGTCCAACCACCCATCCTCGATTGGCGCAGTTGGCTCCGAATTAAGGGTCGGAGCTGATGCGGGTGCGGCCTCCAGGGCACTGTTCGGCGGCAGAGCTAGATCATGCCCATCGTGACAGTGCGGCGCGCTCGGCTGCGGCTCGAATTCGTCGAAGATCAAGTCTCCGCGGAGGTCGGCCGTGTAGCTCAAACTTCCAAATCTGACCTGATGGCCAGGGGTGTAGCTTTCGATCTGCTCCAGATGGCCAAGCGAATTGGCCCGCAGTGCAAAGCCGCCAAATACGAAGATCTGTCCGGGGAGAAAAGTCTCACGCTGGATCGCATCGTCGTTGATGATCGGAGGAGCCATCGGGCCTAAAAGTGACGACACAGAGGAACTCTCAATGAAAGCACCAATGTCGGTGTCAAAACCGGCGGATCTCGGGTAGGGGGTCCCGAACTATGCATCTAGGCGGATGGTAACAGGAGACAAGGGACACGATGTTTTTACCCAGGTTCGGGCCCTCTCGATGGAGGTAAAACCCCACTCCTGCTTGATTAATATTGATGATATGGGTAGTACAAGAGTAGATCTACCACGAGATCAAGGAGGCTAAACCCTAGAAGCTAGCCTATGGTATGATTGTTGTCCGTCCTACGGACTAAAACCCTCCGGTTTATATAGACACCGGAGAGGGCTAGGGTTACACAGAGTCGGTTACAATGGTAGGAGATCTACATATCCGTATCGCCAAGCTTGCCTTCCACGCCAAGGAAAGTTCCTTCCGGACATGGGACGAAGTCTTCAATCTTGCATCTTCATAGTCCAGGAGTCCGGCCGAAGGTATAGTCCGGCTATCCGGACACCCCCTAATCCAGGACTCCCTCAATGGTCAATGAGGGTGAGTGTAGCAGCTACAACGATGAGGGAAGATAGGGCGGGCGTGGTGGCGCCGACGTTGGGAGCGATGAGGATCTATATACCCGCGAATGGACGCGCTCCGGCGGGGAACAGGGGTGGATTTGCCATGTGCTGGTGGGGGAAACGGATGTGAAACGCGACGGTGACCATTAATTGGCTTCCAACAGAAAAGTGGTTGCGGCATTGGCAGGGGTGAAAGCGGTTGCACCATTGTCTGGGCTGCCCGCAAGAGGAAGAGGTCAGGCTGAAACTTCTCTCCCATCTGAGTGGTTCGAGATGAAGGTCACTCCATGTTGACGCCCCCGCCTCTAAATATGAAGGCTCGTGGACTCGATTTAAAGTGTGCTTCATAAATTTTGCAAGCAGAGGGGCCTATGACGACTCTACAATAATGACATTTTCGGTCAAAATCATCATATCGACGATTATTATGCCAATTGGTCTGATATGATGACCGAACTAAAGTTGTTTTTTTATGCATGCACAGTCTTATGCAAATTATTTATCGAGGAATTGAAGAACATCGAGATTTATTTGACAGACGATGAATTATAAATTGCTATGATTTTAAAGTTCGGATGGTCTTGTTTTGTTTCATTCGATATGATGCAATATCCCCTTTTGATTAACAAGGTCAAATCATTAGCCACAAAAGAAATAAAGTCATCAGGCTGTTGGCGAAGTATCGGGTGAAAATGGCTTTTCAGTGCAAATCTAGAAATTTCTATTCAACACTGTTGGATCGATGGCGGACGTCCTAGATTAAAGGTGGGACTGCTAACATCTACTTAAACGAAAATTAGCGGATAACCCCCTCTCTCTATTCATCATCATGTCAATAGGGCTTGACCCTTCGTTAATTTCTGGATCAGATCGTCTTCATCGTCATGAGCGCCGCTGCCATGCACCTTCGGCCGGCGCTTACCCGCAGCTGGCCGCGACCTGCCCTCCGCTTGTCCGAATGAGCCTTCCATCGTTAGGGAGTGGCCCTCTGCTGACGGCAACTCTCCCTCTGCTCGCTGCGTCTCTATCCATAAATTCTCTTACAGATAACTGAATTCATAGTTTCATACATTTAAAGATTAGATGTCTTTCACGGTGTGGTTTTTAAATGAATACAACTTCTGAAGTCAAACTGCATAAGCAAGCTTACACGTTTCATCAATAGACAAATGCAACATTCGGATACGATTTCTGAATTCATAGTACAAAGCAAGAATTCTGCTGCAGAATGTGACTATAGAGCTTTGGCTGCCAAATTCATTGAGTCATCGTCGCCTGAGGTATAACCACGGCTGTCAAGCCATCGTGCGGAAGGAAGTCTCGCGGCCACGAAGTCGTATCGTCAGCGGCAGTTGCGTGGTTTCCGAACCACCGTTGTGTGTCGGTGGAGATGTTGTCGCTGAGTCATCGTCCTGTGTGAGCGGAGCTGTGGCCGTCGAGTCACCAGTTCGTTGGGCAGTGTCCAAGACGCCAGTTGCCGTCGCTCGAGGCATCGAGGCACCGTCGCCGATGTGTGACGGGCAGCCACCCAACCGTCGAGCCACCGTCGCGTGGGGTGAGCTGCGGTCGCGGAATCGCCTCTGCGCGGTGAAAGAGCCTGAGCTAAGGCCGCGTGGGGATAACGCCGCGCCGCCAGAGGGCCGGTCGCGGCCGGCTGAGGGCAGGGGCCATGCGGCTGTGGAAGGTGTAAATGGCGGTGACGCTCAAGACGATGAAGACGTTCTGATTCAAGAATTAACGAAGGATCAAGCCGTATTACCTGATGATGAAGAGAGAAAGGGGGTTATCTGCTAATTTCTGTTCAAGTGGATGTTAGCAGTCCCACCTTCAATCCAGGACGTCCGCCAACAATCCAACAGTGTAGGATAGGAATTTTTACATTTTCACTGAAAAGCCATTTTCACGGGATACTTGGCCCAAACTATTAGCCCCGAAAGAAATGAGAAGAATGTTTTGAAAGCGGCATCGAAAGAGATCGCACAAACTACGTAAACGCCATGTAGAAGACGGAATTATGAGTCTAAACCCCCGGAGAAGGGCGAGAAAGAAAGGCAGGCAGCATTAGGTTCCCAGCCACCTCGATGCAGCAGCA